>NC_056759.1:28518384-29238384 GCF_018687715.1 Carya illinoinensis
GTAAAGGCAGAAAAGAAGTCTTTGGATTAGTTATAAAGATGTTTTGGTTGTTTCAAACACTTCTAAGTAAACCTAAAACAAAGCTATAAAGAGTGAAAGACAACCCCTAAGGAACGAGGAATTTTGTTCTTCTGCATATCTTGTAAATATATATCCATTAATAAGTTGTAACTAATATTTATTAGATATTCTTAAATCAGCTTATCATTCAAAAAAATTTCACCAATCCCAAAATCGATGTGTGCATCATATGGTGCAATGGGTAGCTACAAACCTTAAGTTTGGAAGCTTTCCCCTTATTTGGATTCCTGATTCTATTTTAGATTTTCATAGTGGTAAAGATCCCCCTCAATTTTCTTAAAATTGCACCTCATTTTTAATACATCACTTGCTTACAAAAATAAAATAAAAAATAAAAAAAAGCTCCTAAGAGGCTATATTAGCCTACATCGAATGAGAACTCTTCGACAATGGAGAGGTAAATAGGACTGGCAAAAGTATGAGGTTTGATGCAAATTAGGAGGATGCTCGATAATTAGTGGAGCTGTTTTAATTGATTTTTTTTCTAATTTATTGCTTTCCTAGTTAGATTAGCTTTTCCTAGTTTTATTTTATCTACAATTGTTATTTACTAATTAGAGCAGTATTATATTTTGTTGGCTATTTAAGGATCAATGATGTATGATTGAAGGCACTTTTTTAATGATTAATGAAATTGCATGTTTTATCCTGAGATGAGACTAGTCTGGTGAAACACTATAAACCTATTAATTTATTTTTTTGGAGAGATTCTAATTTTATAGAGAGAGATTTTGTGCTTTTCTCGTCTTGGCATCGATTTGAGGTTGAACCAGGAAGTTGGCATCAATTTTGGTATCAAAGCAAGGTTTCTTCCTTAAGGAGCTTAGCAACCCATGCTTGTAACCCGTTGTGGTATTTCATACACCATGGCAAACAACCAAAATCCAAACAACTAAAACACGAAACAACCCAATTTGCAACACCAAATCAATCAAATCATCATAGTTTTAGAGCAATTGACTCATCAACTAGATGCCATGGATGAGCGTCAAGCTTGGGGAGTTAAAACCTTTCAATCGAAGAGGGTGTGGCCTAGTTTGTGGGGAGATGTGGGATGAGATGTTGATGAAGATTGGGAACATGAATAAGATTGGGAGTTTGGGGATCGTTGGCCTTGAATCCAACATCATAGACGAGATTTTCACCGAGGTTGTGGTGGACATGGCGCAAATTATTAACCTCTTGATGAACTAACTAAGAGGATGAAGGTTGATGTGCTAGATTTTTATGGGAAATTAGATCCTAATGCTTTTGAAGACTGGTTAATAGCTACTGAGGATTATTTTGATTGGTTTACTGTATTGGAGGATTTGAAAGGTTCGTTATATTTAGATGAAATTGAAGGGGCATGCACTAGCACGGTGGGGAAGTGTGAAAGAATAATTACATCATACCTGATGTCCAGCAATTTCTAACTGGGAGGAAATGAAGGAGTGATTGAAGGAAAAATATTTGCCCATTGATTATGAGCAAATGATGTTCAAAGAGATGTTATAACTCAAGCAATGGTCATTGAGTGTTGATTAATTTACGTATCGCTTCCATTAGTCGATTGCCCGTAGCAAGTTTATGGAGACTGAACAAAAAACTTTAGCTCGATACCTCACCAGATTATGTAGCGATCTACGCAATGAGATTTTGATTGCACATTTAATCATTGTAGATGAGGCATATCAATTGGCACTATGATTGAGAAACAAATAGGGACCTTGGTTGGGAGGAAAATGATGTCAGCATATCCAAGACCCAAATGTGTCACAACGCCTTCATTCCAAAGGCCACCATTGCTAAAAGATCAACCTAGGTCTGTGGTGATTGGAGACTAGAAAGGAAAAGCAAAAGCTACCGGCGAAGGGCCATAATGTTATAAATGTAAAGGTTTTGGACACTATGCTATTGTCTATCCTACAAGAGACAAAAGTTAGTCTTCATGTGTGAAAAGAATTATTGGTAATGGACACTGTTGAAGAAACGTATGAAGAGGAGACCGATGGGGGTAGTCACAGTGAAGAAGAACACTTGGGTGCATTGGATTTACCTAACTATGTGATCCATTGAGTGTTGACGAGATCTAAGAAAGAGCTCCTAGCTAATCTCGAGTGGTTGTGTACCAATATTTTTCACACACGCATGGAACATGATGGTCGAGCTTTGAACGTTATTATTGATAATGGCAGTGGCATGACTGTAATTTTTGAAAGTGCCATAGAACGTTTGGAGCTGAAAAGTGAGAAGCATCATATTCCTTATTGGATCAGTTGGGTTAATGAAGACAACTTAGTTCTAGTGAAGCAATGATGCTTGGTTAAATTTTCATTGGGAGAAAAATATGTGGATGAGGCATGGTGCGACGTGACCCCTATGACCATTTGTCACATGTTATTGGGGGCATCCATGGCTTTATGATCAGAGGGTTTCTTATGATGGGTATGCTAACACTTACTCCTTTAATTTTAAAGGTAAGAAATTTGTTTTGGATCCTTTGTAGATCTCAAAATTTGAGACAAAAAGGGAAGCTATCCAAGTTTTAACTATGCGTCAATTTTCTCAAGTCATGAATGATGAAGCTAAAGTGCTAATGGTAGTAAGGCGTGAAATGAAACAAGAGGATGGTTATATTCCAGCAGAACTCACCACAATGCTGGAGGAATTTTAGGACACTATGCTGAATGAGATGCTGAAGCAACTACCTCCAATCCGGTTTTACTTACGCCCAAGAAGGATGGTAGTTGGAGGATGTGCGTAGATAGCCAAACAATTGACAAGATAACAATGAAATATTATTTTCCCATTTCCCGTCTTGATGACATGTTGGATTTGCTAAGTGGTTCCTCTATTTTCACTAAGATCGACCTTCAAAATGGATACCACCAAATCCATATTTGGCCTGATGACGAGTGGAAAACAGCCTTCAAAACAAAAAATGGTTTGTTTGAATGGCTAGTCATGATGTGAACATCAAGTCATGCCCTTCAGATTAACTAATGCACCAAGCACCTTTATGCGCATTATGACAGAAGCTCTCAAGCCATTCTTGGGTAAATTTGTTGTTATTTATTTTGATGAGATCCTAATCTTTAGCCAAAGTTTGTAGGACCATTTATGTCAGTCAAGCAAGTATCAAGGTGTGGAGGTCGACTTTGCAAAGGTGCAGCTGTTTAGAATTGGCCAACGCCCCAGAATTTTTTCGAAGTTAGGAGCTTCACCAAAATTAAAGAGAAGATAGGGCAAGCACCAGTTCTTAAGTTGTCTGATTTCTCTAAAGTTTTTGAAATGGCTTATGATGCCTCACATGTAGGAATCAGGGGTATATTGAGTCAAGGTCACCCTATTGCTTTTTACAGTGTGAAGCTTAATGACACTCACTGGCAATGCTCAGTATATGACATGGACTTCTAAGCTTTAATTCAAACTCTCAATATTTGATTCATAGAGAGTTTATTCTTTACACCGATCATGATTCCTTGAAGCATCTAACTTCTCAAAGTAAGCTAAATGCTTGACATGCTTGCTAGATGAAATATTGTAGTTCGAGTTTGTTATTAGGCATAAGTCGGGGATTGAAAATAAGGTGGCTGAAACCTTGTGCAGGAGACCTCATTTGTTGTATATGTTTTCAGCTAATTTTACAAGATTTGAAAGTCTCAAAATGCAGTATGTTAAGGATGAGAACTTCGGCAACGTGTGGAGTAATCTATCTACTCATGTGCGTATATCTAGTGGTGAATATTCTTTGAAAGATGGATATCTATTTTACGAAACATGGCTGTGCATTCCTCGTGAGGGTTTAGTTAGGCATTTCGAATATGATAAAACTTATACTATTGTTGTTGATCGGTTTTATTGGCCTCAGATGTGTAGAGATGTGCATACAGTGGTTGATCATTGTTGGATTTGCCAATAAATAAAGGAACCAAGCAACAAGCGAAGCTCTATACACCACTCCCCATTCTGGACAAGCCATGGCGACATATTAGCATGGATTTTGTTCTTGGGTTGCTTAAGACTCTTCAGCAACATGACTCAATTATGGTGGTTGTGGATCGCTTTTCAAAGATGTCAAATTTCATTCCATGTCACAAGACTTATGATGCCTCAAAGATCACTGCATTATTCTTGCAAGAAGTAATCCGATTACATAGTGTTCCAATTTCTATCGTGTCTGATAGGGACATAAAATTTGTGAGTTATTTCTGGAAAATATTGTGGACAAAAATGGGGACAAAGTTGATGTTTTCTAGTGCATTTCATCTCCAAACAGACGGCCAAATTGAAGTAACCAACAGGAGTTTGAGAAGTTTATTATGTTGCCTTGTTGCAAATCATGTCACTTTTTGGGATATAGTACTTCCAGAAGCAAAATTTACTTTCAATAATTCTATTAACAGATCGACTGGGTGCACCCCATTAGAATTGGTTTATGGTTTTCAACCCAGCACTCCAATCGATACAACTCCTTATCATTGCCCCCTAGACCAAACGAAGTTGCACTAGATTTTCTAACTATATGAGGGACGTTCATGATGAATGCAAATGGCGCCTTACCTTTCATATAGATTCTTATTCATTTAAGACTAAAGCGATTTCCTCCAGGGAGTTTTACCAAGCTTCATGCACGATGAGCGGGTCCTTTTAAAGTTGCCAAGAAATTGGGCATCAATGTGTATATCATTGATTTGCCCTTTGATTTTGATATTAGCCTAATTTTTAACATAGGGGATCCCACTGAGTATAAGGGTGATGAAAATGAATTTTCCACATTACCAGCTTTAGAGGCATCACAAACACCAACTCTTCGTGTCCCAGAAAATATAGCTAATGAGATGAGATTGCCTCCATACTTGATCATCAATTTGTTACAACCCGTCGAGGAGGGTATTACAAGTTTTAGTGTAGTGGAAAAATCATCCAAATACGGAATTAGTTTGGTTGCAAGCATCAAAAGTCCAGCATTTACATCCAGAGTCAAGTTCTTTAGGGTTGCTAGCAATTGATGCAAATTAGGAGGATGCTCCATAATTAGTGGGGCTGTTTTAATTGATTATTATCTTTTCCTAATTTATTGATTTCCTAGTTAGATTAGTATTTTCTACTTTTATTCTATTTGCAATTGTTATTTCGTAATTAGAGTAGTATTCTATTTTGTTAGCTATTTAAGGATCAATGATGTACGATTAAAGTCACTTTTCGAATGATTAATGAAGTTGCTTGTTTGATCCTAAGATGAGACTAGTTTGGTGAGACACTACAACCTATTAATTTATTTTTTTGGAGAGATTCAAACTTTATAGAGAGAGATTTTGTGATTTTCTCTTCTTGGCATCGACATGAGGTTGAACCAGAAAATTGGCACCAAGGTCCTCAACCAATTTGCACACACACATATACAAATTACACACATACACATGATCTTGTGCGGACGCGTGTGCGTACACACGCGCGCGCGCGCACACACACACACACACATATATATATATATATCATATTTTATATCAATGAGATAAAGAGTTGAGCTAAGTTTAATACAAATTTATTCAAATATAATATTCATGTTGAGTGAGTTTTATAATTTAATCTTTTTCTTTTTTTTTTTTTTTTTTTTTTTTTTTTTTTTTTTTTTTACGAACGACTTATGTAATATATAATCTAGTCAAGTTAGTTTGATCCTAAATAAGCAAGATTTAAGTGTCCTATCAAGTATCCTTAATCATTTACACTCATAATTTGTTGCCAGTGGTGCTTGATGGCTAGAGCAACCAAAGAACTTAAACAATTTATGGTTCTAATTTCAGGGTGATCATGAAGATTGTTCCATTATCAATGAGAATTCTTCAAACAATAATGGTTGGTACTAACATTTTTTTACACGTGAAAAGATGCGTTTATACCCAATACAACACTTAGAGGGGGTACTAAGTGTATCAAATATGTAAGAATTATGGAGGTCCGAATATAATCTATTAGAGGAGATGTTTTTATGGACCATTCCAGATTAATAATCTATTAATAGGAACCACATATGGCATGAAAAATTAAAGTAAAAAAATAATTATAAAGAGACAAGAAACTTGTTCACAAAGTGAAAGCCTTTAAAAAGAATAATGTTACATATAGTCATTTTTATGTACTCTTTGTGCACTCAATTAATGTGATTGACTACATCAAATTTTTTTGAAATGCAGCTAATCACATTAATAGAGTGCATAAAAAAGTACACACAAAGTGATTGTACATAAAATTTTTGTTAAAAAATTATTTGAAGGTTAAACCTTTCAAGTTAGCCTACCCAGAATAAACCAATCCACTATTGGAAGAAAACTTATGAGTAACCTGATGACAAAACATTTGCAACCACCCCTTTCAACAAAACCTTTTTGAAGCAAGAATCTATACCTGACACGACAAAATCATGACTAGTTTTGCATCCTATCGTAGTGGCCAGAACCTCTTATGATTCTGAAACTTAACTTCTTCTCTTAGAACTTTAGTTTCTCCTAGATCACACTGATCACCATCTTTATGTTTCGTGGGATTTGTTGAAAACTTCAAAGAGATTTTTCTTGTGAAACCTCAAAAAATATTTTCTTTCTGGGTATGTAATCCCAATCTTAGAATGAGTAGCTTTAGATTTCAATATTTCTCCCTCATTGAATAGTTTTTGGGGGTGAATAAGCTCTTTTTGAATTTTAGGAAAACCAATCCGGAAAGAGCTTTCCTTTTTGAGCCAATAGGTTTGAGTAGAGGTTTTTTCACTGCCCTAGTGCAATCTTTTATTCCGTTCACTTTCTATAATCTTTTGGTGTTGAAGGCAGCATGGTAGATGACCTGGATGGGTTGTATAAATGGTTATCATTGACTGAACAAGCGGAGACGAAAGTGATTGTGGAATCTAGTAGATTGGGTGACGTTTCTCTGTGTAGAGGAACGGGTTTGGTTATGACTTTTCTATCTGAAAAACACTTCAATCGTGAAGCTTTCAAGTTGACAATGAAGCGATCATGGTGTCCTGTGCAAGTGGTGCGATTTTAAGATCACAATTCTACTTTATGTCTTGTGGAGTTTGTGGATCTACATGGTAAGGAAAGAGTGCTGTGAGAGGGCCCTTGGTCCTTTGATATTTTTTTTTGAAAAACTGATCTGACTAATCATGGTAATACGATCAAACACTACACTCTATGACATAACAAGCATAGAGAGAAGAAATTACAACAACTCTGAAGCCACAACGGACTTAATACATTGAGGACACATTTCAATGTCATAGACATCTTCAGACTCTTTAAAAGCAGACTTTGCTAGCTGGTGGGCAGCCTTATTTGCTTCCCTCTTGACATGAGAAGCTGTCCACTTGATGCTTGAGTTTAGTACTTGCCTTGCATCCTCAACTAGGCAGCCTCCCAGGCTCCAGTCCACATCCTTGCTTAACAATAGGTTCACTACTTGCTTAGAGTCACCCTCAAGACAGACCTACTCCATACCAAGTTCCTTGCAAAAAACTGCAGCCACAAGTAGACCATAAGCTTCAGCATCTGATGAACAACCTTTGAGAGACCTCTGGGCATAGAGAGTACCTATAATTTGCCCTTGGAAGTCTCTGACCACTGCACCTATGCCAATACGCCCCTCCTTTTCTCTAATTGCTGCATCCCAGTTAAGTTTAAACCAATTCTTCTCATGTTTCTTCCACCTCTGGGTGACTACTAGAGCTCTCTCATGGACTCCTCCTGATGATGTGATAGATTCTCTATAAGCATTGACCTCCTCTACTACGTTCTGGAATACTCTTGTGGGGTGCAAGAAACCTTTTCCATGGAGGACTTCATTTCTCCTGGTCCAGATTCCTTTCAAAATGACAGCACATTGTTCCAGTTCAGTAGCACCTAAAGTCTCTTCAAAGAGTGACCACATATCAAAGATGAGATCACTTTGGCATGCCATCTTTTGAATCTTCTTGCTGCTCTGGTTCCAAACATCCTGTGTAGCAGAACAACTCCACAGGACATGGCTCGAAGTCTCAGGTGCTTGTTTACAGATAAAGCACAAATCATCACCCACAATCTTCCTTCTCTTCAGGTTTGCCATGGTTGGTAATGCTTCACTACACGCTCTCCACACAAGCATCTTGACACTTGGGGGGATTCTCATCTTCCAAATGCCCTTCCAAACTTGCTTGTCCCGAGCTCCACTTGATGGCTCTCCTTCCAATTCATCCTCCAACTGTTGATGGAAATGGTAACCACTCTTCACTGAGTATTGTCCATTAGGAGTATACAGCCATACCATCCTGTCTTCTCTCCCTCTTATGCTTATTGGAATGGCTTTGATTGCTTCAACCTCCCTTGCTGAGAATAGCTGCTGTAGGAGTGGGTCCTTCCAGGTTTTTAATTGTGCATCAATGAGATCACTTACCTGTTCACACCAGCACTCAACTGGTTGATGTGATACTATCTGGAAGGCAGTGAGGGAAGGGACCCAACTATCATTCCATATGTGCACCTTGCTTCCATTCTCTACCCTCCACAGGAGGCCTTTTTTAAGTATTCCCAAACCTGCCTGGATACCCGTCCATGCAAAAGATGGTCTTGACCCCAAATGTACTTCTAACAGATTAGTCTTACTAAAATACTTTTGCTTGAGTACCCTTGCAGCTAGAGATGTTGGATTCTGAAGGATTCTCCACCCTTGCTTTGAGAGTAAAGCTAAGTTGAAACTCCTAAAATCTCTAAAACCAAGCCCTCTACTCTCTTTGCTATGACTAATCTGCTTCCATTTGACCCATTGAATCTTTGAGGTTTCCTCATTGTAGCCCCACCAGAACTTCCTGAGTAGTTGATTTAGCTTCTTGTTATTGAGCTTGGAAGTAGAAAAATCCCCATGGAATAGGTAGGAATGGCTTGCAATACTGCTTTGAGAAGGACTTCTTTACCTGCTGCAGATAGGAACTTAGCTTTCCAATTAGTAACACGAGCCCACGTTCTATCCACAAGGTTATGGAATTCTACAACTTTTCTTTTACCCACAAGTGCAGGTAAGCCCAGGTACCTTTCAAAATTGCTACAAGAGTTGACCCCTGCCAACTTCAGAATTTGGTCCTTAACACCCTAACTGGTATTCTTGCTAAAGAAAATAGTAGACTTTTCTTTATTGAGCACCTGGCCTGAGGCTTTCTCATAAGTTGTGAGGATGTCAAGCACAGTAAGGAGCTCTTGGGGGGTAGACTGATAGAAAAGAAGGCTATCATCCGCGAAAAATAGATGGTTGACTGAGATAGGGCCTCTTCCTATTGGTGTAGGTATTATCAGGCCAGACTGTTCAGCATTATTCAATAAGGCAGTGAGAGTTTCAGCACACATAATGAAGATGTAAGGGGACATGAGATCACCTTGTCTAAGGCCTCTAGAGGGTCTAAACTTCCTTTGAGTTTCCCCATTAACCAGGATCGAGTATGAAACTGAGTTGAGACAGGATTGGATGAGGTTAATCTAGTGGAACAGGAATTCCATCTTTACCATTACTGCTTTGACAAAACTCCACTCTACCCTATTATATGCCTTACTCATGTCTAGCTTTTGGGCCATACACCCTTTTTTCCCTGACATCCTTAACTTCATAGAATGTAAGGCTTCATATGCAACTAGAACATTATCTGATATGAGTCTATTAGGCACAAATGCACTTTGATTCAAGGAGATGAGTCTAGGAAGTATCCCTTTCAACCTATTGGCAATGGTTTTAGAAACAATCTTGTAGACAACATTACAAAGGCTAATTGGTCTGTATTCACCAACTTTCTTAGGACTTGCAACTTTTGGAATGAGTGATATATAAGTGTCATTAACTTCCTAAAGAGAACCATCATGGTTGAGGACCCGCAGAGCAAACTGACAGACTTCATTTCCCACCACCTCCCAATGTTTCTAAAAGAAATGGGCAGGGAACCCATCAGGACCTGGAGAACCTAGAGGGTTCATTTGAAAAGCTGATTCTCTTACCTCTTCCTTGGTGAAAGGACTTTTGAGCCACTGTTTCATCTCATCATTCAGTTTTGATTTCATTACCCCCAAACACTCTTCAAAACCAGATGGGCTAGAAGTACTAAAGAGGGAAGAAAAATAACCTGTGAATACCTCCCCTACTTCCTCCTGCTCAGCAACTGTCCTCCCTTGAGGGTCCTCCACACTTTTGATAGTGTCTGTCCTTCTTCTTTGAGATGCATGTAGGTGAAAATAACGTGTGTTTCTATCACCAAACTGTAGCCAGAGCTGCTTGGCTCTCTGACGCCACTTTAACTCCTCAGCAGCCATTGAATTTTCTACTTTTTTCTGTAACTGAATCATGGAAGGGATATGTGACCTAGTACCAGTTTGTTGGAGGTGTCTAATTTGGTCTAAAGCTTGTTTGGTGGCCTTGTGGTTGGGTAGCTTAGTTCCTTGCTGCCACTTCTGTAGACCCTTTTGGCATGACTCCAGTTTATGTCTCATAGTACCTGCATCATTCCCACCAAAGTTGAGGCTCTTCCACCCTTCAGCAACAATTCTTTGGCATTCTTCACTTAAATCCCAAGTTGCTTCATACCTAAAACAATACCCTTTCCTCTTCCTACCACTGCTTGGCTTCTGTTTTGTGACATGTAATGGGGAGTGATCTGACTTTACTGCTGCTAGTACACTGCAGGTTGCATTACTGAACATCAGGTTCCACTCTTTGTTTGCCATTGCTCTATCTATGTGTTCCTTTGTGAAATCCCTCCCACTTTTGTTGTTTGACCAGGTAAATTGAGGACCTTGAGAGTGGATGTCACTGAGATCACATGCTTCTACTGCTTTTCTAAAATCTTCTATCTGGTTGTAAGGTCTTCTAGCTCCACCTTCCTTTTCCTCTTGGTCCAATATTTCATTAAAGTCTCCAGCACAGAGCCAGACAGTAGGAGGGGAGGGTTTTAGCATTTCAAGTAAAGTCCAGCTGTTAGGGGTGTAAAAAAAAACGGGCAAACCGGAAAACCGGCCCGGACCAAACCGGACTGGACCGGTTGTGCTGGTTTTGGACCAGTTCGGTTTGGAACCGATTTTCATAAATGAAAAACCGGCCGGAACCGGTCCGGTTTCGATTTTGGTTAGTTTTGGACCGGACCGGACCGGTACTATTTATATATTAATATTATATATAATATATTTTATATTATATATAATTTTTAATCACATAAAAAATAATCACATATATACTAATACTAATATTCTAATATAGATTATAGTTATACTCATACTAATATAGTGATACTAAATCATCAAAACTAATACTAACATATAGCTATACTAATAGTCTAATATTAATACTATTATATTATCTAATATATTATATAGCTATAACTAATACAAATATATATATACTAATACTAATCATCTAATATAGGATTATAGCAGATTTTTTTTTTACACTAGATTTCTTATTTTATTTTTTGTTTTATAGCAGTTTTTTATATAGCGAATTTTGTTTATATAACAGATTTTTTTTATAAAGCAGATTTTTTATATCAAAATTTTTTTACATAGCAGATTTTTTTTTTTTTTATAAACCAGATTTTTGATAGCAGATTTTTTTTACATAGCAGATTTTTTTTGCAAAGCAGATTTTTGTAAATGGTAAACAGAATTTTTTAAATCAGTTTTTTCTTTTAAACATAATTTTTATAAAAAAATTGGTATTTTATTAAAACTGGAAAACCGGACCAAACCGGACCGGAAACCGGTAAAACCGGAATACCGGTTTAGGAGGAAAATCGGTGCGTAATCGGTTTTGAAAAATACAAAACCGGTACCTACAGGTTCGGTCCTAGATTTTGTACAAAACCGGACCCAACCGGACCGGTTACACCCCTACCAGTTGCTCTTCCTTTTTACAGTTACAGGATTTCCATAAAAGCCTGTGAATTGCCATGTATGGCCTGTTTCAACCTCATTTACCAACGCACTTATGTGCCATTTTGTGTAACTAATGACACTGACTTGCAATTCCTCCTTCCATAGAAGAGCAATTCCTCCATTCAGGTTAACACTATCAACTGCAAAACACCCATACATCTTCAACAGGAGCCTCACTTCCTCAAGTTTTTGTTTCATGCTCTTTGTTTCTAACAAGAAAACTAAGAGTGGGCTCTTTTCCTTAGTAAGATTCTTAAGGATTCTAATTGACCGAGGGTTCCCAAGCCCTCGGCAGTTCCATGTTAAGAGACTCATGGATTATGGCAGGGCTGGGTACTAGCCACTGCCATTGGTTGATAGTTTTCAATTTGATCCACCATTTTCTTTTGTTTCTTCCTCTCATGTTCTTGCTCATCAATGTGTCTTTTGAGACTGCCTCTAGTACAAATCTTTATGGGGTTATTAGAGATTTCTGTTAAGGCTTTCCTAGTGTTTTGGTTAGTGCTGGTAGCCCTCTCTCTTGCAAGCCTTTTCCACTTCCTACCCATAGTGATCTCATCCTTCTTGGTAGAATCCTTACATGAACCAGCATGTTGTTTGATAGCACCTAGTCCCTTCCAAGTGCCTAGTTCTGTTTGAACTCCCTCAGGTTTTGTATCTTTTTTCTGTGTTGCTTGCTGTTGTGTTGTTTTAATTTTTACTACATCATGCTGAAAATTACTTATGTCAGGGTCCAGATCCATACCTTTTGCTTGTGTATGGGCTTGGTCTTTAGAGTCAGCTTCCAGGCTGGCTGTCTCCTCCAAGTACGACCCTAGCGGCACTTTTGGGATTGGACTTGCAAGTCTCTCTTCACTGGGAAAGTCAAATTTACCAGCTGTAAAGTCCACATTGATAGACTGCATCCTTACTTCGTTCTGTGTCTTACCTACTCAAGGGTCGTGTTCCAACTTTCCCGCTTTTGTCATGTCAAGCACATCCGAATCCTGTTCATGCACAGCCTTCTAGTTTCCCGACCTGGGTTCTTCCCTTGTGCCTGTACCACTCCTTTCTTGTTGCCTTTGGTGGTGGCTACCACCATGAGAGCCACCATACTTGCGACTATAGAAGATGTTGGTATGCATTGGTTGAGCTCTAAGCCAAGAGCCAAACTGTTGTGGATGACTCTCTCCTTCATGTTGCTCATACCTCTGTCTCATGCATTTTTTTCCTCTTTGGTAGAGAATCCCACATTGAAAGCAAAAACTCTGAAGCCTCTCGTATTTGAATGAAATCCAGTGTCGTTGGTTATTAACCATCATCCATTTCCCTCTCAGCAATGGTTTGTGAAGATCTATAGCCACTCTAACCCTCATGCATCAACCCCATGCACGCCCATCTGACTCAGTTTCCACTCTAATAACTTGACCGATAGATGCCGCTAACTCAGTGCCGATATCTTCTGTAATTGTTGCTAAAGGTAGGTTGTGCATTTGTACCCAAAAGGGCTCATAGCAAAGATTAAGGTTGTTAATGGACACTAAGCCATCCAGCTTTTGTAGCGTTAATAGGCTACGATAAAAAAACCAGGGCCTCCCACTTAACACCTTATCTTTGTCCTCCAGATATTGGAACTCAATCAAGAAACACTGGTCTCCTAGTTCCTTGTATCTTACCCAATCCACCAACCGCCATCTTTGGGACATGGTAGTTCTGAAAAGCCTCACTGTTAACACTCTTCTCCATTAGAGCTCTCCCAACTATGTAGTGTTTCCCTTTCACATCTCCCTGTTCGATCCCCTCCTGCTTAACATGGAAACATGCGCTTTCTTCAATTGAGAGATTTAACCTCTCCCAACGTTTTGCTAATCCTCCTCCTCCATTTCTCCAGTTACGGCTAGACAAATGAACTAAGAAAACTCTCGAACATGAAACTAAACTCACAAGCTGTGAGACCGAAACCTCCACGGGACTTCAAAGAAGGTACTGAAGCCTTCAAAGAAGGTACTGAAGCCTTACTCTGTATCTAGAGAGCCTAGAGAGCAGAGAAGACACTCCCTTTAACTCTCAGCTTGTTAAATAAACTTCCAATGGTTCCCCTTGGTCCTTTGATAAGCAACTAGTGTTGGTGCAGGAGGTAGATGGTAGTAAGCAGTCGCATCAAATGAGGATTGAGAGAAGGAAAGAGCTTCAAATAAGTTTTTTCGGAATGCCTTCCTTTGTTATTTTTATATACACTAAAACAATAACTTTATACACAGTAATCCAATAATGGATGCTTAAAGTTTTTGTCTTTATGCGTTGGCACCAATAATACTTTGAGTGGAGTTAAATAGTAATTTTGGATGAGTGACACCAATAATGCTTCTGAGTGGAGTTAAACAGTAATCTAATAATGGACGTCTAAAGTTGCTTGTCTTTATGCGTTGGCAGATTTGAAGAGATAATGCTTATGATAGTAATCTGATAATATGATCCAATAATACTTCTGCTTTTGTCTTAAAGTGTCTGTTATGTTGGATAATTGAGAAAGCAATAATTTTTTGGAATCATATCATAATTTGAGGGTCCTAATCTACAAGATCCAGATCAAATAGATCTTATTGGAAAGGCCTTTAAGCTTGTGAAGGAGAGGCCTATTGCACTGGTGATGATGTGACTTGTTGCGATGGAGATAATCTGACTTGATATAGCTGTGAGTCTTCTTCATTATCACTGTTTGAGACTTGTAACATTGGCTCAGCTAATTGCTTCAAGTCTTTCTTGCTAGTAATAGATGCTAATTAAACCTGAAATCTAATTTGCTAGACTAGAACTTCAGGGGCTTCAGTAATTTTTTAAAACATTTTTACGACATGGTCATAATTGTATTTGTCCCACCATTTGATAGAGACTTGGCAGGCTAAGAACATAATGGTGCTAAAAGTGGGGTGAGGTTTGATAATATATGCACATTTTATAATCTAGCTTACTTGTTTTTTTTTGAAAAAGAAAATAAGAAGTAGTGGACAATGCTTTAATGCAAGTGGATAATCATTTTGGGAGATAAATTTTGAAACTTTCTTGGAGAGGGATAGGAAGAAGAAGAGGTATAGGTCTATAATAATCCCACCATAGTAAAAACTACCGTGGGAGTGTTTTAATCTCCTGTAATTTGTCAAATTGAAGGAACTAGGAATGATGCAAATATTTATTTTGCTTTAAAAACATCTTTATCCATGCTTGCTAGTAATCATAATAATTAAAATATGGCTGGTCATAAGGATGAAAAAATTTTCTTGTCAAATAAAGATTTTTTCCCTATTGTTCCAATGTGAGACCTTATTTTATAGTAACTTTATGACAGGTAATAATTAGATATGCAGGTGGAGAATATTGAGTTTGCAGAGAACATAGGATTTTAGAAAGAATAATTGAATTTGTTTATACTAAAACTCATAAAAATGTTGGGTTTTCTTATTGTTTATTTCTTATTTATTTGTATATCTACCATTGTGGATCTACAAATAACAATATGTACAGGCGTGTCAATAAAAATGTTGGGTTTTCTTAATGTCAAACTACATTTAATCAAATTTAGCATACCATTGTGATTGTTCATTTATAGCTTTGAGTTGCTCTTTTACAAAAAAGGACATTTTAGTTAGGAGCGTAATGGGTCTGACCCAGTTGGATTGAAAGGCTATTTTTGGACCAAACTGAAACTTTCACTCTACCCTTTTTCCACATTGAGACTAACCGATGGATACCTATCGATCAAACCAAATCATTATATATGTTAGCACACCACAATATTCGTCTTTTTGGGTTTAATGCTCTCAAAGGTGAATCGATCATTCAGTCTCTTTCTTGTTATGAGAGGACGGGAAAATAAGCCTTAAGTGGAGTATAGTAATGACATAGATACAAACTATATGTCCACAACAATAGCGCATTTTTTTTTTTTTTTTAATCAAGACTAATCTTCCTGGTTACATTTTGAGCTGGTCGTACTAGTTTTGTCAAATAAGATTAAAGGGCTTGTGTAAAATGCATTGCCTTTTTGTTAAAGGCCCAAGTTACCAAAACCAGATAAAAAATAAACTCGGTTGTGTTTATTTCAGCTGAGCTAAAAAAACTTCTAGTTTTGAAAATGACAAATAATATATCGATTTTCTAACTCAGTTTCCTATTTTGTTCTAGAAAATAGCCTAAAACAAAATTAGAAAAAAAATTGTAACTAGCATAGTAGAGATTTATTCATAAGAAATGTTTTTAAAAAGACATTTAAACCACAATTTTATTATATTAAAAATAATGCACCATCGGCATTTATCAATCAATGAAGTTAAAAATCATCATAATAAAAATTAAAAACGAAGAAAATAGAGAAAAAGTATATAAAAAAAATGCAATATCTAAAATTCAAGCTCAAATACAGAAAAAAATGGGAAAAAGAAAAGAATATATATATATATAAATTATTATAGTGTAGGCATCTAATCATACACCACTTATAAAATAATATTACAAATTAATCCACAACTAAAATAAGATGAAATGTATCTAACCACCACCCAAATGAACAAATTGAAATTAACATTACAACCATGTTTATATAATCCACAAGTCACAACTACAAGGCTACAACTCCACAAGTCAAAAGACATAATCAAACCATTTTGCTGCAAAATCAATCAAATATTTTAGTTTTAATAATTTTTTCATGCTAACCAAAATAACTAGTATGGTAGTATATATTTCTCACCTCAATCATCTTCAATAAGTGTGGAGATTGTCTCCGATGCCTATGTGGGACTTTCAACCTCCCCCACAATTTCTATACATAAAAAAAAAAAAAACTAAATTATATAAATTTACATAACAGATAAATCATAAAAAGATATAAAAAGAAATAAAATTTATTACATATCCATATCTAGCTTTTCTAAAATCATCCACAAATGAGGGTCTTTACAATATTTGAAGATGGACTACTTCGGAAGGGATCAAGTACACGACTTGTCGTGCTAAATGCAAATTCAGAGGCCATCGTAGATACCAGTATTGCAAGAACATCGCGTTCAACTTTTGAAAATACATAATATCTAACAAAATGAACCTTCCATAGAATGTCAAATTTCCTATTATCTTCCTCACAGTTATTGGATAGGTATCTATTCACTTCTAACTTGCTTTCCAAAAGGTTTTCCAATTACAACCATTTCTTAACTTGAACCAACCTCAATGCCTTCCTATCTTGAAGTAAACTACTTGTACTAGTTACATCTTCAGTTGAGGAACTTGTGCGTTGCTATTGTGGACAAAAACTATGGCATTCTTCATATTAAACGTATGCATCATTCAACAAGTCAAAGCACTTTTCACTTTCAATTTGAACACAATTGAATCATGTGTAAATATATTGTTTCCAACAAAAATTCAAGACATTGCATCATGTACTGACAATCAATAGCAAACTTAGCATACTACATCATATTCATATTATCAAAATTGCCCAAATATTTATCAAAATTTTGCCTGATATTTATTACCATTAATCCCATCACACGTCATCCTTCTTCGCATTACATTTTAATTATGTCTTGAATTGTAACTATTTAGTATTTCCTTGAAAAAAGAGTTGCAAGTTACATCTTAACCACTTGAAAAATGCAAGGTTGCATCATGGAAGAGTTTAAGAAATATAACAACTTATATCCTCCCAATCATCCTCATCCCATTATCATTGTCATCATCATCCTCTCAAATATTTGGAAAGAACTCCACATCTTTTTCTATTAACCGTTCAAAAATCTTTCGAAACTTCTAACATAAGATAAATGGAGTTCTAACTAGTTGGTACATCTAAGCATGCATGGTTTTTTAACGTAATATCTTCCAATTGTACTGACGACTTAAATGCAATCCATCTTCATGGAGATAATTTATCATATTTCACAACGTCTCTCACATTGGTAATAGACTCATCAAAATCTTTCAACCTTTACGAACAATCAAATTTAAGATGTGAGCACTCACGTGCAAGAATTCATATTCCAAAATAGTGTTCTTCTTAAGCTTCATCTTCTTAAAAAGGTAATTGCTCCGTTATTCGAATTTGCATTATTGAGAGTGATTATAAGTATTTTTGATCGCCCCCAATCAAGTAAGCACATCTTTGTTGCTCTACCAAGTATATCGCCCTTATGATTTTCAACTAAATAAAAAGAGAGGATGTTTTTGTGTAATTCCCAATAATCGTCAATGAAATTAATGTGAGACACATTTAGTTAAGGTTTTTCACGGATGCCCATGCATCAATAGTAAGGAAAATTCATTGCCCTTGAAGAGCACTTCTCAACTTACTCTTTTCTCTCAAATACACACTATAACAATCTTTGGCAACTGTAACACAAGTTGGGATCACTACCCACTTATGTGGATCAAAAATTATAAATCTTTTAAAACTCTTCCATTCAACAAACTTAAGTGATAATTCGTCAAGTATAATCATTTTTGCTAGTTATGGCTTGTCTACAAAATAGATGAAGGTCTCTTAGTATTCAAAATGGATCAAAGTTTTTGCTAAGGGTAGACGTTTTTTTAATGCAAAATGTGGCCTTTGCTGACAAGTTAATTGTGTCCATGAATATCACAATCAACCATCTAGTAAATCCCATTCAAAACACCACAAGTTAGTTTATTTCAAGGCTAAAAATAGATTTTTTTTAGTCAACATACAAATTTCATAAAATCAAAACCATTGAAAGAACAAAGAAATCTATATTCATCAACTAAAACATTAGTTAATGAAATAAAAATATTAGTGCGTTCGGTCTCAACTCTCAAGCACAAGAACCATAATCTCAAACATAGCAACTGGAGGTGCCTACCATTCAAAATCTCGAATACATGAAATGATCAATTAAAATAAAATAATAATGATTATGCTCATATGAAAAAATGAAGCTCGAGATCAATCAGTACCTTAGACTCTTAAAGTGAAAAGGTGAAATATGGTAGCACTGTGATATGGCTTTGTAGCAAAGACCAATGATGAATGTGGCTTACCACATCAATACAAATTGATAACAAGACAAACAGTGAAATAAATATGAAAACAAAGGAATAAAGCGCACACACACATTATTTAATGTGGTTTGGCAACATGTCTATATCTCCAGAACTGCAGATGATTTTATTTCAAAGGAGATTACAATTACACATTGAGCTACAAAAGCTTCACTCTACTCACACAAATTTGAACTCTCTTTCTAGAGCCTTTTCACTCTCATAATATGCTATACACCATTTCTTGCCTCTCTCTATTCAATTTGATGTATTATGAACATAAAACATGACATATATATAGCAAATGGCGTTGGAAACCCTAGTATGGCAAAACATGGTTCTTTGTTCGAGCTAGTGTCGAGCATGGCATGAGCAAACATCTAATCCAACATTGGTTTGAGTGGAATATTGAGGGGCCTCAAGAAAAATCTCTGTCCAAGCTTCACTCAAGCTAATTGTTGAGCACGCCTCAATGAGCTAACTATTGAGGGCTCCTTAAGCAAAATAACTACTTGAGCTTCACTCGAGCGCTAGGTTGAGAGACAGTCAAGCTAACAATCTCTCTACACCTTTTCCAGCTTAGAAAACTAATCAGGCTCCATAACCTAACAATCAACAAACTCTTACTTGGAGATTGATTCCTCACATACCATCCCTTGTTTCCTCGTCAACCTTGCCCTATCAACTCTACAACTCCCAACTCCTATCTTCATGCTAGAAGACACATTGAAGTCGAGCCCGACTTCAATATCTCACCTGCATTGCCCTCAATCATCATATCTATTGGGTGACTCACAACTCCCACCGTAATGGGAATATCTAGTCTTGAATCAACCTAACAAAAATCAGAACACTTGTTGCTGACGCTCCCTTCTCTAATCTGGGCGATTGATGCCATCTCTTACTGCTAATATTTTCTGTCTTCAATCGAGGCGTCCATCTCTTATGCAGTCCGTGCTTCCTCTCTAGAACTCCTGTCAGCTTCTTATCAGCCAACTCCCACTTGCTCGATCTCCAGTCTTGCAAGATTTTTCTGTAGTGTCATCAAGCTATGCTATAGAGATCAAACTTTTCTTTAGATTTGGAATGTGTCTGACTTGTCGCAAAGTTCACATGTTCTTGTTTGGAAGTACGATGAGCACATTGTCCACTCTGACTACATTTAGTGCGTCTCTATTAGTTGTGTACATCTTCTCAAAATTACCAGCAACATAGTTCTGCATGATTTCTCGATGTGAGGTATTGTGGGACGAAGCCCTTGAATCCAACACCCAATCATTAGCTGAGCGGTGCATTTTCTTAAATAAAAGTGTACTATATTCTTCTGCCATCGCATTCATAGCATCATCCTTAGTCTGTATATGATTCTGATAGTATATTTTGATGTGGCCAAACTTTTCACAACTCTAGCAAGTGATCTATTGCCTAGAAGACTTGCTCTTGCCCCTGTTCTTGGACTTGACAGGTTCTTGACTTTAATCGTCAACACTTAAGGCCAAACTGGTACTAGAAAACTCCCAGAGTCTTTCATGTGTACCTTCTCTACAAGAATCATGTCATGTACGTCATCGTAATTCAATTTCATCTTGCCAGCTAAATTATTTATAGTCATCCTCATGGCCTCCCAACTAGTTGGCAATGGTGCCAATAGAATCAATGCTATAATCTAATCATCAAACTCAATTTCTATAGAGGACAATTGATTTATGATCATATTAAAGTGTTGGGCAACAAATGTACCTTCTGACATTCTTCGATCGAACAGTTTCTTAATCAGATGTAACTTGTTCTTCACCAATAGCTTTTCATACAAGCCTGACATGAGATCCACCATGTTTCTCTCCTTAATAATGTTGTACGCCACTAATCTGGATAAGTTGAGTTAATAACCCCCAAAACCTGTCAATCCAATGGATTCCACCAAGCATTGTCCATGCTCTTCTACTTCTATCCCAACAGAGGAAGATGGAGCTTCTTTTTGTAGAGATAATCCTCAATTTACATTCACCAATACTTGAAGTCTGTGCTGTAACACCCCACCAAATCATACAAAGGGATGAAGAAGACATTACTATTTTGGCAATAGTTACTATTGAATTGGGAAAATTGACTATATGGAAAGATCTTTTTGAGTATTTAAAGTTCAGATTTAGTGAAGTGACTTTCCTTACTTAAGATAGGATCTTTGGGAAATTCTTGGATCAATGGGCTTAGAAATGAAACTATAGCATGCTATGGATCTTAGAAGCATACGAGGAGGACTCAAACTTAGTTAAATGATAGATCAAACTTTTGAAGAATAAGGCCCAATAAGAAGCCCAAGGTAAGGCCTAATAAGAAGCCCAAGATGAGGCCCACTAAGAAGCCCAAAGTTGAGGCCCAATTTCGTAAGATAGTAAGGCCCAAGGAAAGGCCAAACAAGCTAGATTTAAGGCCCAATAGGAAGGCCAACCCAAGGCCCAAAAACTAAGGCTAGCTTAACTGAGACTTGGGGCTCAAGCACAACCCAACTTGGAGACCAAGCTTAGAAGTCTTGATCATCACTCTTGCCTTTAAGATTGCAGCACTTAGCAAATTTGAAATTTGCCCTGACAGAACCAAGTTGCACCCTCCATCATAAGTCAATAATGCAAATTATGAATTCAACACCAAGGACAAAACAAGGCATAATAGCATGAATGCTATGCATTAGCCAATTGGCTTCCTCTCTTCTTTTGAAAAGGAAAGAATATCTCTGTGCCTACTAGGACCCATAGGGTTGATTTGGTTAGGAACCAAATGGTATAGGCAATGGTTTTGGTGGGAGGAGGTTTTGTAATGCTAAGCCGATTCCTTTTGAGAACTTGATCACTTTTGAAAAATCTGAAGCCTAACCCCACCCATACAACTAGTGTGATACCCCATTTTTACGTGTATTTTCACTGAATGAGTGTTTTTAATTTAATTAATATAGTAGTTCTTTTATTTTAAATTATTGTATTTTAAATTGATTTTTATTTTATTTGTTGTGGTGTTTAATTTATTTTAGTCGTTTTATATTTTTAAAATCATTTTCAGCGGATCAGTTTTTAGATTCCGGAAGTGAGGACTGGACCTCATTTCTTTTCCCTCTTCTTTTCTTTTTCCCTTTTTTCTTTTTTCTTTTCTTTTTCTTTCCCTTTTTCCTTTTTCTTTCTTTCTTCTTCCTCCTTCTTCCAGTGCGCGCGAGCTGCTTCTTTCTTCTCCTTCCCGTTGCAGTTTGTTGAACCACCCAGACCTGCCGCCGCCGACCGACGTGTCCGACACAGCCACCACCCTCCGGTCGGTGAACACCCCCACCAAAAATCACCTCCATCCGAGCCGCCGATCACCACCTAGAGCACATCTAAGCCGCACAGCTTTTTGTCGATTCTGGCGCCGTCGCTCCACCTCCGACCACCATCTCTTCACCAATTCTTCCCCTATCTCTTGCCGTCCTAACCCACCCAATTCCGGCCCCGATCCATTGCTAGAGCAGCTCCCACGAGCTCAACTCTTATTTGGCCTTTTTTCGCTTCCACCTCCACCCATGACCAAAGCTCACTTCCTTTAGCTTCATAAACATCTTTAGACCATTTTCTATCAATTTCATATCTTGGTTTGTCCCCGTTCGAAAGTGGGTAATTTACTACCCACGGCCACAGTATAAAATACACTGTTATGTTGCTTTTCCTCCGCCGTTTGTAACGTCGTAAGCTTTCAAAAAAATACCTTATAGCATTGTAAGTATTTTCAAAACTCTACTTTTAGATTTAAATATATTTTACTCTTACAATTAATTATTGGATTAGTTGGTTGATTCCGGATTGAGTCCGAAGAATTCGGGGGTCGGATGGATTGAGGACGAAGTTGTTTGTTTTTGTTGATCTTGTTATTTATTGGATGGATTGTGTCTTGAGGTGTGCATTGTATGGTGCATTCATGTGTATTTATTAAATTGAGAAAAACTGGTTTCATTTGTGTAAATGGATTTTAGGGTGCGTGTGTATCACGACCCTAAGCTGGGATGTGGTATTATCTCGGTGGAGCTCCTCTGGTCACTTGGGAGTGGATAATACTGAGTGACATCCTCTGAGTTGTCGCTGGGTGACAACCGGATCGCACGATACGGTAACACTGTCGTATTGACTCCGTGGTCCCTAGAGTGACAGGGACTAGTGGATGGCCTGGTCCAGGGACGCGCTGGGCACGAGTACTGGGCATCGCTCGTTTAGGTGTCACACGCGTAGTCGTTACCTGTGGTGTGATACAGGAGCCAGAGTGTGCGGGTGATCCCTAGGGGAGATCATGGTGCACGCAATAATTGGATCGGTTTTATGGTTTTCGGATACGGGCCATTTTCTAGAAAAGTGGCGAGGTTATGTTAAGGCTTTGTGATCTATTTTCTGGAAAAATGGTGGTTTCTTGTTTTGGGCCATTATTGGGGATAATGGCGAGGTTTTGTTTAAAGGTTATGTTTTTGGGCTAAATGGGATTTTGGCGTGCGTGGAAAAATGTGGTTCTTATGGGACATGTGCATTTGCATTCTTTAATGCATATTGTTGAGTTTAATATGTTTTTATCTTGTGGCATTTGGATCTTACTTACCTGCGGCACCATTTTGGTACCGTAGATTTTGATGCAGAGATCGAGGAGGAGGAGGAGGCTGAACCCGAGGATGCGGCTTCGCCGGAGCTTTGATTTGGGATTTTAATGCTTTGTAGTTTGGTTTGAAACTATAATTGTGGTTTGTAATATTTTATTATGATGTTTTGAACAGTTTTGTATTAAACTAAGAAAAATTCTGGTACTTAGTTATATGACTTTCGTTATCTGCTGCGTGTTTCCTTTTATACACTTGTTGCTTGTTCACACACTTGGCACTTGGCAACAAGGTGGTGACCTGTGATGTCATCATCCGGACGTCTCGATTTTTCCGTATCCGTACGTGGGATTTGGGGGCGTCACAACTAGGTCTTCAACCATAGGGAGACAAAGAGGTTCTCCTAGCTACACATGAGAAAATAAAAATGCAATCATAGCACCCTAGTCTATTGCATCAAAATAAATTATCCTTCTCAATTTCAGACAAATTGTGTGATGCTTAGCTTCTGACATGATTTTATTCTTCTTGGGAGTTCTATAAATAGCACCCTTCATCCCTCACTTTCATCCATGCCATCTTTAGAAGCATATGAGCATTTTGTGAGAGAACCTCCCTAAACACTAATTAAGAGAGAAACTTAGGGACCTTCCAAGAGAATTGGTTGTGAGCGACCCCAAAGTTTCGGATTGGTAAGTGATTCTACCATGAATTTTTTGTTGGAGGATAGATTAACATGTTAAGTTTTGATTCATGGTATTAAATTGGGGTTTTATGTTCCATTAAACTTCTTGATTTCAACCTTCACTATTTCTCTTGCCATTTTTTTCCCTTTAGACTTGAACCTAGCTCTGATACCTATTGTTAAGAAAAATAGTGAACCCACACACAATGATAACGAGACAGACAATAAAATAAATATGAAGACATATGAATCAAGCACACAGACATGAAACAATATTTAACATAGCTGGGCAGCGTGCCTACATATATAGAGTTGCAGGGAATTTTATTCCAAAGGAGATTACAATCACACAGAGAGTTATAAGAGCTTCATTCTAATCACACAAATCTCAACTATCTCTCTTTAGGATTTTTTTTTGTCACAATATTTTCTACATCGTTTTTTGCCTCTCTCTATTCAATTTGATACATCATGAAAAAACATAACATATATATAACAAACGGCATTGAAAACCCTAATATGGAAAAATAGGGTTCTTTGCTCGAGCGAGTGTCGAGCAGACCATGAGTGAACAACCAATCCAACATTGGCTTGAGTGGATTGTTGAGCGGGCCTTGAATGAAATATTTATCTAAGCTTCACTCGAGTGTAGGTCGAGTGAACAATTAGTCTATGCGTTTTTCCAGCTCAAAAATCCAATCAAGCTCTGTAACCTAACAACGTGGTGGAGTGGAGGGGCTCGAAGTAGAAGATTAAGGGCAACAACAAGGAGTTGGGAGGAAAGCTAGGGTTTGATTTTGGGTAGGGGAAAATGTAGGGTGGAAGAGGGACGATGCCATGTAAGACAATCCTTATGTTGAAATGGTGCCATTCAGATTAATTTTCAATCTAAACTTCGCGGCTTCAATAGAAGTGTATTTTAAAAAAATAAACCGAATTGAGTGAATGACGTTGTTTCACGCAACTTGGTTTATATATATTTGTAACTAAACAATGCAATTTAAATTCATATTCAATCTAAACCGTGCCATTTTCATATTACCTACCAAAATATTTTTCTCCTATTTGATTTTCTTGGAAAATAAATTAATAGATAGAAATGATATAAAATAGTAAAATTAAAATTAAGTAAGCTCTTTAATTTTGATTATCTAACTAACTCATTAATAAAATCATTGATTATAATTTTATTAATGATGTTAATAGTTGCTAACTTAGTACTCAATATTATGTGTATGAATTATGATAGTTAATTCATAACAGCCTATCTATTATAGTTAATGCATAACAGCCTATCTTAAAATTAATAGATATACGGTCTCGGCATCCATATTTTATATATGGATTATCTTGAAGTTTTAATATTTTTACCCATAAAAAAAATAATTGTCATAGTCCATGGCCAGATAATTCATACTTTCAACTTAGGTATCTTACAAAAAAAAATGTACCTAACTATTTTAATTAGGTGTAGAGATTAGAGTATGTATCATTGCATATAATATTATGATTTATCATATAATATGTTAGTTAAGTGTTAATAGCATATTAGTTAATAATTAATAGTATATTTAGCATTTTATATGATCAATAGTTATAGGTTAGATGAAAATTACATAATTTTTTTTTTTTTTGAATTGAAAGTTTGATTCATTAAACTGTCAATACATAGCTAGGTCAGTCTGATACAATGGCTGGAAGGACCTCACATGGTACCTCATCTACCCACACACATTCGGTACCTAAGGATAGAGCTAACTTGGTAGCTGCATGTGCTGCACTATTGCCCTCTCTCTTTACAAAAGCTACAGACCACCCAGGTTGGGCATGCACCACAGCCTTGATGTCCTCTATCACTTGTCCATCCCACGATGAGTTAAATGATCTGGAGTTGATTGCTTCCACTACCATTTTTGCATCACCCTCCAGCTGCACCTGAGTGAGTCCTAGTTCACTACACAGAAGGGTTGCTCTAAGCGTGGTCAGATTCTCTGTTGCACTGGCATTCTTTGTTAACTGTCTGGGGGCAGCAAGTATCACCTGCACCTCTCCTCTGAAGTCTCTCACTACAACACCAATTCCCACCTTTCCTCTTTTAGAATCCACTGCTGCATCCACATTCACCTTCAGATAGTCATGGCTTGGAGGTTTCCACACGGTTCTCATTACCTCTACTGGCCTTGTTTGATTCTCTCTTGGTTTTTCGTGAGCCAATGTGACTGCCTCTGCATCTAGCATTGCCTGCTGGATCAATACACATGGCCCCTTGAATTTTCCTTCAAAAACCATATCATTTCTTCTCCTCCACAGGCTGTACAGCACCTCAGCTACTATGTGGAGCTTTCCTTCCTCTAACTTAGACTGGAACTCAGACCACAGTGTTGTGAAATCACCATAGTTTCTTCCCCACTTTCTGACTGGACTGCAGTCCTCGCCCCATACATCTATTGCTGCAGGGCAATCCCAAGGCACATGTATGTCTATTTCTTCTTCTCTGTTGCACATATATAGGACATGTTGAGTTATCAATGACCCTTCTCTTGAAGAGAATACTCCTTGTGGGAAGTATTCCATTGAGAGCTTTCCACAGAAATAGTTTAACCTTACCTGAGTTTGTTAAGTAAGTTATATATAGCTACTATATAAAAATGGGTTTTGCTTACACAACCTCCTAAACCACACACCACACATGTTGTAGTATTTTTTAAAATTTTGTTTCTACTAAACTAAAAGAGTTGTATTTTTAGAATTTTATTTTTACGTGTATGAAGCAAATTATCGAGATCTAGGTTAATATTTAATTATATGTTTCTGATTATTTAATCTCTTTTTTATTTTACATAAATGTGTCATATGATAGAAAAGTTGGCTCACTTTAAAAAAAAAAAAAAAAAAAAATGCTAGTTCCGCCACTGTTCCTATCAATTAATCCAAGAGAAGATGACCGAAACAATGAAATCTAAGTTTTCAAATCCAAATGTAAATTGAATGATTAGTATGACGTCGTATAAATTGGATCCAAACCCACAGAATTAAAAATTTTTAAATCAAATAGTATCCCAATGAAGTTTTAGGGAACATTTGTCATAAATAGCGAACTGCATCGATCGTATATATTATAACATAATCTTATCTAAAATATAATGTTGGAGAAATACAAGTCCAATTCTCACTTATTCGCTCATGAGTTTAACTAGCTAGGTAGCTAGATACGATGTCTAGAAAAGCATCATCATAATGTGGCCTATTAATGCCATTGAGATCAAGCAAGGCGCAGATCCTGAGAACCAAATCCCCCAGCATCATGAAGATTCAGATTCTGCAGCCGGAATGCAAATAAGTTGGAGGCACCATTGGCCATAGCAACTGCGGATCCATAGTCTGCAGCTTCATTGTCCACCAGTACTAGTCCATATTGAGATTCCTCACATTTTGCTCTCTTAAATTAAGGGCACCAGAAAGAGAAAAAAAATCATGATCATTTAGATACTATATACATATATGTATATGTATATATGAGTTGAAACATAAAACGAAAGATTTAACAGAAAAAGTTGAATTGAGACAAACTCATTTCCCCAGCTAGCCTTACAAGATTGAGCTGGAGATCTTGCTGTATTTTGTCCAAGTTATTGATCTGCAACGAAGGATGAGAATAATGGTGTTCTAAAAAGCAGCTTAGAAATGGAAAATCTGGGGGGGACTATGAAGCATAAATCGAGAAAGAAGTTAGCGAGGACTATTGAATTTACAAACCTTTTTCTTGTATTTATCGGTCTGGCCTTTGATCACATGCAACTGCGAAGGATACATGAAGCTTGGATGGTTAGCTCAAAAAGGTTTTGATACTCCAAAATATCTATACATCTCCATTGTAGAAATTTAGCTAGACAGAAAACGCAGACAAATTCATATGCAAGAAAGATTGGCGAAAATAAAATGATGAAGATAATTACTAATTCCGTTTCACGGTACATTTTCTTCCGAAGAAAGTTCAAGGGATACAGGTCCAGATCTCAAGGATTCTGAGCTCCAAGGTACAGCGAAAGCACTTTAAAAGGGAACCATAGGCAATTGGATTCTATTCATTTTCTTTTTATAAATACCTATATATATCTTTAGAAGAGTTCCAAGAATGCCAAATAAAACCCACCCAGTTTGAACTGTACCTACCACAAATTTGATCCCTGTTTGAAAATAACAAGAATAATTACCGTTTAATTAGTTTTATACACATTATTCACAATTTGAAAAATGCTATTTATATACCTTTTATATCATGTCAAAGAGATCTAGACCATGTTGTTCTACATCTTTGTTTTTATCATGCATCCAAATCATGTTTGTTTACAAGTAGTACTACAGACTGTCTACTTACTCTGGGGATGGAATAAAAATCTAACCTTTCGTGCGCGTATGACGTCCACGGAAGTAGACACCTTATGCTCAAGAGCATGGAGCTCGACCAAGTTCAGACCGTTCAGATCTTGACCCAACCTGTGCCTGTCGAAACCATACCTGAATTAGCTACACATGAAAAACTTAGGCGCTGTACGTATCGAGCATGGGGCTGTTTTTAATCTACCAGATCATTGCTTTTCCCCTCATGTTTTACCTTATCTCCCTGCTTAGTCGATTGTTAATATCCTTCAGATTCTTCAACTGTTCTAACATTTTCTGCAGTCACAAGTACGCAGAACCAAACCAGAAAGAGAAACAATGAGGAAACCTTTAATAATATAAATAGACTCACATTCACAGATCAAAACTAGAAAGAGATGGGAGAGATTAACCTCGTAGTGTGAGCTCCACAGATCGATCCCCAAAGCCTTTTGGTACCGATCATAGATCTCCTTTGTCCTAGTTGAGAAAGATATATCAAAACAAAATCTATCTACTATGCTTTCATTCTTCAAAGAACAACAAAAGGAGAAAGAGAGAGAGAGAGAGAGAGATCTGAAAGCTTTATCTACGTACGTTATGTTGGGACTGGTATACTCGTGCAACTTTCTACTGGTGGAGAACATGATGAGGGAGACCTTAGCATCGCAAAGAACTGTAAGCTCCTGAGCTTTCTTGAAAATACCATTTCTTCGTTTGGAGTAGGTGACCTGCCTGTTCGTGCGGTTCTCTATCATCTTGATCTCTATCTTTCCACGGCCCATCTTCTCTCTTGTTTTTCCTTCTTCTTCTTCTCCAAGAAAACTGATCTAGGAGGCCGGAGTTCCAAGAGGGCGTTTGAGAGCATATAGGTGTTGAAGTGAAAGAGGAAGACGAAGATAGAAAAGAATAGGGTTTCCATATCGGGTAATGGGTGTTGAAAGTGAGGTTGTAGTGTAACTGAAAGTGTAGACACTGAATCGGTGCAGAGGATCGTTGGGCTGGGGATGGTCTGGGTAATATTGGCCTGATAACGTGTGATGTCGATCCGTTGCTTTTGACCGGCCAGTACAGGACTTTGAATTCTATCGGTGGCCCTTTGATCCTTACATTGGGAAGGGTGCATTAGTGCATGCTTAGAGCGTCCGCTATTTATACGGCCTCTCCTCTCAAATTTAACCTTCACATTTGAGTAAAGAAAAAAGCTACTTGCACTTCGGAGGGATAACCCCGGTGTACACGTGCCTCCATACGGATAAATGAAATGCTACGTTTCATATAATCAGCTGCTATGTTTAATCTTGAAATTCTTTTTTTTTTTTTTTTTGTTTGAAAAGAGATACTTCATTTCCTTAAAAAGACATTACAGACATTTCACTTCTTACAATCTGTTGAATACAAACTGGCGTAAGTTCAAGTTCTAACAAATCATTCGAAAGTGTGAGAGCATTTCTGACCAAAGTATGGGCTGCCTTGTTGCCTTCCCTCCTCGCGTGAATTGCTGACCATGTAGCAAAGGTGTTCAGCTCCCTCTTGGCATCTTCCACTACCAATCCACCGTAGCTACAGTCAAGGACACTGCCACTAAGAAGCCTGATGACTTGTACAGCATCTCCCTCGACTACCAGATTAGAAACACCAATATCCTTACAAAAGACCACACTCAACATTAAGACATAAGCTTTCCCACTAAAAGGATTCAAATTCAGCTCCCTCCTGGCCTGAAGAGTACTGATGCTTCTTCCCATGTGATCCCTCAAAATGGCACCAATCCCCACTAGTCCCCGAGCAGTGTTGATGGCTACATCCCAGTTCAACTTGTAGTAGCCTGCAGGGGGTTGGATCCAGACACTAGCTGACCCCTCACCATGACTGGCTGGACAGGAGCTTTGGTGGTCCTTGCTAGACTTGTAGGCCTCTATTTCATCCAAGGCTTTGCTTAGAACCTAGTTTGGGTGCATGAAACCCTTCCCATGAATGAATCCATTTCTTCTGGTCCATAGAGAACGACATATTACTGCCACTTCCATTAGCTCCTCCCCTTGTAGTTGTTGACTAAGAAGGCCCCAGGTTTCCTTAAAGGAAACACAGTTTAGGCTCAGCTTTTGGATCTTTTTCCTGCACTGACTCCACACATCCCTAGCAGCCTCACAGCTCCAAAGGGCATGCTCGGTTGTCTCACATTCTAGCTTGCATACTGGGCAGTAACTTTCTGTGACAATGTGTCTTCTCATCAAGTTTTCCATGGTAGGTAAGGCCTCACTACATGCTTTCCACACAAACATTCTGACTGCTGGAGTAGTTGGTAGCTTCCACAGGGTTTTCCAAACACTAGAAAGAGGATCAAGGTATGAGGACCCCCCCGTTAGTTTGGACTCCATCTCTCTCTGAAGGTGATAGGCACTGCTGACAGAGAACTTACTGTTTTTAGTACCATTCCACACTAATTGATCATCTCTCCCACCAGTGCTAATTGGAATAGACTTGATGGCATCCACCTCATTTGTAGAGAACAGGCTATTGATGACTGGTTCTTTCCATTGCTTCAGATCCGGGTCAATAAGGTCTGCTACTAATGAAAGGGTTGTTTCCTCAGGCTTGATGGATTGTATCTTGTATGTATGAGGTTAAGGGATCCACTTTTCTTTCCATATGCTCACCCGTGTCCCATTACCAATTCTCCACACCAGTCCCTCCTTTAAGAGTTGTAGGCCACTTTGGATGCTCCTCCATGCATAGGATGGCCTGCTGCCCAGCATTGAGTCCAAGAGTGCCCTATTGGGAAAATACTTTTGTTTGAGAATCTGAGCTGGCAGTGAGCTTGGAACTTGTAGTAGGCGCCAGCTTTGTTTTGCCAACATAGCAAGATTAAAGCTCTTGATGTCCCTGAATCCTAGACCACCCTTCTCCTTTCTCAGGCTCAACTGATCCCATTTAACCCACTGGACCTTAGTATGGTCCTCCTCAAAACCCCACCAAAACTTCCTTAACAGTTGGTTAATTCTCTTGGATATTGACACTGGGAGCATGAAGATGCCCATAGTGTAGGTTGGGATAGCTTGTAGGACAGCCTTCATAAGTATTTCTTTCCCTGCCGCTGACAGAAACTTAGTCTTCCAGTTTGTAATCCTTTGCCATGTCCTATCGATAAGAGAATGGAAGGCTGCCCCTTTGGATTTGCCCAAAACAGCAGGTAGGCCGAGGTATGTCTCAAAAGAGCCAGATGCTTTAACTCCTGATATGTTCAAGATGTTGGTCTGGATCTCAGTAGGAGTGTTGCTACTAAAGAAGATGCTGGTTTTGTCCTTGTTTATCACCTGCCCCGAGGCCTTCTCATAGACTTCTAGTATGTACAACATCCTGCTCCACTCCAAGGAGTTGGCCTTACAAAAAAGCAAACTGTCATCTGCAAAGAACAGATGGTTAACACGAATGGGCCCAGTTCCAATTGGTATACTCGAGATGCTGCCCTTCAATTCAGCTTGATTCAAGAGGCATGAAAAGGCTTCTGCTACCATGATAAAAAGATAAGGAGAGAGGGGGTCTCCTTGTCTAATTCCTCTTGATGGATTAAAAGAAAGGGTGGCCTCTCCATTAACTAGAATAGAGTAAGAAACTGAGGTGATGCAGGCCATGACTAAACCAACCAATCTTTGATCAAAACCCATCCTTACCATAACAGCTTTAAGGAAGTCCCACTCTACTCGATCATAGGCTTTACTCATGTCTAGCTTGAGTGCCATATAACCAGCTCTACCCCTCATTCTTGTTTGCATAGAATGGAGTGTCTCGTATGCAACCAGTACATTATCAGTGATGAGTCTACCGGGAACAAATGCACTCTGGTTCATTGATATTATCTCAGGAAGAACAACCTTAATTCTGTTTGCTAATACCTTGGCAACTATTTTGTAGCTGACATTACACAGGCTGATTGGTCTGAAATCCGTGACTCTCTTTGGGTTCTTGACCTTTGGTATCAGTGAAATGAAGGTATCATTCACACTAGATAAGGTACCACCTTGGTTTAGGATGGCAAGAGCAAACTGGCAGGTCTCTTTGCTTATGTTATCCCACTGAGTTTGGTAAAAATGGGCTGGAAACCCATCAGGACCTGGGGATCCAAGTGGGTTCATCTGGGACACAGCCTCTTTAACTTCTTGCTCTGTGAACTTGGCCAGCAACTGGGTGTTCATGCTGTTGGTTACTGTTGGATTCATCCCTTGGAGGCATTCCTAGAATTCAGATGGACCTGAGGAGGAGAAAATGTTAGTAAAATACTCATGAAAAACCGATGCTATCTCCTTCTTGCCTTCAACTGTCTGCCCATTTTGGTCCAGAATCTGTGTAATGGAGTTTGTTTTCCTTCTTTGATTGGCTTGATGGTGATAGAATTGAGTATTTCTGTCACCATGCTTTAACCAATGTTGCTTAGCCCTTTGTTTCCATTTTTGTTCTTCTTCATTCAGGGCCTGTTCCACCTCTTCCTACAGCTGTTTGATTGTTCAGCCATGGTTGCCCATGTCATCATCTTGTAGGTCAGCAATTCTCTTCATCTTCTGCCTGAGTGAGCCTTGCTCTTCTTTCCTTCGGGTTGAATTCCAATGCTGCAATGCCTTGGAGCAGTTGGCCAGCTTGCCACTGATTACTGAACTACCCCCTGTTGCCTTTGACCAGGCAGCTTGAATAATAGCAGTGCATTCTGTCTTTAAGGACCAGGCAGCTTCAAACCTGAATCTTGAGAAATTCCTGCCACTTTCTAAAGACCTACTGACTAATGATACTACTAGAGGAGAGTGATCTGATTTTATTGTAGGGAGTACCATACATGTTGCATTATGAAACCTCATATTCCATTCTTCATTAGCAAGCCCCCTATCGAGTCTTTCCTTTGTGAATCCCCGTCCACTTCTCCTGTTTGACCATGTAAATTTCAGACCCCTTGTATTGAGTCCAGTTAGATCACAAAATTCAATGGCCTCACGAAAGGCCTCTAGCTGCTTATAGGGTCTAATTAAAGCACCCATTTTCTCACTTTGACTGGTGATTTCATTGAAATCACCTATACACATCCATGCTGTGGGGGCTGTTGGTTTCAGAACTCTTAGGAGGGCCCAGCTCTGTGCCCTCTTAGATGTCATTGGGTGACCATAAAATCCAGTTAGCATCCATGGGGTCTCATTAGCACTAGTTTTAACATACACACTGATATGCCATCTAGAAAAGTTGAAAAGTTGAACCTTAACATCATCCTTCCATAGCATGGCCAGTCCTCCGCTACTCCCTTTACTGTCCACAACTAAGCAACTATCAAATTTGATGCACCTTTTAACAGTCTCAATTCTGGCCTTTGAACACTTGGTTTCCATAAGAAAGACCAAACTGGGGCACTTATCCTTAACCAACCTGTTAAGGATCCTAACTGTCCGAGGGTTCCCAAGCCCTCGGCAGTTCCAACTTATGATACTCATCTGAATTGGCAGGGCTGAAAGTCAGCCTCTGCCGTGCCTTTGGTATCTCTCCCTTCATGTTGCAGTGTCATTTTTCCTTTTTTCCTAGCTGATTCCTTAATAATCCCCTTTCTTTTAGTTCTTCCTCTAGTCTGGGTGCCAATTGTGTCCAGTTCATTTGTATCCTCTCCTATGTCCAGTAAAGTATCATGGTCCATTAGACTTATGTCTCGGGCCCTCCTCTTCCATTTCCTAGATTGTTCTTTTAGGGGTATATTGATGTCAATCTCCTCGAGGATATGTTCTTGGTTCCTTACTTCCTTTCTATTCTGTTCACCCGTGCCATTACCAACCCCTTTTGCTTGCTCAAGCCCCTTGACTCTAATACCCCTTAGGTTATGAGGTGTTTGTTCCCCTTGGTCAAAAGGTAGGTCCTCTGGACTGAGAGTCTATGGTGAGTTGGCATCTAAGGGTCCCCCTTCACTAAGTCTAGTAATGTTCCATTCCCTAGAAAGAGCCTCTGATAAAGTAATTGGAGCCATACCTGGCCTTTCCACACGTCTGTCCTTCCTGCAGCCAGACTTGACAGGAGCATGGTCTGTCCTTGGAAAAGTGGTTCCTTCCTGTGATTCTGCAACAGCTACAGGCGTGTCAGGTTGCTTCCCTGTGTGGTTGGTCGATGTTTCCACGTCATCATCATCAACCTTTCTTGCTGGGTAGCGGTCCTAGTTATGGCCATGTACCTCCTTGTCAATCGAACTCAGTTTGGTGCCTTCTTTCTGGTTGGTTGCACGAAGCCAGGCACCATATTGAGCTTCATATTTGCCATGCAATGACCTGGTTGCTGCAGGTTCAGGGCACCCAGCTGTGCCATGCTTAATTATACCACAGCCAAAGCAGAAGTTTGGGAGCCTTTCATATTGGAATGCTACCCAGACCTTGCTCCCATTGAAGGAGCTAATAATACCTCGCATGAGGGGTTGTGTGATATTAATATTAACCTGAACACGCAAATAAGGGCCCCAACCTATCCCTTCCTCATCCACATCCACATTTACTACCTCTCCCATACTGCTTCCTATTCTCAAGCCAACTTGCCTAGTCATTCCACCCAGTGGGATATTGTGGAGCTGGATCCACATTGTTTCTGAATCAAATGCTATATCTTTAGGTGCCATCATCCCATCATACTCCTTGAGGCAGACTAAGTTACAGTCAAATGTCCATGGCTTCCCTTGTTTGACCTTGTTCATGTCATGAGCATTACTGAATTATATTAAGAACAGGTTGTCCCCGACAGTTTTGAAGAGAACCACCCCTCGTGGCTTCCATATTCTCACCATTGTACCCTGGAAGGCCTCTCTGTTTATTTGCTTATCCACCACTATCAGTCCCAGGAGGCACATTCTGCCTCTTTTTGAGATCATTTCCTCTGCTGTGAAGTCAACTTGTATCCCCACCTATTCTGCCTCAGTAAGTCGAAGCTTGCCCCATTGTTCAAGGAGTGCTGAAGTCATCTCCTTCCCTCTCAATCTGAGCAGAACACAGATTAGAGGACAATCTTACCTAAAGTAAGACAACACTTCTCAACTCAGGTTAGAGAGAAGCTAGAGTTTCTCTCACTAAGTTAGAAGACGTTGGGAGTTCAAAAATTTCCAATTTCTAAACCCAGTTTAATCTTGAAATTCAAATGCTCTGCTTCCTTCCCTTCATGTCTTCATCACGGTCATCAACAAGTAGCATTGTAGATCCCTTTTTGCTTCCCCACGAGCATTGCTTTTTGGACAACCCATGAGCAGCATTGCAGTCATCAACAAGCAGCTTCTGCTTCTCGCCTTCTTAACTTTATCTTCTCATCTTCTTCTTCTCACTAACCCCATGAAGTCCGAAACCCTAACCTTAACCCTAATCCCAACCCCAACCTCAACCCGCCAAGCCGTAACTACATCTAGCTTCTGTTTCTTCAATGGCTGGGTTTCTTTCCCGCCTTAGTTCTCTCTCTCTCTTCCCCCTTTTTGTGCCCAAAAAAAAATGCTCCCATGAAACTAATTTTGTATCATTTATCTATTTCAGGTTTCAAGTGTTTTACCTTGCTGTGAAGACGCTCACGGAGTCCAACCATGAACATGTTTACAATGCTGTTGAACGCCCGCTTCAGTTCGCTCAAACGGCTAACCTCTTGGAGGTACTACCACCACCACCATTTGTCATTAAAGTATCATTGTCTGTAGTTATTTGCTACAATGATAGCTACGATTTCTGTTGTAGGGGTGATAAGAAATATGATTATAAAAAATAAAATAAAATAGAAAAGAAATATGATTATTGTCATTTTTGTTGTACAAATTTCCATCATTATAACAACAAAATCTTTGCACAAATTTGTTGCCAACGTACGCTATATAGAGGATCTTAATTTTTTTAAGCTCATCATTACAATTTTAGAGCATGGAAGTAAAATTAGATTCTATAGCTTCATTAGCGAGCATGGAAGTAAAATTAGATTCTATAGCTTCATTAGCATGTAGTGTGATATTGTTTATGTGTAAATGTGAGGAATGCATTTTGCTTATTAGTATATGCATTTTGTTTCATTCTTTATTCCATCTGATGGATACAACTTCATATAAAATTATAAAAAGCTTCATATCCACTTGTCAAAGAAGAAGAAGAGTGCTCAATTGTTTATTAATTACCTTTCCAATGCAAGGGTAGTGTTAATTCTGGTCATGAAAGCTCAGTTGATGCCCCAAAACCTCATAGTTCATGGTCCTTCTAATTTATATGACATAACTTTGGAATTTGAAGGCAAGATCCCTCACATTCACACAATTTTATTTTGCGAAAGGCAATTACTTTTGTGTTTAAAAGCTTCTTAGTTTTAAGTTTGGGAATATGCATGCTTGGTCCTTAATTTTGGATAGCCTGCCATTTGCAAAACTCTACTTTGGAAGTTTTTATTGTGTTGCACTCTTTATACTTAAATAGATCTTCATTTCCATATTTAGCTTGAGCCACAAGTACGAATATGCTTTTGAGTGATTTTCTATTCGTCCATTGAGGAGAATATAGATGGAACTTCTAAATCATTTTCTTTACAATATGATGACAGCAGGAAATTTCTTTTTCCTTTTAGATAAACTTTTTTCCATATAATTCTTTATGTCTTGTAGTAACCAAATAATTACTAAGATGACTGAATAATAGGAGTAGAATTGATCTAACACTAATATCACATTGAATATTACTAAGGTGCTTTGGTCAAATACAAGTTATATGTTTGTTTCTTCTTTTTCTTCAAATAACTCTTTTCAATCATTTTCCAATCATATGATTCATATCCCTTTTTCACTGCAATCTCAAATTGTAATGATTATAAAAGGCTTGTTCAAGAGATATGAAAGATGGAATCATGTACATCCAATGTGTTTGGAGCCTTCTGGGGCATGGGAATAGGTATTGGTTGTGGTGTTGGATGGGGCCCTAGTTTTGGTTCTAAGGTAATTGGTTATGTTGGAGCTGGCTGTAGTGTTGGATTTAATGTGGGCATCACTCTAGCGGGTTTTGGCATTGGTCTACCTGCAAATTCCCTCTTTGAAGCTCCATACAATGGTATAGTATTTTGTAATTAAATTATTCCGCTCACTAGATTTCATATTAGTCTTGAATTGTTTATGTTTCCCCAAATGAATACATGACGTGTGAATGGTTTTTATGCATGTATATATTAAATGTTTGTATGTGTCTGCCTGAGTTAAGGACTAGTCTTGAGTGCCAAAGCTTGATGACTACCCTTTTTTGGTAGCTCTCATGCCCTTTTTGTTATGTTCGTAATTGTGAAAAGATTAAAATTTCTAATGAATTTGGAGTTGTTGCTTAAAATTTGTTGAATCCAAGGTTGCAAGTTTCGTGTAATTATACATCTACACATATTTTGATGATAACAAATGAATTCAAAGAATAAAAGAGTCTCAAGTTCAAGTTATCTACACAATGAAGTCAAACACATCAAGGAACTAAGCATAAGCAACAAGGGAACAAACTCACATTAAAACTCATAGAGTAACGTTGTACATCTCTTGAAAAATTTAAAATTAGGATAAAGGTTTAAAATTAATATTTTATCATAAAGTATTAAAATATATTTTCCACATGTGCATGAATATTTTGAAAATTAAATTTGAAAATTTGAAAGATGATTGATTGTCATCTTTCACATGTGTTTGATTGTCATCTTTCATATGTGCATAAGATGATTAAAAGTTTAAATTTTAAAAATATTAAAAATGATTGATTGTCATATTTCACATGTGCATACTTTATTTGAATATTTTAAAACGTGATTGATGCTCTTTTTGACTTATGCAAAATATAGATGATTTTGTTTGAAAAAATTGAAAAGTAAATAATACTCATTTTGTCATATATGAAAAGTAAAAAAATTAGGTTTGAAATTTTTGAAAAGTGAATAATGTTGTCTTTGACAATTGAAAAAAAAGAAACTTTTATTTGAATTTTTTGAAAAAGTGAATGATGTAGTCTTTGAGATGTAATTTTTTTTTTTAAATTTGAATATGAAGTCTCATATGCTTATAAATAGATCATTTGAGAGTTTCAAATTTATAATACCAAGGGCATACGTATATCATTGCAAGTTTTACAACATTCATTCAAAACTTTTAATCTCTCTTCTCTAAGCATTGAGTCTTAAACCTTGTTCATTTTGATATGATAGAGATATAGTTTGTGCTATATTATTCTTATTTCATTCATTGATGAGTGTTCTCTGATAATCTACCCACTATCAGCTCTTGTATCAGTAAAATGGTATGTATAACCCTTGTGGGTGTAGAAAGTGTTCTATACAAGGAATAGTTGAATCACCACATGTAAGGTGATTGCAAGTGTAGAGGGTATTCTACACGGATCTTTTGTAGCGGTGTTGTTCAAAGATGTAATAGGTTTCTATCTCCACCTAAAGGAGTTTGAATAGTGAATTTGGAGATCCTCAAAGGGTAGCTTGAGGCGTGGATGTAGGCAGTGGGGCTGAACCTCGTTAATATACTTAGTTTGCTTTTCTCTTACCCTTACTCTTTCTATTTATTGCTACTTCATATTTTGTTTATATTTTAGATTGTGTATTTGATTTATAATTGTCAATTTTTAAATACAATCCAATTCACCCCCTCTTGTGTTAGTCATCTAGGCAACAATTGGTATCAGAGTTAGTTGACATGTACTGTTCATACAGGTAGATCATTCATGTGAACTCTCGCTTGTGACTGTGTCACCAAAGCAAGACTCTCCGACCATGGGTGACGATGCACCGGTGGAGACAGTGGTCGGCTAATCTGGTAGTTATAATTATCAGGTGACATAGGTACTGTCTATGATCAGTAACAATTGATATCAAAGTAAGGGCTCTATTATAAGATTAACTATATTTTGAGTTAAGATCTTATAGCTAACATTGTAGTTTCATTTGGTGAAAGTCAATCTAGCAGTTGGTCTCCACTCTTTTGTGGAGACAATTACTCATTTTAGACAGTTAGAATGAAAATTTCTTCAGGCTCAAGGTCGAGAAATCTGGAAATGCATTGTAAATGGACCTTATATTCAAACAAAAGACATTGATGAAGTAAAGGTCAAAAAAGAAGAAGAAGAGTTTGATCGTGAAGACGATAGACTTTATATATTGAATTTAACTGCTATGAATTTATTATATAATACTCTCAATAGAATAATGACTTGCACTACGGTAAAAAAAATTTGGGATAACTTGAAAGTTACTTATGAAGAAACTTCCCAAGTCAAGGAATCAAAAATTTATATTCTCACTCATGAATATGAAATTTTTAAGATGAATGATGATGAATCTGTTTCTAGTATGTACACTAGTTTTACTAACATAAAAAACAGTTTGACAGCTCTCGACAAAATTTATTCCAAGGTAGAGATAGTAAGAAAAATTATTAACTCTATCAAAATGCTGGGAATCAAAAATGACAGCGATTCTTGAAGTTAGAGACCTCAAGAAACTCGAAGTGAATGAATTCATTGGATCACTTACCACCCATGAGTACACACTGCAAAGAGGAGAAGAAGGAAGAAATCCAAAGAAGAGCTTGGTACTTAAAGTTGTTCCTAATGAAAATGAAAGTGATGAAGATAAGGAAAATGACAACAAAGATAAAGAAGTTGTGATGATAACAAGAATAATTAAGAGATTTTTAAAGAAAAATAAAGCTTATCCGAGGAAATCCTTTAAAAAGTTTTCTAAGAAAGATTCATGTAAAAATGACTCTTAAATTTGTTATAAATGTAATAAGCCTAGACATATTAAAACAGATTGTTCTCTGCTAAAGAAAGATCGAAACAAGGGTAAGAAAGCAATGAAAGTATATGGGATGATGATTCAAGTAACTTAAATAGTGAAGCAAGCAATGAAGAATCAGTAAATTTTTGTCTTATGGCTAAAAATGACCTTGGGGTAACAAATCTTGATAATATTGAAGATCTTTTATATAGCAAAATATTTTAAAAGAGGTATATGAGAAACTGGAAAAATTGAATATCAAGTATACTATTTTGAAAAAGAAAAATTATTCTTTAACAAACGAAATTGATGTTTTAAGAAAAAAAAAACATCATTTTGAAAGATGAAAATCTTAAGTTGAAGAAGAAAAAAAACTAATTTAGATAATACCGTTGAAAACTTTACGAATGAAAAAAGAAATTTTGAAAAACATCTTGGTAGTCAAAGATGTGTTTTTGACAAGGTAGGCTTAAGATATATACCAAAACAAAAATACAAACTTTATAAAACATTTTTGAATAATCATTCTACATCAAAATTCAGTATTTAAAATTCTTTTCATAAAAATAATTTTGTCAAAGAAAAAAATACTATTACAATCACTCAAGTAAAAGCATACAATGACTATTAAGGCCATATGGGTACCTAAAAATCTTGTTTATTCTAATACTAATAAATAAATGAACCAAAGAACTTGAGTACCAAGAAAAATCATTTTAATTGTTTTTATAAGTATACATGAAGTCCTCCACAAGTAAAAACAAATGATTTTTAGATAGTGGATGTTCAAGACACATGACATGAGACAAGATTAAGTTCTTTGATCTTAGATCTAATGAAGATGGATACATGACATTCAGAGGCAATTCGAAAGGGAAGATCATGTGAATAAGTAAAATTGGTAATGAATCTTCTCTTATAATTGAAAATGTTCTAGAAGTTGAATGTCTAAAGCATAATCTTTTGAGCACAAGTTAATTATGAGATAAACGATTTACAGTTACTTTCAAAATGGATAAGTGCATTATTTTAAATGATCATGATTGCAATGTTTTTTTTTGGAAACAACAATATTTATACAATCAATTTTAAAAAATTACCTCACAAGATGCTATTTTTTTTTTCAGCTCAAAATGAAACTAGTTAGTTATGATATGGAAGACTAGATCATGCCAACATGGAACTTATTTTCAAACTTTCAAAAAATGATCTTGTGAAAAGTTTGCCAAAGACAAATTTCTTTAAAGACAAAATTTGTGTTGCATGCCAATGGGTAAACAAAAACTTCTTTTAAAACCAAGAAACATATTTTCACCACTAGACCATTGCAACTGATATACATGGATCTTTTTAGATCAAATATAATTGCCAAGTTTGGCATGAAAATATTATGCATTTGTTATTATTGATGACTTCTCTAAATATACTTGGATCATCTTTCTTACTCATAAAGATGAGGCGTATAATGCATTTACCAAATTATGCAAGAGAATTCAAAATAAAAAAATGTTATATTATTTCAAGTATACGAAGTGATAGGGGAAAAGAGTTTGTTAATAAAAATATTGAAACTTTTTGTGATAAAAAAGGTTTTATGCATAATTTCTCTACTCTTCGAACTCCTCAACAAAATAGAGTAGTAGAGATGAAACATAGATCTCTTCAAGAGATGGCAAGAATAATTCTCAATGAAAACAATTTGCCTAGTTATTTTTCGGCCGAAGCGGTAAGTACTGCATGTTATGTTATAAATAGAATTATGCTAAAGTCTAAGCTAGATAAAACCCCCTATAAGCTTTGGAATGAAAAAAAAAAATCCAACATTGGTTACTTTCATGTATTTGGATGCAAATATTTTATTTTGAATGACAAGAATAATTTAAGGAAGTTTAATGCAAAATTTGATAAAGGTATCTTTCTCGGGTATTCTACTAATAGTAAAACTTATAGAGTATTCAATAAAAAGATTTTGATTGTGCAAGAATCTATGCATGTAGTATTTAATGAATTTAATTCTGTACTTTCTAAGAAGTTCGTTGATGAAGAAACATGAGGTATAAATAATACGGAAAGTCTCAATCTCAACAAAGAGAACACAATAAAGAAAGTCTAACATGGAGATATCAGGAAAGATCATCAAAATTTAATACAAAATGCAACCAAACAGTGAAAATTTATGAAAGATCATCCCGTGGAACAAATTCTGGGAGAACCTTTACGAGGTGTAAGTACTCGATCATTTTTTAGAAATTTTTGCAGTCATACTGTTTTTCTATCTCAGATTGAACCCAAAAATATTGATGAAGCACTTCTTGATGAATCTTGGATTCTAGCTATGCAAGAGAGCTAAATCAATTTGAAAAAAATGATGTTTAAATACTTGTTCCTAGACTCAAAATTCATACTATTATTAGAACAAAATGGGTTTTTAGAAATAAGAAAGATGAGTTTGGAGTCATTACTAGAAATACGGCTTGACTTGTAGCCCAAGATTTCAATCAAGAAGAAGGAATCGATTATAATGAGACATATGCACCAGTCGCATGATTAAACCTATTCAAATGCTACTTGCATATACTTGTTATAAAGATTTCAAACATTTTCAAATGGATGTTAAAAGTGCTTTCTTAAATGGTTTTATAAATGAAGAGGTATATGTTAAGCAACCTCCAGGTTTTGAAAATCATATTTCTCCAAATCATGTTTTCAAACTCACAAAAGCATTATATGGACTCAAACAAGCTCCTAGAACTTGGTACGAGAGATTCAGTGATTTATTGATTTAAAAAAGTTTTTCAAGAGGAAAAATCGACATAACTCTTTTCATTAAACACGAAAATGATGATATTTTTTTAATTCAAATTTATGTTGATGATATAATATTTGGTATTATTAATGAAAATATTTGTCAAGTTTTTGCTAAGAGTATGCGGGAAGAATTTGAAATGAGTATGATGAGAGAACTTACATTCTTTCTCAAATTGCAAATCAATCAAGTAAAAAGTGGAACATTCATCAATCAGTTAAAATATATTAAGTAATTACTCAAAAAGTTTAGGATGGAAGGTAGTAAAGAAATCGGAACACCAATGAGCCCATCCACTAAACTTGATAAAAATGAAACCGGTAAGCTAGTTGACTCGAAGGTATATCGAGGTATGATTGATAGCTTATTATATTTGACAGCCAGTAGACCAAATATTATGTTCAATATGTGCTTATGTGCACGCTTTCAATCTTCTCCAAAAGAATCTCATTTGATTGCAGTTAAGCGCATTCTTAGATATCTTAGTAGTACAATTGACCTAGGATTATGGTATCCTAAACACATATCTTTCGATTTAATCATTTACACAGATGCAGTTTATGCTAGTTGCAAAATTGATCAAGAAAGCACTAGTGAAATATGTCATTTCTTAGGTCATGTACTAGTTTCATGGTTTAGTAAAAAGTAAAATTTTGTTGCATTATCTATTACTGAGGTAGAATATGTTGTTGTGGATAGTTATTGTGCTCAAGTTCTTTACATGAAGCAACAACTTAAAGATTTTAAACTCATGTACAATCACATTCCAATAAAATGTGATAATACAAGTACTATAAATCTTTCAAAAAACCCAATGCAATATTTTAGAACTAAGCATATTGATATTAGATATCATTTTCTTGGAGATCATGTGCAGAAGGGTTATATAGTATTGGAGTTCACAAACACACACAATCAGTTAGTAGACATTTTTACAAAACCTTTGCCAAAAAGATAGACTATGTATGATTAGAAGAAATATAGGTATGATGCATGCTATGAATATCTCTTAAAAGATAGACCAGAGTCAATAAAAATAGAGAGAGAATTTGTTTATAAATACTTTTACATAAACTTGAGGTTCTTAGCCTCATATTGGAGACGCTTATTCTCTTCATACAATATCATGTTATCCCTATCCATAGGAACTGGCAAGTGGAATGAAGAATCTAATAGGGATTTCAATTGTTTATTCTTCTACCGAAAGATTCCTTCTCTTATGTGAGACTCTTGAATAATTCGCTAAAGTACAACAATTTGTTCTTTAAACTTTTCAACCTCATGGTTTTTGGCTTGTAGCCGCTTGGAAAAAGCAACTATAGAGAAGGAATAGCTAGTCCCGAGACTCACCAAGTTGTAGATAGTATCGAAGTCTGACTTATTAGCCAAATTATTATTCTCTTGCTGCAACATGACACCAATGGCAGTTGCAGAAAGGACATGAGATTGATGTGTCGAATACCTCATGGATGGATCTAGAGGAATGTTAGAAGAATGAGTCATTGAGAAAAGAATTGAAAGCTTAAAGCGAGAATGTTGAAGGAATACAGATAAATTATAGAGATGAAAAAAAGATTTGATGCAAATTTGATGAACTTTAAGACTGATTTTATAGAGATAGCATAAAAAATAAGACAAGCTCTCATCTCTTTAAATCTTATTTAGTCAAAAAGTACAAGATATGCTAGGCACATATTGTCAAAAGTTTTCTTGCTAACCCAATGAGATTAACAGCAGGTTGTCCCTATTTTTCTCGTAAACGATGAACCTCTGCTGTTATCTACCTTTGTTGACCTTGTATCTGAATTCTCTCTCGTTCCAGTTCCTCTATTCGTGGTTACAGATCATGAGCATACCAGTCTGCATATTTTTTCAACTCCTTGTTTGCTTGCTTTAGCCTTTTATTCTCTCTATCCTTATTAGCAAACTTCTGTCATAACTCAAATATTTGGTTGTTAAGATGATCAACCTCACTCACCCTCGCCATTAACCTCTGAGATATGGTTGTAACAGAGGTAGCATATTGAGAACTGAGCATTCTAGAAAAATGGATATTTGCTCCCATCATGGTATTGATGGCCTCAGGAGAGAAGATTGGTGGTTGATGCGTAAAGGGTTCCTAATTCAAGTCTAGAATATTAATGGAAGAGAATTGCTCGGCCATATTATTATTATGGAAAAACAAAATCCAGGTCAAGCAGCAATGTGATTTGTTTTTGGTATTCGATGGGTGAAAATGATCATTTTTTTATAGAAACTCAGAACCATCAATCCTGTTTGTCAATAATATCAAGCAATTGTTTAAATCTCCAGCACACTAAATTCATAAAGTTAGGCCTCAAGGCTTTGCAACACTTGTCGGGTCACGGGCAGCTCCAATTTTTTACTATTTACAGTTTTTATTAACACATCGTTTTCTTTAGTCCATTTACTTGCTACGGATCATTTTTAATAATGCCAAAAGGGGGAGAAGTTTTAAACTAGAACATTAATATTTTTTGAATTGCTAAACTTGTTATATATGCTTGGAATTATATTTATACTTTTGTTTGAAAAACTAACGTACATTCTCAGGGGGAACTTAAGTATTAATACAGGTCTCAGCTTCTACCAAGTATTTGTTATCATAAAAAATGGGGAGATTATTGAACTCAAGGTTTCAAGTTTCATGTAATTATACATCTATACATGGATTTTGATGATAACAAACGAATTCAAAGAATAAAGGAGTCTCAATCTCAAGTTGTCTGCACAATGGAGTCAAGCACATTAATGAACCAAGCATAAGTAACAAGGGAACAAACTCACGTTAAAACTCATAGAGTAATGTTCTACATCTCTTGAAAAATTCAAAATTAGGATTAAGGCTCAAAATTAATATTTTATCATAAAGCATTATAATACATTTTCTACATGTGCATGAATATTTTGAAAATTTGAAAGATGATTGATTGTCATCTTTCACATGTGCATGCTTTATTTGAATATTTTGAAAAGTGATTGATACTCTTTTTGACTTATACAAAAGGTAAATGATTTAGTTTGAAAATTTTGAAAATTAAATAATACTCTTTTTGTCATATGTGAAAAGTAAAAGGATTAAATTTGAAATTTTTGAAAAATGAATGATATTTGTCTTTGACATCTCTTGAAAAATTCAAAATTAGGATTAAGGCTCAAAATTAATATTTTATCATAAAGCATTATAATACATCTTTCACATGTACATGACATGATTAAAAATTTAAATTTTGAAACTATTAAAGATGATTAATTGTCATCTTTCACATGTGCATGCTTTATTTGAATATTTTGAAAAGTGATTGATACTCTTTTTGACTTGTACAAAAGGTAAATGATTTAGTTTGAAAATTTTGAAAATTAAATAATACTCTTTTTGTCATATGTGAAAAGTAAAAGGATTAAATTTGAAATTTTTGAAAAATGAATGATATTTGTCTTTGACATGTGATTTTTCTTTTAAAATTTGAATATGAAGTCTCATATGCCTATAAATAGATCATTTGAGAGTTTCAAATTGACAACACCAAGAGCATACGCGTATCATTGCAAGTTTTGTAACATTCATTCAAAACTTTCAATCCCTCTTCTTTAAGCATTGAGCTTTGAACCTTATTTATTTTGAGAGATATATAGTTTGCACTATATTGTTCTTATTTCACTCATTGAGAAGTGTTCTCTGATAATCTACCCACTATCAGCTCTTGTATTAGTAAAATGGTGTGTATAACATTTGTGCGTGCAGAAAGTGTTCTGCACAGGGAATAGTTGAATCAATACATGTAAGGTGATTGCAAGTGTAGAGGGTGTTCTACATAGATCCTTTGTAGCAGTGTTATTCAAAGGTATAATAGGTTTCTATATCTACCTAAAGGAGGTTGAATAGTGAATTTGGTGATTCTCAAAGGGTAGCTTGAGGCAAGGATGTAGGCAGTGAAGCCGAACCTCATTAACATACTAAGTTTACTTCTCTCTTACCCTTATTATTTATATTTATTGTTGCTTCATATTTTGTTTATATTTTTTATTGTGTATTTGATTTGTTAATTTTTAAATACAACCCAATTTACCCCGCTCTTGTGTTAGTCATCTGAGCAACAAAATGGTTTCCATTGATCTTTTTTTTTGGGGGGGAGGGGGAGGGGAGGGGAGAGGTTGGGGGTGTGGGTGTTTGTCTTCTGCTCTTTTCATAGTTTGTTTACTGTGCTACATTCTATAATTCACATCTTTCTTGGGCTAATTTGCTTGCTTGTATTTGTAGATATAATTGACCAAAATTGGAATATGGGAAGCTAATAGGAGAAGATGAAGCTTGAGCTTTGTAAAAGTGTGGATGAGATTGAGAAGAGAATGATGGTGCTTCAGGATCAAGAAGCTGAAATAAGACTTCACAAACACTAGTCTGGGTGTATGGGATTTTTTCAGTTGTTGTGTCATGTTCATCGCTCTGTCCTAATCTGTGATAATAGCTTTTGGAGATATAATATCCATACACTGTAAATAGGTCTAGGCTAACTAGACAAACGTCTTCGTATCCTCACTGGATATCGATCCTGCACCAGACAAAATTGATTGGCTATGGTAGTTTACACCACAAATGGTGCAGATGCAATCCCATATATATTTGTCAGGTATGTAGTGTTGAATGTGACCATATTACTGAAATACTGATATACTACCTTGCTATGAGGATTTGCTCAAAAGACATTTTTTAACTCTCGTCATCATCTAAATCCATCAATGCAAAGAACTCGGGATTTTTATATTGCACTCTTACCTTTCCCAAGTTGCAGATGTCTTGCTTTATCGATGTAATTTCGACAATCATTTTCTAAAAATGGGAAATTCTCGAATCCACCTTCGCCAAAGACAAGAGATCTGAAACTCTTGTTCATTCGGATACCAGCCAAATTGTTTGTATATAGGACTCTTTTTATAGACCCACTTCTCTATTACATTGGAAGAAGCGGGATTTAGTTAGACTGAAGTTGTGGTTGTGGACATTATGAACTATTGTCAACCTAAACTTTCCGTCAACTTTTGAGGCATTAATATTTGCCTTACATTCTGTCTTTTCTGTTGATCGTGGTTTGGCAACATTCGACGCCCTATTACAGGCCTTCCCACCACAAACACAACCAAGGGTGGCATATCTAATATTGTCATTCTCTCCCTTTTTAGTCTTTCTTGTTATCACTCCAAACCCAAATTTCTTAGCATACTACTTATAATAACTCATAACTTTTTCAAAAGAATTAAACTCCATCCTCGACTTTGGCTCCTGAATTGTATCATCAACAACTTCATCCTCTAACCGAGGTGTCTTGGCAATGCCATCCTTGGCTTCTTGTGAATCTGGTCTATATTCGTTGCTTTCTTCAACTATAGAGGATGTACATGGAATATCAGTTTCCCTACACTCGGGTGTTTCCTCTACACCAACTCTTCTGCTCGTAGTGGAGCTTGTAGTCATGAAAGGAGTCGGGTAACCAGCATTCTACAAAAAGAACAAAAAATCTATGATATTAAATTTTATAAAAAAGAAGAAGCCAACTTATAAAAAAAATACAAGAACACAATTGCATCACTACTTGAATGTTGCTTAGATATTAATAGCCATTTGGATATGGCAAAAAAGTCGATGACCACGCAGGAATTGGTTCATAGTAACCGTGCATGTAATTCGTGAAGTTTGGACTTGTTGATGGTATGTCCTAACATTTTATTTGACAAGTTATTCATGTGTTATGAAAATACATATAAACTCAAGACAGTCCTAAAAGTTTATAACAAATATAACATACTGTGAGTTTATAATCAAGAAAAAAAATGTAAAAGTACAACCAATAACTAGAAAATGACACTGTGAGATAAGAAAAGCAAAAATTCATTGACAATTACCTTGGTAGAATATCTGTCTCTTCTTCTCTCTTCTTCTAAAAAAAATTATATATAAATATCAAAACCAGTAAATAAGCATGAGTAAAAGATTTTGTTGACAAACTGGGAATCTATACCTTAAAACACCAATGATTAATGTTAAATGAAAACAATCCATAACATTCGCCACCGTCTGTTCCTTATCCTCAAAGATCCCATCATTCCTCTCTCCAAATGAACAAGTAACTCGCAATCATCGTACAAAAAGCTTCAACTTCTCCTTGAAAACAATTGAGCATTTCTAACAAGCCAAAATTTCCACTATTCTGGGAGTAATGGCCCAATATAGGCCGTACAAGCCAAATATGGCATTTTGAAGATATAAATGTGCAAGCATGGAGTTTAAAGTTTAGATCTAAATTATCTGTTTGTCCTATTACGTTTACAATCTGTTTTGTAAGTTGTTTTTCATTTGACTTGGTCGTTTGAATAAAATGGGCAATGGGTTGAGAAGGGATATAATAAGAAAAAAAAAAAAATTGTGCGCCCAATCAATCACAATCAAACAATTTATTCATTGCATAATTAAAGAAATTAGAGATTACAATTAATTTAGACTACACTTGCAAACCCATTTTTAAAATATAAATTTGACTTAGAATCATCCCCAAGAGTAGTATATTGCTTGATTTCTACTCCACATTAACTCTAGAAATCCACATTACCTCATGAACAAACTTATTTGGATGAGTTCTAAATTTTCGATGCGCTTTTTTTTTCTCACGATGGCATTTTATTACATTCATGATCTGGACGAGTTCTATTGCCACTACCCTATACACTTTTATGGAAGAAAAGAAAATAAACCCAGATTATTAATAACTTTCTAAAACCTCACAAAACTAATATAGTATTTTGGGATAATTCCCAAGTTTTTCTTTTACTTTTTTTTTTCTTCAGTTCTCTACTTTATTACTGAAATAAGCTTAAAAAGCTATCCTTTTTCCTTTATAAATGGAATTCAATGGACATTGCAAGAGCCGTCTAGAAAGCATTATTCCCCATATCTGCACCTCAACAACAGGCCCCAAAGCATTGTTCCTCATTGTTTCTGATGAGCTGCCTAGAAAAGTAGCTAAGAGAGAAAATAACGCAAAGAAATGTGAAAATCTAAACAGCTTACCCACAACGATGATCCACCGGCGCAGCTAGTACCCACAACGATGATCACCAGCCCAGATTCAGTGGCTTTCTTAGGCAGAGTGGTAGGGTGTTCCGAGCAACTGAGGAAATCTTCTACTTTTGTTGCTTTGGTTTCAGTTCCCACTTTCCCTCCCATTTTCTACTTTTTCGTTCGTTTGTTTGTTTTTTTTAATATATCCACATCAATTGATTCCCCCCCATGTACCCATCCTCGTGTACCTGTAGAAGAGCTATTGAGTAAAACCCCAAATGTACCCTTCATGATTTGGAAATGCTATATAGGATCCCTATATTTAGAGAGTCACTATACATTCACTTTCCTCATTTAGGTTCCTTGCTCCTATGTATCTTCGATATCTTTTTGCATCATATTTGCTACCAAGTGTCTGCACCTCTGACACACACACACACCCACATATACGCGCGCTAGGGGTGTACAGGAACCAACCAAACCAACCGTAAACTGATCAGACCGACGGTTGAAGTATGGAACCGGCAAAGAACCGGTCAGCAAGCGAGAGAAATTGAAGCAAAATCGACATTGGAGGTTCGGCGTCGTTTGGACCCCTGGGAAACCATTGAACCGATCAATCCGGTCTGTTTATTTTTTTTTCAAATATATGAATATAAAATGGCACCGTTTCACTTAAATAAGTGAAACGGCGTCGTTTAGAGCACGTATGTTTTAAAAAAATTGTAATAGAATGGCACCGTTTGGCTTAAAAGCAAAACGACACAGTTTCAAAATGAGTTCATACCCCCCCGACCCCTCTTCTTCTTCTTCCCCACACCTGTTCTTCCTCTCTGCAACTCGTTCATCATCCATGGCAGACGACGGCACTGGTGTTCACTCTTCTTCCTCAGCTCCTCCTCCTTCACAGAAGACGCCGACGGTAGACCCACCACTGCGCCGACGCTAATCGAGACCGATATGATCAATTTTCTCTCCCCAAACCCTCGGTTTTGGCTGGTTTAATAGGAACATTGAAGAGGTTGATGGTGTCTCAGTTCAGCGCCGAAACCGATGCCAAACCCATCGGTGTACAGCCCTAGTGCACGCACACACACACACACACACACTCTCTCATGGGAATGCTCTAGGCCGATTTCACTAGAACCTTGGTTCATTGCTCTGTTATTCCATTTGTTACCATTTGATTGTGGAAGCATTGAGGCTCTGATTTGAACCATTGGGTCTCTAATTCTACTATTCCATCTTTGATTGTACAGCTTCTATGCTCCAGTTTTCGCGCTTTGTCATATTTCCATTGGGGCAAAATTTCCATTGTATAGATTCTGTAATTTGTTCTTTGTGCAATGTGCTGATCTTGATTGTTGGATGGTTGGTATTTTTGATAATATGTTGTGAATTTTGCTTTATGCAATGTGATTTATGGCAGTCACTCTATTGTTGACCACTTTATTCTTGAGTTAGTGCATTATTTCTCATTTGCAACTTTTGGGGTTGGTTCTTCTTTTAAATTGCCTTCCAAGTGCAGAAGGTGTTCAGCTTGTATATAATGGGAATCCAAGGTCGATTTCACAGGAATCAAGGCATTTTCCAGCTTTGTTTGCAATAAGAAAACTATTGGAATTAATAGAGTCAAGAAAAAAAAAGAGTTTAAGCTGAATGCAACATTCTTAAAGCCACGGGACAAGGTTGAATGTCAGTTCAGTTCAAAATGGAGGTGGAGTTTGCTTAATGGGACCAACATGTGGTGTACTCAACAACAATATGAAATTTAGAACCCAAATAGACAAGAAACCGAGTTATGAGCATGGACAGTAAATCAAATGGAAGTTTTAGAACTAAGTTTCTCAAGTGACTTTAAACAAACACCTAGGCTGCAGGTCCTCTTTGCAGCAAGGGGTTTCAAATGGGATTTGGCGTTTATAAAAACATCACATGCAATTTTAGTCTAGAATAGAGGATATGGAGAATATCTATAATTTCAGCACTAACAAACACTTTCTGAATAACATCACAGATTTCATATCAACATCAACATTTAGTATCCGAAGCTAGAGTCTGTACCCCTTAAGTACCCACAGTGCCCAGAGTCAACAATGAGTCAAAACAAGATTACAAATGAACCTCAAGACTTGATTTCTAGGAAATTGATAGGAATTCATATGAACACAATTTAAAATCAAACAAAAACCAAAACCCCCAAGCAAAACCTCTTTGTGCAAACGATTCCCTTCACCTAGGTTACTTCGAAATTTACCATTCCATTCAGTACGAAAATGAAATATTCAGAACACAAAACAACAAATGGTTCATATAGAAAAATGAAAAGAAGACAAGCAAAATAGAATTTTTGACTGCAAAAGCAATCATCTTTCCTTATGGTTTTCAGCTCTGCCAACCATCATTCCCCCTCTCTTCCGTCCCACCACTCTCCTTTTAGCCTCTCTTCCTCCATTCCCTCCAATGATTCTGCTGCACTCTCTCTCCAGGTGGTTATTCCCTCCAATTCCATGCGGTTCTGATGTGGGAAAGCTCTGCAATGTAAGATGTATGAGTTAGGGCACTGAGAAGGCTCATTCCTTCTAAGTGTAGAGTGAATTCAAGTATAGAAATAATACATTTTTTCCCATTCTGTCCCTGCAATTACTTCTTCTGAAATGTAAGACATGGATGTGCATTCGTAATATTTTAGGACCAAAACAACCTTAGTTTTCAGGTAAAGTTTCATATTATTTCCACCCAATCACACCCCCCAACTAGCTATTTGCTAGTCTCTAGCAAACAAAATGAATGGAATCATACATAGGAGGCTATCGAATGACATTCCATATGTTTTGAAAGTCACATGCTATGAATTACATCTGTTGAGTATTAGAGACTTTGGAGTAAATTAGTCTAGAATGTCAACTGGGGAGTTTACACACAATTTAGTAAATTAACCAAGGGAATTAAATGCAACAAAGTTTGCTCCTAGGTAAGTGTATGGGAAGAGGGTTAGAATTCCAAGATTAACTACCAAGAGGCATTCGAAGTTGCAATCACAACAGCCAATATGAGATAACCATATGATCTTACTCTAACTCAAAACCATTATAATGGTGGCTTCCACGTTATTCCACTTGGTTATAGGCAGCCTTTTCCAAAATATGAATGTAAATCTTTCTTCTTCTTCTTCTTCTTCTTCTTTTTCTTTTCTTTGGGTTTCTTAGTGGGAGTCAGACCTATGAATGTGCACCTACCACACTTTCACAAGTAAGCCCTTATCACTAAGTTGCCACACCTCTTGGTTTTCTAGTAGGGGTCAGACCTATGAATGTGTGCCTACCCACACTTTCACAAATAAGCCCTTATCACTAGACTTCTTAGAGGTTTTTTTTTCCTTTTTTTTTTTGTACTTTTTTTTTTCAATCCTTGGCTTGTTCCTTTTCTCATGCATTTCAGCTTTCTTCCTAAGCCATTAGGATATGGTTCATTAGAGTACCAAACTAGAAGTGTGTTTTAACAACCAATGACCCAATGTAGTCTTCCTAAGCATGCTGGGATTGTGTTGTGTGTGTTTTGGTAGAGACTTTTAATATTTTTTTTTCCGTGGTTTAACAACTAAATAACATGGATAAGCCCCCCGTTTTGATCTAAATTTTTGACCTCACTCCATTGTAACTTCAACAAATCGTTTTTCAGCATGTGAAAATCGGAAACAAACATTATTTATTTATTTATTTTTATTATTACATAAATAATACCAACACAGAAAGAGATAATCTAATTTTTAAACAGAGAGATGATGCCAACCCAGAGAGATAATCCCCTCCCCCAACTAAATTGTAGCATTGTCCTCAATGTGTGTAGGAGAAGTAAGAGATGTTACCTAAGGAGTAAAACTTATTATTGAAAAAAGAAATAAAATGGATAATGCCTGTAATGCCAACTGGTTGATGAAGCCAGAATCTTGCAAGAAATAACTCAAAAATAAAGAATAAGAAAAAGAGAGAAATAAGGGAAGGAAACAAACAAAAAATAAAGAAACAACTAAACAAAGGATGAAAAGTGCAGTTGGCATATGAGCTTGGTCAATTGACAGTTGGTTCCTGTAATGGGATGGATGAAATTTCTAGTGCATAAGTTCCTAAGAATGGTTTTAGTCTTTGACTATTCACCTTGAAAGTATTACTACCATTCTGAGGGTTTTTTATTTCTATGGCACCATGAGGAGAAATTGATTTCACTAAGTATGGCCCACTCCACCGAGACCTTAATTTTTCAGGGAACAGATGAAGCCTCAAATTGTAGTGTAAAACTTGTTGGTTAGGTTCAAAATTTTTTCTAAGAATCCTCCTATCATGTAAGACTTTCATGTGTTCCTTGGCTAGCTTAGAATTCTCATAGGCATCCCTCCTAAGTTCCTCTAATTCAGACAATTGGAGTCTTCTCAAGGAACCAATCTTTTCCATATCAAAGTTGAACTTCTTCACTGCCCAATAAGCCTTGTGCTCAAGTTCTACAGGAAGATTGCATGCCTTACCATAAACCAGTCTGTATGGAGACATACCAAGTATAGTTTTATAAGCAGTCTTGTATGCCCATAAGGCATCAACCAATCTCAAAGACCAATCTTTTCTTGAGGAATTAACATTTTTTTCTAGAATGCGCTTGATTTCCCTGTTAGCTAATTCCACTTGGCCATTGGTTTGTGGGTGATACGGAGTGGACACCTTATGCTGGATCCCATACTTTTTGAAAGGTGATTCTAGTGATCTGTTACAGAAATGTGTTCCATTATCACTGATAATGGACCAGGGCATACCAAATCTAGACACTATGTTGTCTTTTAAGAATTTAAGCACCACTTGGTGATCATTCTTTTTACAAGAAATGGTTTCCACCCATTTGGAGACATAGTCAACAGCCACCAAGATATAAATATAACCAAAAGAAGGGGGAAAGGGGCCCATGAAGTCTAGACCCTAGCAATCAAAGATTTCCAAAACTAGAATAGGGTGCAGGGGCATCATATTTCTCCTAGTTATTCTTCCTAGTTTTTGACATGGCTCGCATTTTTTGCAAAATTCTAAGACATCTTTAAATAAATGAGGCCAATACAAACTAGATTGTAGGATTTTAGCCATTGTTTTCTTTGCAGAAAAGTGGCCCCCCACAAGCCCCATCGTGACAAGCAGACAGGACAGCAACAATCTCATTGTCAAGGACACACTTACGGATTATTTGATCAGAACAGTATTTGAACAGGTAAGGGTCGTCATAGAAGAAATATTTTACCTCAGCTTTGAACCTTTTTAGACCCTGAGGGTTCCACTGTGGAGGTGTTTTCCCTGTCACCAAGAAATTAACAATGCCAGCATACCATGGTACATTCACAATTAAAAACATTTGTTCATCAAGAAAGGATTCAGAGATTGGCAAAGAAGAATCAGTTTTAGTGACAGTTAATCTGGACAGGTGGTCAGCCACCACATTCTCCACTCCCTTGGTGTCGTGAATTGTGATATTGAACTCCTATAAAAGCAACACCCACCTAATCAGCCATGGTTTAGCATCTTTTTTGGCAAACAAATATTTCAGAGCAGCATGGTTTGTAAACACAATTATAGGTGACCCTATGATATAAGTTCTAAATTTCTCTAGAGCAAAAACAATGACCATCAGCTCCTTTTCTGTTGTGGAGTAATTCTTTTGAGCTCCAGTCAGGGTCTTACTGGCGTAGTAAATGGCATAAGGCAATTTATCTCTACGCTGACCTAAAACAGCCCCTATGGCAAAGTCGCTGGCATTACACATAATTTTAAAAGGGAGGGACTAGTCTGGTGGTTGCATGATAGGGGCTGTAGTGAGTATGTGTTTGAGCCGGTCAAAAGCATCTTGATGTTCTGATTTCCACTCAAATTCAGTGTTATGCATAAGCAATTTACACAACGGCTTAGAAATGGAACTAAACCCTTGTATAAACCTTCTATATGACCTAAAAATGACCTAATATCTTTCACAGTTTTTGGGGTGGGTGACTTAGAAATTAGGTCTATTTTTTATTTATCTCCTTTTATGCAAAGCTAACATAAGAACCCCACGTACCTGAACTTCTTAACCATTCAGAATTTCTCCACAATAGTACTAAAAGAAAATCAATTGTCACCTGTAAAAATAGTCACGTACTCCCATAAATTTCCAATTGAATACGTATATCAAAACTTAAACCAGAAATACTAGGCAATCTATTTTTAATCCTCAAGACCTAAAATCCTCATAATTCCTAAAATACCATCAATTATCCACTTAATGTACTTAACTTTAGTCCAACTCAAACATCAATCTATTTAAGAAAAATCCAAACCCAACCCTCTTAGAAAATATTATACTGATTTTAATGCAAATAGGCCCTGGTTACAAAATAATATAAAAACAAATACATGTTGAAACTAAAATAATTTCATACTAAATAATATAATTTTAAAATTCCTTTATTCTCTTTATAAAAACATTTATTTAAAACTAGGTCAATAGAGCATCAAGGGTTTAACATAAAAAGGAAACAAGCCACGTAAAACCAATAAGTCCTACTCGAAAGGCTACATCAAAAATTTAAAGCTTTAAGGGCATTTTAGTAATTGAAGAAAAACTTTCATGAACTTTGGAAAAAAACTGAAAACATAACAATTGAGTAAAACAATGATATCTTACATAGGAAAAATCACGTGCAATGTCGAGATGAAAACTCAAAGTCACCAAGAGTAGAGGTTGTGAGCAGAGGAGGAAGGAGCTCAGCGGCAGTTGTGCGTTGTGCGAATGAGAGAGAGATAGACAAAGTGATGAGAGAGAGAGAGAGATATATATATATATATATATAGGTGAGAGATAGCATGGCGTGTGGGGGAGAGAGAGATGAGAAATGGAGAGATTGAGAGAAAAAGAATTTGTCACAGCATCGAGAGGGAGAAGGAAACTCACCATGCAACAGTGAAAAGGCTTGTGACGCAGCACTCGAGAGGATCGGGGCCGCGTCTCACGGTTGGGCTAGGGTGCACGGTGGCAACGGGCTGGACAGCTTACGGAGGATGAAGAATTACTCTGTTTTTGGTAGCAAAAACAGAGGTGTAAATATTTGTTCCTACCTGCAGGTGGTTGCCATGCGTGGAGCCGGACAGTGGACTTTGTGTAGTGGACAAGCGCGGTAGCGTTGGGTGGTCTAGGTGAAGGTTTAAAATGTGTTGAGTGATGGAGGCTGGGTGTGGTTACATACCAGGGTTTGGAGGCAATGGCTTGTGGAGGTGCAGCAAGGAAGGATTTTGGCAGAGGCTGGCGGCAGTGGGCAGTTTCTAAAATGCAGGAAGGAATGTATGAATATTTATAGGTGATTGGAAAATAAAACCCTAGAGGAGGCGAGGGAAGAAACGTGCATGCAGAGTGAATGGACCGTGAAGTCGTGCATGACGTGGAGTCTACTTGATCTCATGGCCTTGGGCTTTTTCTTCGAATTTTGGGTCTCGACTCAACCTAAAAACAAATAACCCAATTTGTTCAAAAATTATTTTGACCCATAAAAATATTTTTAACCTAAATAACAAAGTTGAAGGAAATCTTAATTTACTGGGGTGTTACATTCTCTCCCACTTAAAAAAAAAAAAAAAAAAAAAAAATCATCCTTGAAATTTGTTGCACAAAAAAAAATCAAGACTCGAATATTTAAACCTGCACAGATTTGCGAATATAGCATCACACTTCGAGAGATCCAAAACAAGTCCAAAAGTATAAACCTCAACAATAGAATTAAAAACCTAATAATAATTCTAAACTCTCCATATAATCCATGAAGTACATACAAACAACGATATAAAATCTCATACTACCATATCACCAAAATCACACTTTTGCCGCGCACTCTTTCAACTTATTAACTTGTATTCCTAAACACGTTGTATAACAATCAAATAAATTTGAAAAGAACTAAACTCCACATTTAGCAAGTCCAAACATCTTTAATTCACTATATTTAAATTCACAAAATCCACAAGAAGTTTGAAGTCACCAAACATCAATGTCACAAGTCTAGACCTCCAGTTCCTAACCAAAATGCATTTCACAAAGTCAATCCGAAATCTAAGCCTTTAAATTTCCACATAATCGTTTCTTAGTCCTCAACTTTCTATACCTTAAATCCAAAATTACTACTTAAACCCACAAATATCCACACCTCATATGTTATAGTTTACAAAACCTTAAAACTGGCTTTCAATCAAACCTATGTTCACTTCAAAATCTAAACCTTAAATCATATCCAAGTCATGTCCTATAGCCAATAGTATAAGCCAATCAAATCTAAAACCTCAATTTTCCCAAAACCTCAATCCATAAAGTCTGCAAAACCTCTAACCTGGCTCTGATACCAATTGTAACTCCCCGGTCATGCAAGGGTCGAAGAATTACTTCTTGAAACTTAAAACTCACATTTTATCGAAATATTTACAAACTCCAAAATTTAAAAACATCAGTATAGTGCAAAATCTCATAATACAATCTGTCAATCCTCAAAAATCTTCTATGAGTAATACACTACGCTTAAACAATCATCTCACCCATGCTCCATAATTATGATCCTTAGCTAAACTATTCCAAAAATTATCTGAAAAATGTTGCGAAGATAAGGAGTGAGTTATCAATAACTTAGTAAGCAAAGAACATATACTAGTGTGCAAAATGAAACATGAGCATTTACAGAGTTCAGAATGCAAAAAGAAAAATACTTTTTATTTTCAGAATGCAGAGTTAGGACATGTTATCAAAAATATCAGAGCGAAAGTTCAAAAACATTTTTATCCAAAATCCTTTTGGCATAGCATAATTGAATACCATTATACCAGAAAATCATATCACATTAGAGGCCATGTTTAACCCCCGTGGTAGGGTTGTGCAAACCCCGGTATATAACTGAGCAGAAATAGAATGTGAATCTTCTCCTTAATATTTTTGAAACTCCGAGTGTACACACATGAAAGACCACCAGAAAACCACTTTGTTTCCAAAGTGGTTGTAACAGAAACAGAATAGTTGGTACCAACCCAAACAGAAGCCACTGTTAGCACCTGTGGTAGGTCAAACAGATCACCATCCACAAAACACATCCCAAATTCAAAATGTCATGCCAAAAGTTTCCAGAAATCACATCATATCATATCAGAATTCAGAGCATCTTCAGAACAAAACAGAGTCAGATCACAAAAATGTAATTTATGCACAAGATTTATGGAGGCTTGTGATGCAGCACTCTAAGGGATTGAGGCCACGACTCACGGTTGGGCTAGGGTGCATGGGGGCAACAGGCTGGACAGCTTACGAAGGAGGAAGAACTGCTCTATTTTTGGTAGCAAAAATAGAGGTGTAAACATTTGCTCCTACCTGCAGGTGGTTGCCTTGCATGGAGCCAGACAGTGGGCTTCGTGAGGTGGACGAACACGGTAGCATTGGGAGGTCTGGGTGGAGGTTTAAGATGTGCTGTGTAATGGAGGCTAGGTGTGTTTACGCACCAAGGTTTGGAGGCAACAACTTGCGGAGGTGCAGCGAGGAAGGATTTTGGCATAGGCTTGCGGCAGTGGGCAGTTTCTAAAATGCAAGGGAGGAATGTATGAATATTTATAGGTGATTGGAAAATAAAACCCTAGAGGAGGGGAGGGAAGAAACATGCATGCAGTGTAAACGGACGTGAATTCATGCATGACGTGGAGTCTACTTGATCTCACGGGCTTGGGCTTTTTCTTCAAATTTTGGGTCTCGACTCAATCTAAAAAAAAAAAAAATTCCAATTTGTTCAAAAATTATTTCAACAAAGCTGAAGGAAATCTTAATTTACCAAAAGAAATATTTTAGGCCTGTAGTCTATTTAAAAATATATATATATTTAAAAACTCAAATGAGCTTTCCACACATATGAATAAAATTTGAAAACAACTTGGTACTGGACCGAGGTGTTACAGATGATTTGGGTAATATTGGCCTGATAACGTGTGATGCCAATCCATTGCTTTTGACCACTAAAGAACTTTGAATTCCATCTATGGCCCTTTCCATACATTGGGAAGGGTGCATTAGTGCATGCTTTGAGAGCATCTACTATTTGCACCTCTTCGCTCAAACTTAACCTTCTCATTTCAGTAAAGAAAAATGGTATAGTCATCGCTCCCGGCTATTGATCCCCTTTTTTATTTTTTTATTTCGTAATTAAGTAAGTATTTTTTAATGATGTTGTGAATTGTTTTTAAAAAAAATACTTAAAAATGTTAAAAAGTACATGTAAAAAAAAAAAAAAAAAACTCACTTATGCCTAATGGTAGCTCCTAACGAGTGCTAGGAGTGGTAGACATAGAAGGACCCTTTGAGTAAAATCCCAAATGTACCATTCATCCAGCTCTTAAAATAGGGTTTGAATCTAGAAATGCTTCATAGGATCCCTATATTTGGGGAGTCACTATACATTCTCTTTCCTTATTTAGGTTCCTTATTCTAGCGTCTCTTCGATATCTCTTTGCATCATACTTACTACCAAGTCTCCTTTGCATAGGCCCTTCGGCCGTCTTCTTCGATAAGTGTCTGCACCTTTGACACGTGCACACACACACACACACACACACACACACACACACACACACACACACTCTCTCTCTCTCTCTCTCTCTCTCTCTCTCTCTCTCTCTCTCTCTCTCTCTCTCTCTCGGCCAATTTTACTAGAACCTTGGTTCATTGCTTTGTTATTCCATTTGTTATCATTTTGATTGTGGCAACATTGAGGCTCTAATTTGTACCATTGGGTCTCTAATTCTCCTATTTCATCTTTGATTGTATAGCTTCTATGCTCCTATTTTGGCACTTTGTCAAATTTCCATTAGGGAAAAATTTCCATTGTACAAATTATGTGATTTGTTCTTTGTGTAATGTGTTGATCTCGATTGTTGGTTGGCTGGGATTTTTGATTACAGGTTGTGAATTCTACTTTGTGCATTGTGATTTCTGGCAGTCACTCTATTGTTGACCACTTTGTTCTTGAGTTAGTGCATTATTTCTCGTTTGCAATTTTTGGGTTGATATGCACGAGTTGTCATTGGTGCTATATTTGTAATGCCATGAGGCTGTAATAATGGTGGGATTGGAAGTTGGGAGTGTAGTATCAACAACTATAGTGAATGCTCTTCAATCGACGTGGCAGGGTAACCTGGATGACCATCTTCATTGTGAGATTTTCACAAATGCAATAAGGAATTGCAGCCATTCGATCATGCGTCATTTGCTATGCTTGAAATTGGACCATTATGAGCCCCCATGTTATTGACTTATAATTTGTTGGTTAATGTGGCAGCTACATCAACCCTTGTTGGCAGCAACTTAATTTATTGGTTCTTATAACCCATTCCTTTTTTTCTCTTTTACATTGTTGTGCTTTATAACCTATTTTGTAACATGTTTTGTTATTTGTTGAGATGTTGGGTGGGTATGCAATGGGGCTTGGCCCTTGTTGGTTGATGTGGTAGCCCTATCAACCCTTATTGGCAGCAACTTTGTTGGTGCTTATAATCTTTGTTTTTTTTATTATTTTTACACTATTGTGCATTATAACCTAGTTTGTGACATGTTTTATGCTTTGTTGAGATGTTGGGTGGGTGAGGGGGCTTGTTGTTTCCCTGTCGGCTGTGATGATGTCAAACTTGAGTGGGATATGGGAAATGGACACAAACTCCTTGGCAAGGCTCGACTGGCAAATATATGTGTGAAGACTCAAAATATTGGTATCTATATGTTGCGGCCATAAGTTATTGCCCCTTCCTCTATGTCACCATTCTCTTATTGAGCCGATTTGCAAAATTCTTTCACTATTGATATTTGCTATCTAACATGTCTAAATTCTTTCATTTTCTACGATTTTATAGAGATAGAGTCAAAAGAGCATGGAAATATGTTCTTCACGAACTTCCTAAATCAAGACCCTAACATTGACTATACTTTCTTGAGTCAAACTCAACACAATCTAGTGTTGGTAGAAGACTCTCCATGCCCACCCCAAGTAAAGGTTCTTATTCCAAAAAAACCACAAAGGCTGAACTTCACCCATGGAAGAAAAACTCCTTGTCTAGGCTTGATTAAAAACTAGCCTAGATGCAATCCAATGGACTGATAAAAAACACAATGAACTTTAGGAGAAAATTCTTTTGTACTCATTCAACATAAGCAAAGTACAATGGACTAGCGCATTGGGTCCTTAATGCATCAATCGTCGACCAGCATTCAAAAGCCAACCAATAAATTATGTACGAAGCTAGCCTAAGTTGAAGAGTTAAATCAAAGTGATATGTTTGAACAAGACAAGGTATATCCATCCACTACTTTCAAGCTCTTGTACATATTATTTTAATAAATTTATGGATAAATACGCACTAATTATTTCCTCTTTGTTTGTAGTTTGTAAGTTTGACAAAGTGAAGCTTTTGTACCAAGTATTGGAGAAAAGAAAATTTCCATTCAAGCATTGTTGGCATCTCTTGAAGGACTAACCAAAATGGATTCAGCATTGGAGAAAATGAATTTTGACAAAAAATTAAATTATTTTGAAAGAGTTATGCTAGGCTGCCGCCCAGCAACAACTACTAGGCATGTTGCCTAGCACAAATTTGAGTATTTTTCTTTTGTTCTTTTTCTTTTCATATTTTTTAATATATTTAAGTATTTTAAAAAAATACATCAATGCACTAAAAGTTACTTCCTTAATCATTAAGTAAAATAAAAGATGTGACGCCCCCAAATCCCCACGCACGGACACGGGGAAATCGAGACGTCCGGATGATGATAACCCGGGTCACCACCCTAAGACGAGTGCCAAGTGTGTGAAAAAGCGACGAATGTGTACGAGAAAATACGCAGCGAAAAGCCAGCCAATAACTAAGTACCAGAATTTTTCTTGTTTAATACAAAGCTATTCAAAACATACAAAAATAAATATTACAAGACACAAATATAATTTTAAACTAAATACAAAGCATAACATCAGCACCCCGGCGGAGCCGCATCCTCGGGCTCAGCCTCCTCCTCCTCATCCTCGATCTCTGCACCAAAATCTACGATAATGTCACTCAGTTTTATCACTCCCGAGTGACCAGAGGAGCTCCACCGAGATAATAACACATCCCGGCTTGGGCTCGTGAGACACACGCACCCAAAAACCATTTACGCCAATAAAACGGGATTTTTTTCGATTAAAACAATATGCACATAAACCCAATATGCAACTCACGCCTCATAGCACAAATAATCAAGCAAACACAAACAAGCAAAATCAAGCACTCCGTCTTCAATCCATCCGACCCCCGAACTCCTCGGATTCAGTCCGGAATTAGCCAACCAACAACAATTAATTATTAAATGAGAAAAATATATTTAAATCTAAAAGTAGGGTTTGGAAAATACTTATAGCGTTATACGGTATTTTTAGAAAGCTTGCGGCGTTGCAAACGGCGGAAGGAAAGCAACATAACAGTGAAAATTCACTGTGGCCGTGGGTTGTAAAATACCCACTTTTGAACGGGGACAAACCAAGGCTCGGGATTGATAGGGAATGGCCTAAGGATGATTATGAAGCTAGTGGAAGTGAAGTTTGGCCGTGGGTGGCGGCGAAAACAGTGGTTGATGGCCGGATTTTCCAAAATGGAAAGCTAGCTCGTGGGAGCTGTTCCAGTGGCTATTAGAGGCCGGAAATTGGTGGGTTAGGACGGCAAGGAACCGGTGATGAAGTAGTGAAGAGGTGGTGGCCGGAGGTGGAGCGACGGCGGCGGATCGGGGCAAAAACCGTGGGGCTTGTAGGGCGTTTTCCGGCCAAACAGCTGGCCGGATGGGGCTGGGGTTCGGTGGGGTGGTGTGCCGACAGGAGGGGGTTCGACCAGCGGGGGCGGTGTCAACCACAGTGGCCGAACGGCGGTGGGTCGGGGCTGAACTGAAACTGGCGTGGGGAGAGAGAGAGAGAGAGAGAGAGAGAGAGAGAGAGAGAGAGAGAGAGAGAGAGAGAGAGAGAGAGAGAGAGAGAGAGAGACGAACGGGAAGCGCGGGAAGGAAAAAAAAGAAAAGGAAGAAGAAAAAGAAAAAGAAAGAAAAAAAAGAAAAAGAAAAAAGAAAGAAAAGAGAAAAAGAGAAAAAGGAAAAAGGGAAAAGAAAAGATGTAGAAAAGAAATGAGGTCCAATCCTCACTCTGGAAAGCAAAACAAAACCACCGAAAACGAGACTAAAAACCATAAAACGAATAAATAAATAAACACAACATCCAACAAATAAAAACCAATTTTAAAATGCAATAATTTAAAATAAATAAACCAATATATTAATTAAATTAAAAACAACCCTTCATGAAAATACACGCAAAAGCGGGTCATCACATCCTCCCTTCCTTAAAACAAATTTCGTCCTCGAAATTTGCAAGATCAACCACCAACTTAAAGCAAGTCACATAAAATCACATAAACCATCTGTGACCAAGATTAAGATACGTACTTTCATTACTCAAACAAGTATGGGTATTGCTCCCTCATGTCCGCTACTCGTTCCCAAGAGAAGTCTTGAGCTAACGGATCTCCCCACGCCACCTTAACCAAAGGTATCATCTTGGACCTCAACTGTTGCTCCTTCCAATCTATGATCTGCGACGGAACAACCTCATAAGTGAGATCCGGTTGCAACTGAATACTCTCTGGGTTGACAAAGCATGGCTCTTGTTGTCCAAAGCTCTTCTTCAGGGATGATACGTGGAAGACATCATGAATATCCCCAAAATACTCTGGCAAAGCAACTCTATAGGTGACGGGCCCTACCTTCTCCAAAATCTGAAAAGGGCCGATATACCTCGGATCCAGTTTCCTCTTCTTACCAAAACGCTTAACACCTCTCATGGGAGAGACTTTGAGATAAACCCAATCACCAACTTCAAAAGATAACTCTCTCCTCCTGGTATCAGCGTAGCTTTTCTGGCAACTCTGAGCTGCCGCCATTTTATCTCTGATGATCCAGACTTGGCTTTGCATCTCTTGAATTATTTCGGGTCCAATAATCTTACTCTCCCCGACTTCATCCCAATACAAGGGCGATCTACACTTCCTCCCATAAAGAGCTTCATAGAGAGCCATCTGAATGGTCGCATGGAAGCTGTTATTATATGCAAACTCTACGAGTGGTAAATGGTTTTCCCAACTCCCTTGAAATTCCATGACACACGCTCGCAGCATGTCTTCAAGGGTCTGAATGGTGCGTTCCGATTGGCCGTCTGTCTGCGGGTGATATGCAGTACTGAACTTCAACTTAGTACCCAAAGCTGCCTGCAAACTCTTCCAGAACTGTGACGTAAACCTTGGGTCTCGATCTGATACTATACTCTTTGGTATGCCGTGCAGCCGCACTATTTCTTTCACGTACAAGCGTGTCAACTTACCCAAGGAGTCGGTGTTATTAACAGACAGGAAATGAGCACTCTTCGTTAACCGGTCAACAATCACCCAAACAGAATTTTTCTCACTAGGCGTTCTCGGCAAACCCACTACAAAGTCCATGGTGATGTCATCCCATTTCCACTCAGGAATAGGGAGGGGTTGGAGCATACCAGCGGGTCTTTGATGCTCGGCCTTCACTTGACGACATGTGTGGCATTTCTCAACATATAAGGCAATATCCCTCTTCATTCCATCCCACCAGTAATTTTTCTTCAAGTCCCGGTACATCTTTATACTGCCGGGATGAACTGAATAAGGGGCCGCATGAGCTTCTGCCATGATCCGCTCCTTGAATTCCGAATCTTTGGGGACCACTCTGCGATCTCGGAATCGAAGTATTCCATCTTTATCCATACTATAGTGCAACGGCCCTCGAGATTTTCTTACTCTTTTTCTGATATTCAGCAGCTTTGGATCCTTCCTTTGAAGAGTCTTCAATTCTTCAAAATCAGTTACCCGAACATCAAGAATTGAAGATAGAATCTCTTCTTGCTGCGAACTTTCCATAAGGAGCCTTCTCATCCCACAAAGCAACGAATTCAATTCTGACGGCTCGGCTTCATCTTCCAAGTGCGATTTTCGGCTCAAAGCATCAGCAACTATATTGGCCTTTCCCGGATGGTACTTGATCTCACACTGGTAGTCACTGATTAGCTCTAGCCATCACCTCTGCCTCATGTTCAGATTTTTCTGGGAAAACAAATGCTTCAAGCTCTTGTGATCAGTGCATACCTCGCAAGCTTCCCCATATAAGAAGTGCCGCCAGATCTTGAGAGCAAAAACAATCGCAGCCAATTCTAAATCGTGCGTCGGATAATTCTTCTCATGGTCCTTTAGCTGACGAGATGCATAGGCAACAACCTGTCCCTCCTGCATAAGGACACAACCCAAACCAAATTTAGACGCATCACTGAAGATTACGAATGGCTTATGCGGTTCTGGAAGCGCTAACACTGGTGCCGTCGTCAACCTGTTCTTTAATTCTTGGAAGCTTCTCTCACACTTATCTGAACAAACAAATTCTGTATTCTTCCGAGTCAAAGCTGTGAGAGGTCCGGATAGGCGAGCAAATCCCTCCACAAATCTTCGGTAATATCCAGTAAGTCCCAAGAAACTCCGGATCTCGCGCACTGTAGTCGGATGCGGCCATGATAAAATGGCTTCCACCTTAGTAGGATCAACAGCCACTCCGTCTCGGGAAATCACATGCCCAAGAAATCTGACTTCCTCCAGCCAGAATTCACACTTGCTGAGCTTGGCATATAACTGGTGTTCTCTCAATTTTCCAAGTGCCAGACGAAGATGATACAGATGTTCTTCAACATCTTGGGAATAAATCAGAATATCATTAATAAACACTACCACAAAGGAATCCAGATAAGGTCGAAATACTCGATTCATTAAATCCATGAAAGCAGCAGGGGCATTAGCTAACCCAAACGGCATCACCTTAAATTCATAATGCCCATACCTCGACCTGAAAGCAGCTTTAGGCACATCCTTGTCTCTGATCCTCAGCTGGTAGTATCCCAACCTCAAATCAATCTTCGAGAACACGGCTGCTCCTTGAAGTTGATCAAATAAATCGTCGATCCGTGGGAGAGGATATTTATTTTTGATGGTCACCTTGTTTAATTCCCGATAATCTATGCACATACGGAGGGTTCCATCTTTCTTTTTAACGAACAACACTGGCGCACCCCACGGCGAAGTACTAGGCTGAATAAATCTCTTATCTACCAGCTCTTGCAACTGAGTCTTCAACTCTTTTAATTCAGCCGGTGCCATGCGATAAGGAGCTTTATGTACAGGAGCCGCTCCAGGTTCCAAGTCTATAACAAACTCCATTTCCCGAACAGGGGGTAGTCCGGGCAAGTCATCCACAAACACATCGGGGAATTCTTCCACAACTGGAATGTCTACCAAAGACTTCTCCTCGGACAGCGTAGACACCATCTGAACTAAGAATGCATCCGCTCCCCATGCAATCTCTCTTCTTGCTTGAATTGCCGATATAATTATCGGCTTTTCTTTCAATTTACTCCCCGCAAATTCCAGACAATCACCATCTGGAAGCTGAAAGCTAATTATCCGACTTCTGCAATTAATACTCGCAGAATATCGGTATAGCCAATCCATCCCAAGGATGATATCAAAACCCAACAGCTTAAACACCACCAAATCAGCATCCAAGAACCTTCCATCAAAATTTAACGGGCATCCCAAAGCAACCTTGGAGCACCATACCAGTTCACCATCGGGTAAAGCCACCACCAATGACTTTGGCAAAGGTTCCGCGACCAAATTACACATCCGTGCAAACGTGGAGGATACAAATGACTGTGAAGCACCGGAATCAAACAAAGTGCAAGCATAAAACTCATACAAACGAACTCTCCCTGAACCAAACACACAACCCATGAAATCCAAAAACAAAGGAGAAACCAAATACACCAAAATTAAATCCAACATAGAATCAAATTAATCCATACATGTAATTACTCCAGCATCATGGGTCGCTAGCGCCTCATCATCCACATCTCCGGGTGTGATAGCATAAACCCGGGCTTGCACTGTGTGCCTTGGATTTGTTCTTCCACCGCGTCTACCTCCACGGCTTCCTTGAGCTGTTCCTGGACATTCTCGGGCAAAGTGACCCTGCTGGCCACAATTATAACATCGAGCCCCACCAGAAGGGCACTCACCCACATGGGCTCTATTACAAACTCCGCAAACAGGCACACGTCCTCCCATGCGAACACCTGAGGATGCTTGCGGTCGAGTTCTGGTCCGCTGAACAAATTTCTGAGGCGAACCCGAGCTGCTTCCTTCACCAGAAAAACTCCGCCTCTTATGACCCGGAGGGGAGCCCATACTCAGATTATTCTCTCGCTCCACAAGGGTGGCCACATCCACTAATTCCTGAAAAGTGGATATCCGATGGCTGACCATCATACGGCGTATATCAGGGCGTAGTCCCTCCTGAAAACGCTCAGCTCGCATCTCCTCTGTGGTGATAAGGTGGGGAGCAAATCGCCCAAGTTCTATAAACCTTCGGGCGTACTGTTCCACTGTCATGCCTCCTTGAACCAAATTTGAGAACTCTCTTGCTTTTTGCTTCCTTACCGATGCGGGAAAGAAGCGGTCATTAAATTCTTTCTTGAAGCGCTGCCAGGTTACAGCGGCGAATGATCCCAACTCTGCTTCTAGCATCACCCTCTTAGTATCCCACCAATCAAAAGCGGTGCCTTGCAATAGATAGCTGGCGTAGAGTACCTGTTGCGCCTCGGTGCAACCACACACCTCAAAAGTTCTTGCCAGGTCTTTGATCCACTTTCCAGCTTGAAGCGGATCCTCTTCTCCAGTGAAGTGTGGGGTCCTATGCGCCAGAAAGCGCTCATAGGTGCATCCGACTTGCACCATGCTGCTAGATCCTCCCGGGTAAAGCCAAGACCCTCTCTGATATGGCCAAGGACCTCCTGGTTGCGGCCAAAGTCCTTCTTGTTGCTGACAAGGCCCTCCTTGTGGCGGCCAAGGACCCCCTTGTTGTGGCCAAGGTCCCCCTGGTTGTGGCCAAGGCCCTGTCTGCTGTGGCCTAAAATTTTGCTGCATAAACTCCGTCATCTGCCGTATGGCTTGGGCTATGGAGTCATCTCTTGACGTATTGTCACGTGGCTCCTGAGTAGATTTCTTTGGCCTCACCATTTTCCTGCCACCACAACCTTTGACCCCCTTTCAGAAAATAAAAACAAATAAAACCAACAACAAACAAAAACAGAACCAAAGACCAACAGCACATCACACAAAACAAAAGAAACCAACTTGCAAAAACATAACTAAATAAATAAAAACAAACAAACAAGTTCAAACAAATAAAACAAATAAAACAATTTAAATAACTTTACTTAACATAATTTTTTTAAAACACAACCTTAAAACATTCTGGTACTACCTACGGGACATGTGGTTTTTACCCAGAGCCAAACCGCTCTGATACCACCTGTGACGCCCCCAAATCCCCACGCACGAACACGGGAAAATTGAGACATCCGGATGATGACAACCCGGGTCACCACCCTAAGACGAGTGCCAAGTGTGTGAAAAAGCGACGAATGTGTACGAGAAAATACGCAGCAAAAAGCCAGCCATTAACTAAGTACCAGAATTTTTCTTGTTTAATATAAAGCTATTCAAAACATACATAAATAAATATTACAAGACACAAATATAATTTTAAACTAAATACAAAGCATAACATCAGCACCCCGGCGAAGCCGCATCCTCGGGCTCAGCCTCCTCCTCCTCATCGTCGATCTCTGCACCAAAATCTACGGTACCAAAAATGGTGCCGCAGGTAAGTAAACTCCAAACACCGCTAGATAAAAACATATAAAACTCAAACAATATGCATGAACTAAAAACCAATGCACATGCGCCATAAAACAAGATTTTTACACGCACGCCAAAAACTCATTTGGCCCACAAAAACATATCCTTAAAACCAAGCCTTGCCATTATCCCAGATAATGGCCCAAACCACCATTTTCTTAGAAAATGGATCAAAAATCTCGGAAACCAAATATCGCCATTTTCCCAGAAAATGGCCCACATCCGAAAACCATAAAAACAAATCGGTTATGCATGCACCATGATCTCCCCTAGGGATCACCCGCACACCCTGGCTCTGTGCCACACCGCAGGTAACGACTACGCATGTGACACCTAAATGAGCGATGCCCAGACTCGCGCCTCGTGCGTACCTGGCCGGGCCATCCTCTAGTCCCCGCCACTTCAAGGACCAGGGAGTCGACATGACAGCGTTACCGTATCGTGCGATCCGGTCATCGCTCTGCGACAACCCAGGGGATGTCACTCAGTTTTATCCACTCCCGAGTGACCAGAGGAGCTCCACCGAGATAATAACCCATCCCGGCTTGGGCTCGTGAGACACACATACCCAAAAACCATTTACGCCAATAAAACGGGAATTTTTCCGATGAAAACAATATGCACATAAAATCAATATGAAACTCACGCCTCATAGCACAAATAATCAAGCAAACACAAACAAGCAAAACCAAGCACTCCGTCCTCAATCCATCCGACCCCCAAACTCTTCGGACTCAGTCCGGAATCAGCCAACCAACAACAATTAATTATTAAATGAGAAAAATATATTTAAATCTAAAAGTAGGGTTTGAAAAATACTTACAGCATTATACGGTATTTTTAGAAAGCTTGCGGCGTTGCAAACGGCAGAAGGAAAGTAACGTAACAGTGAAAATTCACTGTGGCCGTGGGTTGTAAAATACCCACTTTTGAACGGGGACAAACCATGGCTTGGAATTGATAGAGAATGGCCTAAGGATGATTATGAAGCTAGTGGAAGTGAAGTTTGGCCGTGGGTGGCGGCGAAAACGGTGGTTGATGGCCGGATTTTCCAAAAAGGAAAGCTAGCTCGTGGGAGCTATTCTGGTGGCTATTAGAGGCCGTAAATGGGTGGGTTAGGACGGCAAGGAACCAGTGATGAAGTGGTGAAGAGGTGGTGGCCGGAGGTGGATCGGGGCAAAAACCGTGGGGCTTGTAGGGCGTTTTCCGGCCAGCCATTTGGCCGGATGGGGCTGGGTTTGGTGGGGTGGTGCACCGGCAAGAGGGGGTTCGACCGGCGAGGGCGGGTGTCGACCACGGTGGCCGAATGGCGGTGGGTCGGGGCTGAGCTGAAACCGGTGTGGGAGAGGAGAGAGAGAGAGAGAGAGAGAGAGAGAGAGAGAGAGAGAGAGAGAGAGAGAGAGAGAGAGAGAGAGAGAGAGAGAGAGAGAGAGAGAGAGAGAGAGAGAGAGAGAGACGAACGGGACGCGCGGGAAGGAAAAAAAAGAAAAGGAATAAGAAAAAGAAAAAGAAAAAGAAAGAAAGAAAAGAAAAAGAAAAAAGAAAGAAAATAGAAAAAGAGAAAAAGGGAAAAGGGAAAAGAAAAGATGTAGGAAAGAAATGAGGTCCAATCCTCACTCCAGAAAGCAAAACAAAACCGCCGAAAACGAGATTAAAAACCGTAAAATGAATAAATAAATAAACACAACATCCAACAAATAAAAATCAATTTTAAAACGCAATAATTTAAAATAAATAAACCAATATATTAATTAAATTAAAAACAACCATTCAGTGAAAATACACGCAAAAGCGGGTTATCACAAAAGAAAATTAAATTGATGAGTGGTCATTTGCAACAGGCAAATGCAAGCGGCAGGGTAGCTTTATTCATTTTGAAAAACATAATCCTCTTGAAATTATTATCATACTTGAAAAAAGATAATTTTAATTTTTGTTTAAAATATTCCCTAAAGAGTAATAGATTGAAAAAGATAAAAGAGTGAATAATCAAGATTGTAATGGGAAGTGAGAGAAAAATAATAATAAAGAAAGAATAGAAAAAGATTATTTTAATATAATAGAGAAATGATAAGGAGTGGGATTTATGATGTTTTGGAAAGATGTATATTCAAAATAGGGAAAAATGATTTTTGAGTAAAATTTAGGAAAATATGGTCATTCCAATGTGGATGCTCTTTGGGTAAAGATTTTTTGTACCAACTTATTGCATAGAATTAACCATCTATTGGTTTGATTAAGAATAAATTATTGCCACAATAGGTCTAATTGGGACTGAGGACAATATCTACAAAAAATAAAAGTCAATAACGGATGCAATCAACTCATTCCAGCTAAATTCGAGTCCATCTCATATTCTTACTAACTTATTTTGAGACTTGTCCTCAAAATCCAAATTAAGCACTTACGAAAAAAAATTGTGATTTTCCTGCATTCTAAAAACACCAGTAAAAGCAGGTGGTGCTTGAAAAACCCATGGACAACATACCACACATTTTAGATGTCGATTCAGTGGCACCCTCAACCCCCACTTGTGGTTTTGTGATAGTCATGGCGCTAGGATGTTGGCTACTCAGGTCATACACCTTAGCGCATTGTGACAACAGAGTGTGTAGTTAAATTCTCAGTAAATAAATAAATAGGTTAGTCATTAATTCTAATAGTACCATGAAATTTAAAATTACATCATCAATTTAATGTCCAAAAAGCCACACGTCTTCCAACCACAAACATAAAATATTATAATTATCCAAATTTAATCAAGCCAATAAATAAAACTTAACAACAAAAGGGGAAAATACTCCTATCTTCACTTCTAAGGCAGAGTCAGACCTCCATACTCATTCTCATCCTCTACATCAAAATCTTCAGCTCTACTGGACAAAACCACATGTGGAGACACCATAGTGAGATTTCGCAAAATTTCAATAAGTGAAACTAAGCCTATCCTTAAAATAATATGCAACAATATACAAACATTCAATGCATAATGTGGAAATGATCATTTATGAGACACAATTTACAAAGAAGGGCCTTCACCAAAAAGATCTTGTGGTTATATCCCCCAACCAACTATCCGAACATGTCTAGCCTCCACCAATCAAGGCGTAGACACCGAGCTCGAGACATTTATACCCTTTGAATCTGAATAGTTTACTTGGTCTGAGACTTTTATACCCTTTGGACCTATTTCAACACACACATTGAACTCCTGACATTTATACCTTCTAATAGGGGTGTACATGAACCTCTCAAACCGGTTGCCACCGATGGGAACCAATTGTCAGAGTTAGGAACTAGACTGAACCGATGAAGAACTGATCTGCCAATGGCAGGATCTAAGTAGAACCGATGTCGACTAGTTTGGTTCGCGGTTTAATCCTGGGAAAAACCTTTGACCAGGCCAACTTCATCTATACCCTTTTATTTTGATTTATACCTATGTTGAAACGATGCCGTTTTAATTTAATGAGTGAAATAGCATCATTTAAAACCCTAGTCTGAGAAAAAAGATATAATGGAACGATGCCGTTAGGCTGAACAACGTCATTCCAAAATGGGAGTAAATCATTAAACGAACCCCCTCCCCCCATTTTCTTCCCCATCTTCTTCTTCCTCAATCAGAAATTAGAGTTTCTTGCAGCATGTTCTTCGTAGACACTGGACAACACTCCTTCATCACAAAGACGCCGATGGCAAACTAAAGACTGCAACGACTCACGTCAAGACCAATAGGATGGATATTCTCTCCTTCAGTCAACCGGTTTCAGCAGTTTCTAAGCAGCATTCTCCCACGTCGGTGGGGTCTCGATTTTACGCTGAAACCAATGTCGATACATCGTTGTATAGCCCTACCTTCTGAGTTTGAACATTTCATTTGGCCTAAGACATTTATATCCTCTGGAACAATTTCAAGATACACACTAGACTCGAGACATTTATATCCCCTTAGTTCAAACAATCCATTTACAAGAAATTTATATCCTCTAGGACCATTCACGATAGTTATTTTTGTAACCAGATCAAGAGATGTAACAACATAGATTCTCAGTACAATATTATGAAATTCAACAGATAATTTTTATGATAAACAATGTACAACAACATATTTAATAAACAATCACTTGTAAACAGCAGAAAAAGCACTTCACATGGTATGGTACAACCACATATTTCCCTCGTTACTTCATAGTGCACACAAACATGCAACAAATAATTAATGGATGACATAGAAACACTGTAAAAAATTACGTTATTTACATAAACCAATTCTGACCTCATAACAAGCTGCATGTTTCATTCCCAATGCTTTATAGCCCTCAGCCACAACACCGATTCACAACCAACTACAATTTAATCCCAACGCTCCATAGGGCCCTTGGCCACCTCACAATCTCATAACCATTGCTACAAATCAATCTCAAAGTTTCACATAAATAATCAGATGACAAATCCCAACCAAACTGCATAAAACACAATTTCATAATTTTTTTTTTATCCAATGACAATTATTTTAGAAGCTAGTCTGATAACCACTTATAATCGTGAAGGTAAATTTTCTAGATGAACTTAGCATCTTGAGTTTTGTTTACTGGTCATGTTTGTTCTCATCAACGAGTGTTGAGGTGGCCCTCCAAGTGGTCTCAGGGGTCTTGGACAAAGAGGGGTAGCGTGTGTGTGTGTGTTGTGTATTTTTTTTTTTTTTTTTTTGAGATAGAGGCATTGAACATGAGGGATACGATGGGGGGAATTTGCAAGGAAGGGAGTTGGGGTGGTTGGTTGAGGTGGTGGTAGTGGTTGTTGGTGCGGTTGAGGTTCACTGTAGTGGTCAGACTTTCAATGGGTGGGTGTGTGTGCGCGCATCAGAGCGTGGTAGTGGTGGAATCATTGGAGAGGGAGAAACAAAGGGAAGGGTGGAGATTAGAGGGTCAGAGGTAGAAAGGTGTGAGGGAGGTGGATGGATGGTGGTTGGGTGACCTCCAATGGCGTTTGTGGATGACAGATTACTGTTGAGGTGGAATCCTATAAGAGAGAAAATCTAGAACAAAAAAGAGGGAATCTAAGAGAGAAGGCTAAATCTATGTGTGGCAATCAAGATTGAGAGTGTAAGGAAAGCTAAGGATGCATTGGAGTGGTGGAGGCTTAACCTATTTATTGGCCGAGGGGCTCATCCATAGTAGCATAGCCCTCAGCTTTGATTGGTGAAGTTGGACAGTGGCCAATGGATGGTAGTGGAGAGAGCGATACTAATGGCTATGGAGGGTTGGGCTCACACGATGGTGCACAGAATGTAAGGTAGTGGCTCACGAGAAAAGTAGGGACAATGCAGATTGGGGGGAGAAAGGGCGGTGGCCAGAGGGTGGTAGTGGAGGGGAGCTTTTCTGAAGCATGGCTTCACAGTGGTGACGGCATGGGAGAGAAGGTGTGGCACGCGAGTGAAAGAAGGAAGAGGAGAAAGAGGGAAAAAAAGTTAGGGTTTTTAACCCCGAGAGTCCAAAACGACATTGGGGCTGAGCTTTTTGTTCTTGTTTTGGGCTTCTATGTAGGCTAGCTCACAATAAAAGGAAAACTGGGCTTCTACATGAGCCAACTCACAATAAAATAAAAACTTGGCTTCACATATTCTCTAACATTTGTTATGACATTTCTTGCTTTTTTGCCCAACATTTTTTATAGTAAAAGAGGAACTTTAGCATGACATTTCTTAATCATGTCACTAAGAGTTTCTTATTCAGTTCTTGTACACTCACCACTCTGCAGGTGAGCCCAACATAGTGGAAATGATTTGTTGACTTGTAAATATGGTAAAGTTTGTAACTTCAGTAGCATATGAAGGGAGGTTTAAGATAGGGGAAGTAGAGTCAATGTTTTCAATCCAGGGATCTTTCTTTCTTAATAGTGTTTCATAATAACTACTTGAGGAATCCAAGATAGGAATTGCACAACTTAGCTCTCATAGGGCATAAGGCCCCTTCAGACCTTCGGGTGCAACTTTATTACGCATGCTAAACTTAAGTAGATGTAGGTATCTACCACAAACATCATGAGATGGCCATGAAGTTTTTTTAGAGCACATTTTTACTATAAAAGATATTTGTGTTATTTTATATACAATAACCATGTCATACATTTCAACATGATTGATCCATCTATGATGAGTTGGTCCTCCAAGTTTGCATTATACAACTAAATGTCTAAATAATTGCACCATAATCATGAAAAATGATGGTAGAAATTCTAATTGGCCTAATATGTAGGGTACTTTGGATTCCCCTCACTTTTCCAGAGAGAAACTGAGAGAGTTCTTAAGGCAGATTTCACCCTTGCATTTCCAGTACTCTGTAAGTCGATTTCTATGGCTTAATTTCATACGCTTTGTTCCATTTTGAGTCTAGTTTACATGGGCATACGTTGGGAAACTTTTCATGGAGTTTTGATGGCTAAACTTAAGTATGTTTATGCAAAGGTCACGATAGTGATAGTTTTGATATTTGTGTGAAATTTTGAAAGCTTTGTAAACTCTTTGGTGAGATCTTAGATAGATCTCGCTATGGTGAAGTGTTAACATGTTAATATGAAAGTTTGTTTTGGGTTCATAGCATTTTAATATTTTTATAAAAGAGTTTCTATGTGTTAAGAATTTATTTTTGAAGGATATTGGTTTAGATCCTTATTTGAATATTGTTATACATGCAAGAGTTTGTTCAAAACTCAATCTAGACGCTCTCGGGTATGAGATGTTGGTTGGGTGAAATTTTTGCCAAGTCATGCTAGATTTAAAGCTTAGATAAAGTTATAACATGAATATGAGGTATATGGTTGTATTTCTTTAAGAATGGTTGCATGAAAATCAAGGATCTAATGGATTTGTTTCAAGTACAAAGTATGTATGCTATACTAGTTTTGGTGTTTTAGTGCAAGCCAATTGTTTTATGAAATGTTTTGTGATTTTTGATTTGTTAATCAAGCATGATAGCACCTAGGTTTGAATGATGAACAGGTTAGATATTATGGACTTTTGGAGTCCTTGGAGTTGATTTGGAAAGTGCTAGACCAAAAACATTAGGGTTGATTATATTTGACCTAAACTTGGTGTTTTGAAATTTTTGTTGATGTGATGAGTTAAAATTTTAGCATGATGTTAGAATATAAGATGTGATTTTTGAGTGTTGTAAAAATCAAACTAAGCATGTTTGTTTGATGGTTGGTCAAATTGCAAATTGCAATAAAATTCATCTTCTTGCCTCTAACATGAATCAACCAAAGAGTAGTTCTCCTTGTTGTGTTTGTTTTAAATTTTTTCGTTTTGATATTTGAATTTAAGACAAAATTTATATAAGGAATGAAAACTTTGATAAGATTTGGAGTTAGTATGGAAAATCCTTATTTTATGGGTAAAATTATAATTTCCCCTAAGTACAGAGGCAATGTTGCTATTTTAACCATAAGTCAATAATTTTTGGGTTTCAAAGTATTTGGAAGAGTAGGGCATAGTAGATGAAGTCTAACTGTCCAAGTCCTTTTAGGTTTATTGAAGACTAAGCCAATCAGACCATTATCTCAGTTTTAATGAGCCAAGGATTTTAAATTTTTAAAATTATAGACACAGGTAGGTTTTTTATATTGGGGTACTAATTAACTTCAACCAATTGAATAGGGGGATCAAAATTTCAATGTAGAGGTTCCAAGGGATAGCTAGCTATAAGGAAAGAAAGAACTTCCAAACGAAGAGGTAATATAGGGTCTTATATTTGCATTAGCCTTTCTTCAAGAGGAAGTGAACTTTAGGTAAGTAAGTAGTTCCATATGAAATTCATAAAATATTCATATATGGCACTTGAGGAAGTCAATCTTAAGTGTTGTAAGCTACTGGTAAGGTACTCCCCCTGATTAATAAAAGATAGGCAGTTGAGAGAGAATAGGGTGAAGGCCCACTCAAGATTGAACTAAAACTGGAAGGGGTGCCCCATTGCTTCAACTTATACTGCTTCTAGCCAACATTGGCTGTTGACTCATACACCTCAGATCTGGAATGCCCTTCAGTGTTGGATGGTACTTCATTAAGTAGTCTCTAAAAAAATCCCACTATTTATTCCTTAACTTCAGTAGGATTCTCTACTCTTGTCCCATCTTCCTTGATGAGATGTTCTAACCATATAAATATCTTATTTCAACTCACGACTTTTACACTCATTTTTCGTAATACTAATCATTGTAAGTTAGTTTCTAACTTATTCTCGGTATACTTATGTATGTACGGTGGTAAGACTGTTACTATTATATTTGTCACTTGTGATTATTATAAATGGTCATAATAGGCCATGCCATGTCATTTATTATAGTTCACGCTTATCTGTTACATGCCATGATATTTTATGTCATCTGTCACACGTTCATTTTGTTACATGCCATACCATATCACATGCATTGAGTATATCATGAAATATTTTCTAGTCATTTGGAATCTTTTATTTTTATCATGACCCAAGTGATAGGATATGAAGTTATCCAAGTCGAAGTCTTTTGTCCATGGTGGAGTGTTTAAATTAGTTGGAGAATTTCCTAGGTTGACAAAATATCGTCAACAGGCTTTGAATGGGGCTTAAGTAATTAGCTACTAGAGCGAAGTTAGGCACCTAATGCCAATGGTGCCAACTACATATTTAAAAATTTTAAATCAGTTTAGTTATCATGACGTACTCACTGTTGGTGCAAATTCCTATGATGTGATGCGATACCAACATGAGCACATGGGTTAAAGGGACTCATGTAGAATCCACAGTTTCATGTTTAATCAACCACGTATACATTGAACAAGGTCTCATGTTCTTGTCACATTCATATCAAGTTATGTCACGTTCAGTTCAATCAAGTCATGTTATGCCCATGTGCAGTCGCGTTATTCTTTCAAGTCAAGCACATGTCATATTATTTGCAAAGTCATATCATGCATGTTCATGTTCATGTCATTTTATTGCATGTCATGCATGCATATGTATACTATTGGTAGTTTAGTAGCTTATTTACTGAGAGTTATAAACAAATATCACTTGGTAGTCCCAAATACCATCTCCTGAAATGGCAAACAATGTGTCAGGATCTCGAGAATCCATACATGGTAGACTAGACGAGGTTGAATAGTCTATAACGTGATGATGAGGAATTGATAGCTTTAATTATTCACTTTTTGAATATGATTTTAGATATCATAGCTGAGTTGAGTGCGTGTCTCAACAATTTAGTGTAGTAGCTTTATTTCAAGTTTGCAGTTATGAAGCACTGTCTTCAGTACTTATTTTGTTACAGACTTGTTGGACAAGTGTTGTAGCCTTTTTGGATATAAGTTTATTACGTGATTTATTAAGAACTTCAGTTACAATATATATTGCTCAAAGAAAAAAGTATCATCTACAAATATTGCATATTATTAGATGCATGCTAGGAGCACTGTGTCTTTAAATGTCATGAATGGGGTATGTAATCTTATGTTGCATGTTCCAATGCCTTAAACTCCATCAAATCCCAAGCAAGGGCTATGGGCATCATACTTTCTTGTTGTTACTCATTGTGAAATAAGCTGGAGGCATATATGTTTTGTCTTCAGCTTTGAGTACAAGATGAAGTTGTGGTCTCAAATCCATCTCTTGCAAGTCAAGGAATGCGTGTAGGTCATTTTTTTATTTTTATCAATATTTAAATGTGTGCCAATAATCTTATCCATCACATTTTTCTCAATGTGCACTACATAAAGATTTTGACACAATAAATTATTTTTCCAATCTGGCAAACTAAAGAAATTGCTATGTTTCTTCAACAAGGGTTGCACAATAGCAATTGAATCACAAATCTATTTCCTTAACCATTTCTTCTAACATTGGATTTTCTATCCTCTAACTATTTCATAATGTTGTTACTTGTTGGCATAGTAAGTGAAGCATCCATTTCTCGTGTACCATCAAATGCTCTTGCCACCATTCTCCATCTATGATTTCTTGGTAATAATCATTCATGCCCTATATAGGAAAACTTTTTTCCATTTTTCAACTTTCTAGATCGTGTATTAACCATACAACAAGGACAAGCTAAACGACCATTCATACTCCACCTAAACAAGTCATCATATGTAGGAAAATCATTGATTGTACATTAAGGCCTCATGCATCATAAATATCCCTCTACACCAAACATCATAGGTTGGTACTCCAACCTCCCATAGCGATAAAGAAGATGGTAATGTGCATTTTGACCTTCTTCCTATTTTCTCTAATCTTATGTGGAGGCCTCATCAGCACAAGGGGATAGACTACCAATGGAATTTAGTGGAAAGAAATATGAAGAACACTATTGGTTTGGTAAAGAAAATAGCTACGGGGACTACAAGATGCTACTAATCAAACATGTGGGTTGTGAGCAAGCATGTAAAGCCTAGGCCTTGTGGAAGCCCAAAATACAAGCCCAATACATGTGCCCTAACCCGAAACACAATTCCCTCTCTTCATCATTTTCTTTTTTCTTTTTTTCTCTCTATGCAAGAAGCTGCTGCCCACCTCTTCCTGCCTCTTATTCCAATCGCCACTCACCATACCAGACTTCAAGTCTCGTCGTGTGTGGCTAACATAATCCTTCCATGGCCGACAAGCTCTGCTACCCCTCCAATATCTCTCGTCATCTCTCTCTCACCTCACCCATAACCACAGCGAGTGCTGGCCTTGGCCAAGCCGTGCACCACGCTGACACCGATAAGCATATTCATGCCCCATTTTCTCTGTTGTTTTCTCTCCCATCCCCAATATCCTCTCTCCCTTAATTTTGTTTATCTTTTCACTGCCACCCTTGTCACTATGACGCACCACAGTTGCTTGCCATCGCAACAACCATGCCACCTCACATCTCTCTCTCTCTCTCTCTCTCTCTCTCTCTCTCTCTCTCTCTCTCTCTCTCTCTCTCTCTCTCTCTCTCTCTCTCTCTCTCTATATATATATATATATATTTCCCCCACATCAGACACTCTCTCCCTTCTGTAAGTCACAACGGTGACCCCAGGCAATGCCAACCACCAACACCACCTCCTTCATAGCTCTTGCCTCACTCCATGTCTCTCTCTGACCCTGTCTGAATAGCACACACATAAACATGCATACTCTTTCTCTCGCAACTCAAGAATCCCACACGACCACTCAAAGGACCATCGTGTCACTGTTGAAGGCAAAGCTTACGACTAGCCACTAAGTACAAGATGCTTCATTCTTCCATAAGCTTTCTAGCGTGCTGTAAGTAATTCTCAAACTAATCATTAAAGTAACTATAGTTGAAAAATTGTGAAAATGTGAATCGTGCAATATGGTTGTGAATTGGTGTGGTGGCTGAGGACCTCTATAAAGCATTGGGAAGGAAACTATAGTTTGGTTGTGAATTTGTGTGGTGGCCAAGAGTCTCTGTAAAGCATTGGGATGAAAAATGTAGTTTGGTTGTGAATTTTTGTGGTGGCCGAGGGCCCCTATGAAGTGTTGGGATTGAAATTTGTTGTTGGTTGCGATGTTGGAATTGTATGCGCTGTTTAAATATTGTCTTTATCTTAATAAATATTGTTGTTGATATGTCATTCACTTATAAATTTTTGCATTTATGGATGCATTATAATTGATAGCTATTGTTTATAATTATGTCGTTAAATTTTGATTTGGTGTTTATATGCTAAAATGTGTAAAACTATTGGTTTTGTGATAGAGGATTTTTGTGGGTGTGTTCATATCACAACCCTAAGTTGAGATTAGACAATATCTTGGTGCAACTCCTTTGGTCACTCGAGAGCATATACAATGAGCTCGGGCAAGACGGTAATGCTCTAGGGCCAACTTCGTAGCCTCTCTCTGTTGGCAGAGGCTAGATGATTTTAGTTATGCCATGCCGAGTTGAAGAGAGCCAGAGTGTGCTGATGGTCCATAGGTGATATGAATCCATGGGATTGAAATCTCTTGAACCCACAATCAATTTGAAAACCAATCCAAGAAAATTAATAATCAAGTCAAAGAGATCTAGACCCATTGAAATCTTTTCAACAACCTGGATCCGATGATCTAGACCTGTTCAAATCTTGTTTCAAGAACTTAGATTACAAGGTGAATGCCACAAAAGTTTTTTCCTTTGATAAATTCAAAAGTTTATTCAAGAATAAGAGGAGTAAAACTCAACTCACTGAGAAAATATTCATCAATATCTAATATTGTGAAGTGTGGCTACAAGGGGTTAAATAACCCTTCCCCAAAGTAAACCCTAGGCACCCAACATAAGGTCTTCCCAAAAAGCCCTTGGCCGGCCCCCTCTAATGCATATACTAATAATTCTATAAAAAAGCAAAAAGAAAAATCCTAGTTCATCAAAATAAGACATATATAGGCTGAACATACTCAAGCCCAAATAACCTAGACTAATTCCTATAGCTAATAATATAAGTCCTTTTAATGAATTAAATAGTCCAAAACCTTCAAGCATATAAAAATAACAATAGGCCCAAATAAGAAACCCCAAGTCATATCATCCCCTTCCATAGCTTGTATCTCATGGATCAAAACTAATTCTCATTCTTTCAAGCTCATGTTGAATGTTGGGGTCCTTTAACGCCCCCAAATCCCCACATACGGACACGGGGAAATCGAGACGTCCGGATGATGACAACACGGGTCACCACCCTATCGCCAAGTGCCAAGTGTGTGTATAAGCAATAAATGTGCACGAAAAAACACGCAGCAGATAGCAAAATCATATAACTAAGTACCAGAATTTTTCTTAGTTTAATACAAAGCGGTTCAAAACATACATAATAAAATATTACAAACCACAGATATTGTTTTAAAACCAACTACAAAGCATAACTCCAACTCAGTACTCCGGTGGAGCCGCATCCTCGGGCTCAGCTTCCTCCTCCTCTTCGATCTCTGCATCAAAATCTACAGTACCAAAAATGGTGCCGCAGGTAAGTAAGATCCAGACGCTACTAGATAAAAGCATATTAAAACTCAAACAATATGCATAAAGGAATGCCAATGCACATGACCCGTAAAACCATATTTTTCCACGCACGCCAAATACCCATTTGGCCCAAAAACAAAACCTTTGAAACCAAACCTCGCCATTATCCCAGATAATGGCTCAAATCAAAACCACCATTTTTCCAGAAAATGGATCACATAGCCTCAAACCAAACCTCGCCATTTTTCCAGAAAATGGCCCGTAACCAAAACCATAAAACCGATCCAATTATTGCATTCACCATGATCTCCTCTAGGGATCATCCGCACACTCTGGCTCCTGTGCCACACCGCAGGTAACGTCTATGCGTGTGACACCTAAACAAGCGATGCCCAGTACTCGGGCCCAGCGCGTCCCTGGACCAGGCCATCCTCTAGTCCCCGCCACTCTAGGGACCACGGAGTCGACACGATAGCGTTACCTTATCATGCGATCCGGTCGTCACCCAGCAACAACCCAGGGGATGTCACTCAGTATTATCCACTCCCGAGTGACCAGAAGAGCTCCACTGAGATAATACCCCATCCCGGCTTGGGGTCGTGATACACACGCACCCGAAAATCCATTTACGTCAACAAAACATGATTTTTCTCAATTAAATAAAATGCACGTGAATGTGCCATGTAAATGCAACCTCAAAGCACAATTAACCAACCAATCACAAACAACCAAACCAAGCAACTTCGTCCTCATCCATCCAACCCCTGAACTCCTCGGACTCAGTCCGGAATCAACCAACCAGTAGATAAATAAATATTGTAAGAGCAAAATTATATTTAAATCTGAAATAGAGTTTGAAAAATACTTACCGCGCTATACAGTATTTTTTGAAAGCTCATGATGTTGCAAACGGCGGAGGAAAAGCAACGTAACAGTGTATTTTACACTGTGGTCGTGGGCAGGAAATTACCCACTTTTGAACGAGGACAAACCAAGACACGAAATTGATAGGAAATGGCTTTGAGATGTTTATGAAGCTAAAGGAAGTGAGCTTTGGCCGTGGGTGGCGGTGGAAACGGCGGTAGAAGCGGAAAAAGCCCAAATCGGAGTTGAGCTCGTGGGAGCTTCTCCAGCAACAGATCGGGGCCGAAATTGGGTGGGTTAGGTCGGCAAGAGGTAGGGGAAGAAGTGGTGAAGAGGTGGTGGCCGGAGGTGGAGCGACGGCGCCGAAAACGGCAAAAAGTCGTGCGGCTTAGATGGGGCGTATGGGGTTAACGGCGGCTCGGATGGGGCTGGGATTCGGTGCGGTGGTGCGCCGGCTGGAGGGGGACTGAACGGTGGGGGTGGTGTTGGCCACGCCAGCCGGACGGCGGTGGGTCGAGGTTGGCAACTGGGTGGCGACGGGAAGTGTGACGCCCCCAAATCCCCACGCCCGAACACGGGGAAATTGAGACGTCCGGATGGTGACAACCCGGGTCACCATCCCATCGACCGGTGCCGAGTGTGTGCAAGGCAACAGATGTGTACAGAGAAACACGCAGCGGATAACGAAAGTCATAACTAAGTACCAGAATTTTTCTTTTCTTAACGTAATACAAGCTGTTTAAAACATACATAGGAGAAATATTACAAAATACAAATACAGATTTAAACGAATATAAAACCTATCATAAGCAACCCGGCGGAGCCGCATCCTCGGGCTCAGCCTCCTCCTCCTCATCCTCATCTCCTGCACCAAAAGCTACGGAACCAAAAATGGTACCGCAGGTAAGCAAAACCCAAACACTACCAGATAAAAACACATAGAACTCAAACAATATGCATGATACATGCCCAATGCACCAAGCCCAGAAAACACAAATTTTCCACACACGCCAAAAACCCATTTGGCCCAAAAACACAACCTTTCTGAAAAACACGCCAAAAGTCACATTTGGCCCAATATCCCGCCAAAAGTCCCATTTGGCCTCTCGAACCATTATTCAATTTTAACCGTATGCACCATGACCTCCCCTAGGGGTCATCCGCACACCCTGGCTCCAGTGCCACACCGCAGAGTCCCACCACGCATGTGACACCTAACGAGCGATGCCCAGTTTCACACTCCGCGTGTTCGTAGCCAAGCATCCTCTAGCCCTCGCCAGCGAAGGGCCACGGAGTCGGTGAGTAGAGCGATGCCCGGTTCCACGCCCGGCGCGTTCGTAGCCAAGCATCCCCTAGCCCCGCTCCCGTCGTCTAGCGACAACTCAGGGGACGTCACTCAGTTTATTCCGCTCCCGAGTGACCAGAGGAGCTCCACCGGGATAATACCCCATCCCGGCTTGGGGTCGTGATACACACGCACCCGTAAAACCACTCACACCAATACACAGGCTTTTCACACACTGCCACAAACACACGTGCATGCACCATGTAATGCCATAACAATGCATAATAAAATAATCCAACAAGCATAATTCAAATAAACAGGCAACTCCGTCCTCCATCCATCCGACCCCCGAAACTCCTCGGACTCAGTCCGGAATCAACAACCAACAACAGTAAATAATTGAATGAGCAATATATATTAAAATCTGAAAATAGGGTTTGGAAAATACTTACAGCGCTATATGGCAATTTTAGAAAACAAGCGGCGTTGCAAACGGCGGAAAAACAGCAACGTCACAGTGAAAATTCACTGTGGCCGTGGGTCCGAAAAACTCACTTTTGAACGGGGACAAACTAGGACACGAGATTGATAGGGAATGGTCTAGGGATGGTTGTGAAGCTATTGGAAGTGGTGGTTGGCCGTGGGTGGCGGCGGAATTGCCGGAAATGGCCGGATTACCCAAAACGGAAACTAAGCTCGTAGGAGCTGTTCCGATGGTCGTTGGAGGCCGGAAATGGGTGGGTTAGGACGGCAAGGGACCGGTGATGAAGTGGTGAAGAAATGGTGGCCGGAGGTGGAGCGACGGCGGCGGATCGGAGCAAAATCCGTGCGCCCTTCTTGGAGCTTTTCCGGCCAAACGGCCGGCCGATTGGGGGTGGGTTTTGGAGGGGTGGTGCACCGGAGGGAGAGGAAGAGAATGAGACCGGTGGGAGGCCGAACGGTGGCCGGACGGCGGCGGTAGGGGCTGGAGAAGAGGACGCCGGCGTGAGGGAGAGGGAGGAGAGAGAGAGCACGGGGGGGTTCGGTCGAGCGGGAGAAGAAAAGAAGAAAAAAAAAAGAAAAAGAAGAAAAAAAAAAGAAAGGAAAAAGAAAAGAAGGGAAAAAGAAAAAAGGAAAAAAAAAAGAGAAAAAGGAAAAAAAGATGTGAAAAGAGATGAGGTCCAGTCCTCACTCCGGGAAAACGAAACAAACCGCCAAAAAGATTAAAACCACAAAACAACTAAAAGAAATAAAACACAACCTCAAATAAATTAAATTAAATTAAAAACCAATTTTAAAAGGCAAATAAATTAAAATAAATAACTGATATATTAATTAAAATAAAAACAATTATTTCAGCGAAAATACACTTAAAAGCGGGTCGTCACAGGAAGGAGAGGGAAAGAGCTTACGCGCGCGGGAGAAGGAAAAGAAGAAGAAGAAAGAAAAAGAAAAAGAAAAGAAGAAAAGGAAAAAGGAAAAAGGAAAAAGGAAAAAGGGAAAAAGAAAAATAGAAAAGAAAAGAAATGAGGTCCAATCCTCACTCCGGAAACCAAAAACTGATTCGCCAAAAAAAGATTTTAAAAACATAAAACGACTAAAATAAATTAAACACCACATCAAATAAAATAAAACCAATTTAAAATACAATAATTTAAAATAAAAGAACTAATATATTAATTAAATTAAATACTCCTTCAATAAAAATACACGTAAAAACAGGATGTCACATGGGGTCTTGCTAGATTCATCCCAAGTGGATTGCATCAATTCTTGCATTATTTCCTTGATCTTCTTAGCTCCCAACCTTGTAATTGGCCCATCTAAAACTCTTGACCTTGTGATTTGGCCCATCTAGAACTTGCAAATAATCTTTAAAACTCGGTCCACCTTGGTGCCCATCAATATGGGAGATCATGGTGCATACCTTAATCAAATAGTGGTTTTCAAAATAAAAATGGTATTTTTTGGTACAGGGTGTCTTGTATGAGAAATGGGTATATACTTGTGTTTAGAATATTGCAAATGTTATAATTCTCTTAAATTTTCTATTTGCATAAATTCATAATTTTTTCACACGCATGTATTTTGAATGTTAGAGTTGGTTTCACTTACTGAGATTTTGTGAAATCTTATTGTGGTGTCCCCACCTGTGATTCTGCTTTGTAGATCGTAGATTTTAATGTAAAGGTTGGGTATGAGTATAGAGGTTTAGCTCTGCCTAAAGGAGTGAAGATCGGGATTATTTCTCCTATGTATTTAAGTTTTAATTTTTGGCTCTATGTTATTCTTGGAAGGCTATAATAGTCTTTTGTTTTTGGTTGGAAGACTTGTGGCTTATGGATATTAGCTTGATGATGTAATTCAATTTTCTAGTACTGTGAGAATTAATGAATGCTCTGTTAAACTTTCTGCTGCAATTTATTTGCACACTTTTGTATTGCATGTTAGCACACAGTTTGCGGTCACAATGAGTTATGGGTGTTTGACCGAAGTGGCCAACATCCGGAGTCACAACACAACCAAATCACAAGCAGAGGTCAAGGTCACCACAGGTGGTATAGAGCTTTTATGGCTTTGGATAAATCCATAAGTCACCTTGGTACAATACTAGAGTTTGGCTTCAATCATATTATGGTAGGTTTTGAATATGTGTAGTAAGAATTTGGTTGACTTTTCAGTATGATAGGCATGACTTTTTCAGCATCGTTGGCTTGAACTATTAGTGATTAGGCTTGAATTTGAGATATTGAAGGTTGAAGTGAAACGACATGGTCTAGTTATCCTAATCATGGGATAGAGAAAGAAGCCATGAACTGAGGAAGGTAACAACTTCGAACCATCCTAGGATATTTAAGGTTTTGGATTTTGTAGAAATTATGGAATGAGTTTTAAGATTTTGAGGAGTTAGGTTCAGTAGACTTAAAGGATTAATTAATATGAGTTAATGCAATTGGAGGTTTTAGATTTTGCAAACTTTAAAAAATGATTTGATAACATTTGAGGTTTCAGGTTTACAAGCCTCAAGAGACAATTTTTATTAGATTCGAAGTTATCAATTTTTCAGCCCTCGAAAAAGGATTCTTATCTAATTTGAATTGTTTCACAAGACTTGAGATTTTAGGTTTTGCATGCTTAGTGTGCAAGTTTGACATAATCTAAGTTATAAATTTGGAGGCTTTAAGAAATGGATTTTTCTATGAGATTCAAATGTATTGATTATGCTTACCTTCGAAAATGATTGTATCCTACAGTAAGGTATGGGATGCGCATAGTTTGGAAAATAATTATTATCAGATTTGAGTTATATGGTTGACAGATTTTAGGAGTGATTCTTTTCTGATTCAAGGTTAGGGACGGTGTACACTTTAGGAAATGATTATGCTAGTTCTAAGGATATATAAGCCTAGCGGACTGATAGAAATGATATTTTTATATGATGGTGTAGAATGTGATTAGTTTGTATCTGAGCAGATTAGTTTAAATCTGAGTCAAATCTCAGTTATGTTTTTGGTGTGCTTTAGCAGTGATTTTGGGTTTGGATCCACTAGAATAAATACTAGTTAGACTTGAGGTGATGAACATTTAGTTCATGTTGTTGAGCTGGGATTTATAGTTGCATTTATTTATTTGGTTGAGATGGTATTGAACCTTTTGGGTTCATTGCATACTTTAGATAGGATGTGCAGACTCTCATCTTGTTGGGTTCATCTTGGATTAAGTTGTGATTGGGAATGCCTCTGTCGTAAAGATGTTCACCTAAATACATATCGTCATGTGTAGGAGTTGAGAAAAAAAATTTCAACACATTCGATGCGAGTGATCTAATTGTTGCTACCTTTGGAATTCACTATAGTTGATGTTAACTTGACTCTTCCCCACTTTTGAGTCCTACTTATAGTCATACTGATACACTTCTTGAGAAGGGGCCTTCCACAAATTCTTTGTAAAATGGTCCTTATGACATGACTTAGTTTATTTTCAAGTAATGCTCCTCATTTGCCTTTCTTGAAGTTCTTTTGGGAAATGATTTGATAGAAAATCAATATTTTTGTAAACCTTTTAGAGTTGGATTTTGAAGGGAAAAAAATTGTTTTTGTTAGTTCACTTTATCTACTTAATTATGTGAACTCAATCTCTTTGTCAACTTAATGAAATCTTTTTGGAGACTTAGTACTTTGACAAAAGGATTGGCCCAAGTATGAGGAAGGCAAAAGGTCTTTTGGGCCTAACTTGGTGTTAGGTTTGACCCATGACCCATTTATAATTAGACAAGCCTTTCAAGCCCCATCATTGTAGATCTCAAGGCCTCTCATGATCTCTCAAAATCTAAAACTAAGGCCTCCCATCAACTCACACTCAAAGCCTATGAACCATGCAACTCCTACTCAAGGCCTTTTAAGCCCAACAAGGCCCAAAGCCTTGTCTTGCATTTCTTTACTCTTCTATTTGATGCCCAAAACACCATACCATTGGTTTCCTCAAGCCCATGTGGTATCCCGTGCCCCTAAGGAATTCTTTGAACTCAAAATTCAGTTTTGAACTTGGGTTAAGAGCATTGATCAAACTTGCCTATAATTAGTGATATTTAAACCATATTTTCAGCTTAATTTTCCTTTCTAATATTTTTAGCCTTCTTTATCTGGACATCATTATTTTTATTATTGATTTTCATCGTTCTTAGACTAAATTAGAAGATGAAGATTAGTCTTGATCCCACACATGTCATTAGGAGTAAAGACATCATTGCCCAAAAATCCAGCAATCAACTCACACATTCACTTTCATGTGCATTGTACAAAAGCAACCCCATAAGCCATGCCAATTCCATATTATTTTTAGTTCCAATCACACCTCATGTCATCCCTTTAAAATTAAATCAAGCCTTGGACGAAATTCGTTGCAAGACCCAAACCAATTGCACCTAAACACTAGTTGAATGGAAACCGGATTGATTGTGTTTTAATCTCACTTTTGCCCATGGTTGAGCTACCACCACATGCCACCTCCCTTTCCACCAATCCCTAGAAAACCCTCAAGGCACTTATGAGTTGGTTTGTCATCTTATACCCCAAAGAGGACCCAAACAGATTTGACAAAGGAGAAGGGTGAGGTATGTCACGACTGAACCACCACCACCTTACTCCTCTTCTTTTTCCTGCAAGTGAATGATCACTTGGCAGCCAACCAAGCACCACTCCTTCACCTGAAAAGCCACCAAATGAAGACTTCATACCTGTAAAAAAAAACACACACACACACACACACACACACAAGAAGATGAGACAGAAAATGGAAAACTGCCCAGGTTTGAAGAGCCCTCACCTGGCAGCATCATGGCATGGGATTATACTTGGTTTTATTTTTATTATTCTCTTCTTTCTTCTACACCATGACCTACCCTACACTCTTAGGGTTATTGTACCACCTGACTTGATGAGATCATGGTGGTTTTAGGGCACTATTCACCTCGCACAAGTTAAACAAGGCTAGAATTTTGCACTCATCACCACCCCACCCACTCCACTAATCACAAACCACCCTTCCAAGCCATGACCCACGCCCCCTCCCCCATTGCTTCCTATAAAAGGCCCCATTCCCTCATTTCCTCCATACCTCATTTGCAAACTCCTCTTGAGCATTGAAAGCATTCTTCCTTTTAAGAGTTAAGAATGAATCTAAAAGGTGTGTTGTTAAGTATTCTTGGGAGTTCTTGAGAGTTCTTGTGTTGGGAGCTTTAGAGGGCCACAAAAATTGTAAGTTTTCTTACCCTAGATCTTAGTATGCATGTCAAGTCTTGATTTTAAGTGTTAAAGTAGATTTTGGTTGAATTTGGAAAAGATTACCATGCTTAATTCAAAGCATTAAGGATGGATTAAGTGTTTAAATTGTTTTAAGTAAAAATTTTAGCTACGGCATTTCTTGGCATATTTTGATATAATTTATTAATGTCTTAGAATGATCATTGAATGTTTGATTTTGAGATTAGAAGCATTCCATGATATATAGATTTTAATTATATTTTGAATTGATCATCAAAGCATACATGGTTTTTAATTAAGTTTGTGACTAAGGCATGAAGTCTTGACTTTTTTCTTCTAGTCAAGATAAATAAGCATTTAGAAAATCTTGTGATAGGTATAAAAATGAAAATACATTTTTTGGGTGAATTATGAAGCAGACCTTTGTGATTTAGGCTAAGAGCATCATGCTGGATTAATTGATGATTAGTGAAGATTAAGGTTTTTAGCCATGATTAAGTATTGGGATGAACTTGCTCGCCTAAGATTTAGCCTTTATCATTTCATTAAGGACTATGGTGATTATGTGTGATTAACGAAAATGATATATGCATGCATTCGTAGGGATTAATAGTTAAAAGTACACTTAGGCACCAACTAGAGTGCATACCACAAGTTGTGTATGTTTGAGCTAGTTCCACTTTAAATTTTTATGTTTGAGCTAGTTCCACTTTAAATTGTATAATTCTAAGTGTATATATGGTTTTAAAATATGAAAAATATAAGGTCCATCAAATTTGGTTAAATTTCAGGCTTGTTTGCAAAAAGTGAAAAATTAAGGCCTTAGTGGTCATTTTTGAAAATTTAAGGGTATTTTTGTAAATACTCATTTCAAAAGCCTTTTGATTATGAATCCTAACTCAGTATGAAATTGATTTCAGCTGCTACGATTTTTTAAACTCAAAAAGTTTGTAAATTGGCCTCTAACTTACACCTTGATAAGTTATTTATGATTTATTAATAAATGTCATATTCATGTTACAATTATCATTTTGAGCATGAAACATCATATTATTTGATACATTGAGTATATACCTAAACGACATGTGAAAGTTTCACCATTTTTTTCATATTTCATATAAAGGTCATTTTCACACGAAAGCTTACTACACATGCACATGTCATGAAACTATATTTTTCAAACATAGCATGAAAATAAATTTTGTCACGGCCCTAAAGGTTAGGATAGGGAATTATTCTAGTGGAACTCCTCTATCAACTCTGAAGTGTTTAAGAATAGAGTGTTAACCCCCCTGGGTTGATGAAGAACAGTCAACAGACTTCGAATGGGTTCATTTTAAAGAACATTGGGGCAAACTCAAATGTTATGACACCTAAGGCTGGTGGGTATACATTTTATGATGTTATATTATGTTATGTTACCAATGCATTGAGAACGAGTTTGCAGACAATGTAGTTTCAAAATGAGTTGTACTATGATCACTAGTAGGTACTTACAATGCACATGAGAAACTGTGACGATACCATATGTTATGATTAAGTAAGAATTGCTGTAAATGATGAAATTTTATGATACTTTTGTCAGTTGAAGTGAAAAATATTCTCTGTAAAAAAATGTGTCTCGGTTTTTCTAAAAATGTTAAGGAATCTAGGTGGGAGACATACACTGATTTCTCTGCACTGCATATATTTCATTTTTATCATTCATCATGCATAATTTATTTTTGTACATGTTGGTTGTCTAACTTACTAAAATTTCAAGTAAATCTCACCCATTGTGTACCTACTATTATTTCATTCGGAATGATAAAAGTTGTGTTAAGACCCAACGATGACAAGCTAGATGAGCCAAATTGTTTGGATGGGCCTTTAACATCATCTGCTAGGGCATTGTTCAATTCAAAGTTTACTTGAATCAGTGCTCTCAAGAAGAAAGTGTAGTTTAGTTCAAAGGCTATTAAAGGGAAATCATGTTCAATGTTGAAGCGAGATTTAGAGGGCTTGAAGAATTCAAAATTACTTGATGAACCTTTGGCTATCTTGTTAAATGTGGATGGAGTTAAAGGTGTGAAGGATAATAGAGCTAGGGAAGAGAGGACATATGCTATGGTGGATAAGCCGATTGATAAGGGACCTTCAGTTTTCTCTTTGCCTGAATGCCCTACTAGGGGAAAGGATACTTAGCAATGTGAGAGAAGAGGTCAGTTTGCAGGAGTCACAAGTTCTGAGAAGGGTGGTAGGCGACGAGCACTGTTAAAGTTGAAAGCTTTTGGTTTTAAACTAATCACAAGTAAGTCTCCTTCTACTATACCATTAAAATGTTTGACTGAAGTGGTGGGTTATGTTGATAGTGAAGGCTCAAATGACTCTAAGAGGTTACATTATTTTGATTACAGTTGTGTAGTAAATGTTAAAGTTTTATTAGTAGAGGTTGATGATCAGACCCGCCTGTAACCATAAAGTTGCTAAGTTGGAATGTGTGACGCCCCCATATTTTGCTTGTGATCGAACAGGCATCTGAAGTATCGAGACATGCAACATAAGGTTACCTGCCCCCGTTCATAACATATAAGATGCAATATTCATAATATGCATCTAGCATTATGCAATATTCGCAGCTGCTAATTTTGTTTTGAGCAAAACTATGCACCAAACTTATAATATCCCAAATAGTTAAATCATAATCAAAGCATACTTAACAAAATAAACATCCACGATTTTAGTACGAGTCTGAGAAGACTATAATCTCAAAAACATGGGAGGTCAAATTCCATATTTACATTACCAAAATACACTATTGAGGAAGTTCGTCGAGTAACTCATGTAACTCGACTAACAAGGCCAGAATACTGTCCAAAAACTAACTAAAGAAGTTGTAAGTTCCGCGTCGTGTTTGCGGCGTCTAGTAAACCTCCTTCAGTCTACCAATGTTCATTCCCTGCTTTGATCTTGACACATCACCTACCATTAATGGGGAATGGTAGTTGGGACTACCACAGTGAGATTTGATTACAAATCTCAGTAAGTTAACAGAAAACTCACACACAGGTTAATGATGCATGCATGGCAGTCAAAGTATGAATGCATAATTAAAATCGTAAGTAAGCATATCATAACTTGACATATAGTATGGCATAACTGACATAACATGAATTGAAACATGAACTGAACTTGACTTGACATGACATGAACTTGAACTTATAATATAACATGGGCCAGCAACATAACATGAACGTGAACTTGAAACATAACATGGACTTGAATCATAGCATGAACGTGAACATACATAACATAAACATAAACTTGAATTTAACATAAACCTGAGCATAACATGATATAAACGTGAACTTGAGACATAATGTAAAAATGAACATAACATAACATGAATGTGAACTTGAACATAGCATGTACGTGAATATAACATGACATGAACATGAACTTGAAATATAATGTAAACATGAACATAACATAACATGATATGAACATGAACTTGAAACTTAACGTGAACATAAACATAATATAACATAACATGAACTTGATCTAAAACTTAGTCTTATCTCATGGGGTTACCATGATTGCTTATTCTTAACTCCTTGATATAAACTTGGACTCTTGTTCAATTGACTTAATTAATAACGTGACCATATGGGTGCTACATGGGTCCCCTTGAGCCATGTGTTCCTGCCAATTACCGCATCACAACACAGGTATCTACACCAGCTGTGAGTGTGTTAATACGTACTCCACAGTTGTTGTGGCCTCATGTATTCTACGTGTCACAATTGCTATGTCTCAAGTAGTGTAGCTCCACAGTTGTTGTGGCCTCATACTTCATACTCCACAGTTGTTATGACCCCATGAATTATTTGTGCCACACTTGCTGTGAATACATGTAAAATAAAATATGGCACCATCGGCGTTAGTGCTAAGCGAACTCCAGTGACCAGTTAATTAAGCCCCACTCGCAACCTATTGACTGTACTTCGTCAACTCAAGGAATTTCACACCTATTTAGACAATCCAGCGTGAACAAAGGAGTTTCACTAAGATATTACTCCATCCTACCACTTAGGGTCGTGATTGACATGAATAACTTAACATAAACTTGATCTGACTTCTTTACTTAGCATGACATACTTGCAATGGTGAATATTATATGATATGACATACATGTAACATATGGCATATTTATAACATATGTGACATAATAAATTGTGTAACAGATAAATATTCGTGACAGAATAAATCATGCCTAACAGATAAATATGTAATGACGTGGCATGGTATGACATATATGATAACATACATACATAAATTGTAGTTCCCTTACTCATCATACATACACAGTAAACTAATAGTAAGTTAGAAGCTAACTTACCTCGTTTGTCAAGTTCTATGAAAATAAAGTGCGAAACACGAGGAACTGTAAGAGGGTATTTTAAAAGTTAGAAATTTAATTATTAATAATTGGAAGCATGAAAACAAGCTAACATAGAGTGAAATTACCATTTTACCCTCTACATGTGAGTAAATGACCATTTTACTCCTAACTTAAGGATTTCGCGTCCTAACTTCAAAAATATTTTCAAAATTTACATTTTTTATGTAAATTTTGTTCTAAACTCAAATACCAACTAAGAAAAATTTTAAAAAATCACAACTATGGAAAACACACTATGGCCGAAACATTTATAAGCCATTTCTCTTGATTTTTGTTGCAATTCCTTCCAACTTCAAAACTCATGCTTAAACCAAAATTTTGCAACAAAGATCTTCCTATTCTAAGTTTAAAACCATACTTAAAACATCAATTTAGAAAAAGCTAATAATCAACACCAAACTTTTGTAAAAAGATCCAAACACTTAATCACAAGCTTTGACCCTAAATCAAAACATCTCCAAGAATTACAAAAAAATCAAATCTTACTTCTAACATATTCATAACATCATCCTAAGATCAACCATACTTTAAATCATCAAATTAAATTCATTAAAATCACAAAATAACACTTGAAGTTTTTGGTTTTACACTTAGTCCAAAAATAGAAACTTTTTCCTCAACTAGCTTTGATAAATCTCTTTATCAATTGCTTAAGAAGTTGAGATCTTCAAAATAAAGCATCACATGGCTTAAAAATGTGTCCTAAAGAATATCCAACCATCAAACTTAAAATCACATAGCTCAAAATCAATAAAACATGGATCTAATCCAAAAATATCAAATCTTAGGCCTAACCAAAATCATCTTGCATAGAAAAATCATATCTTTGAAACTAATACTAAATATTTTTAAAATAACATCCTAACATGAAAATAAGAGATACAGGATCATCATATAAAAATATCAAAGCCTTTAGAGTAAGATCAATTTTTGAAATATTCAAACTTTCTCCAAATAAAAACTGTTTTGCCACTTCTAGTTTTCAAGTTTCTAGATCTAAGAAAATCTATCATCAAAAGCTTTATTCATGAAACAAAACCTCAATGAAAACTCATAAAAATATGCTAATAGCACTCCATAAAATTTTCGGACCAAGATATGTCCATTAGCTTGGTCAAAAACACTAAAACATAACATACTCTCCAGTTTCAAGCCTAGAATGACCTTTCCATGGTTAAAAATATTTTCGACCAAACCAATGACCATTAAATGATACAAATAATATATCTATGGAAATTAGACTAAAAAATGAACAACTTTTATGAAGGATTCATCGTATGAAAACACTTAAAAAGGGTCGAAAAGCTCCACACAAAAAGACCCAGAAATCTACCCGAGATAGCTCTTTTGGGTTTCTCTCTAAGAACGGAAAGGAAGTGTGTCTTGCACGACTCAAAACTGCTGTAGGGGGAAGATATGGACCTAAATGACCTTTGATTGGAGGTGGCTATATGACATAAAGTGGAGAATAGTGGAGGGCAAAGGACTGCTTGCAGAAGCTGTGAGGTATGGAGGTTGATAGGGTAGGTTTTTCCATCTCATCAAGGCACTATTAGGTGCAGCCAAGGGTAGTGGATGGTCTACCATATGGAAGAGGAAACTTCTTCAAGAATTGTTTCCAAGGTGGCCAAATTTATGGGTCTTGGTGGGCCTCAACCAAGTAGACTTCAATTTGGAGTTTAAAGGGGGTTTGGTTAGGGTTTGAGATGTTGTCAAGCCCAAATCCAATTTTTTTTTTCCAATCAAATTTTCAGTGTTTAAAAGGTTGGATAAAGATATCATAATAAGGATTTGAGAAATTAATAACATGTGGAAGTGATTTAATCAAGTGATTAAACACAATGCTAGAAATTGGATCAAGAAGGGTTTGAATGCCAACTTTAGGGTTTGGGGAAACTGTTTAGGGTTTCAGTTTCAACCAAATTTTTGGGGTTTCAATTGAATTTCAACCATTTAGGATTTCACTAGGGTTGAAACCCCCTTTGATCTAGCTCAATTTGGTTGATTAGATGAAAAACGTTTTGCTTAGGTGACATGATCTCACATCTTGATTTCCTTCACAAATCCATCTAATGGTTTCTCTTTGTACCAAGTGTCTAATACTATTCACTAGGTGTGGCTAAGATCTTACCAAATGTCTAAATAAAACTTCTCTAACCTAATTTGGATATTCCACACTGTGATTTTGAAAACACTGCACTTAGTGCGCTTATTGAGGTTACTATCCACTTCGAAAAAAGCATAATAAAATTAGTACTAAAAAATCCTAAATATTCATATTAACCTACAATGAAAATCGTTTACCAAAACTCAACTCCGAAGTGCCCCTAAAAATAAATTTACAATTTCGAATAGCCGTTTCGTCCGAAATTATGAAAATTGGTTATTGTGATATTGAATCCTAAATATTCAACTGAGTCTAGTGGTGTAGACTATAACATATTCTGACACTTCTAACTATCTCAAACAATTAAAAAAGCATTTTTGACACCATAGCGAGTGATAACACTGACTATGTTAACAGGTTAAAATCTTTGCGATTAGTCGATTCGTGAAAACTTATGAAGTTTTCACGAGATTCTTAAAGTCTATAGAAATTTCACCATTGAATTTCTAACGGGTTGTTACAGAATGCTCGTGGACTTGGGAATCCGCAGGCTATTCATGTTCTTCGTGATGTTGTGCGAAGAGAAGTTCCCAACATATTGTTTGTGATGGAGACTAAATGTGTGAGTAGAAAAATGAAAAATTTGAAACTTTTATTTGGATTTAATGGTTTTTGAAATTTGAATTGTGAAGGACGTAGTGGGGTATTTAAATTTTTTAGCATAAGGGTGTTAATTTGAATCCAATTTCATTTTCAAAGAACCATTTTGATGCTTGGCTAACTGACTTGGTTTTGAATTGTCGATGGCGTTTAACTACTATTTATGGCCACCCAGATGCTGTAATGCCAAAAGGACATTTGGTAGTTGATAAAATCTATTTCCGGCCCTCCAAATTTTCCATGCATTTGTTTTGGGGAATTTAATGAAGTGGTGTCTAACTTTGAAAATGGGGTGGTAGAATGCATACTGAAGGGCAAATCAGGGACTTTGGGGATGTTATTGATTCATGTCATTTTTAGTGCTTACACACGGTTGGGAATTTTTTCACATGGTATAATATGCGAGAAGGGGAGGCTTTCATTTAGGAGAGGCTTAATAGATTTTTGGCCAATCTTGAGTGGATGTTTTTATACTATTCCACAAATGTATAAAAACATTGAGATTCTTCTTTATACTTTATAGCCAAAGGTGACCCCTCAAATCATTGAGATTCTTTTACAACCATTTTGTCGAGGAAGAGGTGAAGGAAGTTCTAAATACACCCTATGAATGCGTTGGTATGTCTCCAATTTTCTACCAAAAACATTAGCATATTGTTAAAGAGTTGCTGATAAAAATGGTGTTTTCTAATTTGAATCATGGGCTTATTCCAATAGAAGTTAATAATACTTACATTGTGCTTATTTCAAAGAAGCAAAAATCTAAAAAAATTCATGACTATAGATCTATTAGTTTGTGTAATGTGGTTTATAAGATAATGGCTAAGATGATTGCTAGTAGGTTGAAGCTTATTTTGGCTAATGTTATATCCCCTATGCAAAGTGCTTTAGTGCTGAGAAGACTTATTACAGATAATGTCTTATTAGCATACGAAGTAGTCCATTCTATCAAAAGAAGAAGGGGAAAAATGGTGTAATGTCTATTAAATTGGATATTAGTAAAGATTATGATAGGATGGAATGGTAGTTTCTAGACATGGTGATGATTCGATCGGAGTTTGATAATAAGTGGTGTGCTTACATCTTCAATTTTGCATTCTTGGGGTTTAAGATAAGGTGATCCGTTATCACCATACTTGTTTGTGTTATGTGCTGAAGGTTTGTCCTCTTTTATTCAAAAAGCTAAGAAGAGAAGAGTGATAAGGGGTGTAAAAATTTGCAATGGTAGTCTGATGTGAACTCACTTGTTTTTTTCTAATGATTATTTGATATTTTGTAGAGCAAGTATGGATAAAAAATTCTTATTTGAAAGCATTAGTTAATTTATATGCAAGTGCATCATGTCAACAGGTAAACTTAGAAAAAATGGACTTATTATTAAGTAAAAATATGGGGGCGGAAGAAGTAACAGCTATTACAGCATTTTGGAATGTTTAGGCTATTCAACACCATGCAAGGTATTTGAGATTACCATCTTTTGTTGGCCGATCTCATTCTGCTACTTTTCAAGACATAGAAAGCCAAATTATGGAATAAGCTACAAGGATGGAAAGAGAACCTTCTCTCACAAGAAGGCCGGGAAATTTTAATTAAGGCTATAGCACAAGCTTTACCTACTTACTTCATGAGTTGCTTTAAGTTGCCAAAAGCTTCTTGTAAAGATTTGGAAAGCATGTTTGCCAAATTTTGGTGGGGGTAACATGGTGAGGAGCATCATTTTCACTAGGTTAATTGGAAACATATGTGCGAGTCAAAGATAGTTGGTGGAAGGGATTTTGAAACTTGAAGATTTTTAATTTGTTGTTACTTGCAAAAGAAGGATGGCAATTAATGCAAAATTTTGATTCTCTATTGTGTAAGGTTTTTAAAGCCAAGTACTTTCCCAAAACAACCTTTTTATAGTCTCAACTTGGCAACAATCATTCTTATGCTTGGAGGAACATTTTTGTAGCAAAAGAAATCCTTCTTCAAGGCTATATATGGCATGTAGGCACTGGGAAAAATATTAAATTATGGGAAGATATGATGGGCACTAAGGTGGACCAAGTCTTAAAGATCCTTTGTAAGTTCTAAATAGGTCAATTACAAGGTCAAGAGTTAGAAAGATCAAGGAAGTTATGCAATAATGAGTGCAATTTACTTGAGATGAAGCTAATAAGACTCCAACATTCAAGATGGACTTGAAGGAAAGAGAATTAGTTTTAATTCATTTAGTACAAGCTATGAAAGAGTGCATCATGACTTAGGATTTAAATATTTATTATTTTGGGCCATTTATTATGTTTATATTATTGAAGTCTTTTGACTTGTTTATTTTATTAAAAATGCTTTTTTATTAGTTATAGGAGTCTAGAATAATTGGCCTTGAGGATGCTTGGCCCACATATATTTTATTTTATTTAATTAGGTTTTAAAGAGGGTTATTGTAGCCAAGTTACCGTAGTTGCGTACTTGCGTTACTATAGCCGCAGCACTATTCACTTAAGGGTAATTTTGGAAGATGTGGCTTTATTTTGGTTAGGGTTTTAATTAGGTTTTCGTTTAAATACTCTTTGTAGTCTCATTTTAAGAAGTTTATGAAAGTTTATGACATTTGATGAATTTTATTCATTATGAGTTGAGTATATCTCCTATTGTTCTTGAATAAGTTTTTGAACTGATAAAAAATAAATCACAACTTTTGTGACGTACCTCCTTTGTAATATGGGTTCTTGAGACAGGTTTTTCAACGGGTCTATATTTTCATATAATTTAGGTTCTTAAAACGAGTTCCTCGACAGGTTTAGGTTCTTCCATTGATTTGATTTTGGCTTTCTTGGGTGAATCTTCAAATTGATTGTGGGTTCAAGAGATTCCATTTTCACGGGTTCATATCAAGATAGGTGGGTACAAGCAAACTTGAAGCTTTATACTCTTCTCATAGTTTATCTTCAGATGCTACAGTCAATATGCTAACCAATTATTATTCTACATCTTGGAATGAAGAGTTAATTTGTAATTTTTTTCATCTTATATAGCTGACCAGATTTTACAAATTCCATTACATCACTAGGTAGTTGATCAGCTTGTATGGGGAGGAAACAAATCAGGTATGTATTTTGTTAAATCTAGCTATCATTTTGCTATGGAAATGGTTTCTAAAAGAGATGCTGTGAGGACTTCTCATTCTTACTCTCATATGGGTTTGTGAAAGAAGTTGTGGAATTTGTCTCTCCCTAATAAAGTTAAAATTTTTCTACGGAGGGCATGTACTAATAGCTTGCCTACTAAGGTTAATTTGTTGGAAAGGGGTGTAGTGGTAGATGAGGTGTGTGATTCTTGCCATATGCAATTTGAAGATGTCACCCATGTATTGTGTTTGTGTCCTAATGTTTCTGAAATGTGGAGATCTAGATGCAAAGTAATTCTATCATTATTGAATGCTGGTCATTAGTTTGAAATGGTAGTATGGAAGATTATGGAAACTGATTTGTCTTTAATTTCACAGTTTTTTACAATTTGTTAGGGTGTGGAAATATCAAAATCTGTTTTGTTTTATAAAACTAACGATTCAATGTTGGAAATTGTGGATGAGTGTTGTGAGTATGTAAATAGTTTTAATGATATACAAGCATCTACTCATATTGTAAAAAATGAGAAAGTGTTTAAATGGTAACCACCTCCTCTTGGGAAAGTGAAGCTGAATTTTGATGGGACTTTGTTTAGAGATGAAGGTAAGGCTAGGTTGGGAATTATACTTAGAAATCACATGGGACATGTGCTTTTTGCCTTAAGTCAAAAGGAAGAGGGTGTTTTTGAAATGGATGAAATTGAATCTTTAGCAATGTTGAAAGGCTTGCAAATAGTTTTTGGTACAAGTTTCCATAGTATTATTATAGAATGGGATTTCTGGACAATTATTGAAAATATTAAAAAAGAGAATACATCTTTATCTTCACATGGGCCTCTTGTTTTGGAAATAATTCGACCACACCATTTGTTCTTAGTTTTTGAAATTTCAGATGTGGGTAGACAAGGTAATGAAGCTACCCATATGTTGACAAGATTTGCTCAGAATATTGACGATACTCGACAATGGTGGAATAGTTGTCTAGATTTTATCTATAATTGAGTAGTCATTGATGCTGAAAGTTAATTCTAGTGTTGGGTTAGTAGTCTAGCAGTTTATGATTTGTAAATAAGCGGACCACTATGTCAACAATAATGAACCAAGCCAGTATTTGTAGTAAATCCTACTGTTAAATAATCAGGCATTTCAAGAAAAACCTATTGCAAATATAATCCTTGTGGTAATTTCTTCTCATGTACCTGCACTACGTTCAATTAATACCTTTTGGTTTCACTAGTTTCATCTATGGGCGAAAAAAAAAATCGATAAACCAGTAAATCAGATCAAATCGAACCGAACCGATGAGTCTTAGGTACTAACTCTATTTTTTTCAAAACGGGTCCAAATCGATCTGGTTTCAATTTTCTTTTTTCTAACACCGGACCGGTTCATATAAATATAGAGATATTTTATTTTTTATATGATTTTTTATATTATATGTAGTTTTTATATCTAATATATATAATTATACATAAGATAATGTTGTATTATATGCTAAATTACTAATTAAAATAATATTACATCTTAAAATCCTATATAAATAATTATATATTATCACTATAGTGTTAGTAGTTATACTAATACAATATCACCATATATCATTATATTATATATTATAATATATCACTATAGTCTATAATATCATTATAATATACTACAATATATTATTACTATATTATTATATACTATAATATGTATAGCATATTATATATACTTTATATATAATATATTAGAAAAATTGGACCTAATTAGACATGAACCAGTAAAATTAGAAGTATTGGTTTAAGGATATATCGGTGCAATATCGGTTCTTCAAATCTTAAAATCAATGTATATCGGTTTAGTTATAAAATATATTCAAAACTGGACCGAACTGAACTGATTATACCTCTAGTTTCAACTTTCACTTTATAAGTTGTTTGGCACAAAATAGGAAATGATATATTCAACGCATAAATGGTTGGATATTTTTATGTATTTTAAAATTGCTAACTTATCCACATTATCACATTACTTTATATAATAGCTAAATTTAAAAAAAAAAAAAAGAAGCTATAATTATAAAAATATTTGATAAAAATAAAATTGACAAAATAATATAATTTCATATGATACATTAAATTTATTTTATAATAAAAATAACTTTATAATGATGTATCACACCAAAATAGACTAATTTGTAAATTTACTTTTATAAAAATCATTTGTGATTAAAAATATTTTGTTAATATTTTATGAGCTAGATGATCATTATTTTAATCTTTTGAAAGAAATTACTATTTATATTTGATAACTGTTTGTCATACTAGCTACTTGCATTAATGAGTGAAAATAATATAGAGGAATTAATCAAAATGAGTTCAATAATATTTATTCACATTCGTGTAAGGCCCGGTTTGGATAGAGAGATACTTTTATCTCATTTTATTACATCTCATCCTAATGGGCGATGCTACATACAGTCCACCAAAATGGACTCATTTGCAGTCCAAATATAGGAGTAGAAAAAATTGTACCCATTTTATCATGAACTTAACCAGAATATCCTTTATTTCTAAATAAAAAAACCAGCCCAAAATCTAAAAGCTAATTTCGATTTCCTCCCCCTCTTTGTGCCGTATGGGTCCTCCACCATCGTCGGAGACCTCCTCCATTTTCCATCATCGAATCTTCTCCTCCACTGTTTATCATCGGCATACTCCACCGACACTTACAAGTATTCTTTCTGTACGTAATTATATCTCAAACAATAACACGCCATTTAAGGACCTCATTCCCACCTTATTCATTTTCCCTTCTTATTATTGATCTGGATATATCCACGGGTTTTTCTTTTAACTCGAAATCAAATAATTTAAAGCTATGGAATTTGAAAATTTTCAATTTTCATTTTCTATGTGGTGTTTGAATGTCTCCCCAATCACTCTGCTGCCCAATAATGAGTGTGCCTATTTTCGTAAATTTTGAATAGATTATTGTATGTGAGAGGCTAAATGACATGGTCGCTGTATATAAAGTGTTGAAAAACAAATTATATATAAGTAATGAGCACTGAAATATTATTTTGTTTAGAGGGAGCAATGCTCTTTATTATTTGTTTGTAGTTTGAAACTTGTCCATATTGTTCTTGATGTTCATTTTTTAACATAGCCTATGCTAACGTATTTAATTTTTTTGATTTCATGTTGTGTATAAATATATTAAGAGTGTTCTCGATGGAGAAAGGGGCAAAAAGCAAAATCTAGTAGGCGACCACTAATTTTTTCTGAAAGTAGTAATTATATGGATATCCAAAATGTGATAGATGATGAGGAAGTAATTGATGATCATAGGGTTTTTAAAGCCAACACCGAGGAATGATGATGATGATGGGGTTTAGTGCCAACTCGTGAGAATGATGATGATGATGATGCAGTTTCAGAGCCAATGCCGTGAAATGATGATGAGGCGGTTGAAGAGCCAACGGTTGGGATGTTTTTCAAAATTGGGCAAGAACTCACTGATTATTATAAGTAATATGGGAGACAGGCCGGATTTGGCATAATCACCTAAAGAAGTAGAAGGGAAGCTGATGGTAGTATTAGATATGTAACTCTTAGTTGTGCGCGTGGTGATAAGGCAAGAGACTGTATTACCAACCTTTCAAAACCATGCCCGACAACAAAGACTGATTGTAAGGTGAAAATTAATGCAACCTTGGTTGATGATGTTCTACACATAACTACTAAATAAAATGCACACAACCATGGACAAAGTTCATGAAAGGCAAGATTTTCTAGATGTAATAGATCAATTGATGACTCTGTAAAGTGGCAGTTAGATATTAATGACAAGGCAGGCATAGGCATGTCCAAAAGTTTTAACGCCTTAGCTATCAAGGCTGGTGGATTTGAAAAACTTCCATTTATTGAGAAAAATGCACAGGATTATATTGACAAGTCTCGACACTTTAAACTTGGCAAAGGAGGTGCTGATGCACTACATGATTATTTTGAGATAATACAGTATAATAATAATAGGTTTTACTCATTGATGGATTTGGATGATGATTGACGATTACAAAATGTAGTATAAGAATGGGCTCACATGCTGAATATAAGTGTGGTTTGAAAAATACATTGCAAAAATGTGTTTATGATTCTCATACTTCTACAGAGTTTGAGAAGTCTTGGGAGGTGTTTCTTGACAGTTACAATTTGCACAAGAATGCATGGCTTCAAAGTTTCTATAGTGAGGGAATGTTTAGGTTCCTGTATACTTGAAAGATACCTTCTAGGATAGGATGGGCACAACTCAGAGGAGTGAGAGCATGAATGCCTTTTTTGATGGATCTGTGCATTCACAGACTACATTAAAAGAATTCATCGATCAACTTGACAATGCATTGAGGAAGAAAGTAGAGAATGAAATGGTAGTGAAATTTCACTCATTCAATTGTATAGTCTCATTTATATCACATTTACCTGTGGAGAAGAAATTTCAAGAAATATATATGAAGTCAAATTTAAGGAAGTACAGGCAAAAGTAATGGAGATGATCTATTCTCAATTTGTTCTCATAAAAATGGTGGGGGTAATTACAACATATCAAGTAAATGACCATAGCCAAGTTGAAGACTGCATTAGATGATCAATTGTGCAGGCATACTTCAATGAAGATGCGTGCGAGGTGAAATGCATTTGTGAACTATTTGAGATGAGAGAACTTGTATGTAGGCACATTCTTGCAATTTTCGCTCAAAGGGATGTCCGAGAGTTGCCCAAAAAATTCATTATAGATAGGTGGAGGAAGGACATTAAACATAGATATGCTCTGATTCAAAGCAGTTACGATGACTTGAATGGTAGACCAGTGGCTAGTAGGTACCAAGTAGCTACAAATGCATCTGAAAGTAAAGATAATTCTATAGACAAGACACAGAAGTTACGGGCAATGAATAAAATTTACATTAAATCAAAACCATATGCCACAATTGCTCAAGTACTCATACTTCCAAAGATGCTAAAACTGAAAGTTTGAAGAAAGTACTGAGTTCTTGCGTTGTTAGAGGCAAATGGAGGCCCCCATCGAAGAGGAAATAACTTACAATAAAGAAGTTACAACCCAAAACCAAAAAGGCCGGTAGGAAGCGACAGATGAAAAATGTGGGAAGATTTAAATAATGTCAGTTTAATATATGTAAACATTTATTTTGAAATTATTATGTTTTTTTATGAATTCAAATGTAGACAATTGCACGTCTAGGAGATGTATTAAGCCCAATAGATTCGGTAATATCGTCTACCACACAACAAAGTGTTATTTCGTAAGTACTTGGTACACAACAAAGCGTTATTTATCAGGTAAAAGTTGTTAACTTTTCCTTTTTATTTCTATGTTGAAAAATTAATGAGAAGTTTTGCATGAGTTTTACACAATGTTTCATACTACTTGTAGGTGGACTTTCAATATCATGAGAAGAACTTGTGGATTGCTGCATTTTGATGATGTTAAGAGATGAGAAGACATTGTAGACCGCATTTTGACTTCCAATATCATTGTATTATTTACTCGATGTATTGTTGATGACGTTAGATATTTTAACCATTTTATTTGTATGGATATGAGCATTGTGTTAATTTGTTTCTTTATATTAATATTGTTGAAAGTCATGACCTATTCATATTTTGATAGCTAATCTTCCCCTGCTGCATGTTGCATACATTATTAAGTAATTTTAAAAACATACTTCATAAGGCTATGTGGTTTCTACTAAATTAGTTAAAAAGTCCATATACAGGGAATTGATATTCTGAGTATTGAAAACATAGCAATCCAAACTATATGAAACATAACAACATTACAATATATTAACATAACAATCTAACTGTGTTGTTCTTGAATATTACAATATTAATAAAGGGTCTAAACCTATTATAACCTATCCAACAACATTACACAATTTGGTACACATTTACTTAATTTATAATTGTTCTTAATTCTATTCAAAAAGTTCATCCTGATCATTTTGGTTGTCCTCCCTTACACGTTGGAGTTCTTCCTCCATCTTTTTGAGTTCTTTCTCCCACTATTTGAGTTCTTCCCCTCTCTTTTGGAGGCGAGTTCTCTTTCCTAGACAACTTTTCCTGTACTTTATATTTCAGTTTCCTGCATTTATATAATTAAATGAAAATGAAATAACGGGAATATATAATATAGTACATGTTACAAGATTCATTATCAACAAAGGTTTAGTAGAACTTTATCATTGACAGCTTGCACAAAGGTTTATACTTTATATTGCTAAACCCTATAGGTATTATGTCTTGAGCTACAACATTTGTAAGACAAACTGGCAAGGGGAAAGGCTTCTCTCTAAGTGTTATTCTCCAATAAAGAGATGAAAGAGAGATAATTTGGCGTTACCTTTTCGAAAGCAAATTTTCTTTTCTTTTTGTCTATTTCTTAAATTCTTGCTATTAGATTTTTTTTCAACAGTATCAAGGGTTATCATTTCAAGAAAAAGAGTAATTCAGATGTAAAAGTATAAACAACTACAGATACAAATGAGACAGAAACAAGAGAAATCCAACAAAATATATATCTAGTACACGCATGATACCAAATATCCCTGCCATAAATGAAGAACAATGCAAACGACGTAGGCATGTGAACATGGTCACTAAAGACGCCAACTGAAAAGAAGATCCAATAGCATATATAGATAGCAGTGGACCATATTGGCTAAAGCTCGATCTACATGATCTTGCATGCATAATACTAGGAAATAAAGAAAATATATAGTTTAATTGAGGGGTACCCATTTCAAATCAGTTTAATTCCAAATTGATGATCTTAGAAGCTTATAGCATACCCATTCACAAATGTTTACGAATAAGCAGAGTGCATACAAAATTTAAAATAACAAATGAAAAATCTTAGCTAGAAGCCACACTTCAATCCACCATTACTAAGCTAGAAGCCATACTCTATTACTAATTGAAAGAAATTTGGAACCCAACACTAGAAATTCACCATTACTAATTTCAAGAGAGTTCCCAACAAACTAGAAGCCACACTTCAATCCTAAGAATCTAGGTTTTTTTAAAAAAAAAAAAAAATCAAATATCCCAATTTGAAACATTTAACAATGTCAACAAAAGTTCTAACATATATCATATTGTAAAGAAACAAAAATACCTAATACACATAAAAGAAAAACATTTAGAATGGAAGAAATGGATGGGGAGTAGCACACGTGATGGCGACGTTAATGGCGATGGAGAGCAATGCCCGTTCCTGAGATGACGACGACAACGGTGATGGGGCGAGGGCGATGGTTGCTCTGTAGATGGGGCGATGGGGATGGCCAAGAAAGGCATACCCTTTTCACTCACAGATCATGGGATGATGGCTGCTTAGTTGGTGAGACCTAACACGTTGCGTTTCATTTATTAATGAAACGGCGGCATTCCATTTGGCCTGCATTGTAGTCGACAGACACTACATATACAAACAATACATATACAAACACTTTTCAAATTCAAATTTTCAATTATTTTTATCTAATTATTATCTAATTATTACAACTTTCAAATAAAATACAAAATACAATTCAACTTTTTCAAATTTTAAAACAAAAATAATAAATAAAAATTATAATATAATAATATTTTAACTTTATAATATTTTTATTTATTTTTTTCTTTATATCCTAAAATATTTTAATTCAAATTATTTTATTATTATTTATAAAATATTTTATTCTTATTTATAAATCATTAATAGAATGGATGTGATTAATATTTCCCGTACGCAATGAAACGTGATCCATTCAAAAAAAGAAAAATTTTAAATATAAACTTATACACCAGATATCACATATTTTCTTAATTATTTTTTTATTAAATATTTGACATATTAATAATGAGTAAAAAAATTTAATTAATTTAAAAAAAATTTAAAAAATAAAATGTGTAAGATTTATGAATAGCATAGTTATGAAAGAAACTAAACTTTGTCATGATTTTAAAACGCAATGGCCGAAAATTATACCAGTTGCGTCAAGTACCTTTCCAGTTGAGTTGGCGGAAATAGAGTCCCATATTTTACGGTTAATGCAATGAATGGCGGTGCATCTTTCACCAACTTTCCTAAAGTTTTGCATATATATATATATATAGTCATACACTAATCTATATGTAAATATTAATTTATTTATATTTAAAATTTAAATTAATATTATTTTTAATAAAATTTATTTTTTATCAATTATATCTTATTAATACACAAATCAATACTATAGTCAGGGTTATATTTTTCCTTATATCTAACAACTGAAACCTACACCTTCACGCGAATTTAATGAATCAATTAATGCTGGAAATCTTGACGAGCCAACCTCGAGCAGCTGGACAAGTGTGTACAGAGTTGTCAGAGACCTGCACGCAGACTATAGAGAGTCTCAAGTCTCAAGTTGTTTTGAGGCCATTTTTAGAGGAGCGAGAAGAAAACTCTCTACAAACGTAGCCATGGGAGATGTAGAGAAAAGCTTGGCCGAATTAAGACAAACATTTAAAAGTGGAAGAACCCGAAGCGTTGCATGGAGGAAAAACCAGCTCAGAGCCCTCCTTGACCTTATCAGTGACAAAGAAGAGGTGATATTCGAAGCTCTCCATCAGGATCTTGGGAAGCATCCAGTTGAAGCTTACCGTGATGAGGTAAAGGAAGATCTGCTGCGATTATTGTAAACCTTAGCCAATCATACCGATGAAACTGTACTGGAGTTGCAAAAACTGGGTGGTCAAAGATTAAGTTTTTTTAAACTAAATATCACTACTTGCTCTGCTGCAGATTGGGGTGGTAAAAAAATCAGCCAGTTTTTCGTTGAACAATGTGGAGAAATGGATGGCCCCGAAGAAGGTAAATTGCATCAGTTTTTTCTTTTTAATTCCTGAGTGATACCCACCAAAACACAATTTTTCCTTTCCTTTTCTTTATTTTGGGGCTGGAGAAGTTTCCAGTATATGGATCTGCGACGAGGGCTGGACTCGATGGCGGATGCAATTTATTTTGAGGAAAATCAAGAAAGAACACTATCGATATAATAAAATAATAAAAATAAAAAATTGATTCATCATCTCTAGGCACCACATCTATATTTTTTTATTTTTTTCTCTTATCAAATGCTTAATATATAGATGATAAATAAAAGAATTCAATTACTGAATAAAATTAAGAAAAGAAAAAAAAATATGATGTATGAAGAGGATGAGCAGCAAACTTCGAAGATATTGAAAATACTAATAGATAATAAAGAAAAATATCAGTTTTAGAAAATAAATCTTTTCAGCTTTTTAAACTTTTGGGATCAAGCTTTTGAATAAAGAATTTAGAAATTATTAAGGATACGTGATAAATTTCTACGATTTTTTATTTTTTTAATAGATCGTGACTTTTTTTTGATAAGTTTGTTTGGGAGGCAGGAAACTTATTACAGAGCACTTACTAAGTAAAAGGTTGCAGCTAGGACGATGACATGTACAGAAACCATATGAAAGATATACAACCTCATATACAATCTGTAATTGAGGTTTCAAGTTTTTTTGGGCCCTCTGGTTGGATTTGAAGCCTGGCCAAGATTAATATATCATGAGTCGATGCATTTCTTGTAATTTTCAAGTTGAATTGAATTTATATTATTACGATTTCTCTCAGTTCGGTTGTTTCTCAAGTATTTAGACTAGCATAAATAGATTGCTGATATTATGGTTAATTCTCACGCAACACTAAGCTTTTAAGATTTAGAGGTACACTATCACTTTACTGGTTCCTAATTTAATACTGTTTAGAGGCTGATATTCTGTTTTGGAGTTCTCTAGAAGCAACTGAATAAGTTCTGTGATGATCAAACTTGTGTGGACTAAAAAACTGCTGATTTGGGGTTGTGTTCTGTTATAATTGCTGATTATGCATTTTGGGCAGGGACATATACCGCTGCTTTTCTTCCCAGCTAAAGGAGAAGTGCTGCCCGAACCGCTTGGAGTAGTTCTCTTACTTTCATCTTGGAACTTCCCTATTTGTGAGTTCAATCATTTCTTGATCAGCAAAGATATTGTGTTGTTGCATAGACCAACTAATAGGATTTGAGTATCACCTTTCTGCACACATGCTTAGTCCTAGTAGAAAACTTATTAGCTGTTCCCGGGTACCAATAATGAGGCACTCTCATCCTGTCACAAAATGCCATGTAATTGCAGTTAGTTACATTAGCACTAATTTGAATTGACATGACATCTTATGATAGAATGCGAGTATCACGTGTCCGTACTATAAGCACTAGCTAAAAATTACTTGTCTTAGTAGAATTTATATGGTACTCATAATGACTCATAAAAATTCTGATATTATCCTGTTTTGAGAGCTTAGTTTTCTGCTCATTTATATTGGCATAATATATGAATAGTTGATATGCTTGGCACCCCTGGTTTTTCCTCCTCGTCCTTGATACCTAAAGTGAAAAGACTTGTGCATACAGTTTATCTACATCTACTGTACAAACACACCAAAAAGTGAACAAGCAGTGAGCTGTGTATGGAGGTATTTGAGCTTGACCAAAATGTAATCTAATTGGATTCATTCCACATCAGGGATAAGTTGAATATACGCAGACAGCTGACATGGTGCCACATTGCAAGTCGGATTTGTTTACTAATTTGTAGATATAATAAATACAAAATGCATAGTTGGTAAGCACTGCAATTAGCCAAATATAAACCATCTTCTTCTCTGATGCAGCCCTGGCACTGGACCCACTGATAGGAGCCATATCTGCAGGAAATGCAGTGGTTCTAAAACTATCAGAGAATGCTCCGGCATGCTCTTCTTTTCTGGCTAAAACTCTCCCTCTTTACTTGGACAGCAGTGCCATTAAAGTATTTGAGGGTGGAGCAGATGTAGGTAACCAACTACTGCAGCGCAAATGGGACAAGATCTTCTTTACCGGTATCGCTTCTTTTCCATCACTTTGCATGTATAACAAAAGCTGAAGTGCCAGAGTTTCGAGCCAAAATTGATGTTCAACCAGAAATAACAATTGTATAAAGTTGATTCTTTTCACAACAGTGTAATTCATTATAATAGTAGTTCTTTCTTATGTGGTTGAGCAATATGCCTTTAGGAAGCTCACAAGTGGGGCGTCTTGTCATGACTGCTGCTGCAAAGCATTTGACACCTGTTACTCTAGAGCTGGGAGGAAAATGTCCTGCGATCCTTGATTCCCTCTCCAATCCTTCTGATATGAAGGTTGTTTGGCTTGATGTGTTTGAATACTTTTGTCACTGAATTTTAGAGTTTATTTAATTTGTTTTTGTTCATGTTTTGGCTTCTAGGCAGCAGTCAAACGAATTGTAGGAGCAAAGTGGGGGGCATGCAATGGGCAGGCATGTATAGCAGTAGATTACGTACTCGTAGAAGACAATTTCAAATCTACTCTGGTAATGATGATAATCTTTCCCTACTAATTCTCTCTTTATAGTATACTGAACACTACTGGCTTGAAAGTCATTTTACATCATATGCTCTTGTCTTTTAGATAGAATTATTAAAGAAGACAATCAAGAAGTTCTATGGAGAGAACCCAAAAAGCTCAAAGAGCAATGCCCGAATAATAAACAAACACCACTTTGAGAGATTGCGGAATCTGCTCGAGGACCCTCTTGTTGCAGATTCAATTGTCCATGGCGGTTCATCAGATGAGGAAAACCTGTAAGTTGTCTGTATCTTCCTGCATCCCGCTCCTCCCCATCCAGGGCCCTGTGCATATCACATTAATGTACTCTAACCTTCTTCGCAGTTGTTTGGATGATATGACTTTAGTATAATAAGGAAAAATAGTCTGCAATTAACTGCTAGTTAGGGAAGCTGGAAAGTTGTTTGATCTTCCTGAGCTCGGAAATTAAATTCCAGAGTCTCTTATTGTTTTGCTCTTCATGCACAACAACCAACATGATTAGAAATTGTGGAAGTTTGTCTATCTAATCGGTGACTTTTACAGGTTTATTGAGCCCACAATATTATTAAACCCTCCACTTGAGGCTGAAATCATGACTGAAGAAATCTTTGGCCCACTGCTCCCAATAATCACTGTGAGAACAAATAGACTCTTACTTTTTGTTTACTTTTGCTTCAGCAAAATAGAGGAAAAAAAAAAACCCCTCTTGTTTTAAAGTTCCTAAAACAGTTGTTCTCTAAAACATTGCTGCTCCTTACACAGATAGATAAAATTCAAGAAAGCATTGACATAATAAATTCAAGGTCAAAACCGCTTGCCATTTATGCCTTCACAAAAGATGAAACATTGAAGAGAGAGATCTTAGCAGAAACATCATCAGGAAGTGTGGTCTTCAACGATGCCTTGATACAAGTACTGCGTGATTTCTCTTACTGAGTCTACTTTCATATCAATCTATAATAAAGAATAAACAGAAAAACTAAGTCTATGCAATGTCTAACTATGCTTGCAGTTTTTATGTGATGATTTACCGTTTGGAGGTGTTGGTCAGAGTGGCTTTGGAAGGTACCATGGTAAGTACTCTTTTGTTACTTTCAGCCATGAAAAAGCGGTTCTGCAAAAAGGCTTCTTCCCAGAAATTGAGCCTAGGTATCCACCGTGGAACAGTTTTAAGCTGAAATTCATCAGATTGGCATACAATTTTGACTACCTCGGATTACTGCTACTCATCATGGGTCTGAAAAGATAGACATTTTAAGGTCAAACTACGGACATATACATATATATCACTAGTTGTTCTATTGTCAATAAAGTTTTCTAATGTACTTCATGGTGCATCTTTGTGCCTACAATTAGGGCCAATATAAGATTTCTATCGTACTTTATGCCCCGTTGTGTTACACCAAGAAAAGGGAAACTTCTGGTGAAAATGAAAGATTGTCTTTCTATGTTTGTGTTGGTGAACGTTTGATTGAGGTTGCAAGTGAGGCCTTTATATGTACTGCGAGAAAATTATGAATAATGTCTTTCCTTTGTTTGCGGTTTTTCGCCTTGGGTGTATTCACGTAAAATTATTGTCTTTCCTATGTTTTCTATTGTAAATAGAATTTTACCTTTTTATATGGGTCTTGCTACATGGTTACCTGGGCGTTACCGCTTGACGTGGCATGCTATCTAGCGTGCCATCTGGCATACAAAAATATTAAAAGAAGAAGCTGGAAGCTTTCCATTCTATCAGGGTCTATCTTTATGCAACTTCAAATAAAAAATAAATAAAAATTCTATTTACAGTCACAGTTAAATATTTTTTTGTGTACTTTATTGATGTGATTGATTGTGTATTAAAAAAATTGATGCAGCTAATCACATTAGTGGAGTGTATAGAGAATACGTAAAAGTGATTGTATGTAATAAAAATAAAAAAAAAAATCTATATGCTTCTGTCTTCTATTAATTTTTATAGATTAATTCATACCAATTTTTTGTAATTTGAAAAGATAGATAAGTGAAAAGACTATCCATATCAATGTAGCATAGATTGGGTTGTCTCCCACTTGGTCCATGTTGGTTGAACTTGAGCTAGATGGTAAGGCCCATCTCAATTCAAGCCTTACCCCCCAACGAACTCAGTGTTGCACAAAAGATCCAAACCCTTAAGTTGTGTCAGATAAAGAGAGTGTGCAGTGTAGGAAACCAGACTAAGGAAGATAGATGAGATGCACTGACTCTGTTATCCTTTATGACACTTAGCATTAAAGGATATATGTCTGCAAATGAATGATGGATGTGGATTGCCCCCATTCTCTAATGAGGGTTACCAGAAATGACTGTGCCAGTCACCCATTGCCAGGATGCACTCTAGAAGCCATGTCATATTAATGGTTTCATCTCAGAAGCCACGCATTATTGAAAGTCTTATCTCAAGACATCGTGTCACATTAAATACAAAGGTGAAAATAGCTACGGGTAGGACAACCAAACGCTGACACTAGGTTTAGAATGTCCCCTATGAAAACTCATATAAAAACTACATTTTAGGTACAAGGAATTCTCTCTTAACTCAGTTATTCAAGAAACCAATAATCTAAACACATGAGATTGACTTAAGCATAAGGGGTTCCTCATACCAACCTGAGCTCACCTTCGTCATCATATTTGTAGGTGAAGGTCATGATCTAAGTTGCAAGAACCTAAAGATGAAATTCCCAACCACTATAGGAGTAGGCGAGATCCGCGGTGAACAAGTCTTGGCACAGGAATGTTATGTACAAGACTAAAGCTGACAAAGTGTAAGATTTGCATGATAAACCCCTTGAGCAATGGTCATGCCCCATCGCCTCCTCCCGAATTCATCGCAAAAGAAGAAGAAATCAAAGATGAGCAAACTCTCCAACAAGTGGAGCCAAATGAATCACTTGAGTTGGCTCCCCTAGATCCAAGTTGCCCTGCGACCACAATCAGGATCAATAGTAGAATGACACCTAAAATGTGATGGGCTATGGTGCAACTCCTCACGGAACATTGGGATGTCTTCACTTGGAGCCATGAAGACATGCCAGGATTGACCTCAAAGTCATCCAACACCACTTTTGTGTGAATCCTGAAGTTAAGAAGGTCTAGCAGAAAAGATGGAGTTTTAGTGCCAAGGAGTGTACCTCCATTATGGAAGAAGTCGATCGCCTCCTAGCGGCGGGGTTCATACATGAAGTACACTATCCAGACTGGCTATCCAACTTTATGCTAGTGAAAAAGGTCAACGGTAAGTGAAAAATGTGTGTTGATTTCACAAATTTAAATAAAACCTGCCCCAAGGACAATTTCTCTCTTCCTCAGATTGACCTGATAATAGACTCCACCACAAGCCATCGCATGCTTAGTTTTATGAATGCCTACATAGGATACAACCAGATCCAAATGAACCCCGACGAGGACGAGAAAACATCATTCATCATGGATAGAGAATTGTACTCCTACATGCCATGTCCTTTGGTTTGAAAAATATGAGGGCCACGTACTAGCAGTTGGTAAATTGCATGTTTAAGAAACATATAGGACGAAACATAGAGGTTTATGTGGACGACCTACTTGTGAAGAGCAAGACTCCTGAACAGCACCTAGCTGACCTAAGTGAGGCCTTCGCGATACTAAGGTTCTGCTTGGCCACTGAGAATTCTCAGATGAAAATTTTGAATTTTAAGATTAAATGTTAAAATATTATATTTTATATTATTATTATTTTAGGATTTGAAAAAGTTAAGAAAAAATTGAATTGTTTATTATATTTTGTATGGAGATTTGAAAAAGTTGTAATGATGAGATGAGAATTTTGTGTTTGAGATGAAAAATTTTAATGGCCAAACAGTACCTAAGATGCTACCAAATTAAGCTTAATCCATCAAAGTGTGCATTCGGCGTGGAATCTAGGAAGTTCTTGGGTTTCATAATCTTGGAGTGGGGGATAGATGCCAACCCGAAAAGGTGAAGGTCATTCTCAACATGGCCCCAACCCTGAGCATCAACGACGTACAAAGACTAGTTAGTTGGGTGGTAGCTCTTAATCGATTTGTATCCAAGTCAACAGACAAGTGTCTAGCATTCTTCAAGGTGTTGGGGAAGGTGCAGACATGGAATGATGAGTGTGCCCGGGCATTCGAGAACCTCAACGAATACCTTACTCATCCTCTGCTACTCAGTTAAGCCCACCCAGGAGAAGTCTTGAGCTTATATTTATTGGTTTCCCCATACATCATATCCGCAGCTTTAGTACGAGACTCGAAAGGCTCTTAGAAGTCAGTGTACTGCACCAGTCGTACTTTTCGAGGTGCAAAAACAAGATACCTCCTCATGGACCAACTTGCCTTTGCCCTTATAATGACTACCCATTGACTCAAACCGTACTTCCAAGCACACCTAATATGGGTTCTGACTAAAGCCCCTTTGAAGAAGATCTTATAGTAACCATATGTCTTTTGCTGGTTAATGAACTGGGCAGTAAAGCTGAGTGAGTTCGATATCGAGTATGTCCCCAGAAGCTCCATGAAAAGGCAAGTACTACCAAACTTCATTGTAGAGTTCAATGGCTTCTCCAAAGAAATCCGAGATGCACTTCTCGTGAAGCCCTAGCAAATCTTTATCGATGTCTCGTCCTACTAAGCTAGAGGGAGAGTAGGGGTGCATATTATTACCGACACTGGTGAAGAGTATGATAATGTCGTCAGACTAGCATTCAAAACTACCAATAATGAAGCAGAATACATGGTGCTACTGGCTGGCTTGGTAGTTGTAGAGTGTTGGGTGCTTAGGAAATAGAAGTGAAGACCGACTCTCAAATAGTCATCAACCAGGTTAGAGGAGAGTTCACCACTAAAAGCGAGAAAATGAAAAAATACTTAACCCTTGTGGAGTAGAAGCACAGTTGTTTTCAATACTTTCAGATCTAGCAAATACCAAGGGCCAAGAACCAGAAGGCCGATAAGCTAGCACGGGCTACATTTGGCCAAGAAGACTCATCCCTACTAGAACAGATAGTAGTCAGGACAAGAGAGATACTTGCAATTGGGGTTGAGGTCTCAGAGGTAGGGTTGGGAGCTCCAAAATGGGTTGTGGGTATAATTAAATACCTCAATGCCAACAAGTTGCCCGATGATAGATAGGAAATGAAGAAAATCAAGCACATGGCAGCACACTTCATCCTTGTTGGCAGAGTTCTATACAGACAGGATTATTCTATGCCCCTCCTAAGGTACATTTCACTTGAGCAAGCGCAATACGTCTTAGCAGAGAAAAAAGGAGTATGCATTAACCACCCAGGAGGGAAAGTAGTAAGGGCGGGATACTACTGGCCACGTGCCCTTAGAGACGCAGATGAGTTTGTCCAAAAATGTTGGAAGTTCCAAGAGTTCTCCCTTGTACCTCATTGCCCACCCAAGGAACTAACATCAATCACCTTGTAATGGCCCTTTATGCAATGAGGGTGTTAACTTGTAACCCTACAACCAAGCTTTGTCTTAAACAAATGAGGCCAACTTCAATTGTACGTCCATGTGAGGGACCACAACATTCACGTCTATCAAGTCGCTCTTCAAATCCTTGACAAGAACGTTGTTGGTGGCTAGCTTGCGCTCCACCTCAGCCAATTTGGTTATTGCCTCGTCTACCTTGGTCTTCTTTGTGAATGCATCGACATGGGCCAAGGTGACCTCGACCTCCAAGTCCTTCACCTACTACGACTTAGAGTCGGGGGACTTGTTTTTCTTCTTCATAGACTCAAAGGACTCATATTGGTCGTTGAGCCAATTGTACGACTGAGTGTAGGAGTCACGTTGCTTCTTCAATTGTGAATTCTCCTCCTGAAACTCCCAAATAGCCTCCTCCAGTTTCCCCAGCTCTACCGTTTGGTTGTCTGGCTACTTCTACATAGTATCTAGTACCCGCCCTTGAAGCACAGCCTCTAGCCTGTGCTGCCTGGCTTTTTCTCGCGATTTGGCAAGATTAGACTTGAGCATGGCCTTCCATCGATGAATCTAGGCCATCCTCTTTCGTCTTCGTTGACAGTCAAATTCTACCTTGACAAGGGCCTCCTCCAATCTCTCCTTTTCCTCCCTCTCCCACGTGGCGTGTTGCAAGGCTAGGCTAGTCATGGAGCAAAGTGCTCAATTCTCTTCCTCCAAAGCTCCTCGGCCATCAACGATGAAAGTCGCCAATTGCTCAACTACCTATCACAAAACAAAAAGAAGTCAAGATCTGAGCAAGCCAAGAAGAACATAATAATAATAATAATAATAATAAATATACCCTGAAAAAGAGATCTCTAAGGGCCTCGACCATTTCCTGGATGGACTCCTCATTAGACATCCTTGACCTAAACTAATGGGGAGATGGAAGGGAATCCAAGACTGGACTCCCTCTTTCCTCAAGTAGAGGATAGGAGACAGAAGGGGGTTGCTTGCGATCCTAGCACACAGTGGATCGCATAGGGATGGTGCAATCATCAAAGAGGGTATGCGCCGAGGGGGCCAAGTATCTCCTTATGCTAGTTTCATCTAGCAAAGAATCAGAGAAGACATCGTCCAGGTGTGCCTTGACCTAGTCATGAACGGTCTCCAACCGACTTGCCTCCTCCGAGGTCGCCTTCAGCCTGACATCTCTATCCTCAAGGACTAGCCTCCATATAGCTCGCACAAGATACTCCCGTTGGACAATTTGCCCTGTTGGAAACTCCAACCGCGTTGGACAATTTGCCCAACTGGAAACTTCCAATCTTTGACTTGATTGTATCGTGGCTCCAAATAAGCCACTGCCCGCCCTGGATGCGAGTGGAAGCTACAAGTATTCCCCTTGTGTTTCGAAACGTTGTGAGTCAAGAGGAAATCTCATGCAGTGAGATCTTAGTGTTCAGGGTCAACCTCCTCTAGAGCCCTACACCAGACGATGCAACAACACACCAAGATCCTCCCCACGTTGGAGTGAAGCTATGCAGGGCCAACTAAAGGAAGGCCAATACCTCATGTACCGGCCGATAGAAAAGAGCCACAAATGGTTGGTAAACATTTTAGAATACAGTGCTACTTCAAGGCGAAACGCTCAAGATCCACGGCCCCCTCGTGGGCCCTAGGAACCTCCAAGACAGCGGAGTTTGGGAGTCCATAAGAAAATTCCTTTCATAAATCTCATTATATCTCTTTATATATTTTCATCAATTCCTTTAGTAAATCTTCAATTCTTCTATATATATCTATATATACACACATAAATATTTACATGATATACACTTACACAAGTATATATTTATTTTATTAATTATCAGTTTATATGTTTATATATATAGTTTTGAAACGGTACATTGGAACATAGCAATGCTAAAATATTTCATTCCAGTATTTAAACCAAAATAATTATTAAAACTGAATTTAAAATATTGGACAAATTAAACCCAATAGAGAATTATAGAATAACAACTCAAATACAACTTTCGATTAAAAATAATAATTTCCTTTACCTTAGGTCAAAATTATTGGCAACACAACATCTCAAAATAAAAGAAAATTTATTATGTTTTTAATGTTTAGTTGTAATATAGTTGTGGTAACTATATCATTTTCTTCATTGTAGTGATCTAATTAAACCCTTCAGTTATCTTACAATTCTTTTATAATTTATTTCACAATCATTTAATGTAATAATGTTAATTTATTAAAAATAAATTTCAATTTCACAAAATTACCATCCACTTAACTTAATGTAGAGTTTTTAAGAGAGTTACATTAATCATTTTCCTAATGTTACAAACTAATTTTAGGTTGTGTTTGGATGTTGAGTTGAGTTGAATTGAGATGAAATAAAAGTTGAAAGTTAAATAAAATATTGTTAGAATATTATTTTTGTAATATTATTATTATTTTAGAACTTAAAAAAATTGAATTATTTATTATATTTTGTATTAAAATTTAAGAAAATTTTAATAATTAAATGAAATGAGTTTGAGATCTAAACTAGTCCACATATCATACTTTCACATGTGATATTTTTATCGACATTTCAATTTTTTTTTTTATATTTTTAAAAGAAAAATGTATAGATTGACGATTTATGTGATCTATATAATAGGATGAATGTGTAGCATGACATATATTTTTATATATATTTTACGCTTATAAATATTTAAAAAAAAATCACTACATCATTAAAAAATTATTTCTTTAATTATTAAGTAAACAAAAAAATAGTTCTAAATCCCCAACCGAAAAAGGACGATTCTACAGTTACCATCCATTTATTACTGTAGCATATTTGAAAGTTTTATTTTATTTTTTTATAAAATATTCATGTGTGATACTTTAGCATTTTTGTTTGGAATTTTCATGGAATTGGCTGCGCACTGGACAGACGTACCGTGCACGTCACCAGCACCAAGTCATCGCTTGCAAAAGCCAGAGCATGTGCCGAGAATTCGAGCTCGTGTCGGCTTGCCAATGAGCCTTGGAACCTCTCTGACCCTTGGACGAGTCTCGGCCAACACGATCGCCGTCTTCAACCATAGGATTCAAGATCCACCGCGATTCTTCTGCCCCAACGTCCACCGCGACTACATGGCCGATAAAACAAAAATCGAGGCTCAACCAAAACTGGAGAGCATCGGGAAAGACAAGGAATTAGAAGAAAAATTGAAGACGAAGGAGGAGAAATGGACGTCGCCGCCACCGCCGGAGAAGCCACTGCCGGGAGATTGCTGTGGCAGTGGATGCGTGCGGTGCGTGTGGGACGTTTACTATGAGGAGCTTGAGGCATATGACAAGCTTTGCAAAAGCGATTCTGAGTCCAAATCCACGCCCTCCTGATGTTTGTTGTTTTGTTTTTCGCTTTGGTTCACATTCGTGATTTGTTTTGATTATGTTATCGGCTTCTGATCATGGTTGATTGGTGAAAAGGGTCTTTTTTTTTCTTTTATTGTCTTTGGATCTCATTCTTTTCATTTTTCAATTCCACGTGAGAAAATTGAGCACAAAGAAATTTCAACAATTTAACGAATTCCAATTCTATCAATCAACTCAATGAATAAGGCCAGGTTTGGGATAGAGAATTCTAATTTTAAACTTAAAATCTTTATTTTATTATTATAATTTTTTTAAATTTTTATATAAAATATAATAAATAATTTAACTTTTTTAAATCTTAATTCAATTTTTTCAAATTTCAAAACAACTATAATACTAAAAAATAATATTTTAAACTTTAATTTCAAAGTTAAAATTCTTATCTCTACCTCTAAACTTGTCCTAGACATTGAGAATGAAATAATTAGACAATGATTACGATACGGTTTGGAAGTAAGATGAGAATAAAATAATTAGATAGTGATTGCGATATGCAATTAGTTTGGAAGTAAGATAAAAAATTTGAATTTAAAATAAAAGTTTAAAATATTATTTTTTTAATATTATTATTATTTTAGAATTTAAAAAAATTAAATTGAGATTTAAAAAGGTTAAATTGTTTTTTATATTTTATATAAAAATTTAATAAGTTGTAATAATGATATAGATGAGATGAAAATTTTGTATATCATCTTACTTTTCAACCTTCCTCTTCACGTGAAAATTTAAGTAAAAGTACTGTATACAAGCGTTCTTAAATTAGCCAAGACATTTAGAATATAAAATCATTAATTTTATTTAGAATATGTGTATGTCAATTTTATTAGTTATTAATGTTAAGTGGTTGGCCTATAAATTTATTTAGAATATGAGTATGTCAATTATTATAATTAAGGACGTTAAAATCACAATAAAGTATAGCGTCGCATTTTCTAAGCGCTGGCATTAGCACATGTTGTGAAATCGTCTTTCATCTCATCATTATAATTTTTTTTAAATTTTCACACAAAATAATAAATAATTAAACTTTTTCAAATTTTAAAATAATAATAATATTAAAAAATAATATTCTAACAATATTTAATTCAAATTTTAACTTTCATCTAAAACTATCTTGTCTTATCCTATTATCCAAACAACATTGCAAATGGTTGGGTTCTAATATTTTAAGATTTTAAGATGGTTTAGATGGAATTTGAAAACTTTTTTGGGTGAGAAATTCTTTATACTAAACATTTACAAACTTTAAAACAAGTATAATATTTTTAACTTTATAATATATTTATTTAACTTTTTCACTATCTTTTCTCAAAACCGAATAAAATTTCAAATAAACGAATCTCATATAAATCTTTTATAAAAAAAAGTGAATCTCATTAATAAAGAATAGTCTTTTTACATATTTTATAGGTGAGGTTTTTTTTCTTTTACAATGGCTTATATAAAAAGCTTGTCTATTTTAAAATTTGCGTAAATCATTTCTCTAAAATATATTCACTCAAATCATTTCAATACTATTTATAAAAGAAAAATTCTAAACAGCAGCCTACACTTTTTCACATTATTGAAAAATGTAATTTTACTCTTTTACCCTCTTTTATTTTACACTTCAAAAATATTAGTGTATTGGGTGTGAGGCTGTTGTGTAGCATGTCTTTTTATAAAATTCTAAGATATTTCAAGTTAGTTATACTTGTAATTTCTATGACCTGCTAAATTTACATGAAATGCAATGTTCCAGTTCCACTCACCCAAGACAATGTCCTAAGCTAAATACATTATATAATTTAGACTATTTGTTTTCTTTTTCGGAATTGTTCGTAATTATTGAAGAAACAAAAAGGATAAAATATAATAGGAGGAAAAAAAAAAAAAAAAGGCCTTAGAAATTGGGCCATGGGCCCAAGGGGCTTGGGATAGTTTTACTCCATCCCCTCCTCCCCTTTAAACATCCCCGTCCCAAAATTACAAAAAATAAAATAAAAATGCTTTCATTGCCTTGAGCTTACCTTTTCCCTTTAGTAATCAATCTCTCTCCACCGGGGATGATTCGGCAGCCGATCATCTGCCGCTCCCACGTTTTGTCAGTTCCGGTCATATAGAATATCAATCGGTGGCATTCTCTTTACAAAAGGTCATATCAAATCAGCCCCATAGAGAGTACCAGAAATTTATCTCTCATCCCTTCCAGTCCGCTTCTTCTATTTCAAATTTTCAACCCCTTCCACAATCGAATTTGAGGTAAAATTTTAATCCTCTTCGATTATCGAGATTTCGTGGGGGAGATGGAAGTTGTTTTAAGTTTGATAGAAATTGCTGGGAATTAGACGTATAGTTATTGTGATTGGGTTAATTGTTGGAATTGACTATTTGTGGCGTTCGGTGAAGAAGAATTGAAAATTTGGGCTGTTTGAAAATATGGGCTGGCTTAGACTTTTATGTACATATGGTGTTTCTTGAGAATGATTTATAGATGATATATTTTGAGTTTGTAAATGCTTCAATCAGAATAATACTTGAGAATGGTGTTTCAAAAGAAATATTTCCGGTGTTTAGGCTTCATTTCCGATTAAGTCTAAATGTTTTGAGTTTTTATCCACCGTTCTTATTTGTTTGAGTATTCAAGTGAAGTTGTCAATGGATTTGTAGTTTTGTACAAGTGGGCTGCGTTTATAGATTCAGATATATAGTTCATAGACCTTGAGCTTCAACTGTGATAGATGCGATGGACAACATTATTTCACAGCTCACTAATTCTTTGTTTATTTACCATAAATGTTATAGATGATATCTTCTACAGCTTTACTACCATAACTGTCAGGGCATGGAATTGTAATATGCAGTCATAACATTGTTTATTGTATAGAAAATGGTTCTATAAATAATTGTTACATCACAGAAGTGCAATTGCTAAGAAGTGTTGTATTCTTTTGAAGTGAGCACAGATGTTTTAGAATTTTCTTTTCTTTTTTAATATCTTATGAAAGGCTTGAGACCAAGAAACCTTTTGGCTAAGGGTTAAAAGTAATTAAAGGAAAAAACCGATGAGTTGCCTGCCAAGATGCACACATGATGATGGTCTGGTGGTCATGATGTGGTTGATTTTTAGGTGGTGACGTGTTGCATGGCCATGTAGAAATCACATAGTTCTAAGAGTAAAGAATAAGGAAAGACTAGAGAATAACAAAAGATTGAAATAAAAAAGACTAGATGAAGGCAGCAAAGCTTTAAGTAAGCTCCTTCTGACTTGTGTATCCAGTGGTGATAGGGAGTAAGCTTTTTTTTTATAACTAAGAAGTATATTAATAAAAGAATAGGCAAAAGCCACGTTCATTACAAAGAATGTCCTACCTACGTAGGAGCAATAGAAATAAGAAAATCATGAAAATCTTGGCCATTAGAATTAACGGCAATGGCCCAAGTACAAAGAGTTCTAAAAAAGAAAGCCTTCAGCTCCTCCATTGATCTCTCTTTGTCCTCAAACATTCGTTTATTGCGCTCCTGCCACACACACCACATGATGCAAATGGGAATCATTTTCCATAAAGCCTTAATTTAGTTGTTGCCTCTTAGATCTGTCCAACTAGCTAGGGCTACCACTACTGTCTCTGGCATAACCCAACCCAAATCTAGTCTACAAAAAACCTCATTCCATAATCTAGCTACCTCACAATGTAGTAGAAGATGATCTACATATTCACCCCCCTTCCTACACATACAACCCCAATCTACAATGATCACCCTTCATTTTCTCAAATTATCCATTGTGAGGATCTTGCCCAAGGAAGCGGTCCACACAAAAAAAGCTGCCTTGAGATGTGCCCTATGTTTCCAAAGCCTTTTCCATGGAAACTGACAAGAAGGCTCTTGTGCTAGAGACTTATAGAACGAGCAAACCGAGAACATGCATTTACTTATAGGTATCCACCATAGTAAATCTACAAACTAGTTACTTGATTTGATTGAATACAAAAGTGTGAAAAATGCTTCAAAACTATCCATTTCCCAATCTTGTGCCGCCCTGCTAAAATTGATGTTCCACTGGATTTGTTCCCCCCCTATCACCATGACCTCCTCCACTAAGACATCTTTGGCACTTGCAACCCTGAAAAGTGTTGGAAATAGATCCTTAAGTGCATAATTACCACACCAGGTGTCGTACCAGAATTTGATCATGTTCCCCTTTCCTAAACAAAGCCTGGTGTAACGAGAGAAAAACCCCCATCCTTGTCTGATATGTTTCCATAACCCCACTCCATATGCCCCTCCCACTTTCTTAGTACACCATCCACCCCATAATCACTTTCCAAGTAATGCCCGATTAAAAGTTCTCAAATTTCTAATGCCCAATCCACCATTCAAAAGAGGCCTACAAACCTTCTCCCACCTGACTAAGGTATGGTTTGACCCTTCAAAATTTTCATCTCAAACTCAAAATTTTCATCTCATCATTATAACTTTCTCAAATTTTCATATAAAATCTAATAAATAATTCAACTTTTTTCTTAACTTTTTCAAATCCCAAAACAATAATAATATTAAAATAATATTTCATCTTAAAACTCAAAATTCTCATCTTACTACCAAACCATACCTAAATAAAACTTGAACTCCTCGCCTATTCCACCCCACAAGAAGTCCCTTTATAGTTTCTCGATACGAAGCGCCACACTTGCTGGAATAGGAAACAAGGACAAAAAATAGGTCGGTATGTTAGATAATGTACTCTTTATCAATGTAATCCTACCACCTTTTGACAAGTACATTCTCTTCCAACCTGTTAATCAATGCTTTACTTTCTCAACCACTATATCCCAAAGAGAAGTTGTGTGACGCCCCCAAATTCCATTTGGGATCGGACGGACATTTGAAGTGTCGAGACATGCAACACAAGGTTACCTGCCCCCGTTCATGACATATAAGATGCAATGTTCCTAACATGCATATAACATTATGCAATATTCGCAGCGGATAATTTTTTTTCTTTAGCAATACTATGCACCAAATTGAAAATATCCCAAATGTTTAAAACATACTTCATACATAAAGACCCATTGAGTAGATCGCAACACTAGTCCAAAATGGTTATGATCCAAAAAATACTAAAGATGCAACTCCATTGTACAAGTAGTAATTTACGTTAACTACTATATTAACATTGACGTCGCATCGTCGCTTAGTCAACTGTGTCTAGTTGATCAGCTCCTGATTCTCCTTCAGGTCCTGTAACAAGATCTACCATTCGGGGGGAATGGTAGTTGAGACTACCAAAGTGAGATTTGATTACAAATCTCAGTAAGTTAACAAAAAACTTCCACACAAGCTAATGATGCATGGATGACAGTAAAAGCATAAATGCATAATCAAATTCATAAATAATTAAAAAATAACTTAGCGTACAACATAGCATAATTGACATAACTTAAATTGAAACATGAACTGAACTTGACTTGACATGAATTTGATCTGAAACTTGATTTAGCATGAACTTGCTCTGAAACTTGAATTAACATGAAAAATACATGCTCCACAGTTGTTGTGGCCCCATGTATTCTACGTGTAAATACATACTCCACAGTTGTTGTGGCCCCATGTATTCTACACAAACTTGACTTAACATTAAAAATACATACTCCACAGTTGTTGTGGCCCCATGTATTCTACCATCATAATGTACTCAAGATGAAATGTGACTGGAATACGAAAGGACTGAAGTCCTGACGTAACATAACGTGACTTGAACATAACTTAGAATACATGACCAACTTGAGATAGAAACATTTCGTAACATGGCATAACATATAATAGACAACATATTTAACATGACATACTTGCAACAGTGAATATTACATGACTTGACTTACATGTAATAGATGACATACTTAGCATGACGTACTTGTAATGTACAGTAATACATAACAGAATATATTATGTAACAGATAAAAATTGATGACAGAATAAATTCTATATAATAGACAATTACATGATAACTTGACATGGCATGACACATATGATAACATACATACATACACTGTAGTTCTTTTACTTAGCATACATACACAGTAGACTGCTAGTAAGTTAAAAGCTAACTTACCTCGATCTCCGCGTTTCTTATAAAACCTCAAGCGCGATCACGAGGAACTGTAATTAGTGATTCTAAAAGTTAGTACTAAATCACTAATAATTTGAAATATGGAAAAATACTAACTTAAAGAGTAAAATTTCCATTTTACTTTCTACATGTAGGAAAATGACCGTTTTACCCATAACTTAAGAATTTTGCATACTAACTCCAAAAGTCACCAAAATTTACATGCCTCATGTAAATTTTATCCTCAACTCAAATATCAATTTAGAAAAATTTAAAACTAATCACAACTATTAAAACTCCATAGGGCCGAAATTCTCATATGCTATTTCTATTGATTTTTGTTTCCAACTTGTTTTGATCAACCTTTTGATCTATGACTTATAAATATGTGATCTTCAAACCAAACCATCACATGGTTTAAAAAGATGTCCTAAAACATATATAAGCTTCTAATTCAAGATCACATGGTTAAAAATTAACCAAAACATAAATTTAGCCAAGAACATCCACACTTTGGCTTATCTGAATATCTCTTTGCATAAAATTTCATATCTTTGAAACTAACATCAAATATCTTCAAAATAATAATATAACATGTATATAAGATGCTTAGGATCCTTCAATAAAATTATTAAAGTCATTAGAATAGGTTTAGACCACCAAAGAGTTAAACTTTCTCAAAATAGAAACTGTTTTTCTTCTTCCAGTTTCTAAGTTTCTAAATCTAAGCAAATATTTCATCAAAACCTTCAATCATGCAAAAATCCTCAACCAATAGTCATATATACATGTTAACAATACTCCATAAAAATTTCGGACCAATATCTATCCATTAGCTTGGTCAAAAACTCCAAACTATAACATATTCTCTAGTTTATCTCCCAGAATGACCTTTCTATAGTTTACACAATATTCGACTGACCAAATGATCTTCAAATGGGGCAAATAAGATATCCATGTAAACTAGACTCAAAAAGGAACAACTTATATGAAGGAGACTTTATGATAAAATACTTACAACAGCTTCGAAATGGGCATGCAAAAGAACTCCTAAAAGCTGTCCGAGAGAGAATGTTTGATATTCTTTTAAAGAAACGTGTAAATGAAGATAAGTTCGTGGGTGATGGCTGGAGATGCTTATGGAAGAGATAAGGGAGATGATAAGGCTGGAGTTGAGAGTTGAGTGTAGGACTCTCTTATCCGAAGTGAGAGTTAAGTGTAGGACTCTCTTACCGGAGTGAGAGTGGAGTGTAGGACTCTCTTACCTAATAATATCTACAAAAATCAACTCAAAATATTTTTACCCAATAATATCCACAAAATTAACTTAAAATATTTTCTAAATGTGGAGTAGATTTGGAAGAGTAAGGTGGTTAAAATCTTTCCATGTGTATTTTAAATCTATGTTCTTAAGATATTTTCCAAATGTGTATTTTGCTTAGGTGTCATGATCTCACACCTTGATTTCCTTCACAATTCCATCTAATGGTTTCTCTTTGTGTTAAGTATCTAATACTATTCATTATGTGTGGTTAAGATCTTGCCAAGTATCCAAATAAAATTTCGCTAACCTAATTTGGACATTTCACACTGTGATTTTGAAAACACTGCGTTTAGTACGTTTACTGAGATTACTATTCACTCCAAAAATAAACGTAATAAACTTAGTACTGAAAAATTCTAAATATTCAATTAAGCCTAGTGGTGTAGACTATAATGTATTCTGACACTTTTAACTATCTCAAATAATTAAAATCACATTTCTGGCACCATAGTGAGTGATAACACTAACTATGTTGACAGGCTAAAATTTATGCGATTAGTCGATTCGTGTAAACTTACAGAGTTTTCACGAGGTTCCTAAAGTCAATAGAAATTCCTTAATTGAATTTCTAGCGGGCTGTTACAAGTTGCTCTCAAGGGAGCCCCCCAACAGAAGCCCAAGATACGTCATAGGGAGTGAAGTAGTCTTACACCCCAGAGTATTAGCTAGCTGTCTTAAACACTAAAAACCTCCAATAGGCACCATCTCTGATTTGTCCAGGTTCATTTTAAACCCGGAAGCTGCCTCAAAGCAAAGTAAGAGTGCCTTCAATACACGAACTTGATTTTGATCCACCTCACAGAAGATAAGAGTGTCATCTGCAAACTACAAATGGGAAATGTTAATACTTCTCCTACGGTATCCAATCGAGTACCCAGTCACTCGCCCATTTGCAACCAGGGCTGAGATCATTCTGTTCAAAGCCTCCATCACAATGATAGAGTAACGGTGACAACGGATCTCCTTGTCTTAGACCTCATGTGCTAGTGAAAGATCTAGTTGGGCTTCCGTTTATTAGGACTGAAAATTTCACCGTAGATATACACCAACGGATCCATGATCATCATCTCTCCCCAAAACCAAACTTCCCCAGAACGTCAATAAGAAAGTCCCAGTTAACATGGTCATACGCCTTCTCCATGTCTAACTTGCATATAATCCCTGGATTGCCAGCTTTCAGTCTACTGTCCAGACATTCGTTAGCAATAAGCACTGCATCTAAAATCTATCTATCCTTTACAAAAGCATTTTGGGGCTTTGAGAATAAGGAAAATATTATGTAGATATAAGTTATTTCGGTACTCAATTTATGGTAAGACTCACAAGGTGTCCTTTGGACTTTGTTTATAGAAATGAGGTTATGAAGATGTCTGACAAAAGGCTTTTCAAATACAGGTCATCAAAGCACAGAATACAAATTATATTATAGTTGATGGAAAATGTAAGGTAAGCATATGACATGATTTAGTAGTGTATTATTGTAACATACGAACCTAGAATAAGAACCTTAGATTAATTCAGTTAGAAATTATTTATTTATGTTATTATTTTTTATTTATTCATTTTATTATTTACTTATTTATCTTCAGATGCTTATAATTATTTATTTGTTAAATAAGATAATAAACCAGATTAGTTAGAGTTTTAAAGTGGTTTCCTTTATCTTGTTTTTCTTGTTATTATCGGATGGGTTTCAAATTCTTTTTCAAAAAGATTCTGAGATCAGAACAACACTCAAATCAGATCTTATCTAAACTCCTCCTGAAGACCACGTAAATAGGAAACCCTTTCTCCATAAAACCCCACAATATACTCAGACTCTTCACACCCAAAAGATATGCAGAAAAACTCACACGCATAGGCTTCATTTTTTCCCAACAACTTTTGTAGACCACAAAGGATGCCGGACCACCTCCCCACGGAAACAGAAATTGCCGACCAGCCCTACCCCTTCAAACCCACTCCTTTCCGGCAAGCCCACTGCCGTTCACCATCCTCCCCTCCCCCCTTATTCTGTCAGCTTGACAGATTCTCCCTCCAGCTCTCTCACTCCTTCTCTTGGGTTGCACCACCTTTCCAAGAGGCCCAGTGGTGTCGCTGACCACTCCCAGCCACCCAGAGCCACTGTTGCCTCAGCTTCCTCTCAATAAGCATCTCACGGCCATCTGTTTCTATCTTTATTTTGGGTTTCAGACTTCCAGTGTTGCGAATGGGAGCCACTTCCGTAAGTTTAGTGCTTCATTTTAATTGTTTTGTTCCAGACTTCCCAAAAATCCCCTTCATTGCTTCCATAATTACTTGTAAGCCCTTTGACCCTTAGCTTATACCCTCCTGAACATGACCAGATTCTTTTATTACTATGGCCTTTGGGCTTTAAGCCTTTTAACCAAGAGTTTTCCTTTTAAGGGTGTTGGGCCTAGTTTTTTTATAATAAACCTATTAGACTTAGTTTTAATTGGGCTTGTTTAATTTGGCTAGGCTTGTTTTTCTGTTCTGTTTTCAGAAAATATTTATTATTTAAAGCAGATTGTTTTTTTATAAATTAGCATACTGTTTTACTTAAATAAATATATTAGTTAGACTTGTTTTCATGGAAAACATTTAAGTGCTTTTAAGCATACCTTTAAAGTATTCTATTATATTGTTTCAGCTTATTATCATAGTTCATATTCCAATTAACCTTTAACTAGTTTTTATAAAATTATTAAGTTATTTGTTTGCACAAAATATTAAGTATCATTATATGAGTTTTGGAATAATATTAGCTTATGTAATCTTTTTATTTGAATATTTATTAAATTATCTCTATATTAATATTTTAAGTAATTAGATTGCTACGACACATTTTCTAGAAAGTTTAGTAACGTCTAGTGCCTCATATAGGTCACGAGCTACGACGTGAGATTTCGGAAGCAGCGCTAAGAGATAAATAGTATGATCATATAAATGTATATGTAATGTAAATATTATAATTGGGTATGATAATATGATATGGTTTTGATGGTTATCTACGTTGCGCTAAGAGCCAAGTCAAGGTTAGATCAATTTCACGAACTTATATTACGATGATTTACATGAAAGTAAGCCTATGTATGCCATGCTATTAAGGACTGTTGATTGATGGATTGAATGTTACTATAATCACATGGAAGCCATGATATGATCATACAATAATTTAAGATAAGTATGCTATGAATTAAAATAACCAAATCATGCATGCTTCATTCATGTAGTATTTAGACCATGTATGCCATGTATTGCCATGTATTGTTCATGCAATAACTTAAGTCAAGCATGCCATGTAATAAATAGCCAGATCATGTATGTCATGTTCATGTAGTTCTCAGATCATGCATGCCATGAAATGTCATAAAATGATTAAATTATGTTAGGCCATGTCATGCTGTGCTATACCATGTACAAGAATATATCATGTTATGCCATGCCATGTACAAGAATATGCCTTGCTAGAAAAGTCTATGAAGTCCCAGAAAATTTATCATGCATTAAGAAAGATAAACATTTTATGGTAATACGGACCCAAGCGTGTTTACCACAAGTTATGCTAAGACGGTACCACGAACTCAAACGCGGTTACCACAAGTTAAGTGAAATACGGACTCAAGCGTGTTTAACTCCATGTCATGCAAGTTAATCTATGAATGTTATATGAAAGTCATGATAAGGCTTTAAAAATCAAATTTATGTTAGCTAGATAGTATTTTACGGTATGATGTATTATTTACTGAGTATTTGACTCATTTTTGTTGTTTGTCTTTTTGTTTTCTTCTACGTTGATTGCCACAAATGGTGATTATGATGATACAGAGCTAGATGGCCAGGAGTAGTTTTAGAATAAAGACTTAGAGATGAATAAGTGTCTTTTACACAAGGATTAAGTTTTCTTTTATGTCATTTCAATAACTAGTCTTGTTTAAGACTAGCTCATGTTTTGCTTTATTCAGCTTCAAGTTTCAAGACTATTTATATCCTTTCAATTAAGTTTTTTTAATAAATGAGGTATTTCAGATTAATGAATCTCTTTATCGGGCATTTTGTTATGTATGTTAGTAATGTCTCTATCCTATGGGAATGGGGTGTTACAATTATCCTGTCATATTCATGTAACTCATATGTATAGTCATGACTTTAATTCAAGTGACCGCATTAAAGTTTATATTAGCAATTATGTGTTCATTTTCTTGCATGCTATCTACTGTTTATTGATTACCTAGACCAGTCTTTTTTGCTTACCAAGCTGTGGACTTACCTTCCACCTGTAAAATTTTTAAAATTCTTTTAGAAGAGTGTTCTTGGGACCAATCTTAGAGAGTGTCTGGAATTTCTTACTTTTTCGTGGAGGATTAGAGGGTGAGTTAGAAAAGAGTGCAACATGGGGAAATCTTTAGATTAGCATCAGATTATCTATGTTATTACTTGTGTTCCCTTAAAATATTTTGAGAACTCTTTTTTTGGTTTGTTTAATTTAATTTAATTTTTGATAAGTAATCAAAGTGTATTAATGAAAGAATAGGCAAAGCCATATGAAGTACAAAGAATGCCCTAACTACGTAGGGAGTATAGATACAAGGATGTCATGGAAATCTTGGCCATTAAAAATAACAGCTGTGGCCTAAGTACAAAGAGTTCTAAAAAAGAAAGCTGTTAGTTCCTCCCTCGATCTCTCTTTGTCCTCGAAGGTCCGATCATTGCGCACCTGCCACACGCACCACATGATGCATATAGGAATCATCTTCCATACAACCTTGATCCGATGATTGCCTCGTAAATCTGTCCAACTAGCCAAAATTGCCACTACTGTCTTGGGCATAACCCATCCCAAGTCCAGTCTACTAAATACCTCGTCCCATAACCATCTAGCTATGTCACAATGCAGTAGAAGATGGTTCACCTATTCACCCCCATTCCTACACATACAACACCAATCTGCGATGATCACCCTTTGTTTCCTCAAATTGTCCGTTGTGAGGATCTTGCCCAGGGAAGCAGTCCACACAAATAAAGTTGCGTTGAGGGGCGCCTGATAGTTTAGAGCTCTAGTGTTAGTATATTTATTTAGACTTCTTTTTTATTTACCACTCTTTAATTTTGTTTGAAAACCTTGGCAATGTGAAAAGTATCACCTCCTAACCTAAGAGGTATGGTGCATGAAAATTCTAATGCACTGCATGGGTCAAGTTCGTGAGCTCTAAATATCTATAATGTATATTGTCAGATTTGAAATCTCAGAAAACAGCGCCAGCATTGAGTGAAGATCAACCTGGAAGATGGGCAGGGTTCAATTGAGCCTTGTAGTTGCAATGTTCAGTGTGGTGCTGTTAATTGGGCATGTAGCAAAGGAAGCCAAAGCCTCCAGTTCCGTTTCTGCCTTTGTACAGAACGCCATCTACTCCAACAAGATCACCATCTTCTCCAAATCCTACTGCCCGTACGTGATCAATAACTTTTGTCTTTTTTTTTTTTTTTTCCAATTACTATATGGTTGGAACTAGGTTGTAGATTTGTTGCTGTTCCGAATTCTAATACTCTAGATTTTCTATAATTAGCCAAGCTTTTGAAATCCTTGAAAAGTCTAGAGGCATTATTACCACCATTGGAATTATGAGATATGAACACAATCTATTTTTTAATGGTCGGCTTTATTTTAAAATTGGATTTGGGTGTGATTGTTATTTTCCATATAGTAAGATTTCGTGAAATTGATGAGATTCTTAGGCAGATTTCTTGAATTCCGAGACATTTGGGTTCCAATTTCAGGGAACAAAATGTATTATTTCATAAAACTTGAAGATTTTCTTGGTTGTGTCCATGCAGTATGCTTATGAGTACATGCATTCTTCCTAGAACAAAAGCATAAATAGTTGTGGAATTGGTATTTAGGTCTTTAGCAATGTGATATACTGTCAGATTTTCTCTTAAATTTATGTAAATATGTGAAAAATTAAAATTATGGATAAGCAGGTAATGGAATTAGGTTTGCATCATCTGGTGTTCATTGAGTGCTTTGAAGATGTATTTTGCTTGAACTGAGCAATTATTTTTTTCCCCTATTGAACTTGCAAAACAATGAGTACTGGTTGTTCCAAGCAACGCTATTTTAAGGAAACCATTACATATAGTTGAGGTTGCAACATTTGAATTCAAATATTAGTGTGCTTTTGCTTGCCATGTTGAGTATGGGGTGAGAAGGTGCCCTTGCTGCTAAGTTGGAGCTGGGGAAGTTAAAGCAGGATGTCTGGTGTGACGTCGTCCCTATGGACATATTACTTATCCTACTTGGAACACCATGGTAAGGGACAAACATATAAGATGCTCAAGTAGAAGCCAAGCTGTTGATGACATTAAAAAAAAAATCAAGTAATTGCTATTAGCTGTTCCACCTCGTTTGTTTTTGCAGATGAGTTGAGATAAAAGTTGAAAGTTGAATAAAGTATTGTTAGAATATATTTTTTTAATATTATTTTTGTTTTGGGATTTGAAAAAGTTGAAAATTTGTTTATTTTATTTTGTTTGAAAATTTGAGAAAGTTGTAATAATTAGATGAGATGAGAATGGTTGTAAAACAAACAAGGTATCAACTTGGGATGTTAAAATCAATATGCTGTCATTAGTTTCACACTTCGAATTGCAATTGCACATATAAAAGTTAATGACTCCCTTTTCAGTTTCCAGAATTGCAACCAAATCTGTTATATACTCTGTGTGTGTGTGTGTGGAAACAAATAACGTAGCATAAGGAGTACTTTGCTTTACATTGTTACTAGGTATTGCTTGCGTGCCAAGCACATTTTCAGTGAACTCCATGAGCAACCTTTTGTTGTTGAGCTCGATCTCCGAGGTATCTATTACCAGGATTCTTTTTTCTTACCTGCTATTTTTGGATGTGGAAAAGTGTTTTATAAAGGCCATCATCATGAATTGGTGTGCAGACGACGGCGGGCAAATTCAGAATGTTATTTTGGATATGGTTGGCCGAAGCACTGTCCCTCAAGTGTTTGTGAATGGGAAGCATATCGGTGGCTCTGATGGTTACCTCTTAGCTCTTTATTTTTGTTAAAAAATGAAAAATGTTTTTCCTTCTCTTGTAGCCTCAAAATGCTAATCCATTTTACCTCTTTGTTAAACTGTTGTTTTGTAATTCAGATCTCAAAGCTGCAGTCTTGAGTGGTCAATTGCAAAAAGTTCTCGGCACGAGCTGATGCGACACTGGGCTAAAATGGAAGCATATGGTATGTTGCTGGTTTTGAGATGGAAAGCTTCATCTTGGCAAAATGTGCTAAATATTACAGTGAGTGTATGTTAGGTATGTGATAAAAGCAAGTTTTGGACACTTGTTCATCTGTGCTAGAGTACATTGTAGTGCATGTTGAAATCTGGAGTTGTGAATATCATAAAGTCGTGTATTAGACTCTGAGACTTGCATCCCTCATTCATTCTGCAGATTGATTTGCTAGAGCTTTGCATAATTTGGTACCGTTCATTTCTGTGTCATATAGCAATTCCGCTTGTACATTAGATGACTCTTAAAGTGAAGTGTTATAGCCACAAAAAAAATCCCCCAAAAGTAAACTAACAAATTGATGCAGATTTATATGAAATGTAACGCATTAATGTATGTCAATTTGTGAATTTATCTTTATGAGATCTATTTATGGCTAAAGCATTACTCAATCTTAAAACATCGAATTGAGATGTGCAACTAGTATATCACATATCATAATGATTTAAAAATCTCGAGAAAGTGGTTATGTTTCTTAAAAGACTAGAACCTAGAGAAAGTGGTTACATTTCTTAAAAGGCTAGAACCTACCGAGGGAGGACTTAAAAAATAAACTGAAATATGGTTTTAATTGCCCTTGAACCGAGACAAGGAAATATGCTTTCATTTTCGTAGTGACCTAGAAAAATTGCTTTCCATGACATGATTAATGTCCAAAACTATCACATTTCAGGAATAGTAAATCTTTTACCATATTACAAAGAATCGACAACTTCGACAAATTCACTACCTTCCTTATTAGGCCAAAATGTATTACACTCCAAAGGGCTGACAGCCTTTTCAGAATGTCAAAAGGAGCGACATATAAGTAGAAGCAGCAATGCCAGCAAATACTGCTGTGTTGCTGATTAGGAAGGCTCTACATATGTATCCGGTCGCCAATTACCTTTCTGTGCACTGAGCATCCCTTCTTGGTTCTTGGAGAAGGTTAAATGAACCTCCCAGTGCAAAGATTTGAGCAAGTTCTCAACTTCCCCAATTGTACTCGACTCATCACGAACAATCAACTTGCCTCCAGGTCTGACTACTCTATCCACCTCTACCATTACAGGAGCAAGTTTGCACCTGATGAAATTGAAAGCACAAACACCACAACTTTGAGACACAATAATCATGAGATCATGTGCAATAAATAATTCAAAAGTTTCTACCTCTTTTTCAGCTTTGAGAAAAGATGATCCGCATGCAGTAGGTCATAAGTGCGTGGGTACGTACTGAAGGATTCACACCAGTCATGGTATATCCCAAAAAGGCCTCGTTCATAGATTATGGGAAGCGTATCTGGCGAGTCTATGTTCACCACGTTCAACACCCATACTCGAAGATCCTTCAGAGCAGCGGCAAACCTTCACGCAGAATATCCCATAACCTTAGACGTACGATGAGCCATGATACATCATGGACGCATTAAACATATGAAATTTAGATAAAACATCAATATTACCCTCCATAGACAGCTCTCATGTCCATGACATTTCTCACATTGGACCAAGTGATACCCAAACTAGTCACATATGACTTGCTCACCACTTGTTTCCAGTGTTCATGGTCTGCTGCAAAGTCTTGCGGAGCTGGTTTCCCATATATACCCATTTGGGAGCTATTTAACCAGTAAGGAGGTGTTTGCAATCGACGAGGCCAAGCCTCGGGCCATTGGGTTCCTCTCTCAGCCTCGTCAACAGGCACTCGATGCATGCATGGCTGCAGAGGCACATGCCTGGAAATGGTCCGTCAAATAAATAAGTCAAACCAAGTGATTATAACAACAACATATAATATAACATGTCAAACCAAGTCATTGTTAGCTGTTATAAACATTGGAATCGTACCAGGCAGCATTTGGATCATCATCATTTTTGCACATTGGTGGTCGTTTCTGCTTTCTTTGGTCATAGCAATTATTTGAGCTTGGTTTGCGATAGATTGCAGCACTAACTGAATTAAGTTTATCCTTGTTGATGGAGACAAGCTCCCAACACATGGAGGTCGTAAGGGAAGACATTTCTAGATAAATGAATAACATGTCAGCGTAAGGTAAAATCTTAACTGCCTATAGATAAAGAAATTTGATGATCAGTGTCCTACCTTTCCAGATTTCTACATCTTCCTCGAGCTTCTGGTACACGGGAGTAGCTGACCAGACAAAATAACCTCCTGGCCTTAGAACTCGGTTCAACTCCAAAAGAAGCATGCCACCTACACCAAAGTTTGATGTTCTTAACAAACCAAGGGAATTCTTGACTATTTAATCTGTCGAGAAAGTCACTCTGTTTATCATGTCTCTTTTATTCTAGACCAGCCATCCCTAGAATTCAATCAATAACTTTAGGGTATCTATATCCCAAACCACGAGCAACAAGGTAAAACATGCATGCAATTGATAGAAAGGTCAGACTTATGAAGCTTAATAGCAATGCAAGTACTCAGAAGTCAGAACCTTCTGCATGCCAAGGCACTCTGCAGCGTGCACAATGCACAAGATCAAAGACCCTGCTTGGGAACGGAAGCCGCTGGGAACCCATGACAGCAGATATTGCAGGTATTCCCCTTTCCAGGGCAAACTGAACTTGAGCCTCGTGTTCATCTTTGGGTGCAAAAGACATGGTAAGAACATCTCTTTCAAAAAGATAACCGCCAAAGCTAGCAACCCCGCAGCCAACATCCAAAATTACTCGAGTGTGCTTCCCCCATGCAATATTAGGTATCGACTGCAGCAGCCACACCAAATGAAGACCGAGACTGAGGCATGGACACATAACAAAGAAGGAAAAAGCGACAAATCAAGAAGTCGAGTGAAAACAAGCACAATTCAAGCGATCATCATATATGGTTTATAATAGGCCAAGCTAAAAACATGTAAATGAGACAGTTATATACATATATATCATGAATTATATATCCTAGCTAGTTTCGCATTATAATCTATATATATATATATACTTGATACTCAATAGACATGGTCCGTTGGATCACGATCAGCTTAGCCTACCTGTTGAAGAAAATCAATGTAGTGGAGCGCGCCATGTATGAATTGGGTCCCTCCACCAGGGAATGTCAAGAACTCACCCGTCACCTTCACCCAGTTTTGGTGTCCCTTCACCTCTGCGAGCTTCGCATGTGGCACATTGTGATACCATATCTGCCGGATCGCAATGTGAAACTGAGTCACTTATAACCAACCAAAATAAAGGATATGAGAGTAGAATTGAATGTAATTTTACAGAACTGACTCTTCCTCCCTTTTTTTTTTCTCTTAAATGTTTCGTCCCATAAAGAATTGTGAACAATTACTTTGCAAATGTACTTCGTACTTCAATTATAAAACTCTTTTTATTATAATATCTAACCTATCATATAAATGTGTAGAGTTTTTATTTTTTTTAAATTATGTTCGTAATCCTAGTACTTGACTTTTTCTTCTTCTTTTTGCATAGTTACATAACTCAACAATCAACTATCTTTCCTTGAAAAATTATTTGTAGTTATAAAATGTGTAAACGTCATACATTTTTTTTTTTTAAAATAATAAATCGGGATCCACGTGAAAAAATTAATTTTTTAATAATAAATTCTATATTTAAAAAAAAAACACACACACAACACTTACATGTTCCATAATTATATTTAACATTATTTTTTTATTTTATCTATTCCCATTTTGTATATTTCTTTCTCTATTATATTGATTGTACAAAGTCCATTATCGGGATCTTAGGCGCTGTTTAATTACTCGTATTTGACTTTTGGAATCTATAAATCTTACTTAAAAATGGGAAAAAAAAAAAAAATGGAACACCCTAAATTACCACGTACCTTGTCTCGGCTTTTGGGCCACATGATGGGCGTTTTGTACCCCTCTGGAGGTTGGACCAGACACATAGGTCCCTCCTCAGGGCAATGCCTTTCTCGGTGCTCGAAGTGTTTGGTCGTGCGTAATTTTTTCAATGCTTTCTGGTTGTCCAAACAAGGTATGTAATCAGTACCAGCCGTGACGTTACATAGATGCCACGTGTACCCGTAGATGCTCCAAATGGCGTTAGATTCGTCCTTGCGTCTTTCCTTTTCGTTCTCAGATTGAGCTGCTTGAGTCGACCACGACTTCTTTGACTCCTTCGACTCTTTTGGAATCCCCGTGTTCCCCCCACCTGGAAATGCCTCTCCAGCATTTAAATCTACGGACTTACTTTCTGTCTTCTCCTCTTTGTTTTGTTGAGATTCTTGATTCTCGAATACTTCGTGGGATTCTTTGGGTACCTCATTAGTCTCATCTTGAAATTCTTGCTGCGTTTGTTGTTTCTGTGGAACCTCGGGATTTTCTTCTTTGTTTTCAGTGTCTTCTTTCTGTTTTTCTTGTTTTTGACCTTCATCATTCTTAGATTCTTGGGAGCTTTCATGACTTTCATCTTCATCATTCTTAGATTCTTGATCTCCACTTGGTACTTGATTGATCTGAAACTCCGAAAGATTGCTTACAAAAGATTGTTGTTCATTACCCATTTTCTGGCTTTCGACGGCTTCTAATTGGTTTTGAGTAAAAGAGCTTTCTTCAGATATCTGCTTTTCATTTTCCTTTTGCTTTTCTTGCTCTTTAGAAGATTCTTTCCCCCGTAAATCTTGGGAATTTTCTTGTTTTTCATTTATACCATCGACAGCATAATTGACTACGTTCGGGTCCTTCGAATCACCTGGCAATGAATCCAACTTCTGATCCCCTGACTTACTCATGTCGTCCTTAGATTCCTCACGATGATCATCAGAATTAATGGCGTCATCAGGGAGATCACCTGGATTGTCTTGAAAAGCAGAAGGATCCTTTTTAACGTCGGACCTGGTGGCGGATTGATCTTCTGGAGTACTACTAGTGGTGGCAATGTGACTTGCATTTTGTGGGGAAGTTACAGAGTTGGAGGTTAGCATCCATATCGCCCAAACACACAGCCCTAGAAACACCACCATTGTTATTGTGGATCCGTATGAAGATGAAGATGATGAGGAAGACCGCTTGCTATTTCGCGACTTTCCCAACGCCATGCTCTTGATCTGTTAGCTAGAGAGAGAGAGAGAGAGAGAGGTTACGAGGGTTAGGATGATGAAAATGGAAAATGTTTTGGTGGGGGAGAGGATTTGGGTTATGTCTGTGGATCACGAGGAAGATGAACTTGGAATTACTTGGAGATGAGACAGAAGCATTCCAACTTGGAATGTCTCAAGATCCATAGGAGTAGGAGAAGGGAAATTTCTTAAACCGTTTTAAGGCCGCAGTCTAGCTATATATTGCAAGAAAGACGGGATTAATCGGCCTTAGATATGAAGAATGTTAGAATTAATAGCAGGGTCACGAGACGGATCATCGAGAAGCCCAATCACGGTATGATCAGAAACTTGTTCAGTTTCAAGATTTGGTTCAGTTTCAAGATTTGATTGGGTGGAGTTAACTCCAATCACATTTTTAGAATATATATAAAAAAATATATAAAAGTGACTATATAAAATTTTAATTCTATAAATAATTTCGATGTATAGAATACACTATTTACCGTGGCGGAACCATACAATATTTTTGTGGGAATCCCACTTTTCTAATATGTAACATTTATGTAAAATAAAAATAAGTTTGAATATTCAACGATATTTTGGTGACACATTAAGTATATAATGTTACAACCGAGGCTTAAAATAAATTTTTTCTTACTCAGTAAAATCTAAAAGATACAAGTTCTCAACTATTTTTTATACAAAATATCAACATTAAATTATTCTTTTAGTCTTTATTTCTTTTTGAGTTCCAAATTAAAAAACTTAATATCAAATAATCAAGAACTTTGGAGTCTATATTAATAAGTTTATTATTCTCATTAATTTAGTTTTACTTTGAACTTTTTATAGAATTTATCCGTCAAATTGAAAGAATTGTTAGGGGCAAATAAATTAATTTTGAAGAGACCACATCATAGTAAATACTTGATATATAGAAATTAAATAAGATTTTGGGTCATATAGGAAAAATTTGAGAGAGACATTGCTATGTATATATGAATTTTAAAGAAATTTAAAGAGTATGTAAGGGTTACAATTTTTTTAGGGTGGCCATAGCCCATAGTTTTAACTTAGATCCGCTGACCATTCATGACTTATGACAAAATTTAATTTATAAGGTTTAAATTTTAAAATTTATTTTTTAACTTAAATTATATCAAATAAACACTTTGTTAAATGTGTTATCTACATCAACTTTTCGTTACCAAATATAGATTAGTTTCGTCAACTACCATACATATTATGAACTATCATGTACGCTAAATTAAGACGCTGTTTGAATAGTAAAAATATTTTATCTCATCTTATATTATCTTATTTTATTGTATCTCATTTCATTATTATAAATTTTCTAAATTTTCATACAAAATATAATAAACAATTCAACATTTTCAAATTCTAAAACAATAATAATATTAAAAAATAATATTCTAATAGAATTTTATTCAACTTTTATCTCAACTTTTATCTCAACTCATCTTATTTTATCTCAACTCACTATCCAAATGGCACCAAAAATAAAATTTAAGAACTTGAAAAAATACTAATTAGTACAAAATACAAAGTGCTACAAACGAGATTTTCTAAAAAGATCGAAAAAAATGAAGCTGGAAATTTTTGTAGACAAAAACTAAAATATTAAAAAATACAAAACAAGATCAAATGGTACTTAAAAGAGGCTAAGTCCAATCCAAGATTTGCTTCTGCATGCAACGGCCCACTAATGCCTTTTGGACCTGATAGCCCACATATATAGTACTGTCAGCAAACTCAAACTTGGGCTTGGGCAGTTTCTGTTTACCCCTTGTATTGTCCCTAGAATAGTCTGGAGCTTTAAATATTTTGGGGTTTAAATTATTTTTTTGTTTGGAGATTGGATCGAGTAGCATAAAGTTGCTCCCAAATGGATGAACCCATCATCACCATAAGAGTTTGGTCTCTCTACTTTATTACATCATGCGCGCACGACATTTGAAATATTGTCTCTTTAGAACCTACATTTTGGGAGTTAGCTAGATTAGGTTGATCGATTCAAGGCCTTCTATTCCCTGAAAGGCCAATGTAGGCCGGGCGTAGTTTGTACTTCTTGCACTACTTTAGATTTCCGAATCTTATCTGTTGCTAGAGACTTCTAAATGTTGTCCATTACCTTAGTCCAAGTTGCTCAAACTCAGTAACTTTAACGAATATAAGGTCCCAAAATGCAGAAACTACATCATGAAATGTCCTATTAATTACGTACTATGTCGACATTCTCTAGGTATATAACATAACATAACATGTTATATAACATGCCGTGTATATAACTTATTGTTATATATGAGTACTACTTGTTGAGGCAATCCGGACATAAATCATGATTAAAAGAGGTATTTGATTCGTTGATCAGAATTCAGTGTCTTTGTAATATTTTTCGCTAACTTAAGCATCAAAGTCATTTCCTAAAGAATTCCTCCGACGAACTTTGTTACTTATTATATACACCTAATTGTTTGTTTTCCACCATTAAGAGCTCAACGGATTAGCACAAGAAAAATGTTAGTTTCAACAACCCACGTCGTACGTACATCCTATAAGAGGGTATAGAATTAAGTCGACCATCCATAGCCAATTATGATGAACAATTATGGATTTAGGAAGTAGTAACGAAAGGAAAAGGGCTTTTTCTTTATGGTGGCATAATTGCGAGCGAGCATCGAGTAAAATAATCAAAGGAGTGCTTGTAAAAGAGAGAAAAGTCATGTGATGTTGCCATTTTACTATGTTGGGCGGTGCATCGCTTTCACCTTGTTAAGAGACTTTAGTCTATTTGGGTGGTTATTTCTACTTTGCTTGTCCAATCAAGGCAGCTTCAAAATGATGGAAATTCCAATGGAACTTCTCCACCATGTTATGCACCATCACTACATTATTTTCTTTTTCTTTTTCTTTTTTAACACTTTATATATAATCATTTTTTTTTTTTTTCCATAAGGATGAACAATATAGGGATCAAATGATCAGAAATAGAATAGATACAATGTGGGGTAGGATCATGGACATAATATTGGGAAAGCATATAGTAATATTGTTCATGTATGCAGCCCATTTAGCTAAGTTGAATGAAATTGACATTTCTACGTATCTTGATGCATGCCTTCCATAATTGTGCGTTTTTTAGTCGGTCGTTAGATGATCATTTTGAATAGAATTTTACCATAAAAATATCTTGTAATCAGTCGCCTTTGATGGTCAAGTTGTCCAATATTCCCACTCTTTCCTTTCGTGGCTACAATCATATTTGCTTTAGATCTTTAGTAGTCACTAAAACGATAAGAGCATCAAAATGACTTTTGAACTGCAATAATATTCAGTAAAAGCAACCTAGCTAGCTAGAGTTATCTTTGATCACTGTTTTTCTCTCAATTTTCTGATCAATTATATTGGATAAGGGTATAAGAAGGGTACTCGATCGGATGGCTGGGGTAGGGGCCGGGTAACGGAAAAAGGTTATGGAACTTGATATAGCTAGTTGGGGTATGATTTTTGTGTATTTTCCTTCCTTCCATCCATAGATAGAAGCTAGTCAATTTGGGTAGTGGAATATTCTTAGTATATTTTATTACTATTTATTATTTTATAATTATTTTTTATTATTTTATACTATTATTTAATACATTATAATTATTTTTTTATTATATTTTTTTTTACTTATAAAATATTTAAGGTCATCTCAGTATCAAACGTAATTAAATGATGATGTTGTGCCATTAATCTTTGTACAGTACTTGCGCTTTCGGGGAACAACCTCAATTTGGGATTGTACTACTGCGTACTACTGCATTGATGGGTGGCAGCTTACTCATTCATGATCACTAATCTTTTGTTTTTTTTATTGAATTTTCAGTTCTAAGTTTTATTTTTTAACTTTTTTTTTTTTTTCTTTTCACTACAGCATATACCCCTTTGCGACCAGGTTTTTTTTGGGCTGTCCAAGTCTCGTCGCTAATAGGGCTGAGCAGAAATCCGAAAATCCGACTCCGACTCCGACTCCGCTCCGGCTCCGCTCCGACTCCGCTCCGACTCCGACTTGTCGGAGTCGGAGTCGGAGTTTTTTTCCCATGAAAAGTCGGAGTCGGAGTCTAGGCGGATCCGACTCCGACTCCGCTCCGATCCGACTCCGATCCTCCGACTCCGACTCTGACTTCTTATTCCGACTCCGACTCCGACTCCGCATCCGACTCCGCTCCGCTAGTGTACATATTTTATAAAAAATATATGTGTTTTTCTATATAGTAATCATATAAATATAAATATAGTAACATCATTAGTTAAATCCAATAATATACTAACAATTAGCACTAGTTATTAGTTATAAACTTATAGTAAATAAGTTAATAAATATTACTAATTTACTATATACTAATAGACTAATAGTATTAGACTATTAGTATATAGTAAATTACTAATATATATAATAGTATACTATTAGTTGTATATATTAAATTAATATCTTTAAGTTATTATCTATTAGTAATTTAGTACTAGTGTAGTGTTATCACATATTATTAGTTACTAGTTATTACATCTAGACTATCTAGTTATAAGTTATTAGACTATAGTAAATAAGTTAATAAATATTACTATATATTAATAGACTAATAGTATTAGTATTAGTGTATTACTAATATATAATATATATATATATAATAGTATACTATTAGTTAATATATATTAAATTAATATCTTCTAAGTTATTATCTATTAGTATTAGTGTAACTAGTGTTATAGACATATTATTAGTTACTAGTTATTACATCTAGACTATCTAGTTATTAGACTATAGTAAATAAATTAATAAATATTAATATTAGTTATATGTATATTAAATTAGTATCTTTAAGTTATTATCTATTAGTACTAGTCTAACTAGTGTTATTAGATATTATTAGTTACTAGTTATTATATCTAGACTATGATGACTATCTAGTTATTAGACTATAGTATATAAATTACTAAATATTACTAATTTACTATATATTAATAGACTAATAGTATTAGTATTAGTATTAGTGTATTACTAATATATAATATATATAATAGTATATATTTTTACTAACTTAAATATATTTTTACTTACTTAAATATATTTTTACTAACTTGTTAAATATAGTTTTACTAACTTATTAATTTATTTTTACTAACTTATTAATATGTTTTTATTATTAATGGTTTTCACTTCCCCCCCCCCCCAACAACAAGCGGCGTCGTTTGGGGTTAAAATAACCCCAAACGGCGCCGTTTCTGTGCAACCCTAATGGGTTTGCACTTCCCCCCACCCCCACAAACGGTGCCGTTTGGGGTTAAAATAACCCCAAACGGTGCCGTTTCTGTGCAACCCATTAGGGTTTTCACCCTCCCCCCCTCGATTCCCTTCCCCTCGCCTTCACCGAAGCCTTCTTCCCTTCTTCCCTCCCCTCCCCCTGCGCCGAATCGATTCTCTCTCTCACTCTTCAGAAATCGATTCTCCCCTCCCCTTCCCTTCTTCCCTTCTTCCCTCCCCCATACCCAGTTCCCAACTTCCCAAATCGGCAAACCAAGTCATCGCACGGTGCCAAGTCCGACGCCAGTGCCATCGCAGACCTGGGTCATCAGTCATCGCACGGTGCCATCGCAGCCAACCAAGTCCGACGCCATCAACGCCGTCGCCCAACTCCGACTCCGCTCCGACAAGTCGGAGGCGGAGTCGAAGCGGAGTCTAACACCTTCGGAGGCGGAGTCGGAGGCCGGATTCGGCCTCCGATAAAATCGGAGTCGGAGTCGGATGACTCCAATACCGACTCCGATTCGTCGGTGCTCAGCCCTAGTCGCTAAAAGCCATTTACACGCTTTATTTCCTGCAGGAAGTAAGTCACCACAAGATAATACTTATTGCGACAGATCTTTGTCGCCACGATTAATATTGACAAAATGTTTGTTTCCAACACCTTTACGTCTTTTAAGGCGATGCTTCTCTGAGGTAGGTAAAAAGTCCTTTGGGACTTAAATACCCTTTCCATTTTCTCTACCCGGCCACGTCGTGTACGTACGCTACCAAGCCGTTGCCGCCTCAATCAGCTGATGAGCTGCGTCTCTCTCTCTCTCTCTCTCTCTCTCTCTCTCTCTCTCTCTCTCTCTCTCTCTCTCTCTCTCTCTCTCTCTCTCTCTCTCTCTCTCTCTCTCTCTCTCTCTCTCTCTCCGTTAGTTTTATTTATCAGATTAAGTTTTTTTCTAGTATAGTTATTTTTATGTTTATTAGTGCCATTTAAAGATAGATTACATAAATTCTATTCAATCTACCAATTAAGAGATTGCAATTACCCATTTTCCTCTTTAAAGAAAAATCACGTGAACTAAAAATTCTTAAGAAGAAAAAAAGGCAGACGTACTGCTAAATATATATTAAAAAAAAGGTTTTTAGCAATTATTTTGAAGTTGTATGTATATATATAAATCTAAAACAATCCCAATTGTAAAACATGTATTGTATATATGCCAAAGTGGTTTCTTCATCGATAGGCTAATTAAGGCTTCGTTTGATTACATAGTTCAGATGAGATGTTTTGTTGAAAGTTAAATAAAATATTGTTATAATATAATTTTTTAATATTAATTTTATTTTGAGATTTTAAAAAATTAAATTGTTTATTATATTTTACATGGAAATTTAAAAAAATTATAATGATAAAATGAGATGAGATAGTTTAGATTTATATAAACAAACGGGACAATTATGCTAATTCGCATTCATTAAAAATTTTGACTCACCTGCAATAACCCATGCAATAACTACATGACTTGCCACAAATTAAAGCCAAATAATGATGAATGGTCCACTTTGATATATATCTATATAAATGGGCATTACCCCAGGCCAAATAATACTACTATTGCTGTGAAAACTTTTTCTTATAGGGACCATGCATGCCAGTTCGAAATAAAACTAAACCCCAGGCCGGACCGATGTGTACATGATTGATCATGTGAAGATGATTCATCATATATATGAGGGACGAGTTAGTTTACATAACAGTCTCCAAATCTGTTCATGTAAACTTATGCAATTATATATGTTTAAAAAAAAATTTAAAATTATAATAGTATTTTTTTAATGATATTTTTTTTCCTTTTACTCTGAGGACTGCAAATAGAATTTTTTATGAGGAATATGGGATATCAGTTTGAATTTCAATATTGGTTGCATGGTACTACGTACTCATGAATAAATATTGATGTTTATTATGGATAATAACTCCAGCAGTGTTCTTGCTTTTGAGAGATCATACTGATCTATCAAAAATTCAAATTAGAAAATAATGTTTATTATGGACAATACGACCAAACCAAAGGTAAATTATAACTCATGGCCGTACGTCCCTATAATAAAACATTTCTTTCACCTCAATTTTTATTATATGAATAATTTGCCGCACGTATGATCATTGAAATTGTAAGATGTTCCTGTTTTTTAATTTTTAAATATCATTTGAAATTATATATCTTGTGTTGTTCAAGGAACATGCAGTAATTTAATTTCTAAATCAGACTATATATATATATATATATATATTAAGAAATATATAATTCTCACATATTCAAATAACACATTATAAGTTACTGGCTTAAAGTATTTAATTTGAAGAGAAATCTGTCTGTCAGTTCATTAAAAAAAGAGAAATGATATTTATAATATTAAGATATGTAAATCTCACACATTCTTTTTAAAAAAAGTGGTTAGATCTCATGAATAAAATTATTATTTTTTAATAATACTGGACTCCACTTTTCACAAATGGAGTATACGTACGAACTTATATACCATAAAATTATATCTAACATTACTCTTACAGAAATTAACATAGTCCCGACTCCAAGCTCGCTCAATTCTTCTTTTTCTTCTCTCTTATTTTTTTAATTTCATCCTAGTTAAAGGGTTTTTCATTAATGCTAGCTAGGGTATCTTTTTGAAAAATTAGGTTCACTTAAAATCTTGCCAATGCCAGCTAGGGTTGATATAACTTTTTCAAAGGGTTGTATAATGTGCCAATAAACATACCCTAGCTAGTATATAGAAATTAGTGAACCCGGACGTACATGCGATCAATCTTCATTAAAGCAAGCAAGCATTAGCTAGCACCAAACTTTCACCACCACTGCATGAAACCCTCCTTATATATTGACCAGTCATCAGCTGGTCCTCACAAAAATAATTTGCCAAGAGAAAAGTGACTTCTTAATTAATTAATAATTCGATCGATCCATCATGGTATATGGTACGTACGAATAATATCCATGTGCAGATCACTATTATTAATGCATTATATATATATATATATATATATAGTGCAGTGCATGAGTTATGAGTGGATTAAGTAGGTTCAAAGACGACGAACAAGTCAATGCAGCACCAAATAAATAAACCTTTTTAGGCTGAATAATAACAACATCTATTGGTACTAATTACTGCCGGGATTATTGATCATCTATAAGAGCCGAATTAGCTAGATCAGCTACATGAACATGATCATGACAGCGACACTTACCAAAACCATAAAAATTAGTTGTTTGTACGTACATAGGCTTAGCTCATTGAGATGATCATGACCGTTATTACATATATACATAACGTAAGTGAATGAAAATTAAGCACTAATAATTAATGACAATAATATTAATATTGCGTTTTTTTCTGCATAATTGAATGTTTACAGTAACCTCGGCCTTGGCCTTGGGGTACTGCGCCTAGTAATCGGCCTAGAGCAAGCTAAATAAACCAAACGTCTCGAAGCATGCGCGCATTTATATTGATCTTGAGGTTATGGGATTGAGGGAACTTATAATAATTAGTTAATTTCCCTCGAATGATATCATGAGTATGTGCACTCACTCCAAAATTAATCAGAGTACTTTGTGCCAGACGTTTAGAAAATTAAAATGAATGTTATTTTCATCACTGAACCTAGTTTCAGAAACACATGAGGCGAAACTGTTACCCAGCTCATGTGTTGGGAAGCTAGCTAGCTACCTAGGATCGTTTGGTCCTCATACAAATGACATTAAAGAGAGTACAGAAATAGTGTATATGGTACTTAACTCGATCTCCCTGGCCATAACACTATTAATTCGTCGCCCCATCCGCCCATTAACAATATTGTTTTATACATCTAGGCGCCATATAGTAGTACTTGTCAATGGTCCTACACGAATTCATCCTTGAAGTCAAGGTCATTTGGACCTTATAAACAACTTATATCAATTAAAGAGTACACAAACCTTTAAATATATATCCCGAAAATTAAATATATATGCACTGCCCTATATACTTTTAGGGTACTATTTTATTTACATAACTCATGATATATGCAGTCCTATTCTAATATTAATTAGATCCATCTTTTAGGGTTATTTATAAAAAAAAAAAATTAGGGTCAAGGTCAAAATTCTCTTTTTCTTACACATGAGAAAAGAAAAAAGAAATATTAAAATGGTCATTCGTCGTTTTGGTTGTTAGCTGGGTCTTTCTATATATATTAATATATAATTATTTTCTTTCCCTTTTTCTTTTGGCTCCAGTAATTACTCATGGATCTTTATATTTATATATAATATAATAATAGGAAATAAAACTTTTATCCTTTTATTAATTTAGGCTATGGACCATTGATCATTCAAGTAGGCACAAAAATAGAGAGTAGTGGTCCGCTCTCGCGCATAAAATTTTAATTTCTTTCGGCTCCGGCCATATTATTCATCAAAAGCTTTTGAAGTATAATTTGCGTGGTATAAACGACGACCGCGAACTCAAACAGCAGCCAAGCCATGCATCAGACTCGCACGGATTCAGATCAGAACTAATAATATTGGAACGTACAGTGCTATATATATACAGTACTCACGACGCTCGCTGCAGGAAAAAGAGGGAAAAATAATGGTACAAATTCAGTTCAACAGTTTGAAAATGGTTTCTTCACATGCATGGATTCTTCAGTACCTTTGATCATCATCTTAATTATAGGCCTTTTTCATAATTACTAGCTACCGCGTACACTGTTTCAACCATGTGAGAAAATATTACTATCAGTACTGAATGACTTTAACTATTACTGAGGTGACGAGGTCTGATTTTAAATGGTCCTACCTACCTCAAAAAGTTTTCAAGAAAAGACAAGGAATATTGATGATTACTTCAATACTACAGTACATCGATCTATGCTCCCAGTTTTCACACTTCCCTGAGGACAAGGCAAGGCCAGGGTAATATCATCCAGCAGAAGAATCGGCCGGACACCGAAACATCATACTGCTCTGTTGTGGAACTAACCGAAGGAATAATGTAATATCTGAGTTCTGCTTAATTAGGTAGGAAGCAACCAAATCTTATTGCAACATATTTTGGAGCTAACAAGATCAAATGCCCGTTCCCACCAACCCTACATTTATGACCTTTAATTGAAAGTAACTTAATTTTCTTCGTCTTTAACGACAATGTTACACACATATCTCCCCCAACTCTTTCACCCTCGACTCCAAAATAACCTCTTCAGTAAATGACCTAGCTAGGAGGAGTGCATGTAGCTCCCAGGCCTGCAACCCTAGATAGCTGTCATGATCAGGCCGGTTTTGCCAAAAATAGAAGTTGATAACAACGACATGAAACGCTACTGAAGTAATTTGCAAAATAATTGTGTAATGTGTTTTCAATATTAATGCATGTCTGCCACCCATCCAAGAAGGGATATCGGAGTTAGTTAACGTTGGGATTTGCGGCTTCTCTGGATCGGGGTTGCCCTAATTCCTATATATATCTACTACATATACGTAGACCATGGCTCTGAGCACCTAAACAGACCCATTTGTTGGCAGTTCTATTTTGATATATGATGATCTATCGCTAAAAATAGAGAGTCAAACTAATAATGGGTAAACGCGTTTTGTGGCTTCTGATCTCTCTTTCTAATGAAAAGGTGTTGATCACTCTGTGATCATAAAAGTTCTTACAAAAGGTGGTAGTCAACTAAGGAAACAAACACAGGGCTCGAGAATGACAGCCACAGTTACAACAATTATTGGAATTTGGGACTCGCACAGCTAGCTCATTCACTTCTATCTCCATCTGGGAAAACCAAAAGAAAAACAAAAAAATAAAACAAAACACAAAGCAAAGAAATATTAGCCCTTTTATTACCACTGGAGCTCGGTTTTTTCCTCCGATTTGATTCTTCCTTTAAGCGCGCGCGTGGCAGGTGAGAACTTTCACCTCTGCAGAGGTACAGAGGCTTCGAAGTTCCAATCAGTTCTGTTCATTTTCTTCGTTCATCCACTTTTATTTTCACAAATAATTTGAGATGAGCTAAAAATAAATAAAAGATGAGTTGAAATTATATAGAAATTATATATAATGACACAATTATTTTAATGATTTCTTTTAATTAAATACTAGTGAAGTAGCTGCTGAGTTGGATAATCAGTTAAATGGTTAATAATTAATCATCGTGATGGAAAAGCATATAAAATTATGCCAGGAAAAGGTAAATTAAAATCATTCGAACAAGAAATTTGAACATTCAAATTACAATTTTGGTAGGAAGTTAATAAATCGATCTAGCGAGGAAGTTGCTATACCGTTCAAACTAGATTTTAATTCCCGATTGGATGTTAACATAACCGTTCGAATGCATTTTTTTGTCGAATTGAGACAATTATTCGATATTCCCACCTTATTATGTATTCCCTATTATTACCAATAGTGTAAATCTTGCCTACAAAAAACACATCAGCAATTATTACACAAAATTCACTGATATTTTCAGGAATATTGGTTTTTGTGACATTTGTACTTCTTGTCATTTTCACCAAATTACATGCATATTAAGAATGATATCCACTACTGTTATATCATCTACCAAGTCCTCAATTTTACATGGCCTGCAAGTACTTTAGACCAATCGATCAACGTAGAACAAGAAAATAAATAGAAAATAGTGATCTATGAAGTCATTTTTCTTCTTCTAAATAACGTTTTTTTTTTTCAGGGCACCATGCATGGTACCAGGAAATCAGGGGGATCAAAACCCCTAATGTAAGACCCTCATCTTCTCTAGGGATAGAAAAGTATTATATGAACTGCAATGTATGCGGTGGCGGCTTGTCGATCTCTATATATACTCTTGCCATGGCATGCTACATGCAATACCGTATAACATATATCGAATTTTAGAGTTCAAAGTTCAGGGTTTAGGTTTAGAGTTTTTAAAATAATCTAAATGATTGACAAGTATTGAATGGTACTGCAATTTTCTCTTTTAAAAAAAGCGTAGAATACTTTTGCGGAGATTTAATTTGAAAGGTGTGAGACTTATTTTAGCATCACATCCTATTAGCTAGGAGGTGCCCTCGTGCATGCGACATATTGTTAAACATAAGGATGTTAACTTATACTCTTGACAAGTGGATTTGTGGTTACCCAAGCCTATTTAATTAATTGCACCCATTTGCTTAGTCTTGCTAACACCACTCCCTATGAACGTCTCTTCTATAAGGCCCCCAAATATGATCATCTACATATTTTTGGATGTCTATGTTACGCTCAAACCTTGCAATCTCATAGGGATAAATTTAAAACATGAGCTACTCCGTGTATCTTTCTGGGTTATCCTCTTGGTCATAAAGCCTATTGCATGTTCAATTTAGAGACAAAGCAAATCTTCATTTCCTGCGATGTAACTTTTGTCAAACATGTATTTCCTTTCCATAATATTGTCCCTCAATTACCCATTCAGACTACTGTTCCACAACCCCTTTTAAAGATACTGGTTCCACCTTTTTTTTCCAATGATGCCTCCTCTTCACCTCCTCCCCCTGCAGATTCTCCTAATGTCTCATCTCCTACCCTACCCCAATCCTTTCAACCAGACCACAAAGCCATATCACTTGTCCCACCTATCTTTAAGACTACGTTTGTCCCACATTACACTCTAAGTCCACTACGCCTTCCTCCAAACCTTAGCATTCGTTAAGTACAGCCCACATCCTATTGTTAATTTTATTTCTTACCATAAATTCCCATTTAAGCATTTTGCTTTCCTTTCTTTTTTGATTGAACATTCTGATCACATTCGTTATTCTCTGGTTGTTCAGCACTTCTATTAGTTTGATACCATGGCTTCTGAAACTCAAGCTTTAGAATCCAACCACATGTGCAGCCTTCAACCCCTTCCTTCTAGTAAGAAACTCAGTGGTTGTAAATAGGTTTTTAAAATCAAGTTTCATGCAAATGGATCCATTGAAAGGAATAAAGCTTGTCTAGTGGTCAAGGATCAAGTTGAAGGCCTCAACTATCATGATACCTTTGTCCCAGTTGCCAAACTTGTGACTGTTCGTTGTGTTTTAGCAATTGTTGCTACTCGCCGTTGGCATATCCATCAGTTAGATGTTCACAATGCATTTATTTATAGCGATCTTGATGAGGAGGTTTACATGAACTTTCCACCAGGTTATGATCGTAAAGGGGAGACTCAAGTTTGTCATCTTCATATGTCTGTCTATGGGTTGAAAGAGGGTTCTTGCAATTGGTATTCTAAGCTTTCTTATGTTCTTATCTCTGCCGATTTCACCCAATCACAAGCTGATCACTCTTTCTTCTATCTATGCAATTTTTTCACTACTATTCTTGTATACGCTGATGACTTTTGTTGGTAGGCAATGCTCTTAGTACCTTCATTGATGTCAAAACTTTCTTAGCCACTCGCTCCAAGATCAAAATCCTTAGTAATCTTAAATATTTTCTTGGCTTAGAAGTGGCCCGATCCCCATCTGCCATTTTTCTGAATCAACGAAAATACACTTTGGACATCCTCTTGGACACTGGCACTTTGGGATCATGACCTGCTCTCTTTCATGTGGAGCAAAATTTGAAATTAACTCTTGAGGATGGTGAACTTCTCCTAGATCCAAGTATCTACCGCCGCCTTGTAGGTTGCCTTATATGCTTAACCATCATTCGGCCTAACATTGTTTATTCAATCAATGTTCTTAGTCAATTCATGGAACAACCTTGGCAACCTCATTATCAAGCTACTCTTCAAGTTCTTTGCTATCTTAAGGCTTCTCTAGGTCATGGTCTATTTTTCCTTCCACATGTAGTTTTCATATATCTGCCTACTCATATCTGATTGGGCCTGTTGTCCCACCACTCACTACTCCATCACGAGCTTCTTTTATCATGCTTGTTGAAAGTCCTATCTCTTAGCGTACAAAGAAACAATCTGTTATCTCTCACTCATCCGTTGAGGGCCTGAGGATGAATACTATGTTATGGCCAATATCACATGTGAGTTAGTCTGGTTAAAGTTCTTACCTAATGACTTGGTTGTTCCTCATCATCAACCTATGCTTCTCCAATATTATGATAATCAAATTGCTCTTCATATCACTCACAACCTTGTTTTCTACTAACGTACCAAACAGATTGAGATTGATTGTCACAACTTAGTTCATGAAAAGTTTCGTGGGGAGAAGTTTCGTGAACGTCTCAATATTACTCTCATGACTCATGTTCCAGCTACTAGTTAAGTACTACCTAACATTTTCACTAAAGCACAGCTTGGTTGTGACTTATTTCATCATTTTGTTGGCAAGTTGGGCATTATAGAGCTTCATTCACCACTTTGAATGGGAGTATTACAACAATTATATTCATATAAGTCACAGATCTCTTACCTTCTCTTCTTAGTCAATGTACAAATTTACTTTCCATGTATAGTGCAGATCATATGGTACAATTGTAGCCTCCACCTTTTATTTCAACACATGTACAATCCATTCACAAATCAATGAAAGAGATTTATTCTTCATTCAACACAAAATGTCAAAACAAATTGATTTATTATAGAACAACATAAACGAACATGAGATGAAGAAAATTAATTAACTCAAAAATCAACCAAATCAACAAACCAAATAAAATAAAAATTTCCAATACATAACGGCAAAAATAAAACCAAAGAAACCCCAAAAAAGAATCTCAAATTCTAGATATATGAAAAAAATAGTAGCATATGAAAAACAAATTCTAGAAGAGTGATGAACATTAATATCATGAAGACTGCGCGCGGGAGGAGTATTTCTATGGCGACGTGGTGTCATGCACTTAGGTGATGAGAAGTGTAGATAACGATTAATCGAGGAGTTGAGACGAAATCAAATGATTTAGGTTAAGGTTAGATCAGATTCATCAGGTGAAATGATCATCATGTACGTGTTAATATCCCAATTAGTTCCACTGTATATAAATATAAGATTCATGACTTTTCCATATAAATTATACGTGATCACAAAAACATTTTTTACATATATATATATATATATATTTCCTTTAAATAAAAATAAACATCATATTTTTTTACATATATATATATATATATATATATATATATAATAGCTCAGACGAATTAAAGAGTACTTATCAGAACTGGTGGAGCTTTGTTCATCAACATGATCTGGTCATCTGCTCCTCAGTCTTTTTTAGTCGAATCGTCCATCGATCGCTTTTAGGGTAATGGGTGGATTTTCTAGACGTTGTTACCTTTACAAGCTGGCCGATTGGGTCCGGTTATTATTAGAATTTTATTCGTAAGATGTGGGATTGAGGTATCCTATAAAAAGACATGTACGAGGGACGTCTCTAATTGATCTTCATTCAACATACCTAATTTTAAAACCTAATTAGTCAGGTCTTAACTATGAGAAAGAAAAAAGAAAGAAAGTTAGCTTAACTGGTTAATTATATATTTTCTTAGATGTAATCACAAAAAATTTCTATAAAAGTAAATATGCAAACTGACGTAATTTGATATGATACATTAGATTGTAAAACTACTTTTATTCACTACAAGAAAACTACTTATTTGTAATCACAAAAAAATTCTATAAAAGTAAATCTACAAACTGATATAGTTTGAAATGATACATTAGATTGTAAAACTACTTTTATTCACTATAAGAAAATTGTTTATTTGTGACCAGTTATTTCCAATGAAATGATTTATTTCATTGAAAAAATTAGTCGCAAATATCTATTTTTCTTGTAGTGATTATAAAGTACGTATATATTTAATATATAATTTATTTTTATAGAATCTCTTTGGGGTTATAGCAGTTCTCATAGAGTTAATGCTGGCATAGTCTCTCCTTATAGATAATATGGCTAGAAGGACACCTAATTTTAATTAGAATGTGATACCTAATTTGGGTCTTTGACTTTGGATGAGCAAAACAAAAGGTAATTCAACAAACCAGCTGTAACTATATATAAAAAGTTGACAATGACGCCTTAATCTTAGTCTAAGTACTACAAATTAAAAGTCTAAATGAAAAGTACACATCCATTTCACCGGATTATGTATAGCTAGTTAGGTTCTAATTCTGTCTGGATGCTTCATGGTTCACACTCATCATCATCATTACATTAATCTAGTTAGCTAACTTCTTATATATAAATAATAAGCCCAAAAAGGAAAACTCGAAATATTAAAGGAAATTAAGAAAGATCTGAAAAAGAACGGATAAGACTAATCAAAAGGGATCGTAATCGATAAAAACCTGAAAATATTAATTTTATTCATTTGAATCTTTCTCAAAGTCATATTGTAATTATGATATTTTTAATTTTTATATTTTTATGTCAAAGAACGTACGGCGATCGGTACTACAGTAGTTTACAAAATGAAGATATCATATTATTAATGTTTGCTGCATATATATTTTCAAAAATAGATTTGTTTTTTGAAAAGGCAATTAAAATAATGTAAGATAATGAAAATATTATCTTATATATATATATATATATATATATATATATATGGATAAAGTAGTAGATTCATTAATCAAAGTGAAAGTATAACAGCTTTCACACATGCTAAAAAAGAGTCGACAAGGGTATCCAAATTCTAATTTTTCATTTTCGGATTAGAGGTTTTTTTTTTTTTTTTTTCGAAATCATGTTAATATCCTCTCTTTAGCTAACCAAGATGACAATTCCTTGATCAACGATGATTCATATTTTTTTATTAAGAAATGATATTTACAGTCGTGGAATGTGTAATTATCGTACAAACTATTTTAAAAAAGTGAATAAATATAAAGTTTACATTAAAAAAGAAAGATTATTTCAATCCATGAGAGAGCTTATATATTTTTTCTAGAACTCGCTCTTGATTCTTTCATAGTCTTAAAACTTAAACAACATAGAGAAAATAGATTTTGCACTCCTAATTATCTGTCGCATGAGAAAATTCCAAATAATCACCACATGGTGTTAGCATGATGGTAAAATCCAATCTTCAATATTAATGTAAAGAAGTGAAATTTGCAGTCATATAATATACAAGTCTCGTGTATTTCTTTTGAAAAATATGGATAAATCTAGAACTCACATTAAAAATTTATTATTTTTAATTATGGACCCCACTTTTTTTTAAGTGAGTTGGCGAGATTTGTACACCCTATAACTATACCTCTTTAGAGCACTCGGTGTATATTTTTCTTATAATATATCCCAAAATTCACTTTTTTTTTTCTAATTTAACTAATGACTTTTACAATATATTATACATCAATTTATCTATTCTTTTCTCTATATCATTTAAATATTTTTTAACTATTTTATTAATTTCAAATATTCTTTCTAACTACCAATGAATTTACAATATCTCAATTCTTTTAATATTTGCAATAACTACTCATATAGGATATAATATAATTTTGTCCTATACACAAAAAATTTAACAAAATTAAAAAAAAAAATTATATGCAAAATATTTAAAAATAAAATCAAAAGATGAAGAAAATAAAAAAATTCGAGTATATTTTAAGAGAAAAATTATAAATATTAGAAGCATGGCAGATAATTTTATTCCGAGTTATGCATCTATCAAAATATTAAAGTCAATTTCATCTAACAAGTGTTAAGAGGAAGACAAAGTATGTGGAAAGAGAAACGAATAAAAAACAAATTATATGGATTAACAACACTTAACTTTTTTTTTTTTTTTTTTTTTTGTGATAGATACATAACAATATCATTGAATAGAAACAATTATAGACAATTATCAAACCATAAGGCTTGAGAAAGACAGTCTGAAATACTATCCCACCACATTTCTATATCCTCCACTCGCCAAGCATATCTAGCAAGTGAATGTGCTGCTATGTTAGCTTCTCTATACACATGAGTAAAAGAAACATTATGAAAATGACTAGAGAGATGCTGCACTTCTGAGAACAAGTTTCCAAGCAGAGAATTAAGCATAGCATTTTGTTGTAAAGCTTCTACTAAAAGCAAACAGTCACTCTCCACGACAAGATGTGAGATTCCCATTGTAGAACACAACTGTAACCCTCGGAATATAGTTAACAATTCCACAGCTTCCGAGTCAATCACATCTAATTCCAGTTTAGAAGCAGCCATGAGTATTTTACCAGCAGAATCGTGAAGAAGGACCCCAATACCAGCCTTGTGAATATCTGAAAACAGGGCACCATCAGTGTTGAGTTTAAGAACCCCAAAAGGGGGAGGCTGCCAACAGAAATGATGTTAGATTTGGGGCTGAGATTTAAGAGCAACCGATTTATAACTCTACAACAAACCTAAAGAATGAGAAATAACATGACTAGGACTCAAACAAACATGGTCAAACTCCCATTGGTTGCGCCTAAACCAGAAAGCCCAAGCAATGCAGAAAAAAATAGCCAGAGAATTAATATTTTGAGCCTCAGCAACAGACAAAGCCAAATCTATAAAACTAGTTGGTGAAAAAGTTGCCATAGAAGGAAAGAACTAGATCCATGAAGACCGAATCTGGGCACAACCAAATAAAGCATGCAATAAATCTTCATCAGAGTGAAGACAGAAATTACAAGTTGCAGTGGGGATTACATGTTTTTTTAGCAAATTAGTCTTTAAAGGTAAACTGTACTTACAAGCCCTCCAAGCAAAGATTTTAAGTTTATTAGGAACAGGAAGTCTTCACAAAGCTTTCCATAAATGCGTATAACGCCCCATTGAGGAGCATTTAGCTGTATTATCACTAGATTTGTTCATAATCAATTTATAGCAACTTTTAATAGAGAAAATACCACTTCGCTTTGGACCCCAAATTAGCTTATCAGCAGTACCCGGAGGAAAAATCATGACCTTCATAATATCAGCCACAACCATTGGATTGAAGAGAGATTTAAGCTTGGAAAAATTCCACCCCCTAGCATTTCCAAGAAATAGAGAAGCCACGACATCATAATTCAAATGTGTAGCAGAATCCAGCTCACCACTCAATGACCTATGTCCCGGGACCCAAGGATCCTGCCACATCTTCATAGTCTGCCCATCACCAATCCGCCAAAAGCAGCCCTCCCGTAACCACCGCTTCGCCTCCCAAATGCCCCGCCATGTATAAGAAGGACATGCCCCAAGCTAGAGTCCAAAAAATTTGATTGAGAAAAATATCGAGCTTTAAGAAGCTTGTACAGCACCAAGTTCTCATTTTGTATCAACCGCCACCCTTGCTTAGCGAGAAGAACAAGATTAAAACTTCTAAGATCCTTAAAGCCCAACCATCCTCTACTCTTTCCTGCACACATATGTTGCCAACTTATCCAATGAATTCGACACTCCTCCCGTTTTTGCCCCCACCAAAATTTGGCCATTAAAACCTCTAAATTTGAACAAAAACTAGCAAGCAATAGGCAACAACTCATGGAATAAGTTGGGATTAACAACACTTAACTAAATGAGTGAGATCATTGTACAAAAAAAAAAAAAAATTGAAGATTAAGTACATTATCCATTAGAGCTCCTTTTTAAACAAATAATTGGTTATTTTTTATATAAATGTAATTAAATACAATGTCATCCATTGGGAGTGCTCTTAAAATTCTAAGAACACTCTCAATGGATCATGTAAAACACACATAAATCTAAAATAACTCAACATTTGTTTAAAAATAAGCTTCAATGGATTTTCTATTTTATTTTCATTTTACAGTTTGTTACATTAATAATCCCGCTACATATGGCGTGTACTGTTCATACATAGGGCTGTAAATGAACCAGTCTATTCGATAACCCACTTGATACTCTTTCAGTTCAAATCAAATCGAACTCAACTCGTGAAAGCAGATACACACTCGATTTGTAAATAACGCATACTCTACTCAGCTAAGTCTCGTTAAGGCCCACTCGTTTATGCTCAAGTCGACTCGATTAAAACTCATTCATATATTGATAAATATATACATACACTTATGTATATATATGTATTAGCTAATAATATAAGCATACCACTTTTATAATTAAATATATAATATGTAATCTAATTACTTATGCCTATATAGTGAATATGTTTCGTATGTATATTTTATAATTTGTATGATAATTAGTCGGTAAAATTTAATAATTTCATATACTAATATATGGGAACCATATATGAAATAGATATATATTACCATATTAAGTGTATGTATTAATAATATATATAGGCATATATTATATTGTTATTTTGGATAAATATCAACTAGTTAGATATTAATTATTTATCAATTTTTAAAAATTTTATAATTTAATAGAGGTTCTACGTTGTATAAATTCAATATTAGATATTTTTATTTATTTATTTAAGTTATTAATTATTAAATCTTATTCAAAAAATAAAAAAATAAATAATTTGAGCTCAAACTCGAGCTTGACTAGACTCAAACTCATTTGTGGGACGAACTCGAACTCGAGTTCGAGTTGAAAGCTTAGTTTATCGAGTCGAGCTCAAATAAAGAATAAAAAAAAATCTCAAGCTTGAGTATTTTGAGTCGAGCTGAGCCTGACAAGTCAAAGACTGGATCGGCTCTACTCGATTACAACCCTATGAATCATACATGTAAAAACTTCTTTATTTCTTCCAATTTTACAGCTTCCCAGCCGGCCCCATCGATGGATATGTAAAAACTGTTGATCTTACATGTATGTTTAATCACTAATATAATCAAATTGAGACTTATAGATTATTGCTTTGGCTGATTATATATATATATATGATGGTTCTTGACCTTTTCAATTACACTTTTCCATATCACGATATGATCAGCACTTAAGAATTTTAAAATATATTAAATATTTATATAAATAATGAGATAAATGTTGGCAGCTTGCTACAAATTCAAAATGCTAGTACTGTTGAAAGTTTCATGCAACATCTTCAAAACAAATGAGATTTCTGAAGAAATTTATAATATGCTTGCATGGTAGATCAGATAATGCAAAATGAACCATTTTCTTGTTATCCTTTCAACCCTTAACTAGCTGAGGAACAGTACTACTACTCATGTCCCTAGCTAGCTAGCAGCTTATAAATTAATACAATTATTGAAATATTGTTCTTTACTGTGGGATCGAGGCCCTTAATTTTTAACTCTCTTACTCCTTTTATTTTGTTTTGTGTACGTTGAAGACAACTGTGTATTACTAAAGTACTTCTATATATATATAAATACTTTAACCATAAAGAAATTATATAAAAATAAATCTACATACTAACGTGATTTATTGCAGTACGTACATTAAATTGTTAAGTTACTTTTATAGTAAAATAGATCTAACAAATCACGTAAAATTATATCAATTTGTAAATTTATTTTTATGTAATTTCTTTTTGTCTGTAACAGTTCTTATATATATATATATATATATATATATATTGAGAAGGGTAGATATTTCAATTAATCAGTCCTAGCTCGAAGTGTTTTTATATTTCCTTGATCTCATATTGAAAGTTCAGTAGGACCGTCCTATATATATAGAGAGCTAGCTAGCTGCTACAAAATCTTATTCTAAGAATTAATTCATCTTGTTGATCGAGATAAGATAAATGAATAATGTATCTGACTTTCATGAGTTGCACTGATCTCTGCATGGCACGTATGCTGCTTTTTCCCGTGAATGAATGAGTACTCATGGAGCTGCAATTTGCGGTCCAAGCATAAAAGAATTGAAAAGCTAATTTAAATCCTGCTTCGAAGTGATTTAATCATTCATTTGATCAAGTGATCATAGAATCTAATAATTTGAAAAACAACATTTCTCTTCAGATATTCAAAAATAAAGATAATTTCAATTTTTTATCAGGGGCCCACAGCTAGCATAAATAATATTTAATGTTGCATATATGAATTGGTCTGAACTACATGAATATTATTAGCAATATTGAATGTTTTCTTTCAATTCCCTTAATTAATTAGCATAATAAAGATGTTACAATAACGACAAACACACAAAGAATATCTTTACTCGGCCAGTACCATCGCATTCCCCACCCTCCAGTACTATTTCATGATCACTAATTGGATTAGATTGGAGTAGTACTGCCAGTTAGGTTATAAATACCTCACTAGAATTCATAAAGGATCAAGTGCTCGATGCATGCAGCTTGGCTTATGTACGTACCTATCGAAGCACATGCAAGGCCGATTGCATGCATGGTCTCTGAAAAATATATAGAAATTAATGTCATTCAACCCGCCCATTGACATGATGATCAGCATGTTGACATTATTTACTAATCCGGCTAGCTAGAGGCCATATATTGCATGATGTGGAGATATATATATATATATATATAACTAGTGGAGGCCAAACGTGCTCTACACATTTGTTTAGTTGTGTTTTTTTATTATTTTATATAAAAATTTATTCAGAGCAAATTTGAACAAACAAACAGAAATACAAACATAATTTTTATTTTCATGATCATTGTAGTTCTTAGCCATATTGCACAGGGTCAATAGAGAGAACATTGAAATTTTTGTGTTGCTGCTGATTGAATATTTCTAAATCTGCAGCAAGTTGAATTATCAACTATTTTTTTGAAACTTGTACTACAACAGTCTCTATAAACTTCAGATGCTCCTATATGTTAAATATTTAATGGGATTAGAGAATGAATAAATGTATAAATAATTAATTTACAAAAAAAGTAAAATAAAAAAATATTTTATGTATAGTATAGAAACTGTAAGAATGAAAAAAATTATTTTATGAATTTGATGTGTTTTTTTGGTATTAATTACTATTTTGCATTTTAATTGATCTTTATTTTAAATTAGTTTAATGTTGGACTTTAATTATTTTATTTTATTAATATTGAGTTGTTGTGTTTTTATTTGGCTCTTATTTATTTTTTTATTGTGTATTTTTCTTTTTACGTGTATTTGTATGGAAAGATTATTTTATTCATTATGGTTTATGACTCTTTTGTTTTAAATTTAATATATTATTTGTTGGGTTCATTTATGATTTTAATTATTTTAAGTATTGTATGGAAAGATTATTTATATTTATTTATTATGGTTTACTTTATTAATATAGAATTGTAGTGTTTTTACTTAACTTTTAATTATTTTTGTTGTGCCTTTTTTACTTTCTTAGAACCTTATTTTCTGAGTGGATTTTATTTCAATGGGTTTTTATTATGATTTAAGCCGAATTCCCTTTAAACCTAAGCCAGCCCGTAGCACTTAAACCCGACCTAGTGGATCCCTCCAAACGGCATCATGTAGAAGACTTTAGGGCTCCTTTTTCTTCCTCTTTCTTCTTCTCTCCTGCGCCGTTTCCTTTCTCTTCTTCATTCCTGTTGCTTTCTTCCTCATTCTGTTATTAGTCGCTTCTCTTTCTTTTTCTTCTTCATTCCTTAGCGCGACACAACGGCGGAGGCGGCTTTGTGCTTTGATCCTAGGCATTGAACCAGATCTTTGTCCACCAAGTAACGGCATTCCGGTGCGATCCATTGGACGCGACTTCCAGTGCCACATATTCGTGGGTTCCGACGACAAAACTTCTGAAATCACGTCCACTACTTCCTGCAACCCCACGATTTGACGGCTCACCTTCCTCCTCCCGCCCCTCAACGATGGATCAACACCGGGCACTGGGTCGAGCCTCAGTAACAGAGCCATTAGCACCTCGTTCATCCTCAGCCTCGCATGATCAATGGCCAAATCCATCACCTCAGATCTCTCTCTGGTTTGCACGACAGTGATCGTGTGGTCGACGGCTACGATCACTTTGTACTGAATGTAAACAATGTTACATGGAATGTAAAGTAGTGTAAATTTTTATGTACACGGAAAAAAAAAAAAAAGAATTAGAACTCACTGTTCATTACTGTAGCAATGTGATAGACATTTATTATTATAGATAGATATATATGAGGCATATCCTAAAAACTAACAGCACACTCTAGCGCCTAGCCGATCGAGCAAGCGAGCGTAGGTTGTAAAATATATATATATATATATATATATAGACGATCGATGAAGTAGGGCAATTAAGCACATAATTAAACCATTAATGAAGGATAAGCTAGCTCTTAAGACAAGCAAATTAATGAAGGACTATTACTAAAAACCGGGGCTTATAATATTGGAGGATTACCAGCTAGCTAGAGGGCTCTTCGATCGGCATGATCGATCTGCAAAAGGGTACGTATCTCCATTGGCCGAGTACTTCCCCTTCATGCATGATCTTTTTCTCGTATATCTCCCCCTTCGTCTTGTAACAAACAGGTCGAAGACGTATGCATGCATGAGAGCTAGCTTGTAATATGCAAGCATCGATCTTTATATAAATATATATATATATATATACTAGGTGGGAGTAACGTGCAAAGCACGTTTGTCTAATTTTATGAAATGATTATTTGTAAAAAATAATATATATTTTATAAAAATTATTGATGTCACTTAATAATTTAAGGCATATTGGAGAAAATAAAAAAATTAGTTCAAAATATCATATAATCCAATACATGTTTATAACATCTATAATTTTAGTAAAGATGTATACGAAAAATTTAATAAAAGTCTAACACAAACGGTAGTTCAAAATATGTGTCGTTTGATGTTTGTATTATAATTCATCAATTTATGTCATCCTGTAGACAATTAATAGAGACAATATTGAAATTCTTATTTTGCTGTTGGTTGAGTCGATCAGGGACAACATAAAGTTAAAACATAATCTTTTTATAAAATTTGTGGTATAATATTTTCTATATATAGCATATATATAAATTATAAAATATATTTTGAAATTGTTGGCCGAATTTACTATTTCTTGATTAGCTCAAGGATCACGGCCTTTGTCACGTGCCTATCATAGCAAGCTCACGTATGAAATATGACTTAGCGGAAGCTACGTCCTACTACCATGGGAAAAAAAACACTTTGATTAAACACACTTGTATTATATATTATATGAGATTTTAAAATTTGGAATACTCAATAATCTGAGTTAATGAAACGTATAATATACGTATATTATACTTAGGGATTCACGTCTTATGCACCTAATACACGTGTATATGTTAATGAGAAAGAGAAAAATATAATAACTAATTTTTAATTACTTATTATTATATAAACTATTAAGTATTATAATTATTGAAATTAATAAATCATATAACAACATTGAATGCTATCTCTCTCAACATTTATGTCTTCATTTTATGTGCCAAACCGTTAAAACAAACGGTGTTAACTTTAACGGAAAAATAAGAAAAACCGTTAAAACAAGATTTTCCGTTTCATACACACTTTTTATATATAGAAGATATATATATATGCTCGCACACGGCGCATGACTCGTGAGTTTTACAAACAAATAAATTAGTATGACATTATATATTTTATATTAGGAAGACCAACATTTTAAGAGAAAATCTAATTATAAGGTTTACTTTTAGGAAAATGATAAATGTACTTAGAAAAACTTATAAAAAACATAATTTTTCACAATATGTCAATTATTGATATATTGAAAATCATAAAATTTGAAATTCAAAATTTGAATTTTAAAAGAAAACTAATACAATGAGTCTTGTATGTAAAATTATTAAGTAAAATTTTAAGTACACGTAACATTGCTCTTATTTTTTACTCATCTAACAAATTGTTGATGTGAAATCTTAATTTCTAGCTATATATATCAACTATACTAAAAATTGATTGATATTTTAATTTTTTTAAATAATTATGTGTATCAAAATTCACAATTTTAAATAATTCCTATATCTTTGTAATCGCATAAGATCATTATTTATTAGGAATTTAGGAGGAGTACCAAAAGTAATTGTTGGCTGCCCTTATACTCCGCCAAAAGACAGCTCACCCACATTTTTACTCTCTCTCTCTCTCAATATATATATATATATATATATTACATCATGTATACACGTTCCGTACGTAGGGCCATTAATCCCAGTTATAGGTCCTCTTTTCCACCGGAATTACAGGCCGGCGGAGTCCGCAGCCACATTTATCAGCAACTGTTCATGATGCAAGAAAACAGATCGATCACGAGGATGAAAACAGTACCTGACCTGTTTCCATATGTTTTATATATCTATTGAATTTATGGCAAGATAATGATACAAAATTACATCAATGCATGTTTATTATTGCCCCCACTCAGTTGACTTCTAAAGTTCGATAATTTTTCAATCTTTATATCTTTTTTTGAACAATAATTGAATTTAAAATTATTTAATTATACCACATCAGCAGTAGTGCAGATAATAATATCATTCCGACAATAAAATAAGGAGAGTGCTACAGTTACCGCTGGGACTCCCGCTAGGCCAAAATTTTTTTTTCTATTTTTGTTTTATTTTTCACATCATATTTTTAATGTTTTAAATATTTAAAAAAATATAAAAAATTCACAATAATATTAAACAATTTTTATTTAATCACTAAGAAAAAAAAAATAGAAGCGGTAGCTCGCAACGGAGAATCTAGCATTTTCCATAAAATAACGGTCTAGTACTCATATTTTGCATTCATTTCGAGTCGTTCTAGAATTGGCCATCAAACATTAAACAATCAATTCTTATATATATTTTAAAAATACAAATTTAAAAATTTTCGGATATATAATCCAATTATGGAAGTATGTAATTGTATGTATGTTGTACCACTCTACTGATGATCTATTCGAAACCTTAATTTTTATTAAATGATTAGGGGGGGAAATACAAGATAACATGATTAATACGTGCACGTAATATAATCTCAGAAATAATCAAATTATATAAGTTTGAAGGTGCTTCAAATTCAAAATTAATATATATTAATTGAAGGCCGGAAATTATTATATATTAGAAAAAAGTAAGATCGGTGGCGCTGTGTCCCCCTCTTCCTGCACAACGTGCAAAGCCGATATAATTATCTTCTAGAAACTCGATGTATAACTTCTGCCTCTTTTTCGATGCCCAATTCTCTACCCTCAAGCAACGTGCGTTAACAAAGACGTTGTAGGGATCGATCTTGGTTTTAATTTATCTATCGATAACTCTTATAAATACAAAGGGATTATATATATAAAATAAAATTTATAAATTAATATAATTTTATAAAATTCGTTAGATTTAATTTATAATAAAAATAACTTTACAATTTATCATACCACATCAAGCTACATACTCAGTTTGTTATCTTTATGAAAAATACTCTAGTTACGAAAAGATTACATAAAAATAATCTCACAAACTGACGTGACTTAATGTTGTTCATTAGATTATAAAGTTACTATTATTATAAAATAGATCTAACAAATCAGATGAAATCACTTTAGTTTGTAAGATTATTTTTGTGTAATTCTTTTACGAATGTAACAATACTCTTTGTTCTGCCTTGATATAATATATATAGCTGCCTTTATTTTTATATTTTTTATTTTTTTGCAGGATTATATATATATATATATATATACTCTTATCAGTTTCATCTTATTTCTAAAATAATAAATTAAAAACTAATATGTAATGAATGTAGCATAATTAACATAATTATATATAGGATAAGATAAATGGAGTAGTCCCTAGAATTTTTTTTGGATTTATTTGCGAAACTGCCCTCCATGCAGACAAACATGATCTTGAGTAGAACAATGGCTAATGATTTACTTTATAGATACAGTAATTTTATGCATCTGAAATATTTATATATTTTGTTATTAAAAAAAATCAAGAAAAAAAAATCATATTAAGTTCAAAATCTCATTACCAAATCAGGCAAGAAAAAAAGTTGTAAATGAATATTATATATCAGCTTGGATCCATCGTTTGAGAGAGAAATAGATATAGAAATCTTAAATTAATCGAGATTTTAATTAATACGTTGTATTAATAATAAATTACTACTAATTAACTTATATGTTCAAGCATATGCACCACATCATTTATACTCCATTAATCTAATCCGTACCACTAAAATATCTGTCATTATCCCTTCCATTATGAGTTATCTTATCATATCAATGCTGCATGAACTTTTATTTAGGTAATTTTTGTGGACTTGTTGGCTTATACGTGTTTAATTTGTATGAGTTCTACAATATTTTTATATCAAGAAATGAAATTTATAGTCGTCGTTTAATCACTTTAAAAAAAATGAACAAACACTTAATTTAGATGAAAAAAATTAATTTTTAATAATCGACTTCAATACTCTTTTTTAAAATGACTATACGATACTTATACACTTTACGATTGTATGTATCATTATTCTTTTGTATCAGTTCTGTTCTAAAAATTTCAAGTCTCATGCACTATCTTATTAAAAAAAATATAACACATCGTTAAAAAGTATCTTTTCATGTGAGATTTAAATTTATTTACTTTTTTGATCAAATCATTTTCATATGTACATACACATCATTATATATATATATATATATATGTATATATGTATATAGAATATTACAATGATACATACTTTGAAAATGGATAATTGGTGGTAATAAACGAAAAAGAAGAAAAGCAGGAAATAATAATAATAACAATAATAATAATGAAACAATAACCCAAAACAAAATAGGTTCATTAAAGGGAGTGGAGTCACGAAAAAGCAGCGGGTTTTCCGGTGCAAAAGGACGAATAAGGAAAAGCTGGAGCGGCGATACGTGGCCTTTTAGTGGACGTTGGATGGAGTGTGCGAATTTATCAGTGGCTGATTCTGCGGGTTTTAATATAAGATTAGATCATAAAATGCTGAAGGCCAGAGAGAGGGAGAGAGATTTTAGAGCGTTGTTTTGTTCTATGGACACAAGACGCTCTGCCCAGAGCTGAAAAGCTCATCTCCTGCAAATAAATCAGAGAGAGAGAGAGAGAGAGAGAGAGAGAGAGAGAGCGAGCAAAGAGATGGGTTGGGAGGCTTTAAATTGAGGCAGCAGAGCGGTGCAGAAAGAGCATATATGGCGGCGTTGCAGAGAAGGGGAGAGAGAGTGAGTAGCCGTTGATTCCGCGGCGTTCTTTAAATGCTTCCTAAATTCACTCTGAAGCTGGAAGGAAAGAAAAGGAATTGTTCAAGGCAGGCAGCCATTAACACTGCCAAACACTGACTGAATTCTGTCTCTCTCTAACCAACTAGGGCTGCAAATTAATCCCTCCCCCCAACAACAAGCAAACACCACCTCCACCACCACTACACAAACTCACATAAACATACTCTTTGAGAAAGAAAGAAAGATTAGGTCCAGATTAAGAGAAATACATGTACGCTCATATACGACACACGCAGAACGAGAATTCTCAAAGAAAGCCTAGAAGTTACTGGGTAACAGTACGACACCCACCCCCATCGTTCAAGGCAGGCACAGAACCATTTCGTAGTTGGGTTCTGATTTTGCGGTGGGAGTGGAGCTTCTGATATGGATTGTCTGTCACAATTGAAGTGCGGGTCGGATTTAGAGGAGGAGCAATGGCTGGTTTTTTCTCATTAGGTGGAGGAAGGGGTTCCACGAGCAGCAGCCAAGAAGATCGTCATCGGCAACGCAGTAACAACCCTCCAACGGAAATTCCCCCGGAGAGCTTGTTTTGGTACAAGAACGATGACCCAGGGTATAAGGGTTTCGAACTATGGCAACAGCAGGAACAGGTGCTTCTTCAACAGCAGCAACAACAACAGCAACGGCACCACCAACAGCTCCAGCAAGATCTCTATGCTTCAGCGGCTGGGTTAGGCGTGGGGCCCAGCCGGAGCTCGATCAACGTCTCCGATGAGTCGCCATCGAGATCGGCGTTCATGATGATGAGGTCCGCAGGGGGAGGAGGAGCAGGGGTGAGCTGCCAGGACTGCGGGAACCAAGCCAAAAAGGACTGCGTTCACATGCGGTGCAGGACTTGTTGTAAAAGCCGAGGGTTCGAGTGCCAAACCCATGTCAAAAGTACTTGGGTCCCAGCTTCCAAGCGCCGCGAGCGCCAGCAACAGCTCGCTGCTATGCAGCAGCAGCAACAACATCAACAACTTCAGCTCCGCGGAGTGAATCCCAAAAGACAGAGAGAGAATCCGAGCACTTCCTCTCTCGCCTGCACTCGTTTGCCCACCAGCGCGTCAGGTAATTAAGCTTCGTTTAATTTTCTTCTCTTTTTTCCTGAATTAATATAATATATCTCGCAGACACTCAAACTTCCATTGATTGACTCTTCGCAAGAATTGCTAGACGCATCCAAAGAAATTCTGAAAAGAGAGAATGGATGGAAGAGAGAGAGAGAGAGAGAGAGAGAGAGTTTTGGAAGTATGCCCAAATAATACAGCTAGATATCGATTGCGTGTAATGGAAATCGACCTCCATAGTAAACTACTAAACTCCATCAACTTTTCCTTCTTTTCCACTTCTTTACCCAAAACACTATTATTCAGTAATCCTGACGAATGGATTGACACAGAAGAAATTCTCTTTCCTCTTTGTGTGTGTCTGTGCCTCTGTCTACATGTGGATATCTGTGTATGAGCGTGTGCGCTTGCTTTTCAAACATTTATATATATTGTATCCCATTTATCCTTTCCAATTCGTAATGTCTAAACTTATAACATCCCCATTGCTTTTGGGATCATGTTGTAGGGTTAGAAGTCGGCCATTTTCCGGCAGAAGTGAATTCTCCCGCCGTTTTCCGTTGCATACGAGTGAGCTCCATTGACGAAGCAGACGATCAGTACGCGTATCAGGCGGCTGTGAACATTGGAGGCCATGTTTTCAAGGGGACCCTCTATGACCAAGGCCCCGAAACTAATTACTCAATTGCTGGGGAGAGCTCCTCCGGGGGAGGCGGTGGAGTTCAACCTCTTAACCTCATTGCTGGTGTCACCAATACCAGCGCCACCACTGCTAGTGGTGGTGGCGGCGGCGGTGCAGACATGGGTTCTTCTGCCATGACACTTCTCGATCCTTCTTCTCTATACTCAGGAGCTCCGCTTAGCACTTTCATGGCTGGTACGCAATTTTTCCCACCACCTAGATCTTGAAAAACAGTCCCACATTCTTCCATCTCTCTCTCTCTCTTTCTGACCAACTTAGTTAATCTTCACTTTCTCAGCAATATTTGATAATGTTGTAGTAAATTTGATAACCATTCAAGTAGGAGCTAGGAACGAAAAAGAAAAAGGACGAGAGGAAACGCGGAAAGCTGTTTGTTTTAATATTGCGAATCTCAAAGTTCTCATGAATGCAAGCTAAGTTATTGATATTGTAATTGATCATTTCCTTGAAATGAGATTTGGTTTCTGTATGAGACGGACGGTGTGCAATCCAGCGTAGTGCAGTCTGCCCCCCCCCCCCCCCCCCCCCCCCCCCGCCGGCGCGGGTATCTGTTAATGTTTCTTTTCTGTATTTCTTTTTCATTTATTCTCTTCAGCTAGCTTGAGTTATATTTCATTACCCTTTCCCGGTTGGTTTCGAACTTTGAAGCTGCTTTTTTTTCCTGTTTACCCGTATGTTTGCCGGTTTGAAATGGGGACGAAATATACAAAGAAAACAGCTTTTATCTATTTCGGTATCGGCGGTCCACCCATGCATGAGCATTCTCCTTCAAAAGGTGAAGGATACACACAAACACACACACACACATATATATGTATGTATGTATTGGTTGCTTAAATATATAAACATGCACGATGTGGATTGGATGTTGAGATGAGTAATATTCCTTATCATCTTCTCTGGTTTAATGCACATAGCTAGAGACTAACATACATAAATATGCTGTCTGCTGAGCATACCGTACATAACAATGAGTCTGTTCCTCCTGGAATGAAGCCTTGGCATTTAAAAGATGGAGAGATTTTCCCCCGCGTTTGGAAACCATCTGACATTCAAAATGATATTTCATTTTCAAGATCATTAATGTCCTCAACAAGATCAATAGAGTTTCTAACTTCCCAGCACGTTTATGTAGTGAAAACGATTATTATTATTTAGACCTGTTTCTGTGGTATGTTTTAATCAGCCATGTTAACACATCATGAGACCTATATTCTCTGCATTGCATTGCACTACTTAATTATCATCTTTCACGCACCGTATATCTGACATTTCAAAACACCATGACCATCGTAGATATATATAAAGTCTATACTGTTGGGATTGAATTTAAGAGGTCTCCAGGAAAATATATAAACTAAAAGTTAACTAAGAATACGTTTGGGTACCAAGAATACCTCAGGTATTTTCTCATAAGAAAAATACTTTAGTCACAAATGAATTATACAAAAGTAAACCCACAAACTTATGTGAGTTGATATGGTGCGTCAGATTGTAAACCCACAAACTTATTTTTATTACAAAGCAAATCTAACGGATTCCAGGAAGTCATATCAGTTTGTGGGTTTATTTTTGTATAATCTGTTTGTATTTATATCAGTTCTCTTCTCATAATACTCTACTACTATTCATAAGTTTATTATTTCTTTTCACTACTATTTAATGCTCTATTATTACTTTTTCATTACTTCTTCATTGCTACTCACAACTTTTCTCAACACTTCTCACTACCTAAATATATAGGAATAATAGGATTGAGAACCAGAATCATTAATTCAAATCACATTTAGATTCTTGGATGGATAACATGAGTTGTTAGTTTTTTTTTACGCTTTTCAATGTTAATTTCTCAATATTTTATACTTCCTTTGAATGCTATGACGACTATTTAATGCTCTATTATTACTTTTTCATTACTTCTTCATTGCTACTCACAACTTTTATCAACACTTCTCACTACCTAAATATATAGGAATAATAGGATTGAGAACCAGAATCATTAATTCAAATCACATTTAGATTCTTGGATGGATAACATGAGTTGTTAGTTTGTTTTTACGCTTTTCAATGTTAATTTCTCAATATTTTATACTTCCTTTGAATGCTATGACAACTAATTAGGCCTAAAATCTTCGCTCTGAATTAATTAAACTTTAATTAAGAAAAATGGCACTCTTCAAATTTTTGTGTTGCATTTTCCAACTGAAATGAATTATTACTATTGTACTTGCATTGTACATTGTGAAACCACAACTTGTTTCAAAAGTTATACTGATGGGAAGATGTAGATTTTATTATTTATTTTATATTTTAACACTCTCCTTCATGTGTGGGTCAGACTACCCCTCAATAGGTGGCCCAACACGTGGAATATTTAATTAAATGGGTTAGAGTATAGAGTCAGGGTTCAAACTCGGGACCTTTGCTCTGATATCTTGTGAAATCACTACTTGTTCCAAAAGCTTAAAGTGATGAGAAGAGATACATTTTATTATTTATTTTATATCTTAACATACATCCAGAATAACCCTAAGAAGACATGATCCCAAGCAAATACTTACAGTGTTGTCATGTTAATTGGGCTCAAGAATTGAATAACCTTAATGATCAAGTGCTTAAAAAATTATATTCTCAAGTCAGTGTGTAGAGCACACCTAATAAAGTACTTACCTGACATAATTTGATTTGGAAGATAAATTTTAAAATTTTAATCTTACAAATCAAATCTTACCATTAAAGTAATCATATGGATGGTGTGCTCTATAAACCTCCTTGATAATAGAATACCTCCAGGTGCAATAGATATTTATATATGTATATGTATCATGTGTCTGATTTCTTATTAATATCTGATATACATGCATTCATATAACCAGTTTAAAGTGAAATAAGATACTCAAAAACTGTTTCAGTGCTAAAATTTCATCTGCACACAGATATATGGATTCTTTTAAAACATAATTTGAGCCTGCTTGTAAGAAACCTTTTTACTTTTTCTTAGAATTTTTTGGGACATATGACTCTACATGCTAGAGATCTTTAATGATAGCCAATATTAACCTTTTTCTAGCAATTGAGAGGATTAAGGTGAATATAAGAATATGATGAGAATGAGATGTTTTTTCCTTTTTACTTGTGGGAGTTGATACCTCTAGCGAAGCATATAGCTAGCTCAAACAAAGCTGAATGGTTAAAAATATTCAGTGTGCCTGTAAGAACTTATATTCCAAAGGATCGAGTAATGTTTGAGTGTTGAAGATATATGCAGAATTACATTGTCCTCATCCCCTCACAGTACAAACACGAGAATGTCAAAGATTCTTTACTTTAATTTATGTTAGTAGATTCTGCAAGTTTAGTAAAATGTTTATCCCATATTGTTACCATATACACAAATGGGTTTATTACTTTATTATACTAAGAATATCGATCTCTGCTTGTACAAGAACAATTCAAATGATCTTTTCTCTCAAGAATCTGGATTACCCATAGATATAAAACATATATATATATATATATATATATATATCTAACCATTACCATAATTAGTTATTCCCTTTGGTGCTAGATATATAATTCCTTGCATGTCTGCCCTTAGTTTATGACCATATATGCAGCATCATCGATCTGACTTTCTTGCTTGTGAATAGTTCAGGCAGTACTTTATTTTTTTTTTTAAGACGTATTTGACTATAGTTGATCATTTATTAGGTTTGAAGCAAATTTTACTTAAGCATGACAATAGGAATTCATCGATCAGGGCAGTCTCGAAAGCGATACCCGAGATTATGAATTTTCCAGAATTAGTTAAATAGATAGCATAATTCTCTAAATTACACTTATCTAGGATTGAAGGGCCTCAATTTCAACTAACTGCGGAATATTGTCCTCGTTGGAATTCAATAATCATAAATTAGTGTGATATATTTATATATATATATATATAAATTTCCTTTTCAGAACATGAACTTGCATTATATACTTTGAAAACAGTTATATATAGAGCAAATATATAGAACTGAGCTAGGTGGTTTATCTGAGTTTTTTCTACCCGGAAAGGGACATTATCCACCTGGCCTATGTTTGACACGATGTACAGTACTCTAGCAATGTGCTTATAATCTAGTAGTCAGCCCCTTAATGCCCTATGAGGAAATCTCTTTGCAGAAGAGATAAACTGGATCAAATCCTTGCATGCATGCAGTATTACTTGCATATTCTGGGAAGACTCGATTTTAATGAATGTGTGGACCTGGTACATAGTTTGTGCGATCCTTATTGTCAATAATCTTGCCATACATGCATAATTCAGCAAATCCAGTGTGATCTGATCTATGACACTTCCTTTTTTTTTTTGGTTTTTCGTTGTCTTTAGCTACTTCGCCATCATGCGCTTCTCTTAGTTTATTCTATAGTCTATATAGTTAATTCCTGACATAAAGCAGGGAACAATTAGGTTTGATCATTTGGTTAACTCTATGTTTGGAGAATATGCAATCTGATTGCACCAAAAGGCAGGCTTGCTTTATCGGACACACACACACACACACACACACACATTTATATATATATATATGTATATGTATCATAATTCCCAGTACATGCATATATATAAATATATGCTACGCTTATAATAAATTAGAAGAAAGCTAGCTGTAGTGCTTCAGATCGATATTCTGCCATGTGATGCATGCAGCGAGCTGCTTTATTCTCTTCTATTTTTCTGCTACACGCTTGCATTGCAGCAAATGATGCCCTAGCAAAAATATAGACGATTCTGATGATAACATTACATCCTGCATCTTCCGATATATACAAGAGCACTTTACAGAGATATGACGATGTGAATGAAGACTCCACGTCTTTTCCTGCTCGCTCACAAAGCTTGCACTTTTTTTAAGATTCTCGTGTATTTCTGAGCAGTACAGAGAGGATGAATATTCCTTACTTGCTTATATATAACCACTTGTACAGTAACTATATATATATAAACTGATATATATATATATATATCTATCTATCAAACACCAGTAAAATGTCATGAAATTCTCCTTATATTTATGGTTTACTGGGATCGGAGGAACCAGCTCATAATTAACCTTACGTTAAAAGTTGCTTCAAGAAAAGAAAAAGGAAAGAATAATATATAATGTTTTTGTTATTTCCATAACGTGATGCACAGTAATGCTTGTACCATTAAAATCCAAGAATATATATATATATATGTATTAAGTCCTCCTAAACCGTAATTAAAATGATTATTTGTTACTTCTCAACCCCTCCTGCAGCTAAGTATATCCAAGAATCTTTTTTTTTTTTTTAATTGTATATCCAAGAATCTAATACGTGCATGGTCTAATTAGCAATATTCCATGCGAATTGGTACTTAATTGGTTTTCATTTTCGAATCAACATTAATTATGTCTCTAGTACTGCTTAAATATGATCAGTATAATTGATAGCAGAAATATACATTACATATATATATATATATATTGAACGACTGTCGGAGCTGCTATTTAAAGCTTATATATAGAGAACAAAGTTTGTTCTAATGAACATATGACTAGGCTTCGTTTGGTTATATAATTCAGATGATATGAGATATTTTATTGAAAGTTAAATAAAATATTGTTATAATATAATTTTTTAATATTAATTTTGTTTTAAAATTTAAAAAAATTGAATTGCTTATTATATTTTGTATATGAATTTAAAAAAATTGTAATGATTAGATGAGATATAGTATTTGATAACCAAACTAGGCTAAGTCTGCCATATGGCTGTCATTCTTTAAGTAACAATCCTCAAGATCTCAGAAAATTGAAGGAGACGTAATAATGAACTATTCCCTTCTATACACTACTTTTCATTGATCGATCTAGCTTGTTTGGTGGGTGAAATGAGATAAAAAGTTTTTGAATTATATTAAGATAGTTTGTGAATAATAGTAAAATAATTTGAGTTGAGTATTTTTTAAGTTTTAGGAAAAGAGGAAAAAAATTGAATAAAAAATATTATAAAATTAAAATATTGTTAAAATATAATTTTATAATCTTATTTTTGTCTTAGGATTTGAAAATTTTGAATTATTTTTTATTTTTTGTTTAAAAGTTTGAAAAAGTTATAATAATTAATTTGAAAAATTTTGTATTTTAATTACGTTTAAAAATGAGATGGAATGAGATAAGATGAGAATTTTGGAATAAGACGTCTTTATAAACAAGTCCTAAGAATAAAATGAAATGAGAAATTTGTAAATAGTTGTGAAATATTATGTAAATAGTAATAAAATTATTGGAGTTAAGATATTTTATGGGGTTTTGGAAAAAAAGAAAGAAAAAATTGAATAAAAATATTATAAAATTTGAAACACTGTTAGAATATCATTTTTTAATATAATTTCTATGTTTGGATTTTAAAAAGTTGAATTATTTTTTGTATTTAGTTTAGAAGTTTGAAAATTTTATAATGATTAGATAATTATTAAATGAAAAAATTGAGAATTAAAAAATATTTGTATTTGTGATGTTTGAATATTGAAACGAGACGGGACCATTTTGTAATCCAAATGGGTCTAATTCTTCTTTGTGAACAAAATAATTAAAATCATCAGATCTAGTGTTCCTAGTCCTTTGGGACTCGAAGGATTCCAATATTGATCATTTTCTTGTTTAAAAAGAGAAGCTATTCATCCGTCCAATCATATAAATAGTTGCTCCAGCAAACATAGATCTTGCTTCAACTATCCCTGACCAAACAAAAAAGGCGTATTGTTCAAATGTCGGGACACAAAAAAAAAAGAAAAAAAAGAAAAAAAAAAAAAAAAGGTATTGTTCAAATGTCGGGACTAATCCCCAACAAGCTAGGTATATATCGAAGCTTTCTTGGACTTATCCCTGATAAGACAACAAAAACCTCTAACCCTAATATTCAACAAGCTAAGGCACGAAAGATCTTGCTCAGAGTAGCTCCTGCTAAATATGGTGTAGACCTGTTTGGATCAATCACGAGAGAGACAGAAAAATCTCTAATATTGGAAATAAGCTCGGAAGTGATGAGTGAGGTCAAGGAATTAAGATTGATCTCTATTGGAACAGGTGAAACTCTATGCATGCAGGAAAAGGATGCCATCTATATATCTATATACATATGGACCGTCCTACGTACCATCAAGATTAGATGACTTGCCTCAAGACATCTTGCTTGTGGATAATGATCGATATGACAGTATACATGAAGCCACAAGTTTGGGGGATAGAAGATAGAAGCTACGGACGTACCTGATCAATTGGAAGCTCACAAGATGTTTTATGGGGTTTTGGGAAAGAAGGGTTGGTCATGGGAATCGGGGGGTAACTATTGGGAAATTCTAAGAGGCTATGAACTTTCCAGTGCACCCACAAATAAAAATCCCACTATATACACAAAAGTATTAACTAAACCCCATTAATTTTCTGAAAAATCAACTCTCTCAAGCAAATTACTCTCAATCATGATCAAAATGAGTTGAGATAGTCATCCGAATATCTCCCATTTTTGGGAATTAATTAATTATCTTATAATGAATTATTTCACAAAAGGAGCTCTTCAATAATGGAGGGTACAAAAGCAAGCTGCTAGCTGTTACCAACTTTGATGTTAATAACTTAATAATCCACCATTGGAAATGTACCGACCTTGTTATTGGAGAGCCCGTAACCCAATGCCCGGAGCCTCTCATTAGCATACATCACGGACTGTCGTGCAGCTGAGACCGATATATATACATGCACTACATGACCAGAGATTAGTTATTTCAGCTTTTCCTCTATACGTATTTTCCCTTTGATGCATGGAGGCTCCGCCTCCGGGGGGCGCAGGCTGCGTATCAGAGAGTTTTTGGTTTACCATATAAATACTCTATCCAGATCAAGAAGTACTGCGATATATATATAGCACAATTATTGTTAAGCTGAGAGCTTTTGGTGACCACATACTACCCCGGCCGGCGGCCTGGACTGTAGTACGGTACGTAGCAGTAATGTTTGGTAGTAATCTATCCGGAAGTTTTCTTTACATGATGTCCAATTAAATATATATACATGATGGAGATGGATGCACTTGATTGAGTTAGCCTTTTGGGTGTCTGTGAGAGAGAGAAAGAGAGAGAGATCCAGGGCAATAATTAAGCATGCATGTCAAAAGGATTACCTAGGAAGTAATGGCTAAAGCAAAGGCATTGAAAGAAGACTAGGGTTTTTATGGTATTAGGGCTTTATAGGTGAATTGGTATAATCAGGTTGGGGCAGTAGTAGCAGTGGTAGATAGGGTGAGGCAGAAATATAGGAGTCTGATGCACCACAATGTTGTTGTTTCTGTTTATGGGAATTATTGTTGTGGTCCCCATGCATGCAACAAGACCTTCTGTATCTCGCTCTCTGCGTGCGCTCAGGGTTTGCTTTCCTCAACTTTCTGTATTCCTGTTTGCTTGCTGAGAGAGTAGAAAGTAGGAGACAGCCTGTGTTTGCAACTGTGCTGCAAAATGATTTTCCAAGTTCTTTTTATAATTTTTAGGTTGTGGGAAATTTCAACCTGTGTTGTGAGGTTGAGCAAAAGAAGGCTGCAAATATTTGATGTGTTTTATAAATTGAGCTGTGACTTTGGGATTCAAACCAAGCGTAGTGTTAGTTGGTACTGAATTGTCACTTCCACTTCTGTTGGTTGCACTAGCTCTACTGTTAACACTTCACAATCTACCTGTACTTACTACTGTATTTCACGAGGGCTCTCTATACATCTTGTTTGGCTAATGAGAGCATTCCCAATTGTTCTTTTATCTTTAGCACTCTCGTTGGATTATGTTAGCAGTCTCAAAATGTGTTACATTGAATTATATAAAGAGAAATATTTTTTGCAGTCGGGAGATGCAGTCGGCGTGCAGTCAGCTGTAAAAAAAAATTAATACGGGATCTACATGAAAAAAAAATTATTTTTATAACTTTTTATAATTCATGTAGGTCCCCTTGAATATAAAAAAAAAATTTTATAATTTTTTTTTATTCATTCCGTACAGTCGACTGCACGCCGACTTTATGTGGCGACTGTATGTAGCAAAGCTGTTATATAAATTAGTGTTAAAAAGTCAAATTTGATAATTACTGTAACATATAGCCAAAAGAAATAAAAAATATTTTCTTCCTTACTTCCTACCATGATTTAGTTGCAGCAATTTTTTTAGAACTATAATATTATTACTAATTAACATATAATCGGTAAAATGATAAAATATATTAAATTAAATAATTTAAAAAAATTAAAAATAAATTCATATTCCTTTATTATTATATAAAGAATATATAGATAATACAATATGGGGATTGAATGTGAATAGAATAGGCAAAAATAAATTCATGTCATATTAGCTAAAACTTGGGTTTGGATTTAGCTATTTCAATGATAGTGCTTACCCTTTAAAATACATTACCAAATTTCACTTTTTCTATTTTACATATTGATTTTTATAATATATCATACATCAGCTTATATATTTTTTCTTCATATTATTTAAATAATATTTTTTAGTCTTTCCAAACATTTCCTTTCTACCAATAAATTTGTAATATCCATATATTTTTTCATATATTTGCAATATATTATTATATATAATGTAATATAATTTAGTCCTATACACAAAATAAAAATATATAAGCCAAATAAAAATTAAAAATAAAATCAAAAAATGAAAAAATTGGATAAATAATATTTCCAAGATATATTTTAGAAAATAAAATAAAATAAAGGTGTTTTAAATGATTAACGATAAAAAGAATTTGTATTGAAATGCAAAAGTAAAAGGAAAGGAGGGAGTAAATGAAATATAAATAATAGGAGTGTAAAAAAAAAAAACCGGCAAACCGGAAAACCGGCCCGAACCAAACCAGACCAGACCGGTTGTGCCGGTTTTGGACCGATTCGGTCCGGAACCGGTTTTCATAAATGAAAAACCAGCCGGAACCGGTCCAGTTTCGGTTAGTTTTGGACCAGATCAAACCGGACCGGACCGGTACTATTTATATATTAATATTATATATAATATATTTTATATTATATATAATTTTTAATCACATAAAAAATAATCACATATATACTAATACTAATATTCTAATATAGATTATAGTTATATTCATACTAATATAGTTATACTAAATCATCAAAACTAACACTAACATATAGCTATACTAATAGTCTAATATTAATACTATTATATTGTCTAATATATTATATAGCTATAACTAATACTGATATATATCGTCTAATATAGGATTATAGCAGATTTTTTTTTACACTAGATTTCTTATTTTAGTTTTTGTTTTATAGCAGTTTTTTATATAGTGAATTTTGTTTATATAACAGATTTTTTTTATAAAGAAAATTTTTTATATCAGAATTTTTTACATAGCAGATTTTGTTTTTTTATAAACCAGATTTTTGATAGCAGAATTTTTTTACATAACAAATTTTTTTTTGCAAAGCAGATTTTTGTAAATGGTAAACAGAATTTTTTAAATCAGTTTTTTCTTTTAAACAGAATTTTTATAAAAAATTTGTATTTTATTAAAACCAGAAAACCGAAAAACCGGATCAAACTGGACCGGAAATCGGTAAAACCGGAATACCGGTTTAGGAGGAAAATCGGTGCGTAATCAGTTTTGAAAAATGCAAAACCGATGCCTACCGGTTGGTCCTAAATTTTGTACAAAACCGAACTGAACCGGACCGATTACACCCCTAATAAATAATAATAAAAAATTATTTGAATGATGAAATAGCACCCAGTACTACATGTAGCAGGTTATTGTAGCGATTTATATTTTACATATTCTTTTACATAATTGGATAGAACTCATTTTATGTACAATTTTTTAAATAATTTACATTTTTTATATTATACATGATAAGCCATTGAGAATGTTCCGGAACTGGCCCTTCTACATATATATATATATATATAAATAGAAAAATACTTTAATAGGAATGCATTATACAAAAGTAAAACTACATAGTTAATTAATTTACATAAAATTATAAAATTATTTTTATTATAAAATAAATATAACGAATTATATAAATTCACGTTCACTTTTTTAAATCTTTTTATGTTTGCAGCATACCTATGTAAATATAGGATTAAATACTACGTAATCTTGTTTAGAGGAGGATCGCGTCCCTTTGGTTGCAACCTGTTTAGGGAGGTCTCACTCCCTCCTAGCTACGAAGTAGTACTATCATCGATCCAGACCACTGCAATTTTTTTAAGGTACTCATGAAAGAGAATATGTTTTAACATCATTTGTCAGATTATAAAATTATTTTTATTATAAAATAGATTAAATAAAATTATATCAATTTATAAAATTATTTTTATGTAATTTTTTTGTAGATGTAGAAGTATTCATAAAATATCAATTTAAAATTCGAAGACTAAGCAATCTATTAAACAAATCAATAAGATTATTCTAGTAATTAAGGAGAAACATAGGATTAATAATAATAATAATAATAATAATAATTAATATTAATATTAATAAAAAAAACAACCTGATCCCAAAACCAAAAAGCAAGAAAGGAAAATGATAGGGCCACCGCTGGTGGCTCCCGCTGGGGGCCACCGCTGGCCCTATTTTATTTTTTTTTTAATTTTTTCTTTTTCTTAATGATTAAGTAATTTTTTTATAATATTATTATAATTTTTTTATATTTTTTTAAAATGTTTAAAAGTATTAAAAAATAATTTTAAAAAAAAAATCAAAAAGGCAAAACATTTTTTTTGCCTAACGGTGACTCCCAGCGGGAGCCACCAGCGGTGCCTGTAGCACCGTCCAAGCAAGAAAAAACAGCTAAAATGCTAGAAGTGGGGTTAGGGCTGGTCATCATTGAGCTCGGTCAACTGCACAAACCACACTTTCCTTCAAGAGATTTCCCATCAAGTGAATATAATTTGGATGTGACATGTTGAAATAACATGAAAGTGAAAGACACTTAGGATTGATAAAGAAAGTCACGAGCCACATCAAGAATTTGAATGTATCTCACTTGGAATTTAATCAAATAATACACATTAAAATGGGCACCTATTTACTTTACTTTACCCAAAAGGAAAACAAGACGTGCTCACCCAAAAGAATGTCAACTTTCTCAGAATATATATCATCTCAGCAACAGGGTGTATGTATAATATATTTGTTCCTGTAAAGTTGTGGTCCCTCATTAGATTAGATATTTTTGGTTGGTAATTTTTTATGTTCAAACTTCAACGAAAATTAAAAATTTTTACGGCCTATTTTATTTTTTGGGCTACATAATCTAAGCCCTCGTTTGATTACATAATTTAAATAAGATATTTTGTTAAAAACTAAATAAAATTTTATTATAATATAATATTTTAATATTAGTTTTATTTTATAATTTAAAAAATTAAATTATTTATTATATTTTGTGTAAAAATTTATAAAAATTATAATGATTATATAATATAAGATTGATAAAATAATTTAGTACCAAACTAGCCCTGAATATTTCCAATTATGTCCTGTATATATTCCTTGGGCTTGAAGGTCCAGCATCTATCATTTTAGTTAGAATGGTATTGACAATCCAGAATGGCTCTAAAGAAAGTGTAGACAATTAATAGATATTTGTGGTCCAATACTTTTTGTAGCACCCCTCATTGTGTTACCGCTAACACATTTTTAAAACTTTTTATTCTTTCATTTTTCTTTTCATTTTTTTAATATGTTTAAATATTTTTTTAAAAAATACACCAATACACTAAAATTACTTCCTTAATCATTAAGTTTTTTAAAAAATATATATATTGACAAGTGGTCAACTAAAGCCATAACAACAGGCCGGCATGGTAGATTTATCCATACTTTTCACTGTCTGTAAATTAACTGAATTGTTATGAACAGCTCAACTTCATTCAGTAAATGAATTGTTAATTTAACTCTAATTTTCGCTTATTGAGTATTAATAAAACTATAAACTCAACTTAACTCGATTTAAGCTTGTAAACAATAATTTTGGCTCAACTCTGTTGAACTTGTTTAAAGCTCCTAACATTTACATTTCTTGCGAACAAAATAACAAATATATATTTGTTAGATATGTATTTTTATACATAAAAATATGTATTTTTATATAAATAGATAAAAACTGGGTTAAATAACCTATGTTTAGGTATATATGCTATTATATTTAACATATGTTCAGTATGTATTTTTAACTGACATAAGCTCAAGTCACCTATTAAAATAATTACAAATCTTGAGGCAATAAGAAAGAGCAGACACTAGAAATAAGCTTTATAATTGGATCAAGGAAACCACCTTCAAATGAGCAAGCCACGTTACACAAATAGTTCATAACTCCTAGACAAGAAACTTGGGCATTTACACTTGGAAAAAGCCTATTATATAAGATTTTGATCTTCCTATCTACAAACCCATGTATTCAGGAGAGAGACTGACTTGTCATGCATTCTATAGTCTACTGAGTGCTTCAGAAGATTACTCAAAATTTTTCAATTTGTAGTCCCATCATCTTTTGCTTCCTCCTAGTCTCCAGGTACGAAGAAATTTGAGCCAACTTCCTTTTGGCTTCCTCCAATTCCTTCTCCAAGCACTCGGCCTGTTCCATTTCAACAACAGATACAAAATTCACGACTATCATCCACGATGAAAAAAAGTAATCACTCCCTCCTACTCATGAACTACCAGAATGCTGCGGATGTAACTTCCAACTTACCGTCTGTTTCAACTCCTCCTCCTTCTGCATGTGTTCCTCACACCTAAATAAAAGAGTCCAGGTTTCAGTTCAAAACTAGTACAAAAGAATTCTAATACATTAGTTATCACGGCTTAGTTTATTTCTAAAAATTGGAAAATATTGAAAAGACCAAAAACCATAGAGTATGTGGGATGAAAGCCTTATTGTCCGCTGGTGCAAGTAGTGAACTTTCAAATCGGTAGGCCTCAAAGGCAAGTGCTGCTTTCACTTTTCCTTTTCATTCTTTTCTTTATTTTTGTTTTTATTTTATTTTTTCTGTCTGCCTCACCCTTTCTTATTCATTTATTTTGTTATTTTAAAAATATAGATTTTTTAATAAGTAAAAAGACCAAAAATATCCACTCTATGCAGTATGTATGTTACAGATTTAAAAGTTAATACACAGAATGATACACTGGATCTAAAATAAATACCTCACAAAAAGTTGTATGTTCTCTTCACATATCTGATCAATCGAAATGGACCCTGGACCATCTCTAGATGTTAATTTTTCCTGGGATCCCTGCAATAGGTAGCATTTGGCAACGAATCATAATCTCAGAAATTATTATTTTACGTACCATACAGCATGTAACAGGAAAAATGATTTTGGACAGAAGAATTGAGGTATGCATAAAAGTTATATAACAATGTACGGATAAAAGTCAAAATATTTTTTTTATAGGAATCCTGGAAGTAGTATAGAAGCCAATCGCATATTAGTAAAGCAACAAGCAAGGGATTGAGCGAGGTAATAAGCAGATAAGAGTCAATACATAGCATGATATATAGATAAAGACGAAGCAAATTTTGAAGACATGCTTTTTTTGTTTTTTGATAAATACAATTTTGAAGACATGCTTAGAGTTCGTAAATTAACAGACCACATAGCCATGTATGAAACATCATTCAAGTTTTAGGAAGTGTGAACACAAATCTAAGCACCAGTATATAGAGTATCAGATTTAGTATTAGATTTAGAGAGAGTGAACACAAATCTGAGTCTCCACCCCTTATGGTTAAATGATGCAGTCTCAATAAGAAAATTATAATCTAAATTGGGAGCTCAACCATAGGCTGTACAGAAGGCAAGTATTTTTGGAAATGATTTCTGCAGTGACATACAGGGTACCCATTACTCACATCCTGCCCTATATTAGTTGGAAGACCATCCATAGGCTGTACAACTTCCTGCTCTACGTTAGCTGCAAGTCCAACAGAAAGTTGAACGTGGGATTGCTTTTGCTCATGATGTGCTCGGGCACTGGGAGGCTGAAATCCCACTAAATGACAATGGTTTTTCCTGTCTTACCCAAACCAAATAACCAAGTCAAAACGGTGCCAAAATTCATCATTCTGAAATTGATAAAAACTTTATTTAAGAAAACAATCTAAAATCGGAGTAACTAAGAATATTGACTTAAATATAACATTGTACAGGAGAAATAGTACATCACCATCCCTGCAAAACAGTCAAGCTTCATACATGTTTCATGCATGCAAACATGTACAGAAAAAGCGGGGTGCTGCAAAGTCCCAATATTAGTAACTCTAGTAACTAAACTTCCAAATCAAGTCCCTGATGTATTGCCAAAAGAGGCAAAATTGCTTGGCAAGAAATCAAAATGATACTTAAAGGAAAAGCACCTAGACTTATAAGTGCCTTTGCAATTTGCACAAAATGCATACCCATTCCAGCACTGGCCTCTCTAGCTAAGCTATTGATACCTCTCTTTTCCAAGGTCCAAGACCACTCACAACAGCTTAGTACCCAAACATAATCATGAATTTATAACTTCATGTTCCACTTCAAGAATGTGGTTCTCATGGTTTAATTCACTTAAATTATCTTCCACTCCGCTTTAAGAACCCAAGTAAAAAATTATTATGTGAGATACCAGCTACAGGTTTTGTCTATACAGAACCAAGCTAAATGTGAGCCACATATTTCGAATCAATGACTTTAGAAACTTGAAATTGAATCTGCAAGCAATTTTGGATTGTAGAGACATTACTCCACCGAATTGTCATGGCAAGAAATGGCACAAAATCAATCCCTCCAAATAGAAAGAGCATTGCTTTTCCACAATAGTGCTTAGTGGAATTCAAAAGTATGACACATCAACGAACCAGTAATCCAGTAATATTTGTTTCATCCTAGCTTCTAGCCGGACAAACACAGACGATCTCTCAAAATCCTGCTTGTCATGTGCTGGTTCTATAAAATTTGCTTCAATAATTCCTACAAGATCAGAGACAAAAGTTATAAATAATAGAAAGTTTGAAATACGTGTATGGCACAGGAGGTTTGAGAGAAAAGCGAGGATACCAACAACACCATTCCCTTTCGAAGAACCATCAGCGGTGATTTTCCAAAAGGGCTACAAAAAAGAGAACAAACTAACAGCATCAGTAACACTCATGTCAATGATCTACTATTACATGGAGCACCAGATCCCCTTTATCATGTAAGTAGCATATGTTTCCAAGAAGTTCCACAAATTTATTTGACTTCCTTAAAACATGTTAAATGGGATTTTCTGATTGACATTTTGGGGAAGTGTGGTTTTGAGGAGAGATGGCGCTTTTGGATCCGATGGTGTATATCTACGGTGAAATTCTCAGTCCTAATAAACGGAAGCCCTATTGGTTTTTTCAACAGCACATGAGGCCTAAGACAGGGAGATCCGTTGTCCCCATTACTCTGTCATTCTAATGGAGGTTTTAAGCAGAATGATCTCAGTCCTGGTTGCAAATGGGCATATGACTGGTTACTTTGATTGGAACCCCAGGAGGGGGTAGTATTAACATTTCTCATTTGTTGTTGTGAAATTCTCAGTCCTAATAAACGGAAGCCCTACTGGTTTTTTCAACAGCACACGAGGCCTAAGACAGGGAGATCCGTTGTCCCCATTATTCTGTCATCGTAATGGAGGCTTTGAGCAGAATGATCTCAGTCCTGGTTGCAAATGGGCATATGACTGGTTACTTGATTGGAACCCCAGGAGGGGGTAGTATTAACATTTCTCATTTGTTGTTTGCAGATGACACCTTAATTTTATGTGAGGCGAACAACTCCAAGTTAGATTACTGATGGCACTCCTAATTTGCTTTGAGGTAGCTTCAGGCTTGAAAGTGAATCTAGACAAATCAGAGATAGTGCCTATTGGTGGTGTTCAGCATCTAAGACACTTGGCGAATACTCTGGGATGTAAGACTACTACAGTCCCCATGACGTACCTAGGCCTTCCGTTGCGGGCCACCACGAGAGCAATCGCTCTATGGGATACTGTGATTGAGAGAGTAGAGCGACGTTTAGCAGGTTGGAAGAGAATGTACTTATCAAAAGGGGGTCGGATTACGCTTATAAAGAGTACTCTATCTAACCTTCCAACATATTATCTATCCATGTTCCCTATTCCAGCAAGGGTGACACTCCGTATTGAAAAACTACAACGGGACTTCTTGTGGGGTGGAATAGGAGAGGAATTCAAGTTTCATCTAGTCAAATGGGAACAGGTTTGTAAGCCCATCTCGAATGGGGATTTGGGCATTAGAAAGCTGAGATTCTTTAATCAGGTGCTACTTGGAAACTGGTTATAGAGATACCACCATAGAGAACCAAAGGCTCTCTGGAAGTTGGTGATTGAAAGTAAGTATGGGGAATTATGGAGTGGTTGGTGTTCTAAGGAAGTACGAGGGGCACATGGTGTGGGATTGTAGAAACATATTAGATAGGGATGGGAGGTCTTCTCTCACTATACGAGGCTTCGTTTAGGAGAGGGAAACAGGATCAAATTTTGGTATGACACTTGGTGTGGTAATTGTGCGTTTAAGGATTTATTTCCATCATTATTCTTGGTTGCAAGCGACAAAGAGAAATCAGCGGCGGAAGTCATGGTGGTTATGAGGGAGCAAATCCAGTAGAACATTAGTTTTAGCAGGGCTGCTCAAGATTGGGAAATGGACACTTTTGAAGCCTTTTTCAGCCTCTTGTATTCAACTAAACCAAGTAACCAGCTTCTGGATTCGTTGTGGTGGGTACCATCGGGTAAAGGCTTGTTCTCGGTCCGTGCTTTCTACAAGGCCCTAACACAAGGGCAACCCTCTCAGTTTCCATGGAAAAAGCTTTGGAAACACAAGGCGCCTCTCAAAGCGGCTTTATTTGTGTGGTCCGCTTCACTGGGCAAGATTCTCACAACGGATAATTTGAGAAAACGAAGGGTGATCATTGTAGATTGGTGTTGTATGTGCAAGAAGGGGGGAGAATCCGTTGACCATCTTTTATTACATTGTGAGGTAGCTCGAGGGTTATGGAACGAGGTTTTTTGTAGACTAGACTTGGGTTGGGTTATGCCGGAAATAGTTGTGGCGGTTCTTGCTAGCTGGACAGGTTTGAGGGGTAACAACCAGATTAAGACAATTTGGAAGATGATCCCGATATGCATTATATGGTGCGTGTGGCAAGAGCGCAATGAACGGACATTCGAGGATAAAGAGAGATCAATGGAGGAGCTGAAAGTCTTCTTTTTTAGAACTCTCTGTACTTGGGCTATTGTTGTTAGTTTTAATGGCCAATATTTATGAGTTTCTTATTTCTTTTGACCCTACATAGTGTAGGACATTCTTTGTACTGAACGTGGCATTTTGCCTATTCTTCTTAATATACTTTCTTACTTTTCTCAAAAAAAAAAAAAAATGTATTTTGAAGTCAATGCTTAATACAGTTTAATCTGCAAAGCTTACCCTAATCAAGCGATTTTTATGGTACACGTTTAATCCACTAACCCAAATGGAAGGAGCCTCCTTAACAAATCCAAAGGTTGTTTCCACTGTAACCTACACCAAAAGACCAGTCATCTTTTCAGCATCAGCAAAATTATTTCCCAGTACATAAGCTTCTGTGTACTTCTACAAACCAGAAGTATCTTTAAAGTTGTAAAAAATAGACCTAAAGTTGAATAAAGTAAGAAAATAGGAATTGTGGAAAACAGAGAAATTTTATGTTTTGATCTTTGGACCAGAACATACATTATCGGACGAGACAAGTTACATATGCAAACATTGTGAGATGGAAGTAGTACTCAACATAAAAAGTGCATGTAAGTAAGAATATGATGAGCATGAACTGCCATTTATCCTCTCTTTTTTCCAGCTAATGTAATATTAGTTTCTAGTGAAAACTCATTCGTAAATTGGAGAAGTGAATATCCATTCATGCTAAAGCATCATAACACCAGAAAGAGCGAAAGAGCGAAAAAAGAATATAAATAAAATGTCCCAATAGGAATAATTGATGAAGCTATTATTTCCACTTCAATTGGCTGAAAATTTGACTAGCATACTGCTCCATAACAATGGCTGACAGCTTAAACCAACAAATTATGACTTCCACTTTCCAAGGCATTCTGATATAGAAACAGGCATCACATGACAAATAAGGTATTGTAGGAAGGAAATGTTGACATTCTACGCCAATGGATCACAAAACTGTAATAGCAATGTATATGTATGCATCACCACCATAATCATACTTTCCTTACTTTTGGAATAGGGTGGGCGAGCAGGTTCCAATCTTAGCATTCATTTATCATGCATAAGTGATGAGTACTAGCAGTTAATAGTCTGTGGGTAAAAATTGAATTGATGTTCTCCTCCTATTTTTCGAATAACTCTTACCTCTGATTCCTCCCCACCTAGACGGGGCTTATAAGCAATCACTTTCGTGTATTTCAACTCATCTGCAATATGAAGCTGCTGCACAGGTTTCCCTCTTAATATAATACTGAAGTTTGAGAATTTTCTAAGATACAAGATGGATACATATGCCTGTGCCAGAAAAGTACAATATATGAGGAAGAAGTTTTTATATAATTAATAAAAAAAATATAGAATGTCTTGTGAATCAAACAAGTGTTTTTCTGCGTAAATTTACCCTCAAGGAATACCGAATACGGTAAGATATATGGGATTGGAGCTCAATTGTTTTTCTGCGTAAATTTGTCAAACCTCCCTGATTGGCTTCATCTCGCAACCTAATATCCTACATCAATGAACATAGAAGAATCATGGTTGCTTTTGTAATTAAGTTTATTTGATATATTAAAATCAGAGCAGAAACATCATTACCCCCAACAAGTCGACAACAACAAAACACCTTTTACAAAAAAAAAAAAAAAAAAAAAACGTATAAAAACATGTGTATATGCCAAACCACAACCATTGTCAGTCAATTTTTTGTTTTTAACAAGAATGAGCATTGTCAGTCAACTTATAATTTGGATCACAGGATTTCATGAGTTTACACAACTGAAAAAATCCTTGTTGCCCCCTGGCAGAATCCCAATTCCCAGCCCATAGGTACAAGGCTCAAGCTGCAAAAGCTTTTGTGTTTGTGCATAGCCACGAGGGACAAGCAATGCCAGCATCCAACAAAATTGATTGATGGCATCAACTGATCTTTGCAGTTTTGAAAAGAAATTTACATAAATTTTTTCTTATCTACCATTCCACTAGAACTATTTATCAAAACAAAACAATTCCACTAGAACTATTGAATCGATACACTAGTTTTCATAGAAACGATTTTTTTAAATTAGTAAGTGAATTACCTATTAAAAAAAAATGCAAACAACATGCCCAAGTACACAAGATGTATACAATAGTAACGCCTAATTATAACATAAAAAGGAATGTTATCACAAACCAAGACACATCTTATGAAAATTGCATGATGGACATTAGAAAACCAGAGTTGGGTGCAGGAAGTTTAACCACACAATTTGCCCAGTCCTAATTGAATTCAAAACTTAATTCGGCTCCATAGTTCTTTTGAAACAGCCAAATCCAATATTTTCACAGATTTCAATGGCGTCCAGTTATGGTACTAAATAAATGGAAATGCAATGCAACAGGTGCCAATTACCCAAAACCGCTCAAAAACTAAATCCCAGCAGAGATAATATCCAGTTTTTTAGTGAAAAAAGTTTATCCACATGATCATCAGAATCAAGTGCATATATTTTACAATCTAGCACAGATTGAGATCATTTGTAAATATATTGCATCAAATTTAATTGAAATTTCAATTGATAAATTGGTAAGGGCTAAATATCAGGTTACATATGTTTATCAACTTCAATTGATGAATACCTAGTGCTTCATAACTTCAATAGAAATAGCAGGCATTGTTAGTTTCGCAAGATATTAACACCCTCCAAGAGTGGCATCTAGAATAAACATCAAGGGATACTACAGGTCACAACCTCAAACCACTTCTATTGCAATATAAACACCAAACTACTAAACTATCACTCGTTTTTCAAATTACCTGAACCTTTAAGATTCAACAATTAAGATCATGCCATGTCACCTTCTTTGGTTCATCTTAATGATCATATATCTCAACATGGAGCTAAATTGCAACTTGTTTTTTCAAATTGAGGGTTCAAATTACAACTTTGATAGTTTAATAGTCATAGGGAAAAATTAGGGGTAGTTTAAGGGGGTAAAGTGTGAGTTTCTGTAACTTCAATAAATAATTACATAATATAGTTTTTCTAAATATTTCATGCCATATGCATGATATCTCACACACAGCCAATACAGGACCATAAGGAAGGTCTTATATACCTCATCGTCATCGTCAAAACTCAATTCATAGATGCCTTCATCATTCAGCCACAAATTGTATATTATTACTTTTGTTCCATGTGGTCCAATATCCTCAAACTGAAAAATAAAAAACAAATTAGTTAAGGAAGAAAGTGCACGGCAAACATATAATAAGTAGGAATATGTGACATTTATGGCTTCTAAGATACTCTATGAAAACTTCACTAGTAGCATTAGCTGGCACAATAATAGTACCGCAACTTGTGTCCTGGGATAGGAGGGTTGGAAGTGATGGTCTCTGTAACACCCCAATCCTATATTGGGAATATGAACAACCAACATGGAATGGAAAAATTATAAAGGTAGTCATGAGTGCACCTTCATTGGCTACTTATTAAGTGAAATTAAGTTTTATATGTGATTCAGTTGATTAGCTTCTTCTTCTTTTTGGGGAGGGGGGGGGGGGGGGGGGGGGGGGGGGGGGGGCTGTTGATTGCTTTTTGTATTGGAGTCACCTCATAAAGACAACCATGTGCTGTTGAAACACTGTATAACATGGCTTTGACAAAGACTTCAGAAATTTAACAGGGGAAGTTTGTAACACCCCAATCCTACATTGGGAATATGAATAACCCACATAGAGGTGATAAGTTCTAGGGAAACTTCAAATTGACGAGCCTTTTTGGGGTTATAGCACATATGTGGTTCCCTTGATCATTACAGTACAACTATTTGTGTTCTAGGGAAGTGGCGTTGGATGTGATGGTATCAGGGTGTTATTGCATTGTATTTCTAATGTAAAAGTGACAGATTTTAGAACAAGACCTCCTAACTAAATTTTAAAAATAGGAAAGTAATTTTATTTAAAATTAGGAGTGGAAAAGAAAAGATGGTAACTCAAGACAGAACAACAAACTTCATGTCTAATCAGTATTAAGGCATATTTGGCCTCATTTGTTTACACAAATGAGATGAGACGAGATAAAAGTTGAATAAAATATTATTAGAATATAATTTTTTAATATAATTTTTGTTTTGGGATTTGAATAAGATGAATTGTTTATTGTATTTTGTGTGGGAGTTTAGGAAAGTTATAATGATTAGATGAGATGAGATGGTTTGTGAAAACAAACCACTCCTTAGTATCTTTCAAGAAACTTAGGCTATGTATGGGTAGTGAGGTGATCTCAGATGATCTGTGAATAGTAGTGAAAAAGTGATGAAAAAGTAATGATAAAATATTGTATAATAGTGAATAGTAGTAAAAAGTAAGTGAAAAATAATGATAAAATATTGAATAGTCCACTATCCAAACACAGCCTTAAAGTTTATAAGCTGAAATATATGGTGCACTAGCACACATCTCCAACACAATAATTCTGCTTAAGTATCTAAAATAAGTCACATGACTCCTTCAACTTCCACTACCAAAGCGGTACCACCCATTTTCCAAAAGAAGTTCCTTCAACAGAAAGTAATTATGATCTATGGATGTGACATAAAAAATAAGCATGATGAGATTTAGATTCCCTAGTGTTCTTGCCCGGACTCTAGAACCTAGAATAGGAGAGAGAGAGAGAGAGAGAGAGAGAGAGAGAGAGAGAGACCATAAAGGGGTTCCACAGCATTTATAGTTGCCCAAGTGAATTCCTTAGTCAACATTAAATGTCAATAATGCTGTGGGACCCACTTTATGTGTCAATCCCTCTCCCACTCTAGGCCCTAGAGTTCAGGCAAGAACTCTAGGGAATCCAAATCCAGTACGATGAGACCGGAACTTAAGTCACCCTGGGAATAATTCCACTTAAACAATTGATACACTCTAAACTTAACTCAATTGAGTTAGTAAATGAACCTGAAGCATGAGCTCTTCCTTTGATGGAAAGGGAGACCATTCGAGAATGACTTTCAAGTTAGAAGACCAATCATCCTGCGAGCCATAAATAATTGGTTCTGCCCAATGGCCAGAAACATCAAAATCTATCTGCAGTTATAGTGAGCCCAAAGAAATGAAGTTTAGAGACAGGAGGTAATTGCTAAGGCTTAAAGACCCAAGTGTTAAGGATAGAAAGAACCACCATTGGAACAATTACGTCATCCTGCCCAGTCCTTCGCAAAAAGGTATAGGATAATAAACCAATACTCTGGGTTGCGCGGCTAAAAAACAAGACATGAAAAATGTCACAGAAATTAGAATACAGAAAAGAAAAAAATGTCTAATTCTGGAAAGCACCAGATAATTTGCAATGGCAAAAAAAAAGGCTGAATCACAAACATTTACTACATCTAGATCTAGATCTGATCATATAGGCAGGAAGGCAGTAGACACTTCTTCAGTAAGCTTCTATTTAACAGAAGTAAAATAAAAATAAAAAAGCAAGGCAGCACAACACACATTTGAGAGAGCATAAATCCATACACACACAACCTTAGCATACAAAGATTCAACATAAGAAAACTTCCACAATCATAAAACCCGAACATCAAATGCATCTCACATGGCATACTTGAATTCTAGCATAGACCCCACTGATGTAGGGGTCCCTAATAAACTCCTAAAATTCAAATCACAAACAAAATCCTACGTCAAACTAGGTCCAACTCCCAGCAATATAAATGAAATCAAAATTTTCTTTGCATTATATATAAGTCAATAAAGCCTCTTTCTTTCTATTTAAGGTTGGATAAATAATGCGGATATCCTCTCAGTAGCTGTAGTAGCACATACACATTTGCATGCACATGCAATGCACATGGGCGAAACCACATAAAATTTCTAGTCAAGATATAATCAAATGCAATTAAAGACAATTCTTTTGCTTACAACAAGCTAAAAAGTTCAAGGAAAATACTGCATGATGCAAGAACAAAGACAGGAAAAAGAAACATAAATACCTTGCAGTAGTTGCACGAGTGAAAACGATAACATCAGCACCTAGCCGCATAGTACTAGTCTTGAATCCATTACCATCTGAAAACACAATTGCCCTTCAGTTCAAAAGATGAAAAACATACAAACATCTTGGAGTAAACAAGATTAAACAGAAATAGCACAACAAATTTTTTTTTTCTAGGTAAGAGTAAAATAATACAACAAAATAGGCATCTATGAAACAAAAATTTGGAACCTTTTTACTCTCCTTCCAAAGATCTGCTAGGGCATGGTGAAATTCAGTGAACTAATAATTGTAAGATTTTAGGCCTTTATTATTATTCCTCCAACAGATCGAATATGTCTTATTTATTTTATATAATATATGTACAGCCTCTTTTCCTGCTACACCCGCAACAATGTTAATGCAACTTCTCTGTTACTATCCTTCACTAGGACGTCATTTTATGACAAAAGATGCACTTCAAAGGTGGAGGAGGATTGAAGGATTCGTTTGCTAAACAAATGGGAAGAGTTCTTGACTTTTAAAATTATTCCTCCATAGAGCCCTCTTCCTAGTTGGTATCTCAACCACTTTTCCAATAGAGCTCTGTTAAAGACAAGCAGATTTCAGATTACCAGCCCTCTTATCCTGAAATGGGGGTGCATACAGTGGACCATTTCATAAAGTGAAATTCAAACTCGTCATCACCCCACCCAACCCCCCCCCCCCCCCCCCCCCCCCCCCCCCCCCCCCAAAACAAAAATAAATAAATAAATAAAAATCATCTCATAGCTTGTGTCCAATGGGCCACCTTAGTTGGAAGTGGAAACAAAGACAAGTACCCACAATGATAATTTATGACAGTACCCACAAGAAATAAAGGGCCAGCTATCACACTTATTACTAACAATCATCAAAGAACACAATTTTATAGCCATATAGTAGCAGGTCTGCCAACACTACTTCATGTTGAAATGCTATGAGAACAGCTTTTTATGAACATACCATCATACCAAATGTAGGTGACAAAACCCTACAATGATCTTTGACCTTACAAGAAAGATAAAGAGAGAAACTACCCATCCAAAGGCCAGAATATTTAGTATTTAAGAAGAGTCCCCACTACTGAGTCCAAGATCTATTTAGAGTTTAGAAGAGTCTCCCATCTCCCAGTACTTTAGCCATACTTATCTGACACCACCTCTTTCCAACCTCCCCCTTCCTCTCCAACACTCCCAAGCCACTTGCCCATAAAAGACAGGGTTCCAATTTGCTCAACAATGTTAGATGGCAACTTCTCCACATAGGATGGCCTTTCTAACAACCTCAGATCCTTTCAAGACCCTCAGAATTAAAAGGCCTCAAAAGAATCCAAAGTTCCTTAGTGATTAATCAATTGAAAGCAGTTTTTGAAAACTGACACACTGAATAAGCCAAAGCGAAATTTCATCAAAGTTGAATATAAACATATTAGAGGACGTAATTTTGAAAATTTATTTAAGATAGGGAGCTATGAGGATGTAATTTTGAGATTTTCTTTAAGATAGGGAGCTATGGAACAAGATCAAAATCTTTACATTGTCCAATAGTCGTATTAGATTTCTTTGAAGAAAAACCCAAGCTCATGCAATTCCGAATACGTTCAGGAGGCATTCCACCACCATCATCTGCAAAGAATACAGGTGTCATTTCAGTTTTATTATGCAAACAACAGAGGAACATTATGATAGTGAAAATTATGGATACCATACCATGGAACAGTAAGGCCGGAGAGTTGTCCTTCATAACATCTATTTTATCAACCTTCACAAAAGTTGCACCATTGTGAATCTGAAAAGACAGACGAATATGAAAAACGGAGCTAACGCCCTAAAACATAAATGATACAATTTCAAGCAGCTGAATAAATCAAGTAAGAAGAATCATAAAAAATTTAAAAAAAAAATGATAATTAGTATTCTATAGCAGAATGAATTATGTATACTTTTGTGAGGCTAGCAGATGAGGCAACCATGCGAAGAAACATTATCTAGTCAAGAAGTGTAAAACCAGGATCTCCTTTACCTTGATTTCTCATTGGATTTTATCTTCATTATTTTCACCTTGACATGGTGTTTGATCCACACGTAATATCCTAGATTATTACCCTGAAGGTGAATGAGATCCCATATTACTTGGAAAATAGAAGCTCCTACCCTTTATAATGATTCCAAGGAACTCCAACTATAAGATTAACTAGCCTTTTTGGAATAGAAGCCTAGATGTGACTTGGGTCTTCCTTAAATCGTTACAAATGGAATAAGAGTCAATCCCAACCAGAAGTGCGCGGCTTGGGCCTTCCTAGTGCCATTACAGATAATTTGTAACAACCCAAGAAAGATTTCAGCCACATCTAAGCCTATACTCAAATAGGACTTGTCAATGTTACAATTGAACCCCCCTAAAATCATTATAAAGGCAAGCATTTATCCTTCTCAAGTAATATGGGATCTCATTCACCACCTTCCTCTACACAATCTAGAATATTAAATCACAACATCTATTGAGATTCTCAAAATTCTACAGAGGATTATTGGGTGTTCCCTCTCATTTGGTCACAAATGTGAACCCAGACACCCAGAGATACAATCTCCCACAAAATCTCATTTTGTAATAATATGGATTCCTGTGAAAACATGAGGATATTCATGTTCCATGTTGGAAAAATTCTACTTTCAAGTGACAAAAGTAAACCTCATTTATACCATTTGACTAACAAAACGTCACCATTTTCCTATCTTGTCAACCACTCTCATGTCCCCACCATATAGATACATATTCAAAAATATAAAATTCTTGTAAGATTCTTGAAAACAAACCAAACATGGGAATCTCACATATCTTCAAATTTTATTAGATTCAAGATCCAACCAAATATAGGCACTATAACATTCCCAAGAAATCGCATTCCAATGAATTTAGATGTTGGGAGGCATATTGGATCACCCAAGTCAAACACCATGTAAAAGATTAGCCCCAGTGCAAGCAAACTCTCATGAATTCCCGTCATCATCTTATTTCCAGCACTTCTCACCGAAAATATTCATAAATCTTCCAAATCTTCCAGTTATTTGCATCTCTATTTTTTCTCCTTTTTTGTTTCTATTCGCCCTACATTTTTATTTTCATTCTTTCCTATTCTTTCGGGTTTTCTTTTCAGCCTGGTCATTTTCTGTCTTGCTGGGATGGCGCCTGAGAAAAGTGTTTTGGTGGACTCAAAGATATTCATGCTTTAAGTTGTGAAGGAATGTTGCGTATCACTGAAAGAAGAAGGAAAGTTAAAAAATTTGTTAGCATTGGCAAGGGGACGGTGAGATGGTTGGAGAAGACAGTTGTTGCTTGTGTTGAATCAGGGGATAGTGATTTCTACAAGATGTTGAGCGAAGGGAATCAAGCTTTACTAGCACAGTGGTGTGTAAGTTTTTATGGGCGTTATTTGGTTATTGCAGCGTATGGTGATGGCAGTAGGAAAACCCTCAGTGTCATACCTAAGGGCATGGACGGGAAGTAATGAAGGAGTTTTTCCTAAACGATTAAGGTTTTGAGTTATGTGAACTCCTCTATTTTGATCACCACCAACAGAGGAAGATTTGAATATGCAGTTAAAGCTCAAGCTCACGGCAGGGGTCGAGTTCCTTATAAGTCAACTTTGTCGAGGGATAGATTGGGTGGTGAAGGGTCTTATAAGGCGGCATTGTTGAAATCTATGTCTTTTCCAGTCAATTAGCTCCCGATGGATCAAAATAGGGGCTCTCGGGGCATTGTAGTGACAAAGGTAGGTGGTGGAGCCGTGAAGACTGTTGACATTCCCAATCAAACTATTGTTTCAACGGGTGGCATTGGTGTTTTTGAGGGAGTGAGGAAGAGTCGTTGTTGGAGTTGAAGCTGGAACTGATTGAAATTAAAGAGAAGATCAACAGTCTTCTATCGAGGCTTGATAAGTTGATGGGCCAAGGGAGTTTGCAGGCCGTAAGTCTAGGATGGGGTCAGGGACCCATCATCATATTTCTGGCGCTTCTCACCGAAGTAACCTTCTCCAATTTTTTTTTTTTTTTTTTTTTTTTTTAATTTTCAAAAACTCTTTCTTTTCTTTGTCTATTTTTATCTTCTTTTTATTATCAATTTTGTCTTCTGCGTGGCATGGGGGTATGATGTTGAGCTTATGGGTGGATGCCAAGTTGTTTGTATTTTCAGCTAAGGATAAGGCATTTTTCAGGATCATTGACAAGGGCAAGTGACTGACAAAGGCCATTTCTTTTGAGAAATGGGATGTGGCTTGGTATAGTAGAGGCTTGTGTTTAGATGGGAGATCAAAAGGAATTTCTCAAAACCATTTGAGAAGGCAATCGTATTTTTGTAGTCTAGTGTCGTGTGAGCCCTTTTGGTCAGTTCTTGCCACTTGAGGTGTTTGGAGGAGTTGGATGACATAGTGTTATAGTTCTACCTAAAGGAAATCAAAGCAGAGGGTGGGTCTATATTGCAAGAACACTGAGGGATTTCTGTTCGCCTACCTTCCCTTGTTCAAATGAATGGAAACAGAGGAGTAGAATCCTCCATCAGAGGGTTAGCCGATAGGAGAGTGGGGAGAAACCCTTAGTCAAGAGACCATCGTCTAGCTCTTCCTTGGGTCCCGCAGTGTCGTATAAGGCTGCTTTGGTTAGGCCCATGTCTTTATCGGCTTCTCAAGGTGATTATCGTCACCGAGGTGGTTCAAGGAGGTGTGGTGAGTCGTCTTGTTTTGGGTCTAGTTTTCCAATCGCTCAAAGTTGCTCAAGTTGCACATTCTCTGGCAAAAACTGGTGGTGTTCTCCTTCCCAAGGGTGCTACATCTAAAAACATGAGAATAGTGTTGCATTGGCTATGAAAACTGAATTGCTCAAGGTGAAGGAGGAGATCAACCGTCTCCTTTCCAAACTGGGTTTAGGCTTGGGATTACCACTGGGATCAGCCATTCCTGCCACAAGTCTTTTGGTTTCTTCTGGGTCAATTTCGTTGGGCCTTCCTTTAGGGCTTGCAATCAAGGGACCGTATGGTGTTGGAAAAGAAAAGGCTTTGTTGGGGGTTGGGCCTAAGATAAATACGCAGCCCATATGGCGGGTTAAAACTTCTCCTAGTTTATCTTCACTCAATAAAGGGTCTTCTTCTTCTGCTGGGCCCAATTCATCAACGGGTGGCCCACCTTCTCTAGGTCCAACATAGAACCAGCCAACAGGTGCTTCCAACCATTTTCTCGTCATTAGCCTGCTGGAATTGTCGCCGATGATTTGAGATTCTGGAGAAGGTGTTGCAGGATGCTTCTTCCTCAACAGCTACAGACTCAGCTACTCTTTATGTGGTGTCACCACAGTGCAAGGATGGCAATAACATGGATCAAGGGGATATTCCTTCAAGTCCTGGCCTTTCAACTTAATTGAGGATGGAGGAGACTACTACTACTGTGCCTCTGGTTTCTCTCGATTCCATGAGCGTCAAAATTGAACTTCCCCCTGTAGGTCCTGCTTTTTCTTTGCCTTATTCTCTTGGTGATTATTTGGTTGTTCCTTTGGGGGATGGGGGATATTGTGGTATCGGGTGGTAGGGAGTTTTTTTATTCTATCTTTCCTAAATTTATGGCGGCCAACAGTGCTGACTCAGTGGACTTTCAGCTAGTTCAAGGTGTTGAAGTTGGTGTCGAGAGTGGTCTGGGGGTTTGTGAGAAAGAGTCAGAGCCTTTGTGCACTTTTTCTGAGTTTGAGGAGGATAGTTTCAATTTTCAATTGATGACTAGGGAGGAAGAGGTGGATCCAATGTTGTTATGCACCTTGTCACCTTTACCTTCAACAGATGGATTACCGTCAAACTAGGTGATTTAGAAAGTGAAGGAAATTCAAGACTGTGTGGGGATATCTTGTGAGGGGTTTGAGGAGCAATTCAGGTCATTACTAATTGCTTTAGAGGCAGGTCGTATTCTCTCCCCTAAATCCGCTTCAAGAAAAGATAGACAGCTAAAGCGTCTCACTTGTTCAATAAATTATGATACCAATAAAGGAAGATCTAAAGAAAGGGTAGTAACTTCCCATGGAACCTAAAATCCATTCTTGGAATGTTCAAGATCTTAACGATCCCAATAAGCGACTTCAAGTTAAGAATCTTTTCCGTCATTGGAAGTTGGATATTATTTGTCTGCAGGAAATTGAGTTCATTGATCGAAGCATCATTACTAGTTTATGGGGCTTTCTGTTTGTGGGGTGAGGGTATATTGCTTCCAATGGAGGGTCCGAGGTTATTCTTATTATGTGAAATACGAGGGTGGTTGGGTCTATTGAGGAATGTATTGGAAATTATAAGGTGGCTTGTTCTTTTAAGAATGTGGAGGATGGTTTTAGTTGGGCCTTTGTTGGAGTGTACGGGCCAAATGTCGACAGCAATAGGAAGGAATTATGGGATAAAATTGTTGGTTTGGGCAGTTGGTGGAACTTACCTTAGTGTATTTGTGGTGACTTTAATGTCACTCGATTCCCTAGTGAAAGATCAAGTGATGCCCAGTAAAGTCTTTCTATGAATGAATTTTCTGAATTTATCTTTGATATAGACTTGGTGGATCTACCTCTTGTCAATGGTAGGCACACGTGGTCCAACAATGGGGCCTGGCCCCACTTGGACGAATTCTTGATGTCTCCCTTCTAGGAGCTCACTACTCTACATTGCTTTATAAGAGATAACCTAGGGTTTGCTTGGACCATTTTCCTATCGTACTGGTTTGTGGGGACATTCATGAGGGTAATAGATATTTTAAATTTGAAAATATGTGGTTGAAAGTTTAGGGTTTTGTGGAGAAGTTGAGGTTGTGGTGTCCTCGTATCTCTTAGAGGGCTCACCAAGTTTTATTTTGGCCGGGAAACTCAAAGCATTGAAGAGGGATTTGAAGATGTGGAATGCAGATGTCTTCGGACACATCGATAGTCAAAAGTTGAGGATTTACAGGTTTTGGAAGAAAGGGAGGTGCGTGCTCCTCTTTCTATGGAGGAGTCTAACTAAAAATTATCACCACGGAGATAGAGAAGGAGCTTTTAATGGAAGAAATTGTGTGGAGATAAAAATCACAAGCCCTTTGGTTGAAAGAAGGGGATAAATGTACTAAATTCTTCCATTGGGTGGCTATTTCTCATCGTAGGAATAATCTATTGAGATGCTTCAAGTTGATGGGCAGGTTTGTTCGGATCATGACACCATTAAGAGCCATATTGTCAATTTTTATGAAGATCTTCTTACAGAACAATTCCCTTGGCGGCATAAACTTGATGGCTTGTTCTTCAAGGCTATGGATCAATCGAGCTCTATTTGGTTGAAGAGAGCTTTTGAGGCGGATGAGGTTCTTCAGGTAATTCAAGGGATGGCTAAAGATAAAGCTCCACGTCCGGATGGGTTTTCTATGGCTTTCAACCATGATTGTTGGGAGCTTGTTGGTGAGGATATCATGAAGGTTTTTCATGAACTTCATTCTTTTAGGGAGTTCCAAAAAAGCCCTAATGCAACTTTTTTATTGCCCTTATTCCTACAAGAATTGGGGCTGTAGAGGTGAAGGATTTTCGACCCATTAGTCTTGTTGACAGGGTGTACCAGATCCTTTCTAAAGTACTCGCTAACCACATGAGTGTCATTATGAGTAGTACTACATAAAAACTCATAATGCTTAAGTAGGAAGATAAATCTTGAATTCGGTTCTAATCGCTAATGAATGTCTAGATAGTAGAATCAAGGCGAGAATACCTGGTATCCTATGGAATTAGATATGGAGAAGGCACATGATCATGTTAATTGGGATTTTTGTGTTGGGAGGTGTAATTTTGGGGTAAGATAGATATAATGGATTAGGCATTGTATTTCTACCATCCGCTCTTCGGTATTGTGAACGAAGCTTCAATGGTGTTTTTTAACAATACTAGGGGATTAAGACTAGTACACCTGCTTCCCCTTTCCTTTTGTCATTAATGGAGGCTTTCTTTCTGGCTTTTCAGTAGGAGATGTTAACATTTCACTTATAAAAAAATAGATGTTAATATTTCTCACCTTCTCTTTGTTGACAATACCTTTGCTTTTTTGTGACCCTAATAGTGGTAATATTCAATATTTGAGAGTTCTTTCGTTATGCTTTGACGTTGTTTTGGGCCTAAAGGTGAATCTATCGAAGTCTGAAATGGTTGTTGGGAGTTCAATTAATAATGTTCAGTGCTTGGCAAACATTGTGGGCTATAAGGTTTCTTCGGTTTCTTGAAACATCTTGGCTGCTTTCAAGGCAAAATCTATTTGAGGGTGTGTTAGAAAAAATTGATAAAAGGTTAGCAAGTTGGAAAAGAATTTTTTTGTCAAAGGGAGGTGGAATCACTCTAATCAAAAGTACTTTATCTAACCTCCCTACATACTTTCTTTCTTTATTTCCATTACCTGCAGATGTGGCCTCTTGTATTGAGAAAACCTTCAGCAATTTTCTTTGGGGAGGTATTGCGCAGGAAGCCAAGTTTCATCTTGTTGGTTGGGATAAAGTTTGTTCTCCAATGCCTTGTGGTGGTTTGGGGGTGCGTAACTTAAGGATCTTTAATAAAGCACTCTTGGGGAAGTGGTTGTGGAGACATCACCGAGAAGGGGAGGCTTGAGGAGAGTAGTTATAGATTCACAATACGGAGTATTAGGGGCGGTTGGTGTTCTAATGAAGTCAAGGGGCATATGGTGTGAGGTTGTGGAAAAATATTCATTCCGGATGGGAGATATTCTCCAACTTTTTCAGATTTGCAGTTGGAAGAGGTCACGGTGTTTATTCTTGGCATGATGTTTGCTGTGGTGCAGGGGCTCTAAAGTATGTTTTCCCCACTGTTTACCGGATTTCTAGTGACAAAGAGGTTGTGGTGGCTGACTTGTTGGTGTGTTCCATTGGAATGTCAACTTTTATAAAAGATTACCGACTCCTTGCACAACTAACTTTTTGAGCAATTGAAATGTAGCCCTGGTGCAGAATTTAAAAGCAACTAACATACACCCAACCATGTGACACCCAACCAAAATTCTGGAGCAATGCTCATTCATGGTAGGCCTGATGTTCTCTCCTTGTATGTCAATACCAGTTCCAAAGCTGACCTCTCTAATTAGATTTTCATTCCATAGATATCACATATTTCAACTGCCAGTGCACCACATGCTAGTGAAATGATTTATTGGTATAAAAAGATATCACCCACTCTTTGTGCAACTAACTTTTTGAGCAAAAGAAATTTAACTATGGTGACAGAATTTAAAAGCAACTAACACACCCAACCATGTGACATCAATGACACAGAGCTCAGCAATTTTACCTCGTCAACAGCATTATCCAAGAGCTCAGCAATTGCTGCTCCAAAAAGTAAATTAATTGTATTAGCTCACGAAAAGAAACATATATCCGTATTTCTCGAACATTCACATGACTAATATGTGCACATTTAATAATTACATACAAACATTCCAGACTTTTGACTCACACTTTAGAAACTTTTAACAACTCAAATGGTCCAATCTATGCTCTACTGGTAAAATCAAGGTCTCGGCATTACAACTGATATTGCATTGGAAGCAAAAGCACTTCATTAGTGTATCGCAAAAACATAACAAATTATACAAATTTCATTTTTTTCTTGGGAGTGTAAAAAACCTATCAACTGTTTTTGTCGGTCATAAGTAACTCCAATATCTATCATTTCAAAAACCAGGAGCGCTCAAACTTGAAAACAACATTTCCAGGCCGTATCTTTGCCAGTGTCTAAACCAAAGCAATTACAAAATTGCCACATTTCCTGGCACAGCTTTGTGTTCTGTATACAATTTCATGCAGGTCACTAAGTTGGACGACACTGTCATTGACATACAAGCTTTGAAATGTATTACTTTTTACACTAAACAGTAAACACGTAGCCAAAAAGGCATTGTAAAACACCTAAGTGTTTGAATAGGAACGCATGATAGAACAAGACATTGAGAATTCGGCTATTGGACGCTTTCTCTTTTGCTTTGGAAAAGCGGCTCACCTCCAAAAGCCCATCTATGCGAAGTGGCATTAGAATGAAGAAACTTTGGGTGAACCCGGGCGTGCTCCAACTGACCTGCAAATAAAATTTTAGGGCAAAAAAGAAACAGCCACAACCGGCTAAGCGTGAGTATGATAACAATGATAAATTTAGAAAGCTTGAAAAGAAGAAGAAGAAGCGAGATGTTAGAGGTGAACCGTCGTCAGGTGGGCGTTTCGTGGTGTGACCCACATCATAGGCCCCGGCTTTCCAGAAACTGTGGGACTCGAGGGTTCGCTGCAATTGGGGGCTGGGGTGCGACGCCGTTGTATTGCTTGTTGTTGTCATTCCCACCACCGCACCTCCTTCCACGTCGCTGCAGTCGATAATGTCAACGGATTTGACCGTTCCTTTCTCAGCCTTAGGGGGCATTTTTTTTTTTTTTTACATTCACTGAAACGCTCGAACTAGGATTTGCAGCAACACTTCTCAAAATTTACTAGCAATTAAAGGAATTTGGTTGCGTATTACGGCTTGTATGAAAGACGGAGACGAATACGAAATCGCGCGCGCGCCTCCGAGAGAGAACAAGTCTGTGAGCGGCGGAGCTCAGATAAATGGTGGTTCTGCGAACGGTGCGTTTGAGTACCGTAACAGAGTCGGTCACGAATTCGGAAGTAGGCGTTTTTAAGCGGGTACTTACTCGTAGAAAAATGCTAGAAAAAAATTAGTGTTATAAAATCATAGAAAAGAGAGAGTCATAACGTATTATAAAACTTTTAAAAAGAGAGAGAAAGAGATAGAGCTCAGAAAGGTTATGAAACTTATGAATTTCTTAAAGAATTCAACGATATATATAGGCGTACAAAGAAAACTATGCTAGTTTACTATGCAGTACTATGCTAGTACTATGCATTGTACATACCATTCACTATGCCAGTTACTATGCTGACACTATGCACTGTACATATGTCGATCATTCACTATACCAGTTACTATGCTGGCATTATGCACTGTGCATATGTCGACCATTCATTATGCCAGTTACTATGCAGTACTATGCTGGCACTATGCACTATGCATTTGACGACTAGATAAATGTGCTCATACAATTCAAGATAATTTATAACACTTCCCTTTTGGATGACCATATTTAAAGAATATGCCTCGTTAAAACCTTGCCAAGGAAAAACCCTGTGGGAAAAAACCAATAGCGAAGGAAAAATAGTACAATATTCATGTGTATCGCCTAATGCTTTAGGATTGCCTCATTAAAACCTTGCAAAGGAAAACCCAGTGGGATAAAACCTTAGCGAAGGAAAAAGAGTACAATCAGCACAAGTTTTCAAGACATTACTTCCTCTGAAAATTGCATGATAACAGGTCTTCAAACCTCTGCATTCCAATGTTCTGCATAATCTTCTTAAATGTTGCAGTTGGTAATGCTTTAGTGAATAAATCTGCCAGATTTTTACTTGACCGTACCTTCTTGATATCAATTTCAACTTTTTTTTCATGAATTGCAATGATCTTCTTGTGTGTATTTGAAAGATAACTCGCATCTATACATCCAACTAACTGTAGACTTGATCCATGTTGATAAAATAATCACAACTGGATCTTTCTACTCATCACTACTCTTCTGGAGTTGTACTCTTCTGGAGTTCTTGTAAATAACACAGTTAGTGGAGAATTTATCAACATTAAACCGCTAACCTCATTTTTTAATAAAAACGGTGGCCAGCCTTTTAAGATCAGACAAGCACCGCGGATTTTCAACTCCTCTGTAGGTGTCAGGCGTGCTGTCAGGCACCGCAGCTGTCAGGCGTGCTGTCAGGCGCCGCAGAACTATGAAACTATATTCCATCTCTTTTCTCTTGCTTCACGAGAGATGTTGTATCATAATTTTCTCTATAAAATAGATATTCAGTTAATCTTCATTCGCATCTCATCTTCTTCACTTTTCTGTAATCATACTGCATTTTTACTCTACAATCTCTTTCTGCATTCTTATCCTGCAATCTCTCTCTGCAATGGCTCAGCAATCTTCTCAGGGTCAATATATGAGATATTCTGCCGTTCATCAGCTGTTCCTGCTTCTACCACAGGTGCTATCATGCAATATAATGATCTGACTCGTAGGTCAGATAATGAAGCTATCTATGAGCTTGTGAGTCTCGGTACCCGATACTCATCATCCATTGTCGTATTTTCTCAGCGACTGCAATCCAGAACTTGTGGAGTTGACAATCTCCATGAGAATATTGCTATTCTTCAGCGATTTCTTCTGGAGTCCAACATGAAAATAGAATCAATAAAGAAAGAGAATAGGAATTTAAAATCCTTGCTTAAATCTTCTTTTCGATTGCCCACCCCTTTAGATAGGGATGCTATGCAGATTCTTGAAGAATAAGAGCGTTTGAAGAATGAGGCAAAGTGTCTCAAATTTTTGTAATTCTTGCTTCAAGATAATAAAATAATATTTCACAAATATTCATATTTGTGTTTCTATCTTTTGGTAGATATTCTGTGTGCTCCATTTTATTTCTTTTTTAATAATACACACTTCATATCAAACCCATAATATGAATCTGAAATACTAATTGTATTAAAAGATGGTATTTCATGACTAATAACATCATCCATCTTCCCCTTGAAGCCGCAAGGGTTTCAGATTTATATTTCAAATATGTGCAGTTTTTATGAGCTCTTCTGGAGCCCCAATGACATTTAAATCATATATATAAACTGCAATAATAACTTGTTTTCATTTGCATTTGGATTGCTTTAGATCATATAAGGATCTTTAAAACTTGATAGAATACATATTTCCATATGTATTCATATTAGAAGCTTCAGACATTTTCTATCCTTCAGGGATTTTCATATATATATCATGATCCAATGATCCATATAAATTTGCAGTTAATCATGCATATCCAAACTCTCGATAACTTTCAAGCTAATAAAAATCTCAATATGATTTCAACCACTTTAAAATCATATCAATATTGTTTCTTCGAGAAACTAACTTGTGATTTCTATATCACATTTTCATATTAAAAGTTTCAGGCTTTTTATATCATATATATAAATATCTACTGATATTTAACAAAAATCACCTCTTTAGGTGTTTGGACTTCAAGTCCATATTTATCACATTTTACTTAGTGATATCAATTCTACAGGAATTGAGAAACTGACTCGTGATTTATATATCACATTTTTATTTCATTTCCATAAATACCCACTGACATTCAACAAGCATCACCTCTTTAGGTGTTTGGACTTCAAGTCCCGATGCATCATATTTTACTAGTGAATCAATTCTGCAGGAATTGTTTCTTTCAAATTTGGCCAATATTTTACGTCGTATTCTTCGACGATTCTTGATTCATTTTCATCATTACTTCTGGTAATGTCAATTGCCATCTCATATGGAAATACATTGTCGACAATAATTTTATTTCTATCCATAATTTCTCCATTATTCATGAAATGTAATGAGATCTCGTTATTTTCAGGTACCTGTCCCTCTTCAAGGGAAGACATTTTCATGAAAAACCTTTTAAGGAGGTACTCTTCAAGAGTTTATATAGGAGAATTTTATACAGAGAATCTGAATGGACTTTATTACTTGTTTTGTGGGTATGGCCTCTTCAGGAGCACCAAATTATTTGTGCCTTTCTCTTTTAAGATACTATCTTTTGTATCGATAAGTCTCACATGCCTTTATACATGTCTTTAGACTGCTGAATTTTTTAATTGTCCTACAGGGACTTCAATCCTCGCTGGGATTTTAGCAGCTAGAATATGAGATATTTTTATCTTATTATATCCAAAATTTAATTATCATCTGAACTTCTGGTTCACATATGATAATCAAGATAACGTCGAATAATTTCATCTTATTTGCTTCAAGCAAATTTTTTTCTTTTCATTTATGGTGGTAAAACTTTATAGTAGAAAAATCTTCTGGTTCTTTTATGGACGTCCATATGAAAATTATTCGACTTATCGTAATTGATTTTGGATGATCAAGATAACCATGAAAAGATACAAATATCATATCACCTTTTGATGCATCATAATATTTGATTCAATAATTTGTATAATATCATCTCAAAGAGAAAGCTTACAGCTTTTCCAATACGAGCTTCTGGCCCAAAAAGATATTCATTATCACGTCCAATCTCTTACTTTCTTTGAATGAAACGCATCATTCTTTTCACTTCAGGGAATAGAATGATATAAATTCATTATCATTCAATTCAGGGAATGATGTAGATCTAGTAAGACGTGAATAATGATTCTTATCAACAACTCATTATTTTGCTTAGTCAATGAAAGACCAGATATAAATTTAGAATATATTGTGAACGTTTACATTTCATATTGCTACTTCAGAAGCATACTCGATATTGCTACTTCAGAAGCACATTTGAGACGTTCATTCAAATATATATTCTTTCCACAATTTCAATTATGCAACTTCAGGTGCATAAATCATAATGGGTTTTTGGTACAAGTATCACTCATATGAGATACTGCATAAATTATTGATTTAGGGCAATCCTTCAGGGATGCTCCATTTCCATTCTCAGATAAATCATATCATCAATAATTTATAACAAGTATAAAAGAATAAATAAAATTTTCATTACTACAAAATATTGCAGAATATAAAAATATTTTATAATAAGATAAAGGAAATACATTAATTAAAAAGGAACACTTTCATGATCAACTCTACCACTAGAATCCTCAAAGAAATCAGAAACATCAAGACTTGTAATATCTTCTTCATCTATAGAATTTAAAGCATATGATGGTTCAGTAAAATTTGTTTCAAATTTCTTTATTTTTTCTTTTATAGAAGATTGATATAAGTCAACCAAGTGCTTATCTGTACGACAGATACGAACCCAATGTCCAGTCATACCACATCTATGACATCCATCTTCATTTTTCTTTAAAAATTTGTTTTGGGGACCTTTGCCCTTTTCTGAGTTGAACCACTTCTGGTGGTACGGTGTATATCTATTATTGTCCCTTTTAGTGTGGTCACTTTTAGGACCTCCAATTCCATAATTTTTCCTACCACGTCCACGCCCTCGTTTTCTTTGAAAAGATGCATCATTCGCTTTTGGGAATGATGTAAATCTAATACCATTCACTTTAGGGAATGATATAGAACCAGTAGGACGTGACTGGTGATTTCTTAACAAAAGCTCATTATTTTGCTCAGCTAATAGAAGATAAGATATAAGTTTAGAATATTTTTTGAACTTTTGCTCTCGATACTGCTGCTGCAGGAGCACATTCGAGGCATGAAAAGTAGTATATGTCTTCTCTAACAAGTCATCATCAGTGATTTTTTCACCATATAATTTCAATAGCGAGCTAATTTTAAAGAGTGCAGAGTTATACTCACTAACACTCTTGAAGTCTTGCAACCTCAGGTGCATCCAATCATGACGAGCTTTTGGGAGGATTACAGTTTTCTGGTGTTCATATCTCTCCCTTAAATCATTCCACAAAATAAGTAGATCTTTTACCGTTAGATACTCAGTTTTTAATTCTTCATGAAGATGGTGTCGAAGGAAAATCATTACCTTTGCACGGTCCTGCAGGGACCCTTGATTTCCTTCTTTAATTGTATCTCCTAGGTTCGTCGCATCCAGATGGATCTCAGCATCAAGGATCCAAGATAAATAATTTTTTCCAGAAATGTCAAGAGCAACGAATTTCAATTTTGTAAGATTTGACATTTTTTACATATATAAATCAGGAATATAAAAATATATTGAAAAACTTACTTGAAGTTGAGAACTACTAGCTTCATAATTGTTAGAACTTTCGTGCTGATAACGTGTTATAAAATCATAGAAAAGAGAGAGCCATAACGTATTATAAAACTTTTAAAATGAGAGAGAAAGAGATAGAGCTCAGAAAGATTATGAAACTTATGAATTTCTTAAAGAATTCAACGATATATATAGGCGTACAAAGGGAACTATGCTAGCTTACTATGCAGTACTATGCTGACACTATGCACTGTGCATAGGTCAACCATTCACTATGCCAGTTACTATGTAGTACTATGCTGGTACTATGCACTGTGCATATGTCGACCATTCACTATGACAGTTACTATGCTGGCACTATGCACTGTGCATATGTCGACCATTCACTATGCCAGTTACTATACAGTACTATGCTGATACTATGCACTATGCATTTGACGACTAGATAAATGTGGTCATACAATTCAAGATAGTTTATAACAATTAGACTTTTGTTACGTTTAAATAAAATTACATATTAATCTTAATCTGTATATATTAGTTTTTTTATATTTAAAATTTAAATTAGTATTATTTTTAATAAAATTTATTTTTTAACTAATCGTATTAGATTAGTATATATATTAATACGTAATTATACTTATAATTTAATTTTTTTTTAAAAATTATAAATGAGAGAATTGAAATTATATGTTTGTACAGTGAGGTCACCTCCTACTATCTTATTATTATTTTATTACTATTTACAAATGATATGAAATTACCTCCATATCTTAATGTAACCTGATTTTTATGCCCCAAGTACCACATTTTATACAATAAAAGTGCGATGAAGGCGCCACATTATTCTTATAAAAATTAATTTATAACTCATATTATATATAAATTTCTATTTATTATATAAATATATTTGAATAGAAAAAGATTACTTCAATGATGATCATAAATTACAATGCTTGTCTTTCATTACATTTTCATTAACAGAAGCAAGACCTTCTACCCAATCATTTCCTCCTCCCTAGTCAATCTCATCTTTGTAGGTTGATGAGCCATCTCATTACCTTCTCTATGAATAAAAAGATATTTTCCCCTTTGTCATCCTCTATAATGCTATTATGATATCTTCTATGAGTTGTCCATACCAAGACAAGTTTTTTTCCTCTTCTTTGTTGGGGCTTGAATGTTAATTTGAGCATCTCTTACAAAATGAACCACTTGAATCCCATCTTTGCACGTAGTTCAGAGTTCTCCAAACAATTAGGCACTCGACTAAGATTGGTTAGAAGTTGAACTTTTTTGAACCATTCATAGAGGCCAAAATACACCTTCACAATCTCTAACTTTGATCTCAATTCCCCATCTTTTGGTTTTTGGAATCTATTGCAACATCCCAATTCCCAATTTGCTTTAACATATTCCTCATCAGGCTTATTCCAATGAATTGAGCTTCTAGTTTCTATTCTTGTTTTTTGGCTATATTTTGGAAGAGATTTGCTGATATTCTTCTCTTTTAGCCTTTGCTAAAAGATACAGAGCGTTTGGACTAGAGAACTTACAATAGTCATTCCTCCTCATCCACATTCTCCTTATCAAAATTGCACATCATTCCACCTCATCCTTGTGTAGTTTTGAAATCGTCAATTCCCATAGTTGCATGAAGTCTATTCCTTTGTTAGGCCATTTGTGAATACGACTGAATGATTATACCCATACATTACTAGCTGTTGGGCAACTCCAGAGAACATGAGTAACAGTTTCCTTGTTGGCACATAGGAGATTAAATCATTATCGACAACATTCATAAAGAAAAGGTTCTTCTTTGTAGGTCGAATATTATTTCTACCTTACACATAAATTTTTTTACCTTCCTAGGCGTTTTTGTCCTCCAAATTATCTTCCATCTATCATCTATTATATGCCCCTTCAAAGTCTCACCCTTATCTACTTTCTTACTCATGAAGTCCACAAATTATGTACTCCTAATATTAAATTGACCTTTGTCGGTATAACCCAAAATTAAGTGTACCTTAAATATATCTCAACACTCCCTTGGCTGTCCCAAGATGCATTTGGCTTGGCTTGTACATGAACCAAGACGTTAAGCTTGTAGCATACATAATATCTAATCTTGTAGCTGACAAATACAAGGCTTCCAATCAAGTTTCTATAAATAGATGCATCTACTTCTTTGCTTCCATATTCTTTTATCAATTTTTCATTCACAACCAAAGGAGTTGCAACCATTTTGCAATTCATCATTTTAAATTTAGCAAGAAGAGTTTTTGCATACTTCTTTTGGCATATAAAAATACATTCTTATTTTTTATATGCAATAAACCCAAATCACCAATTTCATGTTTTTTCATTATCTCCAATTTAAAATCATTCATCATTTTTTCATCACTACCAATAAACACCAACTCATCAACATAAAGAGAGACAATAAGAATACCGGTTGTACCTTGTGTCATGACATAAAAGGTTAGCTCACTTTTGCTTCTTTCAAAACCTTTTTTCAATGAAATAAGTATCAACCTCACTATACCATGTTTGGGGTGCTTGTTATAAGCCATACAAAGCCTACTTCAACTTGTACACCTTTTCTTCTCATTTTGCTACAAAAGCCTTGTAGTTGCTCTACATAAACTTCCTCTTTTAAAACTTTATTTAGGAAGGCTGATTTTACATTAAGTTGATGCAAGAACCAATCTTTCTGAGCTGCCAAAGCAATAAGAGATCTAATAATATCAAGCCAAGCCACCAGTGCAAATGTTTCTTGGAAATCAATTTCGAATTGTTGACTATACCCTTTTGTTACAAGTCTTGCTTTGTTCTTTTGAACAGAATCATCCTAATTGAATGTTGTTTTGAATATCAACTTCACACCAATCACTTCCTTGCCTTTTGGCCTCTTTACCAACTCCCAAGTTTTGTTCTTCTCAGATACATAAATCCTCTTCTTCCATGGTTTTCTTTCATGCTTCTTTTTTAATTAAATCTTTAAAATACTCCGGTTCAATAATACAAAAAATTACAACTTGCATATACATCACTAAGTCTTCTCATTCTTCTTAGAGTTGAACTTGGAGATGAGGAGTTGAGCTTGATGGAAAAGTTGGAGATTATTGTGAACTAGCAATAGGAGACATCTCTTGTGGAGCTTCAAGAACATCTTCAACTTCATCTTCTTGATTCTCAAGTTTTCCATTGAAGGGAATTTGATTTTGAACTTTCTTTTCTTTCCAATCCCAAGAGGCCTTCTCATTAAAAAACACATATCTACATATAATCAACTCATTTTTCTTCAAACTAAAGAGTCTATAGTCCTTTGATTTTGAGCTATAACCCACAAAGATGCATTTTTCCTTAGCTTCATCAAGTTTGTGCCTTACTTCTTTTGGAATATGAGCAACGCAAATACAATCAAATACCTTCAAGTGATTCAAAGATGGTTTTCTTCCACACAAAGTTTCAAATGGAGTTTTATTTTTTACCACTTTTGTTGGAGATTTATTCATCAAATAAACCACCGTATATACCACGTCACCCCAAAAGGACTCGGGTAACCATTTCTCGTGAAACATAGACTTCGCCATCTCAACAATGGTTCTATTCTTTTTTTCTGCCACTCCATTTTGTTGTGGAGTGTATCTAATCGTTAATTTTCTCTTCATGCTAATATATGTACAAAATTTTTCATATTCATAGGAGTTGTACTCACCACCCCTTTATCACTTCTCAATACTTACAAAGTGTTCGCTTTTTCTTTCAACAAATTTTTAGAATTTTTTGAAAATGGAAAAAGATCTGACTTTTGATTCAAAAAATACACACGTCATTCTTGTAAAATTATTAATGAAAATTATAAAATATTTGTTACTTCCATGAGTTAGTGTTGACATAGGCCCACACACATTGGTATGGAAAAGCTCCAATGGTGTTTTGACTCTCCATGTTTTCTCCTTGAAAAATGACTCTCGGTGATATTTGCCAAGTGCACAACTTTCATAAACCTCTTGCACTTTTTGTTAGGGGTAGGCAGCAGGGCCTCGGACCCCACTACTCGTCCCCATTCGCCCCGCCCCCGCATATTTTGGGCGAGGCGGGGCATCCGCACCACAAGGGCGGAGGATGAGGGAGCCCGCCCATATGGAAAGCCCCCAGCGGAGGCGAGGGATGAAGGGGTCGTGACCCCACTCCTGTTTTCCCTCGCCCCGCCTCGTTAACATATATATATATATATATATATATAATATTATATTATATATTTATATATAATAAATACATTTTATAGATGAAATAGAAAACGGTGAATTCATTAAGTCACTTAATGAAACGGCACCGTTTTGTCCATTACAAAACGACGCCGTTTCATTAAGTGACTAATCCTAAAGCCTAACTCCCTCTCTCCCGCGTCACCCCCTTCCCCTCGGCAGCTTCTCAAAGTCTCTCTCTCTCAGTCGCATAGAGCACTCCCCATTTCCCAAGCGGCCAAGCTCGTTCTCTCATCTCTCTCGCAGTCGCTCTCGTTCTCTCCTCTCTCTCGCACGACGCTGGCGTTATTTGCCGTTCTACTCTCGCCGTCGCAAAGGTAAGACAACACTTTATTCTTTTTCTCTGTTGTTTTTTATATTATTATTTTTAGTTTTGATTAGAGATTGGAGGAAGGATGAGTTGAATCAGAGATCGAAGATGAGAATTTGTGACTTGTGTGTTGTGGATTCGTGATCATTATGCATGTGTATTCACTGTTTTCTTGCTATGATTGTTTTGGATTCCGTTTTATTTGATTTTTTTTTTTGTAAATTTAATTGTTTCGGAAAGCTTAAATTGATTTAGGGGTTTCATTAATTGAAACCCCTAAATCAATTTTTGGGATTTCAATCAATGAAACCCCTCAATTAAGAGTGGGTTTCTGATTGGAACCCTAAATTAAATTATGGTTCTAATCCAAAACCCTAAATCAATTTAGGGGTTTTGATTTAGGGGTTTCAATCAATGAAACCCCCCCAAAAAAATTAGGGTTTCAGATTGGGCACTTTATATCAAAATGCATTTTCAATATTTCCGTATTGGGCACTTTATTCTTTCAGTTTTTAAGAGTACTTTTTAAGATTATTTTTAGGAGAAAAATACGTGAAGGAAATGTTTTACATATACATGATGATGCATTTGAAAATTGACATATATATCAAAATGCATGCATGTTAATTGGCAGCTTGTAACATATATATCAAAATGCATGCATGTTAATTGAGGGGTTTCAATCAATGAGACCCCTAAATTGATTTAGGGGTCTCATTGATTGAAACCCCTAAAAAAAATTAGGGTTTCAGATTGGAACCCTAATTTGATTTTGGGGTTTCAATCAATGAAACCCCTAAATCAATGTGTGGGTCTACTATTTGTATGCAGTTTTTGATGATTGTGTTGGATTGCACTTTGAGAATTTTTTTTTGTGTTGGAGAATCAGGAATGTCTTCGGATTTCAATGATAGCTTGCCTGCCCTAGCCAATACCCCTACCCCAGAACCTAACCCTACCCCTACCCCTACAGGGAGTACACCTTACCCTGTCCCGAAGCCCACACAGGGCAAGAAATATGTATCCATAGTTTGACAACACTTTACCAAACTAGAGGGTGGTGACCCTAACAACCCACAACCTAAATGTAATCACTGTGGAAAAATCTATAGATGTCACTATATGAAACATGGTATATCCCAGCTGAAGGTCCATTTAGAGGAATAATGCAAGAAGAGTCCAATTTTAAAATTCTTAGTAGAGAATGGTCAATCTAGACTAGGTATTAAAATGACGAATGAGAGTAGTGGGGCCGGGGGTCCAACATTAAAGGGGTATACAAAGTATAATCCCAATGAGTGTAGAAGGAAGTTAGCTCCTATGATTATCATAGACAAGCCGCCTTTTTAGTTTGTGGAGGGTAAAGGATTCCAATGAGTGATAAAGATGTTTTGAGAGGCCAATTGGCAGGTTTGGTAGTTTGTCTCATTACCGATACTTGGACTTCTATCCAAAATATGAATTAGATGTCGTTGACTGTGCATTTTGTTGATTCTGATTGAGTTCTTCATAAAAAGATTATTAAATTTTGTCAAATAACTAATTATAAGGGTGACACGATTGGGAAGGCCTTTGAGGCCGCAATAAAGGAGTGGGGGTTGGAAAAGATTTTGATTGTTTTGGTTGATAATGCGTCGTCTAATGATGTTGCCTTGGGATAACTAAAGAATTATCTTAAAGATGCAAACAAGACATTCTTAGGTGGTGAATATTTGCATTTTAGATATGCTGCACATATTTTGAATTTAATTGTGACTGAAGGGTTAAAAGATACTGATGACTCGGTTGCACGAGTTAGAATGGTTGTGAAATTTATAAGGTCTTCTACTTCTAGATTGGAGAAATTCAAAATTGCCGCAAAGGCTGCGAGCATAACATCGAAGAAGGGTCTCTGTACTGATGTTTCTACCAGATGGAACTCAACCTTCTTGATGTTGGAGGTAGCCCAAGAATATAAGGCAGCATTTCAATTATTGGGTGATGAAGACATCCAATATTTCAAATACTTTGATGAGCATAAGGGATTACGAAAGCCTAATGATGATGATTGGGTGGTAGTTTCTACTTTTGTTGATTTTCTCAGATTATTTTACGATATCAAATTGAATATATCTGATTCTTTGTACCCTACATCCCATGGGTTCTGTCTACAAATATTTAGGGTGAAAGAAGAATTAGAAGATATGCATAGGAGTTTCAATAAAAAGATGAGGGGATGACAGTGACTATGATGTTAAAATATGACAAGTATTAAGGAGATTTGACTAGAATGAATATTTTGTTATATGTAACTGTTATTCTTGATTCCCGTCTAAAAGTTTCAGGCTTCTTATTGGTGAATTGGCCCGAGATACTCTGACTAAATTGTATGATGAGTTTAATGCAATTAAGGGTGGTACTGTATCCAAGACACATACACCTACCCCAACGCCTTCTACAGACACATTAACCAGGCCTCTTACAAAAGCGCAGAATGCCATGATGATAATTTCGATATATTATGATGGTGGAAGAATGCGTCAAAGAATATCCTATCAATTCTGAGATTGCCCACTGTATTTTGGTCATCCACCGTTGCGTCAGAGTCAGCCTTTAATACTAGAGGTCGTGTATTGGATCCTTTCCATAATTTATTATCTTCTATAACTGTAGAGGCATTGATATGCACATAGAGTTGGACGATAGGAAATGATATTCATGTTCTGGATATTTTAGATTTTAAGGAGACCGATGAGGGTGGTGATCAGTCTGGATTTGGACCACCTGGTAATTATTTTTTATTTTATTATTTTGATTTATTTATATTCATTTCAATTTCATCGTTATTAATTTTAATATTAATTATTGTAGTAACACATGATACGACGTCTAGTACCTCTACAACATAAATATGTGCTCAAGTTAGGGCCGTCCCAAGTGTCACAATTAAAGACAAGCGACAGCTAACAACTCTTTGAGTCTCTCTTTAGAATATTCAAAATTTGAATTTTGTTCATATTTTGTATTTAATGATTTGTAATATTGATACAATGTCCATTAGACATTTTTATGTTTGTAATTTTGTAATTATTTAGCCTTTCAATTTTGTAATAGCTTAGTTATTATTATTAGTTTATTAGGTATTAGACTAGTAATTTTTATTAGCCATAAAATCAATTACCATCCAAGAGACTTTTTTTTAATTTGGTTTTAAATTTTTTTTTTCTTTTTACTTATAATTTTATGGGCTAAAAATGGCCTATAAGCTTTTTTGGACAAAAAATAAAAGCTTGTGAGCCATTTTTGGCCCATTTCAGCGGTTTATGGGCCCAAGGCCCAATAGGGGGGACGGATTGCCCCCCAATCCGCACCCCGTTATGCGGGACGGGATACCCTGCCCTCGCACACCGGGGGTGGGGTGCAGGGAAAGATTTCCCCATCCACCCCATGCGAGGGCTAGGCCTGTGCAATATATCCGATGGGCCGACCAACCCGTGAGATCCGATTGGAAATGAACAGATAAAGTCGGATCACCGTTAAAGTCAGTTTTAACCCATGTGGACCCGATAAATGTTGGATGTTATTTTGAACCCAACTCTTCAATTTCCGTTTTAATCTCCACCCTCGCTTCATCAAACCCTAGCCCTCCACCCTCGCTTCTTCAAACCCTAGCCCTCCACCCGTCTAGTCCATGTCATTTTTTTTCTGAAGGAGGTCCATGTCGTTGGTGCTCTACATGTCTTTGGACCAGTGAGTGACCCATGGGTTCTCCTCCTCACAGCTTCTGGGTGTCTTGGAAAACCACTGAGCAACCTCGTCCGCCATGGTCGCAGATTAAAAAACTTGACTGCTTCTTTTTTATTTTTATGTTGTATATTCGCTCCTCTAGCTTTTTCTGATCTGGGTTGGCTTCACACTCTTCAACTCTTTCACCTTCTTTGTTTGTTTTCTTTGAGCCTTTGATGTTCGATAAAATGAATGAAAAATGTTTTGCTGCTTCTCGATATTTATATTGTCGATTACTACCGTTTGGGAGAGGCAGAGTTTGTAGAAGTGATTTATGAGTAAGATTTGGTGATGTAGTAAACCAAACCTTTAGACATTCGATTGAGATTTGGGAGAGAATTTTGAATAAAAAGAAATCGGAGGAGACAAAGAGGGGAAAGGAGGATTAATGCAGAGCAAGGACAACGGGTTAGACCCAATCCGATAGTTAAGGTTTGGAGTCGGATCAAGTTGATGGGGCTTCCCTGGCAGGCTGGGCCGGGTCGGACCCAAATTATGGGTTGGATGGATCGGTGTGCAGGCCTAGTGAGGGCAGGGGCGAGGGAAGGGGGGGTCTACCCCACATCATATGGTGCAAGTAGCACCCCTACGTTTTGTATAGTTGGTAACCCATACACCATGTTCTTTTATTAAAGAGTCTACAAACTTTGAAAATTCAAATGTTCAAGTCTTTTATGCCAAAACCATAACTCATCAAACACATCCTTCTTTAAGGCCATATTTTTTTAATATGGAAAAGTGAAATGAAAGCTTCTATTATTCTCCATCTTGATTGTTGCTACAACTTGTTTTCTCCCCCATTTGTCATAAATCTTGCAAAAACCTCATTCAAAGTGAAGAGAGTACTCATGCTCTATAAGTTGCCCAAAACTTCATAAGTTTTGCTCTAAATCTGAAGCTAGCAATATGTCCTGAATGTACTTTGTGCCCTTCTATGTCTCTATAGCAATTGTACATTTTCCTTTTGCTTGAACTAGGGAAACATTTCCTATCTTGACTTGGGAATTTGAAGAAGTATCAATCTTAACAAAAATATTTTCGTCTATGTTCATGTGATTGATTCACCCACTATTAAGAAACCACGCATCATTATTATGCTTCGATGCCGCTTAATAAGCATAAAACAAGTTTCGCTTTCTTGTTCTTCGGAAAAATTTACTTACTTCTTGTTTTTTAAACGACAAACTTTTTTAATATGTCCAAACTTTTTACAACTATGGCATTGAGATTTTCCTCGGAATCAATAATCTCTATCAACATGACTATTTTTACAAATTTTACATTTTTGTTTAGTGGGCTCTATATTTTGAATTCTCTGAAAATTACTCATTCCTCTTCCTTTTCCATTTCTTTCTCTCTCTTCCATGTCTTCCACCTCTAGAGGACTCACTTTTAAATGAGTCTGTTTCTTGACCTTTTGAATTTACATTGAGTTTAGATTGAAAGACACTTTCAATTGATTTTTCGGAGTGTCTACTCAATCTTTGCTCAAATGTTTTAATTGAACCCATCAACTCTTCAAAATTCAACTTATCAATTTCTTTGATTTCTTCAATAACATCAACAATGAGATCAAACTTTTTCGGCAAACTAATTAATATTTTCTCAACAATTTTTTAATATGAAATATTTTCTCCATATCTTCATTTGATTCACAACTTTCATAAGTCTAGAAAAATAATCTTTCAACAACTCAGTTTCATATATTTTCAAAATCTCTTCTCAAAAATTGAAGTTTTATACTTCTTACATTCAATGTGTTTTTATACTCATTTTGAAGAATCTCCTTTACTTTGATTGTATTGATAATTCTTGGGAAGATTATCTCAGTAACACCTTGTTGAATCAAGGTTAAGGTTTTGCATCTTTCTTTGTATGCTCATTTGATTATTACTTTTGAGCATCTATTAAAGTTGTGACATCCACTGGTTCTTCGTACTCATCTTCTACATATTTCAAAAGATCGTATGCGTATGAAAGAAAAATATTTCTCATCTTCATATATCAAAAACCATAATTTCTCCATTAGAAATAAGAAATTGTGGTTGTTAGGCTCCCATTTTTTGATTGTTTGTAATTGTCATTGTTGTTATCTTCTTCAAAGCTTCTTTTCCCACTGCAAATCTTCATGCCCAACCACTTTTGATTTGAACCTAGCTCTTGATACCACTATGTTAGCATATGAAATGAGATAGAGTGATATTTGTCTAAGAGAAATTTTGTTTTTCACTATCTTGAAATTAGATTACAATGCATCAACTAATATATAGGTCGATAAGATTCATTGTACTTAATGACCATAAAATTACTCTTGAAAAAATAAAAGGACACTCTTGAAAAATTAAAAGAGAACTTTGAGAAATTCAAAATCACTCTTGAAAAACCGAAAAGTTTTCTTCATAGAATGCACAAAACTCTTCATACGATTCTTCTACATCTCACAATGGCATTAATATATTTTTAACACCTCACACTTGCATCACTTACGCACATGCACAAACCATTCTCAGCACTGTAAGCCTGCACCAACATCTCCCATGACAAATCTAAGCCCTTCCCTCATGTTCACGGCATTACACCTGCTTGCGTCATCGTGAAACTCTCTTACTATGGGTAGTCCAGAGCAACCGAAAACAGGAGCAACCAACCTGACACAAGCCACTATTGCACATCCAAACAGCCTTTGCTTTAAGCAACTCAAAGCAAAGTACTCCAAACCATGAGATAGCATTGCTAGCAGCAACAAAGGATATAGCAACGAAACTCGTGCACACCTCCCAATCCATTACACGATCAAGCCATGGAGGTCTCTCACTGTATCTCCAAAGATCCATCTTGATTCCAACCTCAATAACCTTCTCTCATTGTATCACCACGTAGACTACACAGAATTAGCCGGTTGGAAGCATCTCGTCATTCTCATACTGTTCCATTAAGACCATGACCAATCTCCCTCCTCCTTTCCACATTGTGTTCTTAGTTTAATGGTGCCATCTCATCATAAGAACAAATTCTTGTTTTGAACACTTAAAATATGATGTTTATTTTGTGAAACAAATTTCTACGGTTTACTTTGATAGATTTTGATATAATTATTTTACTAAGTTATAATTTGAAGATAAAATACGTTACGAGTATTTAAGTAATATTAGTATTTATTAGATTTCTAGTAAAATTGAATAATTATGTTAATCATAAGAAATTTAAATCAGTTTCTATAATATAGCATGGAATTAATTGAATAGAATATTCTAACACGTTTTTTCTAGAATATTTAGTGACGTACAATACTTGTACAGGTGGCGAGTTATGTAGTGAAATTTCGAACATATTCCAATGAAATAAGTAGATTGATCATAAAATTAGAATTAGCACACGTTAGATAGTTAGATATATTATTATTAATGTTAGTTATTTAGAAACTAATGTTTATATGCCACGCATGTCATGATATATGTAAGCACGTTATTTATGATAACACATTAACATCTTTAATTTTGCATATAATAGTTATGTACATATTATATATGTCATGCATCTCATGTTGCATAATACACGTAAGTTTTCATAAAATCAAGCGTAAGATAAAGATAAGATTAACCAGATGACCATTCAGATGCATGGTACCAATGCAATTCATGGGTGAACGTGCAAGTCACAGACTCAAGCATCACTACAACAAATTCTGCTTATTTCCGCGAAAACTTATGGCGGCAAATATTGTAACTTTTGCTACAAATGACCATAAAACCACAGAAAAGTATTGCCACAAGTTTGCAGATAATAAATTGCCAATTTAGCCACTACTTTTGGCAATATGAACTTTTGACGAAAATGCCTACATATCTTGGCAAACTACGTCGTTGCCATAAGTCATTTATATTGTCACAAATAAGGCAAACATAACCTCCCAACCTCAAGCATTTAACTCAATTCCCAGAAATCAGGTTGGCCACTAATATGCTATGTCCTCAATTGATAACTTGGCTATTGATTAAAGACTACAGATATATATTGTAGCAACTATATTTTATTGAGAACTTATGCTGACAAAATATAGATATATTGGCAACTTTGATTTGCCAATATAACTCAATTACTATAAGTTTCGAAAAGTTCAGACTGACAATTTTGCGTCTTTTGGCACAACTACAAATCTATGTAATAGGTTTGTATTGGCAATTAAGTTTTCTGGGAAAAACAGTTTGTATTGGCAAGAATGTTGGCTCATCTAGTTTGCCTTTTTTTGGCTACCTATATTCTCCAGACTAACCACTTGTTGGCAATAAACCAAGTACCAATAATAACTATTATTGGCCATTATTTTCTTGGAGATAGCTCAATGTAGGCAAACCAATCATGCACACACACACACACACACACACACACACACACACACACACACACATATATATAAACCGAACAGGACTAGCTACGTACATTATATTGGCTGAAATTGAAGCGTGCTGATGATACATTGTTGCCAGAAATAATTATTTCCCATAAAACCCAACATGCTATATAAATTAATTGGACATTATTTAGGCGATGCAACTTAATTAATTGCTTTTCAACCTAATTAATTGCTTTTCAACCTACGTACTTTAATTTCCTATATATACCTTACCATTTGTCAACCGATACACAACTGCATGCCCCATATATGATCTATAATTTATATAATTATATTCAACACATGACCTAAACCATAACTTGATCCATAAATTAATGCTCAATAAGTATATAAAATATATAAATGCTTCCCATGCATGTTGCAACCAAAAATACCGAAGTTAGCATGCTATTATTTCCAACATTTGTGCGCCCAGCAGTATAAAACCAAAATAGAGAACATGCATGGGAAGTTTTATACACCAACTGGTTGATTTTCACCTGAGCCGCTGTACCTTTCCATATTATTAAAGTTAAATCAAACATACATATCAGAATGTGATTCCCATGGCAAATGTATCAAACAATCGCCCAGTAAAGATCCTCATCTATTACTTATATCACTTAGTTTTCCATATCCATACAATTTCCATCCAAATGCACCCTGTTCAGTTAGTTAATATCCAGCCAACATAAACCACAATGTGCACATGATCACTTGGTAACATATCACATAATCATCAATTCTAGTCTCATTAATTACATGATGATGCCAACCATGACATCCTATTCAAGCTGACATGCCCAGCCAATATACAAGTTCTATGAGTCCCATTTCTATGTCCCAAAACAAATTCCATGACATATCAATAACATATATTGATTGGTTTCTAATCTCTTCCCTGATCAAAGCTATCAGTGGGGATCTTCACTAAAAAAAAAAAAAATATAGCATCAAACCTCCAATAGTCCACACAGATGGCAAGGGTGGCCTCATGCTGTTTTCGTTTCAACATTTCCTTCAAAGCTCCTGCTGCTGCCAGGCTACATACTCCCAGCACATATATCCTGGCATATAGTCATGCCAATCCATTTTTGTGGCAAGAGTTAGTTCCAATAAGCTAGTGAGCTCATAAATTAGCCCCAGAATGACAATAGTATGACACTTACAAACTATCATAACCTTGATCATGCAATTGACTCCACTCAAAAATAATAACTTGATACGGCTAAATATCCAACTCATGCAATATATTTATGTTAATCCTAAAGCAAGGATATATCAAGAGTGTCAGCAATATAATGAAGGTACACAAAAACATATATTGAATAAATAGTATCTTTCAGGTCCAATAGTTTTACCTATCTATTTCTTCCTACCCTAACAGGATAGATAGAAGAGACCAAACAATTCATTCTTGATAACTTACTAACTACTCTATCCCATCATTAAAGTCTACATACTCTCAGCCACCAGTAGCATCTTTTGTATATTTTCTACAATCATGCAAACTATTACATTTTGTTATCTTCTGTACCATGGACAGTTTGAGTGTATATCCAAGCAAAACCATAACTGACCATTCTGAGAAATGTGTATATGGATGGAGGCAAAATATGTCTAATTTTTCCCAAGAAATCATTTACAACATGTAAGAAGAGTGTGGAAATTGCATACCTTACGTGTAGCTTTTCAGGTAGAATGCATGGCGGCAAGTATTCCCATTGTCAATATTTTACTAGCTGACTGTTAATATAAACACCAACCAAACACTGACGCCACATCCATATAGGTGCACAACAAAAAGGACCAAAAGACTTTACTCCTAAAATGTTAACCTTACTTTTACAGTTGTACTAGGACTTCCCAAAAATCAAAAGCTGGGCAACCAAAAAAGGGGTAAAACCAGGATGCCTAGGCATCCATGCGAGTCTTCTGATGAGACTCTCTTCGATTGCATTCCAGGTCAGCTACATGATTGTTCATCGATTTCTCGTAGTCTTTAAATTGACTCTTGAAACTAGCAACTCATCTCTTTGTACCTCTAACTGGCTCTTGTACAAATCAGCTTCATCCTTGTTCCTTTCATTCTCTTCAACAATCTTAACATAGTCCCTATTTTTGCACAAAGCTATCGAAGGTTCAGGTATAACCGAGTGTCCAAGTCCTGTTGCATAGCCAAGTCTATGTCCTAAAACCTCCTTGAAAGCTGCATTGCACTTCTCATTGTTGTTTTTTGTATTCACCTCAGTCTCATCCAATCGCTCCAACATTAGTGTCTACATCCATAGATAGGAAAACACCATTAACTTTAGATTGAATACCTGTTTTAACATCAGAAAATGAACTCAACTGGAACTAGAATTGACGTACGTAGTTCTGTTCTGCTTGGCCACTTATAAAGCAGCCCTTCTTTCTTGACCAATGCACGTCTTTGTAAAACTGTATCAAGTACGAGTCTTCCTCATTCTAGACCCATCAACAAAATTTCCAGTTAATAAGTTAGGGTGGATAAAAAAGCATATGTGGTGTTAGATGATTTGCTGAAATTCTTCTAGACTAACCATTTCCTCCAATATTCGTACGAATGGCTTTCTCCCTCCTACATAGTTCACATTTTGTTTCTGCCTATTTTTGTGGTTTCTCTTTAATATTTTCTGTGGGGTATTGACAAGCAAAACATTATGAGGTGTATTTTTAATAATACATTCAGATTCTGCAGTAGCAAGGAAAATTACTAGTAGCTGTTTATCTCTAAAAAATAAACCTAGGAAGTATTTATATTATTTGTGGGCTTTTCATACGAATTTTTTTAAACTTGGGTGTAACCTGTAATGGCACTACATTTAATCTATTACTTCCCCTAACACCCCTGTCAACTACAATATGAACAAGCAAAGGTAGATAACTGAAACCTAATTATATAAAGGCTGTTCTACATGACTATTCTGGATGCCATATATAAAATATGCACTGTTTTATACCTTATGTAAGGTTAAAAACAACCTTACATAAGTTTTGTAACCTTTGGTTGGCATTACATTTAATCTATTACTTCCTTCCACACTACTGTCAACTACAATATTTTCAAGCATTTCAACTGAAATGTAACTGTATTTGATGTTCTACATGATTATTCGGATTTAATTTCACACAATTTAGTACAATTTTTGACAAAAAACAGTGTAAATAACAACCATGCATAATTAGTGTCACTTGACATATTACACAAGATTGAGCTATACACATACCAACAAATATCTAGTATGTGTCTTGTCCGAAATCAGATTGCATGCTAACTCTATTTTTTGTGGAGCACACTCCTCTCTTTTTGGTACTTTGTTTTAAGAGATTTGCAAGTTGTAACACATTTAATTTTAAAGTATTGTGTAAACTTGTCTATCTACCACTCTAGCATGCATACATCTAGTATTCTCTACGTAATATGTACCATCCCAAACTAAAATCATCTTTATTTGCTTTAACCCAACCAGTATCCTACTTTGACAGAAATAACTTCCACCAACTCACTTTTGCACATTTAACAAACCACACTAGCAGCCAAGAACTTGAGTCATTTTATTATGTGTCATCTAAACAACCTTAGAATATATAACAAATGTTTTCCAATTTGCTAAATCAGGAAACTGACTTGTTCTAGTGTAGATATCAAGATTTACCTCGAAATCTTCGCTTGACCACATTCTACATAGGTGTTCCCATACGGGCTTCTCCACCCACGATGTCCCGCCAGAGAGTGCCGCTTCTTTTGACCCATACCTTAGGTATTGCTTTCGCAATAAATAGTAAAATGCATTGTATTTTCTGGCAACTGCACTCGTCACACACTCAAGATTCGAACTTCGTGTCCAATCCAATTTAAAATCAGCCTACATTAAGCTCAAACAGTCAAAGCATTTCACTAACACACAGAAGCATACTCAATGTGTCTATGACAACATCACTGAAAAAGACTGACCAGATTTACAAAAAAACATATTAACTCCTCAAACTCTTCACTATTGCACAAGTTACCTTAACACGGTCGAATAGCTCTTCTTTCTCCTCTTTTGGCACAACCTTCTAGCTTGCATGGATCATGTTGGCATGAGTCTCACGATCGTGGTCACCTGTCCAGAAAATATGTTGTAATTTTCGCATGATGGACCTCTTTGTCCATCCTTAATAATCAGGGGTATTGACCCAAATTTTTTGACTCTCTCAAACAATGTGTCTTTTGCTGGTCCTCGAGCATGTTTTTGGGAAGGTGCATCAATTCCTTCTATCCATTTAGAAAACATTAAAGTTAACACCAGTTGAAAGCTTTTTTCATCTTAAGTAAAACAAACCCAATATAGGCCTTATGTGCATTAGTTAGAAGGCTTACGTGCATTAGTAACAATCCTGTCATCATGATTTGCTTCCTCCCTGGCCTCCTCTACAACCACAGTTGGAGGTTGAGTGGAATCACCAAATACACATTTTGCTTCCGTATCACGCAGCAGTGGTGGCCCATGAGGAAGCCGTGAAGTATGCCCCCCGCATCCATATCTTCCAGGGAGCCTTCCTCTTACCCATCTCACCATTGTCTTATTTGTTGAAATTTCAATCCTACAAATACACCCACACACAAGCCAAGTCAAACATCCAGCCTTGCATATAGTAAATAGTGAAAATTTTACTACTTCTATCTAATGCATCATATTGAAGTTGGCTTCACAATATTAAAACTATTAGAACCCTAGGGTAAGACCATTGCATTACTTACATCCTTCATGTGAAAACAAATTCTGGCATTGAGAAGTAGTCACCAGTTTATTGCAGTACACCCTCACTACATTAGATAGCACAAAGGCGCACAATATTTGAGAGTATGGGTCTGTACCCCATACTTACAAACTGCCACAAAAGCTGTATGTAATCCACTCAATATATTGTAAGGGAAAAAATGACTAATCTTTTTTTTAGAGATTTGTGTTGACAATATTTAAACTATGTAATTAATTGAAGATTCGTGGCTTCCAGCTTGCATTACTTACATTCACCAAGGCTGACTGTAAATAATCGTACAGCTGACAAATGAGAGTTCATGCCACAATCTAGTCATGGATCCACGGATCTTACACAATATAATGCCCATTCCAATCTATATATGCAAGCATGAAAAATCAGCATCAAACAACTTTTTCAGCATATGAGGACAATTTGCTGGATGTTGAGATTTTTTGAAATTATTGAAACTTTTATCCTACCCTAGAGTAAGAAACATGCATTACTTTAAGTGTACTCTATTAACTCTAACTCAGATAGAGTTATCAGATGCTGCCCATAACTATGCTTGTAAGTATCATATTACTGAATGTAAGAAAAAATTAGACAGAGAAATGAGAGTCAGAGCAGTACTCCCTCTAGGTATAAACACGTCAAAGGGGCTATGCATTCCACGCATGAATATGATCTCAGGAAGAAACAACAGCAAGATTTAAACATGCATGCATTATAATTAGCACATTTAGCAAAGTTTAGTACTGCATCAAAGTAGTCTGAAACATGTTTAACCCTAGGGTAATATCCATGCATAGCCTAGGGTTAGAACAAACACTAAGTATAAATGATTTGAGATATGGATTTTTATAGCAGTTTCCCCTGTCCCACTACTTTCTGCAAGGAAAAAAAAAAGGTTTTTGAGTTCCCAAATCAAGATCTAAGAACAACCAAAGTAAAAGTGCTAAAAAAGGCTTGCTTAGTGTATAAATGTGTTCACAATATGCACCTACCATATAACCCTAGTTTAAGAAGCATGCATTACATTTGCATCAAATGTATTTACTATCTACAGAGAGAGAAATGAAAGTGACAGCAGTAATCTGACATTAACTTCAGCCTAGTGTAATAAAAAAAAAAACATAGTGGTGGAAAAAATCTTGAAAAACTCAAACAGAGGCTGGAGATTGAGAGAGGCAGGAGATTGAGAACAGTGCCCCTTCACATCAATCTAGCCATACAAAATCTCGCCATGTTTCTAGTCTAGAGCTGACAACAGGGAGAAAAAATGTGCAGCAATGCTAAAAACCAGGAATGGTTCTTCATAAGAAATGGTGTTTTAAACACTATATCCCATTTACTTGTATGTGTCAGTTGCATGCATTACTCTCAATCATGCATGCAACTTACCAAAAATCATGCAAAATGAGGGAAAAATAACAGTTAGAGGTTTAACATATGAACATCTGAGAGGAAAAGGAGAGGACCCTAAGAGGAGGCACACCCAGTTAAACCCCTAACTTTGTGGATGAAGGCTTGTTAGATCTGCTCCTCTCTCTGCTTGGATGGATCACAAGTGTCAGTGGAAACCAATGCTGAGTGATGTAGGAAGACTTCTGAACTTCAGATATAACTTGGCTAATATATTGATTGGTTTTGCTCCTCTCTCAGAAACATTCAGCAAACTTCTCTGTTATGTGAGCAATGAGAAACAAGAAGTTAGCCATTCACTTTTTCAATCAATATTTTACGGGCTCCTAGGTGTTGGCAGGATAAATCAGGAGATTACTGCATATGATTAGACAACTAAACACTCTTATCCCCGCCACTTTTCTGAACTCTTCCCGCCCACTTTTTTTGTCATTTTTTTTTAAATGCATCATCCCTATCTGCCTTTTAGACTAATATAACATCATCTAGTATGCTGGTAACTTGCTCTGTGTGTAAAACCAATTATTTGATTATCTTGGTCTGCATATGATTATCACAAGGGTCTAATTATGGTCGGCTCATCTTTCTGCAATGTTTAGTTTTTTAATCAGTTTATTTTTTATTGAGAATACTCATTGTCAATCCCAGCATACATGTGGCATATTATATAGAGATAGAGCAATATAGGTGCAGCTTATATAGAAGTGGCAGGTGGGAAATATTTCCTACAACATGTAAGTGCCAGCTTATATACAAGTGGCAGATTATTGCTCAGTTATAGGTGTCAGCTTATAATGGCTATATGTGTGAGCCTTTAGTACATGTGTTCCAATATAATCTACAGTTATATAACCAAAGTTATCAAACCCTCTTTATGTGAACTGGTCCTCGTTGCAAACCTTAACTAGGATATTAATATTTTTGGCATTTCATCATAGCTACACCATACATATAGAATTTAGGACAAAATGGTACTCCATTTTTTGCTGCATGTTTAGATTGATTTATCCATCTAAATCACTCCTTCGATAGGCATTGAAACAACACATATATTTTCTTAAACCGTTATGTCAGGTAGATATTTGCACTGAAGATATTGTCATTCAATTTAAAGTTTGATACATGATCACATTTCTTTTCTATTCTGCACTGAGGTGAATAAGTGATATTAGTGCATTATGGTTTTGTACATAAGCCGAGTAGCTTAGAACCACGTGCTTGCTACTTTGTAGGCTTCATGTAAGTCAAGTACTCTATCAATTCTGCTGCCCAGGTGGCAGATTATAAGACCATTATCAAATTATAATAATAACATTTTACGGCACCTACAAATGTTTAGCCAATTAATATAATCTTTAATTTAACTTATCCCATTTACTTTGGCTGGAGTTTATTGGATTGATAAGAAATACCTCGTGGCAGTGCATTAATGTATACCTATTGGAGGATTGATATGGATGTTCAATCGGACTTCATGTATAACTCTCATGCTGTATGAATTTAGATTCATTGAAGCATGCTAGGGAGCTGGAAATCACATCAACCAGATGACATAAAATGCATTTTTGTTTTAGTTGAATTCCTTGATACCTGTCCTCCCATCTTCAACTTATTAGAATCGCATCAAACAACTTGCAAGCTTAAAAGTACAAATGTGAATAAATAGTACAAGCTGAAGACTTATACTACTTAAGGCCCTACCAACCTCGTTCAGCACAAAGTAATTGCCCTATATAACCTTGACAAAGCAGCAAGTAATAGCATTGTGTGCAGCAATCCTATTTCCATTATCTGATGTGAAAGCTGGCAAGATGTTGTGTTGTTTTCTGTGTTTCTGGAATGCATAGAGATTAAGTCATTTTCCAAATCATTCATGCTCACACATAGTGTACAAATATATTTTTTATGAATATTTTTTTATTAATAATATAAAATCCTTCAATTCTCCATTTTTTTTAAGTACATAGTGTAGAAATATCAATGCTATGTTTTCACTTAAATAGCCTTAGAACCAATATAGTGCATCTGAATAAGTGACCCTAAAACCAAATTTTAGGGAATGTCTCCCCCTAGATAACAATATTAAAATGCATATCTTCATTCCAGTTTAGGTAGCATCTGAACCACGCTATGTTTTCATTAATATATTCCTAACATAAGTAAATGATCAGGTATAACTATTTTGAGTATGCTAAATCAGATGAATTATTTTAACCGATACCTTGCCTAACAACTGGAACAGATAGACCCCTTGAGACTATCACATTTAAAACATTTTCTTAACCACAGAAAGTGGAGCAACATAATATTGGCCAATTTATGCACAAACCTCCCATACACTATGTATGCATAGATGGTAATTCTTACAAAATGAAGGTGGTGCCAAACCTTTGGGGAATGTCTTTGGTACAACACCCTTCATCTGAAACTAACAAATAAGATACAGCTCTATACATGAGTAAGAGGTTGACCACTGGAAGGATGCGCACAAAATCCAGCAACTGATGTCCTTGCTTCTCCGGTAATGGTTACTGACTCTAGTTGGTTGTGGATGGCTTGCCACATAGATATCAAACTGCAAATTCAACACTCACGATTATTTCAAACCACATAAATTTATCCTTTTATGAATTTATAGTCTTTAATAAACACTTCAACTCAAAAGAGAGCGTCATGTCAAGAAGGAACCAATTGGGAAAAGGATTTGGATAACTACATTAGTTATCCAATAAACACGGGGTTGAGGTTTTGTGTAATTAATTGGGCATTGTGGGTAACGGTTTTGTGTAATTAATTGGGCATTGTGGGTAAAAATAATGTATTTTTTACGTCATAATCACTAAAGAATGAGAACATGCATTGTGCCAATACCATATAGAAACTTGATAAGTTAGGACATACCATCTTCTGAGTCTGAGGTTGCATCATCGGCAAATGCAATACTGTCTTCATCGCTTCCCTCGCTATTAGAATCGGCATCGTCGGATCCCAACTCATCATCAACGCCATCATCCTCAAGGTATGCCTCCTGGTCATGTAAAGCAGATGGTTGATGTTCTAATATGGTGGAAGGGTCAATCAGTAATGGTTCTTCATCTACCCTGTTCAATGGATTCACCAAGGCTGGATCACTACATTGGGCATGCGGCATGTTTCTAGCAATGGTTTCATCTTCCTAGAAAGCGTCATCTTCACCAGACTCTACACCATCATCAACATCGTCCATCGACACAACTAAAGGAATGTTGTATACATTCCTATTTGTTATCTTATGGAGCACATACCAACTGCCAGCCACACTAATATATTTTAAGTAAAACACCTGCTGGGCTTGACAGGTTAGAGCAAAAGGCTCATCTTTATACCACATTCTAGATGTATTAAGTCTTGTTAGATGGTCACCAACGCGAATCCCTCTTTGCTTATCACCAACATCCCACCAATCACATTGAAACAAATAGACCTTACGCCAACCCATATATCTTAATTCTATAATATCCTTCAAAACCCCATAGAAGTCAATGGGATTTGATTGATGTTCACCACGGACCACCAAGCCACTATTTTGAGTTCGTCGGTGCCTCTCTCGATCCTTTGTCTGGAACCTAATTCCATTCATTATGCAACTAGCGTACGACGCAACCCACTTGTCAGGACCACATGCAAGTGCATATATTTCATACGGTACACTTGTTGGATCCATCGCACGCTTCTCACGAATCTATATTCCAATCAAAAGACAAAACCAATAAAATTATACAATAGGTAGAACACTTATACAACATATTGAAAGGTATGTAAACATGTGGCTTAGTACAATTTTGAGAACATTAACTAAATTTTAAACCACAGGTTACTAGTGGACAACATCTTTTATGTCGGATTCAAATTGCATGCACACCAACCAGGGTACGTTTCGAGAAGGTTGTATGAATTTAGAGAAATACGTACATGTTTCTTGAACCACCCAGGGAATTGAGCTTGGTGCCTGCGCGCATTGTTGGTTGTGACTTCCCTTGTAATCATGTTATAATGATCACTGTAAAATGTAGTTGTATCAGTACACGGTGTAATCTGTATCCGATCAGTACTCTGGACCTTTTACAATGAGTCTTAATGACTTACTCGAGGTAATGCTCGATCTTGTCACAACTATTGAGAACATACCAATGGGCTCTTGAAAATGGTTTCTCGGATAGCATGTGAATGTTGGCCGCCTCGAGCGGACGTACCTTTTGTGAGAGTATAGAGAAAGATTCTTCATTAGGCTGTTTTGGGATGTCTGAGTTTCTTTCAACTCGTTGATATCTAGTCTCAATGTCATTGAAATGCATTGAGCAAAACGTCAAACACTCAACATGAACGTATGCTTCAGCAATTGAACCCTCAGGGCGGGCTTTGTTTCGGACATATCGCTTGAACTTCCCCAAGTACCTCTCAAAAGGATACATCCACCTGTTTTGCACTGGTCCAGCAAGTAATGCCTCGTCCAGTAAATGAATAGCGAGGTGCACCATTATATCAAAAAATGCAGGTGGGAATATCATCTCAGGTTTACATAGGATGATAGGAATATCTACCTGAAGCCGATGCAATGATTCAAAAGTCAATGTTCGAGCACACAATTCTTTGAAAAAAGTACTTAGCCCGGTCAAAGCTAGTTGGATGTCGGGCCGCAAAAAACCACCAATCACGACCGGAAGCAACCGTTGGAGAAAAATGTGGCAGTCATGACTTTTCATTCCCATAATTTTTCTTTCACGAATATTCACACACCGAGCAATATTAGAGGCGAAGCCATCTGGAAATGTAACTTGTGACATTTACTCACAAAAGGATATTCTCTCATTATGGTTGAGTGTGTAACATGCAAGACTTATTCGGCAATGATCACCATCTGGACATAAGTGTAATTCCTTCCTCAGTCTGAGCTGTTCCAAATCCTTGCGCGCATTTGCAGTGTCCTTACTCTTTCCATCAATACTCAGCAAGGTGCCCAATACACTATCACAGATGTTTTTCTCAATATGCATTACGTCTAGGTTATGCCTCAATTCCACGTCTTGCCAGTATGGTAGATCGAAAAAGATGTTTTTCTTTGTCCAGTTTAATTCTTGTGGTGCCCGTTTCCTCTTCCGCAAACTTTTTCCAAATTCCACGTTGGAGACCATGCGTAATGATTCAAGAACTGCTTGGGAACTAAGTTTTGCAGGGTGACCTTCAACCTTAGTGGCACCATTGAAAGCACGTTTATTCTTTCTCCAAGGGTGGTCCGGGGCCAACCATCGACGGTGGCCCATATAACAATGTTTACGCCTATAGGACAACCACATAGAATCAGTACCTACTTGGCATACAGGACATGCCAACTTACCCTTGGTGCTCCACCCAGAAAGATTGGCATATGCAGGAAAATCATTTATAGTCTAGAGTAAGGATGCATGTAATCGGAAAACTTCAGAACTGAATGCATCATATGTCTCAATACCAACCTCCCATAACTCTTTCAATTCATCAATTAAAGGACGCAGGAAGACATCGATATCATTTCTTGGTGATTTAGGACCAGGTATCAAACATGTCAGTAGAAAGTATGGGTCTTTCATGCAAGACCAAGGTGGCAAGTTGTAAGGCAGAAGAATGACTGGCCATATACTATAGGGCTTGCTCATGTTATTGAAGGGGTTGAATCCGTCACTCGCAAGTCCAAGACGTACATTACGAGCATCTTTGGCAAACCAATCATGTTTCTTGTCAAAATCTTTCCACACTTTGGAATCAACTGGATGCCTCATACAACTCGAATCATCAATACACCAATTTATGCCATCGCATCGCTTGTGCTATCTTCTTCGACATATAAAGTCATTGCAGTCTAGGCTTCAATGGAAAATAACGCATCACTTTCTGAGGTACCCGGTATTTACTTGTCATTGAGACCCACCTAGATGCCTTGCATGTAGAGCACTCATCTTTCCTAAATAACATACAGTCATTTGGGCATACATGGATTTTGGTGTAACTAAATCCCAACCCAAGCTCTAGCTAACGTGCATCATTATAGTCTTCAGGCAAGAGATCATTCAGGAAGGCAGATTTCAATAGCTTTAGCACCATGTTAAATGACTTCACATTCCAACCTCCGATAGTCTTGATGTGAAGCAACTTCACCATAAATGATAGCTTTGAGTAGTTGGTACACGATGGATAGAGTGGACGCCGTGCATCCTCTACGTATTGTTCAAATGAATGGTGTCTTGAAGTCACAACGTTGGGTTCTTCATAGTCATCGTCACTGCCACCAGCAGTTAAACCGGTTGCCTCTTCCACGAAGGATCCTACTCGGATGTCATCTAACATCTCGTCAACGTCATCAATGTACTCACCAAAATCATCTCCATCATCCTCATCATCTACCTGATTAAGATGAAAGAGATTATCTTCTTCATGAAATATCTATTGAGTATAACTTCTATTAATCCCTTGCAACAGTAAATGGTTGGAAAAAATTATTTCAACATATCCGACAGGGACACCTAATGGCGTCACTGGCTGGCACATTAGATTGACTCATGGATAAGAAATGATTAACTCCTTTGGCATAATCATGGGACCGTAATCTATTTTCAATATGCATCCAAGATTTATCCATTCAAGTCTTAGTAACAGCTAAACAACCTAATCAAAATATTCTTGAGGGAATTTAAGATGAAGTTGCCTTTTCAAGTCCAGATACCATTATGTCCCTGATAAATATAAATGGGTAAAACAACTTTCAGCCAAGTAGAACAGTAAGAAAAAAATGTTACGGAGGGAAGTTGCATGGGTGGATGACGACCGAGAAATAAGTTTACTTCTCGGCACACACTAACCTATCTGTGATGAATGAAAATGCCTGAATCATATAATCTTCTACACAAATACAAGCCCTACATGTGTTTAATATGCAAGCTAGCAAGAAAAAAACCAAAAGGCAAACACAAAAGGTTAAACCACAATAGTATGACATACATGTGCACATAAGCACAAATGAGCAAAAAAACCAATGGGATTCATCAAAGAGCATAGACACAAAATGGAAGGGTCAGTTTGTGTCAAGAATTTGTTATTTGAACCTAAACATTTCAAATATAATCTATAACTATGTGTAAGGCTGGTCATCAGCAGTAGTTTATCATAGAATATATAAACTACGATAAGGGGAAGCAGGTGGGTTGTGAGAATTCAGATGCTTGACTTTAGTTTCAACATGCTTCACTCCAACTCTTGTTGTTGCTCGTATATAACAATGGGTGTAACTAATAGCAGGCATGGGAAAAGTTCAGCTTTGCATTTGTGTTTTTTTTTTTTTGGCTGGAGAGTGGGAGTCACCAAAAAGTGCATTAATTTTCTAAAACCTAATACCATATGGGTATAGGTACTGGGAAGTTAGAGGGGTTGGGTTTGTATTAGAACAGTAGCTGCATATGGAAGCGGTCAGATGTTCTACAATAGGACAGAGCAAGATTTGTAACATTTTTGCTAGGTATAATTTTCAGCACGTACGCGAGAGAACACGCTTGATGTTCTCAATATTAATTCTCCAGTTTGAGGGTCAGCAGGTGGGAATGACCCTCTATATTCTAGCAGAGAAAGCATTCTCATGAAGGAAAGTTATGGTGGAAGCAAACATCGTTATAGACAAGAATAAGAATGTACAAGTACATCGGCAAACCAAAAACAAAAGCTCATAAAGGAAATTCATATGAAAAACTTTAAAACAAAAACAAAACATTAAACAAACTGGAGACTAAAGAGGAGATATCAAACCCAATAGCAACCGATGAGGGATTAGGATAAATCAGGAGATGAATTGTTGCATGCATGACAAACTATTAGATGTAATTGCCCATTCAAAAAGGGGGGGAAGACAACAACAAAACTGAGCCACATATGGATTCAATCAGTTTGGACATTACTGAATATTTTTTAACTTGCTACAAAATTGCAGTTTACATTGTGGAGGAAACAATTTTAAAGTTAATAATAAGATTCTGAGGCACGCACTGGCTTGCGTGTAAGAAGGTAGAAGTCCATAAATGAATTCGGATTATTAGTGTGGATAACAATATTTTGTTAGAAACTTAGCAAAATATGAACATATACTATTATGACATCAACAATCTGCTTGCTACCTTGATATCCAACAAGGTAAGAAGCAAATGTAGGGAAAAGTGGGCCGTAAGCGAATCCCAGGCTCGGTTCTATATATGAACTGAGCCAAATAAGTAATATCCATGTTGACAAAATTGGATATTAGGTAGGAAATATAATGCTCAGTTTAGCAATTAGTAACCCGTCAAATGTATTCAAAGACCAAGTTACTAATTGATGAAGGCTTTAACTTAGAACATTTGAGGGTACAGCCACACAAACAGGAGATAATTAAAGTTGTTGGCAAATGGTGTGTTTACGTCATAGTGGTATGGCTTGTTGATTGAAGACATTAAAAGGAGCTGCTTAACTAGACCTGCTTGGTAAAGCTAAGTTTTAAAATAGAGAGGTGTAACTGTGAACTCCACTCTATTGAGAATTATATTACAGATCAGAAAATGAATGCAAATGGATAGAGGCAATCCCTGATCTGTATTGCATATGATTATCCTACCCTAGGGACAAAACATCTAGTCTTTGTAAAGGCGCTGCAACTGCAGACTGCGGAATAATGTTCTTTATCCAAAAAAAATTCTGGCAATTGTGTGATAAAGTGCATCGGAAACTCACACTTCCTGGCTACTGTTTTGCATATATTCTACTTTTGCAGCACTCAAATAATTATTTAATGAGGATAATTATTAAATTCAGTCCTAGATTAGTTGAGTCGTGCATGTTAAGTATAGATTGGTTTCAAAATCTCATTATTGTTCATGAAGCTGGAAATATTAAAGCCCCACACCAACAAGATAGAGCCCAATTCAAGTGGGATTGGCCCAACCCAATGAAGGGCAACTATTATCGAATGGAAAGGTTTGCCAGATATATATAAATATATATATATATATATATGGGTACATAACTATATAAATAACTATTATTCAAAGGGATAATGGCACTACATAGTTCAGACTAATATAAGCTGCTGCATATTAGCATATCTCCAAATGACCATGCCCAGTCCTCCTTGTAATTCATGATTTATCAATATACAACTCATCAATTTAGGCTTCCAGCCAAGACACATGTATATTTTTTTAAAACCCATACAGATTTGGTAGGAGTAGCTCCAAAGGTGTGGTTTACTGTTCAACATTTGTCATAACAAATGTGAAAAAGACTAATGGAAAACATAGTTGTATGATTGTATGTGTCAGTTATCACAGCAAACATACAAGCACTTGGAAACAACACAAAAAACCACAACTCCATGAATATTCATACCTAAAATCAGTCTCAAGAAGGGGCATACACCCACTGGGTGCTTGTCTTGGTATTGCAGCAGCTATTCCACTTCTATATAAATGACACAACATCCAATTATTCCAAACAGTTTAGTACAATAGAAGTAGGTATAAAGGCAGTTTAACTCTGCTACATTGATGAGTTATATTAAAACTAGAAGTAGATAAGTGAAATCCTGAAAGGATATGCATCCAAAACTAGCATTCTAGAAAATGAGTTAGGTGACCCCATAAACCAAACAATACTCGAATATTCTACTAGTACCTATATGGTGAACCGAGTTTCTAGGCTACCTATTGTATAATGGAAGCACTATTAGATGTTGAGTGACAGAAATGTATTTATGGGAGAGATGAACAAACAATGAGTGACTACAATGTTAACAACGATTTGTCTCTGTTGGTCATGTGTATTGTGGGTTGTTTGCACAGCAGAAAAAATATAGGTTGCAGTTCTGGGATGTCATATTGCTGAAAGCTAAATCAGTCCATAAACCAAATGGGGAAGCAGTTCATGATGATACTAAACATATGTGAAATCGCATACAGGCAGAGTAGCAGCTATACCCATTTTTCAAAGGAATAGTATTGGCAAAATGGGTATTCTGAAATTGTCCAAAGCAGTGCAAGCTTTATATTTTGCGGTAAAAAACAAGATTGGGAAGGCTATGTTTCTAATATAGCCTTCACATGGAGTGTTACTTCATGTCAAGGTCCAACATACCAGGTATAACTTGGTAATCATTTTATTTAATTAGGCTAATGTTATGGATATATAAATATCTAATCTATAGGAAAATGATTGAGCTGAAATATTGTATATTTTAGCTATTTAAAACCAATGTATTTTAAATTCATCATGACATTATTATTGGTTTTAAATGGAAAAATGGTTAAAATGAATAAATCAAAGTTGTGATTTTAATTGATTAAAAGCATGAATTTCTGCTTGAATTCTACCAACTATTGATTACTGTGCATTCTAGTCCATAATTTTTCTTGCTTTCCATTATCATTTGCGTTTGTACCATTGTTTTTCTTGTTCTTCATGTTCATAAAGTTTCTTGAGCTATCTTTCCATCTTTTGGGTTCAATCCATGAACCTCAAAAGATAGAAGCACTTCTTGCCATCTTTGAATGGAAGTTGCTCAAGCTAATTTTTCATTTGTGTTATTTTGTTGTTGAGTGTTTTCTTTTTTTGTAATCTCCATTTTTCATGCATACCATGGTTCATTATGTTCATGCCTTGTTCATACTTTGTCTTGAGCTTTCCCACCATTCAAACAATCCCAACTCAATCTAACCTCATACACGGCTACACCAATCACCCCTTTTCACACTCAAATAAATCCACCAACTCATTTCCAACCCACCTAAATTATACATTAATTGGGCTGCTTGTTTGGCTTAACTTACATCGGTTGGTGCAGCTAAATTAAGGTGAGGAACATGTGATGGATTGGAAGAAGAGGGCTGCTGTTGTCCACCGAAATGAAGGAGAAGAAGTCATCAAATGCTGCTGCTGTCCACCAACTGCTATCCACCAATTGTTGTCCACCGAAATGCTTGAAGTAGAGTGCCATATTCAACAAGAGAAGTCAGCTTTGAATTGTGATTGTGAGAAGTTTGGTGCCAACTTAATATATAAATATATTGCTGGATGAAAAGAGAACAGAGAGGTTTGACATGTGCTAAAATTAAAGTGCATGATGTGTGGAGTTGAAGGGAGACGTGTAGGCCAATGCTAAAGTCGGCTGGAATTATTTTTCTGGAGGTGTGTAGGTCGGTTGGATGTAAGTGAGGTGTAGGAGAGAGGTGATTAAAGGGGGAATGAATTGTGAGGGAGTTTGGACCGACTAGAAGCAGTAGGTGGGTGAGTGTTGTGTGCTGAAATTGAAGAAAACAGATTGAAGAAGTCGGTTGGGAGGCAATGAAGAAACCGTATATGAATTTGCAAGAAGTTAGGCAAGAAGTTAGGCAAGAAGTTAGGCATGAAGACTTGGTTGTTTGGTTTGAATTAGTAAACCAATTGAATAAAATAAGAGAGGAGGAATGCAATGCAAGACACGGCAATTAAGAGAAATGCAAGAGGCGGCTGAATTGTGAAACAAATTGAGTGTGAATGCAACAAGAAGTGGCCGAAATTAAGGTGTGAATGCAAGATTGAAATGTGAAACCAATTAAGGTGTGAATGAAAAAGGTGGCTGAATTAAGGTGTGAATACAAGATTGAAGTGTGAAACCAATTGAATGGAGATGCAACTAGCCAAGATGTTCAGTTATAAAAGGGTGCAATCCGAAGCTTACAAAGACAGAAATAAAACTTAGACAAACTCAACTCAATACACACAATTTTCTGCTATGTACTTGAAAGAATTAGCTCCTTATTGTTTTCGGAAATTTTGTTTCTCCTTTTAGCTTCAAAGTTTTGTTGTTTTAGCATTTTTTTAGTGTATTAAGATTTGTTCTAGAGTTGTATTTCATTAAGTGTAATACCTTAATTTCCATTAAGTGTGCTAGTTTGTTTCATTACTAGTTTGTTTCATGCAATAAAAGAAATTATTTTAGAAATTTTAATTAAGTGTGCTATTTTGTTTCATGCAACAAAAAGAAATTATTTTAGAAGTTTTAATCAAGTGTGCTATTTTGTTTCATGCAATAAAATAAATTGTTTTAGAAGTTTTAATTAATTGTGTTACCTTAATCTTTTGCAAGAAAGGTTTGGTTTTAAGCTTTTGTTTGTGTTTTTGATTTTTCTGAAACATCATACGTGGGGAGTAGAGGAATTGTTCTAAAGTTTTTATTAAAGGTTTAGAGATTAATTTTCAAGAGTCATATGTGAGAAGTTGTTTCCTTGTTGTTTTGAATTTCAATTGAATAGTGAAAGGAAGTTTTCGTTTAGACTTTTCATTCTCTATTTTATTTAACTTCAGTTTAAAATTTATGGAATACTTTTGAGATTTGTTTAGCTTAGAAGTTAGGGTAATTTATTTTCTGTTCACTTATTTCGTATTATTTATTTTTCGCACATCTTTAAGTTTTCATTTAATAGTGATTACAATTGTTATGTGTTATTTTGAGAATTTGTGATTTAATTACAAAAAATGAATTCTAGAATCTTGGTTTTGGGCATTTTCAATTTTCAGTTCATGTTTTGTCAATTACTTTCTAATTTAGTTTAATGCTTAATTTAATTTTATTAATTTCTGAGTTTAATCTATTAGTCCTTTACATTCCAATCCGAAAATCAAAATCAAAAGACATGAATCTAGTCCATGACTAGTACCCTTTTCCATCCATTGCACATACCATCATTTTATTTTCTCTTTGTGAAGTTTTTCACATTTTTCAACGAGTTTGATTTCTAAGTAACTTTCCCTGAGGAGACGATCTAGGAATTTATTCCTAATTATTACACGACATACTCCTGCACTTGGGATAGCATTAGTGCTACTCATTTTTGAGTGAGTCAAGTTTTTGGCGCCGTTGCCGGGGACTGTATTTTAACTTGAATTTAAACTTGTTATTATTATTATTATTATTATTTTGCTTCTCTAAACAGATGTTTCATGTCATGGGTGAGAGACACTTCAAATAGGTTGCTTAGAGTCACATTGAGTGTTGAGAGTAGTATACATAGCTTGGAGATAGATAGCTCGTCTGTCTTTTCTTTGAGTGAACCAGGTAACGAAATTGAAATTGAATTAGAAAACATGGCTGCACCTGCACAACGCACTCTTAAGGACTATTTGCAACCCACTCGTACCACTACACCTTCATGCATAATTTTACCTGAAAATGCACCAAATTTCTCTATCAAGCATGGCATGATGTCAGTGATACCTCAGTTCCACGGGATGGATTCTGAGAGTCCTTACCAGCACTTGACAGATTTTGAGCTGGCTTGTGCTACTTTTATCACTAGGGCTGTTACTGATGAATTCATTAGACTTCGTTTATTTCCTTTCTCTTTAAAGGATAAAGCGAAGATTTGGTTTAACTCTTTGAGACCTAATTCCATTTCTAGTTGGTCTGACATGCAGCGTGAATTCTTACAGAAATTTTTTCCTTTTCAGAGAACTCAATTTTTGCAGGAACAAATCAACCAGTTCAATCAGAGACCTGATGAGACCTTTCAGGCTAGTTGGGAAAAATTTAAAGATTTGGTGATCATTTGTCCACATCATGGTTTTGAATCCTGGAGGCTGGTGAGCTATTTTTACACTGGTCTCACTCCGGAATGCAAGCAATTTGTTCAGACAATGTGCAATGGGGAGTTCTTCAGCAAAGAACCTGATGAAGCACTATCATTTTTCGATTACCTTGCTGAGAGCGCACAACAGTGGAACACTCGTACTGATCGAGTTCCATTAACAGCACCGCCACTGAGGGCTATTTCTGGAGGGGGCAGATATGAGCTTAAAGGAGACACTAATGTTCAAGCCTGAATAACTGCATTGACTAGAAGAATGGAGGTCATGGAAATGGAAAAGGTAAAGGCTGCGAAAGTAGCAGAGGCATGTTCTATATGTGCTGATTCAAACCATAAGACCCAAGACTGTCCGATTATGCCAGTATTTCAAGAAAGTGGGTCTGAGCCAATGCAATCAGCTAACTGGGTTAATAGAGCACAGAATCAGCCTTTCTCCAACACATATAATCTGGGTTGGAGAAATCACCCAAATTTCTCATGGAGAAATGATCAGCCTGGTCGGTCCCCACCACCTCAGCAGCAGCCATTTAATCAAGGTGCTCCTCAGCACCAGTATCCGCCATATTAGAATCCTCAGAACTATCCTTATGTAGCTCCTCCTGGATTTCAACCTCATATAGCTGCACAAAGTCCTCAGCCTTCATCATGTGCAAAGAAGACTCTAGATGACAGTATGACTCAGATGGCCAATACACTCCAGCAATTCATGCAGATTCAGGCCACCACAAATAATCAAAATACTCAGGCCATAAATGAGTTACGTGGCATTGTTAATAAGATGAGCACAACCTTTAGCACCCTAGAGAAAGGGAAATTTCCTGCACAGCCTCAGCCTAATCCTCAAGTATACAGACAACAACAACATCAAGTGAATAATGTCTCAGGAGACGTTATTGAGACAGCAAAAGCTGTTCTTACTTTGAGAAGTGGGAAGGAAGTTCCCCGACCTGAGATGACCATAGACACAGAGGTAATTGCTCCTATGCCTAAAGATGCAGCAGAGATGGATGAAGCTGAAAAAGAACCAGAAGTAACGAGACCAGAACAGAAGAAGCCTGTGAGTGCAGATGCTGAAACTAGTAAGGGATACCAACCTGTGGTACCCTATCCTCAAAGATTGGCAGCTGGCAAAAAGAACAAGTATCACACGAAAATTCAAGAGATTTTCAAGCAAGTGAAAATCAATATTCCACTCTTGGATGCCATACAACAAGTGCCTTCATATGCAAAATTTTTGAAGGACTTGTGCACGGTGAAGAGGAAGCTGAATGTGAAGAAGAAAGCTTTCCTAACGGAGCAAGTTAGTGCATTGATATTGAGCGAGACTCCTCAGAAGTTTGGAGGTCCCGGCTCTCCCAACATCTCCATTATGATTGGTGAATCACGCATTGGGAGAGCTTTACTTGATTTGGGGAGTAGTGTGAACTTGCTACCGTTCTCAGTATATGAGCAGTTGGGATTGGGTGAGCTGAAAAAGACCTCCATCATGCTACAGTTAACTGACAGATCAGTTAAGGTACCGAAGGGTATTGTAGAGGACGTGTTGGTCCAGGTGGACAAATTCTACTACCCAGTAGATTTTGTGGTTCTTGACATACAGCAGCCGGTCTCCACTATTTACCAAGCTCCTGTCATCCTAGGAAGACCATTTCTAGCTACATCAAATGCTTTGATCAATTGCAGAAGTGGAGTTTTGAAGCTTACCTTTGGGAACATGGCACTTGAGTTGAACGTTTTTAACGCTTGCAAAATACCGGCACATTTTGATGACACAAGTGATTTGAATGCTATGGAGAGTTTGACATCAACATATTTTATTTGCTCAACTTCTCCCTTCTCTGATGATGATTATATTTTTCAGACACCTGAATTTTTACTTGACGAGAAAATTGATCATATCGATGAAGATGACTTTGATTTTTTTGATTGTTTTGCAGATTCATCTTTACCACTTGAAGTACAATTTGCGGGAGCAAGATGGAAACCCCAGTTCGAAGCTCTACCACCACCAGACATGCTTAGATCTTCAGAGGAAGAAGTTCCTCAGTTGGAACTGAAACCGCTTCCTCAAGATTTAAAGTATGCGTTTCTTGGACCTGAAGAAGGAACTTTTCCTGTGGTGATTTCCTCAAAGCTAAATCAGAAGGATGAAGCCCAGTTGATTGAAGTATTAAGAAAGCATCGAGGTGCAATTGGTTGGACAATAGCAGACATCAAAGGCATTGATGCAGCTGTATGTACCCACAGAATCCATCTTGAGGACGATGCTAGACCGGTTCGTGATGCTCAACGTAGGCTCAATCCTACCATGAAGGAAGTCGTGAAAGAGGAAGTGCTTAAACTACTCGCAGTGGGAATCATTTACCCCATCTCAGACAGCAAGTGGGTAAGTCCAACTCAAGTGGTACCAAAGAAATCTGGTTTGATTGTCATAAAAAATGATAAAAATGAGTTGATTCCAACTAGAATGGTTACTGGCTGGAGAATGTGCATTGATTATAGAAAACTTAATTCAGCCAGTAGGAAGGATCATTTCCCTTTACCATTCTTGGATCAAATTTTGGAAAGAGTAGCTGGTAATGCATATTATTGTTTATTGGATGGCTATTCTGGTTATTATCAAATTGCTGTAGCACCTGAGGATCAGGAGAAAACCACTTTCACCTGTCCTTTTGGCACTTTTGCTTTTACTAGAATGCCTTTTGGTTTGTGTAATGCTCCAGCTACTTTTCAGAGATGCATGATGAGTATTTTTTCTGACATGATTGATGATATTTGTGAAATATTCATGGATGATTTCTCTATTTTTGGAAAATCCTTTGAGAGTTGTTTGCATATTTTGGCACGTATTCTCCATATATGTGAGGAAAAAAATCTTTTACTTAATTGGGAGAAATGCCAATTTATGGTTACTCAGGGCATTGTATTAGGGCATATTGTTTCTTCTGAGGGTATAAAGGTTGACAAGGCAAAAATTGAATTAATATCTAAACTTCCTATCCCTAGGACAGTTAGGGATATTCGTTCTTTTCTTGGTCATGCTGGCTTTTATAGGCGGTTTATTCAATTAGTTCCATTGCAAAACCTCTGTGCACTCTTTTACAAAATGATATTGAATTTGTTTGGAGTGATGAGTGCCAAAAAGCTTTTGATACCTTGAAAAAGTCGCTTACCACTGCCCCTATTGTGCAACCTCCGCATTGGGACCTTCCCTTTGAGATTATGACAAATGCTAGTGACTATGCCTTAGGAGCTGTTTTGGGGTAGCAAGTGGATAATAGACCTTTTGTGATTTATTATGCCAGTAGAACCTTGAATGATGCCCAGAAAAATTATACCACTACTGAAAAAGAATTGCTTGCAGTGGTTTTTGCACTTGATAAATTCCGGGCTTATATTCTTGGTTCTCCTGTTACTATTTTCACTGACCACTCTGCTCTTAAGTATTTGTTGGCTAAGAAAGATGCAAAACCACGCTTGATTCGTTAGATTCTATTACTTCAAGAGTTCAACATCAACATTAAGGATAAAAAAGGAGTTGAAAATGTGGTAGCTGACCACCTCTCTAGATTGTCATCATCTCCTTCTTCAAATGTCAGCCTTCCTCTTGATGATAGTTTTCCGGATGAGCATCTGTTTATGGTTGATAAACCTCCCTGGTATGCTGATATAGTCAATTATCTGGTGACTGAGCGAATGCCTTCTGAATGGTCAACCCAAGATAAGCGTCGGTTTCTATCTGAGGTAAAACATTTCTACTTTGATGACCCTTATTTTTTCAAGTATTGTTCGGATCAATTGATTCAGAGATGCATTCCTAATGATGAGTTTTCTTCAGTATTGAGATTTTGTCATACGGGTGCATGTGGTTGTCATTTTTCAGCAAATAAAACAATGGCAAAAATTTTGCAAAGCGGTTTTTATTGGCCTTCCATGTTTAAGGATGCTTACAATTTTTGTAAAGCATGTGAGTCTTGTCAAAAGTTGGGAGCCATTAACAAAAGAAACATGATGCCCCTTTCACCCATTCTTACTTTAGAAATCTTTGATTGTTGGGGAATAGACTTCATGGGACCTTTTCCGGTTTCCTTTGGAAACACATATATTTTATTGGCTGTGGACTATGTTTCAAAGTGGGTTGAGGCCATCGCTTGCAAAACCAATGACCATCATGTTGTACTAAAATTTTTACAATCTTTGTTTGCTCGATTTGGCATGCCCAAGGTTATCATTAGTGATGGGGGTTCTCATTTTTGCAATAAACCATTTTCTACACTTGTGAAGAAATATGGTATCACACACAGAGTTTTTACCCCTTATCACCCTCAAACAAATGAGCAAACTGAATTGGCAAACAGAGAAATAAAAATCATTCTGGATAAAACAGTAAATCCTAATAGGAAAGATTGGTTGATTAAGCTTCTTGATGCTTTGTGGGCTTATAGGACAGCTTTTAAAACAAATCTAGGGATGTCTCCCTATCGATTAGTTTATGGTAAAGCTTGTCATTTACCTGTTGACATTCAGCATCGAGCTCTTTGGGCCATAAAACATGTTAACATGTCACTTGATAAAGCTTCAGGGCTGAGAAAATTACAGATCAATGAATTAGATGAAGCTCATCGGAATGCTTATGACAACACGCAAATGGCAAAGGAGCGCATGAAAATTCTGCATGATCAGAAAATTCATCCAAAGCATTTCACACTTGGCCAGGAAGTTCTTCTTTACAACTCTCGCTTGCATATTTTTCCTGGAAAGTTGAAATCCCGATGGAGTGGGCCGTACATTGTAAAGACCGTTCATCCTCATGGCGCGGTAGACATTGTCAATCCAAAGAATGGTAATAGCTTCACTGTCAACGGACAACGTCTAAAGTCATTTCTGAATGTCTTTGATCCACATGATGAGATCTTGCTTGTGCAAGATCCCAGGGAAGTGTTTTAAGTTGTTTTTCCTTCTTTACAGTTTTCTTTACTTGCTTTGTTTTTATTTGTTCGTTTGCTTTGATTTTATATTTCATGTTGATTGTTTGTTTTGCTTGCTTAGTTCTGTGCACTTTGTTTTCTTTCGTTCGATTCATTGAGGACTATGTCTCTCACTAGTTGGGGGGTAGCATTTGTGCACATATATATATAAAAAATAATAATAATAATAAAAAAAATTTGTGAAATTTGAGCATCTTGGTGGAGTAGTTGAGCGGGATCATTTGTGAAGATTTATTTTCAAGCTTAAACATAGAGCATGATTTTTGATGCATCATATTATGTTGATATGTGGCTTGAAACACCAGGATGTTATAGTTATTGAGATAAAACTTGATAAAATTTTTGTAGAACGAAAAGCAAAGTTTGAAGGACATTTTGCACATGCTTACGCTTATAGTGTTCCTTATTTACCATTCATTGATTTAATACTGGAGAAGTAAACTGTAGGACTACCGAGCCATGCCAAAAAGAAAAAAGAAAAGAAAAGAAAAGAAAAAAAGAAAGGATTGAAAAAAAAAAAAAAAGAGAAAATGAATAAAGGCGACTTAGTGAACTTTCCTAAGTAAAAAGGGCTAGAAACAGTTACCCAAGACTTTGGGGGTTGAGTATCCAACCTTTAAAAACAGAGCTGGCGTGAAAACTGCTAGTCCCTTGGGTTTTGAGGTAGTTAGAATCAGCAATGATTAAATCTTAAGGTTGAAAAATCCTATGACAAATCATGGCTAGTAATGAGGAACACACAACCAATTTAACTCCACACACACATTTGAGTCCTGAGATGTTTGCCTTAATTCTATGTGAAAGATTGTTGAGATAGTCTTGGTGGGTATAACCCTTCGGGGTTGAGTAGTAACATGCCATTTTTGTGAGAATTCAGAATTGTGTTCGATTGTTTTTGTTTAGATTTCGATCTTTATACAATATTCATCTCAATTAATTTTCACTATTTTGCTCAAGGATTAGCAAAAAGCTAGTTGGGGGGTGTGATTGAGCTGAAATATTGTATATTTTAGCTATTTAAAACCAATATATTTTAAATTCATCATGACATTATTATTGGTTTTAAATAGAAAAATGGTTAAAATGAATAAATCAAAGTTGTGATTTTAATTGATTAAAAGCATGAATTTCTGCTTGAATTCTACCAACTATTGATTACTGTGCATTCTAGTCCATAATTTTTCTTGCTTTCCATTATCATTTGCGTTTGTACCATTGTTTTTCTTGTTCTTCATATTCATAAAGTTTCTTGAGCTATCTTTCCATCTTTTGGGTTCAATCCATGAACCTCAAAAGATAGAAGCACTTCTTGCTATCTTTGAATGGAAGTTGCTCAAGCTAATTTTTCATTTGTGTTATTTTGTTGTTGAGTGTTTTCTTTTTTTTTTTAATCTCCATTTTTCATGCATACCATGGTTCATTATGTTCATGCCTTGTTCATACTTTGTCTTGAGCTTTCCCACCATTCAAACAATCCCAACTCAATCTAACCTCATACACGGCTACACCAATCACCCCTTTTCACACTCAAATAAATCCACCAACTCATTTCCAACCCACCTAAATTATACATTAATTGGGCTGCTTGTTTTGCTTAACATACATCGGTTGGTGCAGCTAAATTAAGGTGAGGAACATGTGATGGATTGGAAGAAGAGGGCTGCTGCTGTCCACCGAAATGAAGGAGAAGAAGTCATCAAATGCTGCTGCTGTCCACCAACTGCTGTCCACCAACTGCTGTCCACCGAAATGCTTGAAGTAGAGTGCCATATTCAACAAGAGAAGTCAGCTGTGAATTGTGATTGGGAGAAGTTTGGTGCCAACTTAATATATAAATATATTGCTGGATGAAAAGAGAAGAGAGAGGCTTGACATGTGCTGAAATTAAAGTGCATGATGTGTGGAGTTGAAGGGAGACGTGTAGGCCAATGCTAAAGTCGACTGGAATTATTTTTCTGGAGGTGTGTAGGTCGATTGGATGTAAGTGAGGTGCAAGAGAGAGGTGATTAAAGGGGGAATGAATTGTGAGGGAGTTTGGACCGACTAGAAGCAGTAGGTGGGTGAGTGTTGTGTGCTGAAATTGAAGAAAACAGATTGAAGAAGTCGGCTGGGAGGCAATGAAGAAACCGTATATGAATTTGCAAGAAGTTAGGCAAGAAGTTAGGCATGAAGACTTGGTTGTTTGGTTTGAATTAGTAAACCAATTGAATAAAATAAGAGAGGAAGAATGCAATGCAAGACACGGCAATTAAGAGAAATACAAGAGGCGGCTGAATTGTGAAACAAATTGAGTGTGAATGCAACAAGAAGTGGCCGAAATTAAGGTGTGAATGCAAGATTGAAATGTGAAACCAATTAAGGTGTGAATGCAAAAGGTGGCTGACTTAAGGTGTGAATACAAGATTGAACTGTGAAACCAATTGAATGGAGATGCAACCAGCCAAGATGTTCGGCTATAAAAGGGTGCAATCCGAAGCTTATAAAGACAGAACTAAAACTTAGACAAACACAACTCAATACACACAATTTTCTGCTATGTACTTGAAAGAATTAGCTCCTTGTTGTTTTCGGAAATTTTGTTTCTCCTTTTAGCTTCAAAGCTTTGTTGTTTTAGCATTTTTTTAGTGTATTAAGATTTGTTCTAGAATTGTATTTCATTAAGTGTAATACCTTAATTTCCATTAAGTGTGCTAGTTTATTTCATTACTAGTTTGTTTCATTACTAGTTTGTTTCATGCAATAAAAGAAATTGTTTTAGAAATTTTAATTAAGTGTGCTATTTTGTTTCATGCAACAAAAAGAAATTATTTTAGAAGTTTTAATCAAGTGTGCTATTTTGTTTCATGCAATAAAATAAATTGTTTTAGAAGTTTTAATTAATTGTGTTACCTTAATTTATTGCAAGAAAGGTTTGGTTTTAAGCTTTTGTTTTTGTTTTTGATTTTTCTGAAACATCATACGTGGGGAGTAGAGGAATTGTTCTAAAGTTTTTATTAAAGGTTTAGAGATTAATTTTCAAGAGTCATATGTGAGAAGTTGTTTCCTTGTTGTTTTGAATTTCAATTGAATAGTGAAAGGAAGTTTTCGTTTAGACTTTTCGTTCTCTATTTTATTTAACTTCAGTTTAAAATTTATGGAATACTTTTGAGATTTGTTTAGCTTAGAAGTTAGGGTAATTTATTTTCTGTTTACTTATTTCGTGTTATTTATTTTTCGCACATCTTTAAGTTTTCATTTAATAGTGATTACAATTGTTATGTGTTATTTTAAGAATTTGTGATTTAATTACAAAAAATGAATTCTAGAATCTTGGTTTTGGGCATTTTCAATTTTCAGTTCATGTTTTGTCAATTACTTTCTAATTTAGTTTAATGCTTAATTTAATTTTATTAACTTCTGAGTTTAATCTATTAGTCCTTTACATTCCAATCCGAAAATCAAAATCAAAAGACATGAATCTAGTTCATAACTAGTACCCTTTTCCATCCATTGCACATACCATCATTTTATTTTCTCTTTGTGAAGTTTTTCACCTTTTTCAACGAGTTTGATTTCTAAGTAACTTTCCCTGAGGAGACGATTTAGGAATTTATTCCTAATTATTACACGATATCCTCCTGCACTTGGGATAGTATTAGTGCTACTCATTTTTGAGTGAGTCAGAAAACAGTAGCTTGTGATTTAAATGCTTATCTTAATTGCATACTGTTAATCATAACTTTGAGGTGCACTTTCTATATAGGCAAATACTGCGTCAAAGGGAGAGAATAAAACTTCCAACTTCATTCAGTCAGTCATATCAATGATGGCTCTCCTTTGACTAAATATAGGTGTTTAGAATACAAGAGGACTATTAGCATTATAAGGATTGTAAACAATTACATATTAGCCTTCAACTAAATAGCATGGTATGCAAATAGGGGAAGACTTCTAATTTATTGAGAAGTGATGAGTAGAGTTTAATTTGGTAGATGATGATATACAGATTCCATTAGCAAGTGGAATGTTAACAAATCTAGATGTAGAACATGGACATCTAGATAGATTTGTCAAGATTGGACTACCTATCTTAAAGTCTAAATAATAATAAAAAGAGTGTCCAAGTTGCATGCCTATTTGTAAAATATTTGTTTAATATGTTACAAATAGACTGACCATATTACTTAATAATTTAGTTAAATAAATTAGTAGTTAAACTAGTCAATCAATTCTGAAGTTTCTATACAATGATTGACATTGTTGCTCTAAATGAATCCAACATTTCCTCTAACTGGCTGTTTGAGTGGGATGGAACACTCATTTTGAAAGATTAGAAGGCTAAAGAATTCAAGAAAAATAAAACAGCCAACAGGGGAAAAATAACTTGTCATAGTAGGTCTACGATATTAAATAGCATGCACTTAAAATAGGCAAAAAGGGCTAGCCTTTAGTGTGTATGCAGATGTGCATATAAACTTGAAGAATGGGTTAGGCTCCACAAATGCATTAGGAAAAAAAAAAAAGTATAAACTTGGAAGTCATTATTTTATCTCTTCATTAAAATAATCAAGAGATTAAACCATTTCATGGAAGTTGAATTAACATTACACATTCAACACTCCATCATTGGCCAAGTCTGAAGTAAGTTGGAGGTTTAGAAGTCGTTGCCCCATAAGTTACCATGACATATCCAACATGTAATGCTGTCAGGTCTATGTGTGCAAATGGTGTTTTATAGCTACATGTGAAGGAGAGGCAAATCCACAAAATGAGGGATATACCAGAGGCTGTCGTCAGACTAAATTATATGGGATCCAAAAGGCTAATTTCACAAATGAGAGTGCCTAAATTGCCAATTGGCAACCAAAACCACGACTTCAGACATATTAACAAAAGAAAGGCAGAGTAAATGGTGATAGTCCATTCAAATGCACATCACTATCGAAGTTTAATTGAAGGAGTAGCTTAATACGAACTATAGGTTAACCAAATTGTGAAAATGACACGGATAAATAAATTTTGTCCGCTCAATGAAATTACTTTCAGCTATAAAAGAGTATTTACATAAACTCGGCTACCATCCTATCAATCACAGCAGCAATATATTTATAGAAGTACTAAGTTCATTATGTAAATGCTAACAGAAAATCCATTGCAATTATTAAACATCAATGAAGCAACTGAAGATAATTAAAACCAAGGTGCAACATATTATTTGGTCTATTATATCACTTAAACTAGGATGTTTTGAAAGAATGTAACCACACAGATGTCGATGATGGAGGCAAGAGCCCAAGCAAGCACAAAGGGTATAATGAATTGGAACCGAGGATATCGATGTCGAACCCTTGCACGCTACTCTGCAACCAATCAAATGGAAAACTTCATGAGGTACATAGAACAATAAAACAGTACCATATGTCGTTATAACTGACATGTTAGTTAAATATATATCCAAAACTAGAATTGTCGAGGACTATTAGTGAACCAATAAAGGTACATGTAATATAAATAGTCCAGTTTTAATCTCCCAAAGGCAAACTGTAACTTAGGAAACAAAATGGACAAACCCCCATAACAGACCACTAAGATTAAAGATTTGATCGGAAAGAAGTCAAGGCATCATTTTTTACAATATATACAGAGGGTTTAGGTTTGATCAAGATATCCACCCTGTAAATTGCAGGAACCAAAATTCTAAAGCCAAGACAAAAAATTGAAGAAATGAAAACAGACATGCCGGTGAAGAAGGAGAGAAAAACAGAGACTTGTTTTTAGAACGCTGAAAAATAGCTCAAAACCGGATATTCACTCAGCATTTCAAGCAATAATCAGTGCTACAACGACAACAACTCACAAAAACACAGTTATAAAAGCTTCTAACTCATGCCGTGTCCCAGACTATTGCCTATTTCGGATTTCTCAAGTATATAAAATGCCATGATATACGATCGTGTGATTTAAAACTAGAAAGAAATATCACCCAGCCAAAAGCTAATATGTGTACAAATTAAAGCTGAACAAACAGAGACTTATAGCATATCAGGGGCAAGAAAAAACCAAGAAATGAAAACTTCTTTACCTGGCCATAGCTTCCATGGATGATTTGTTGATAGGTCATAATAAATGGTCCCGCAACATACAGGAGATTTTTGGAAGGATCAGTGAAGGGGAAGGGATGGTTTCTAGCAGAGACAGCTAAAACCCTTAAAATCTGCAGATACTACTGCGAATCGAGGGTAGCAAAATCAATCAAAAAGCTGGATTGTGCCGTCACCATCGACCGAGATTCAGTGGTTGTTAGTTCATCACCTAAACTATTACGGCTTGCATTTACAATCTAGGGATGAGAAGTAGGCAGATTCGAAGCTAGGGTGTGAGTTTCACCCAAAATATGGAGCTGAAAAATTTCCAGTTAGAAGAAGGTCGCGTGACTGAAGAGAAGGGAGGGAAAAGGACCCTCGGGCGCTAAGTAGGGGCTATTTATATAAGTCGACTATAATGACGACTTTTATTTGTCACAAAAGGATTCAGTCATTTATTAATGGGAACCACATTCCGTGATGACTAAATGTCGTTACAACAAAGCCAAAACGTGAAGATTTTGACTTATTGTGACAAAAAATTCTTCGGTGAATATTTGTTGCCGAAAATACCGAATTTTATTGATAAAATGCAATTGATATTTATGGAGAAGTGAATTTTGTGAGAAAACATACGTATTAGCTGCAATTTTTCTTCTGCGGGAAAAAAATTTGTGGCAAAAACCAGAATTTGTTGTAGTGCATGGTCCACTATAATATGCCAAAATATTATCAGTGGTTCTCCTTGTGGCCATGGGATGTAGGGCCGGTGTAGAACTTTTGCACACAGGGTTAAGAATGTTGGCCCGTTATATGAGTAAGATGATTCAAGACAAATCATACATGCAATAATCATAGGTGTTAAATGTCATGATTTAACCCTTGCATGAAATATTTTATAAAAAATCTTATGTATATATATTATGTTACATTGTGATGGGTTTGTTACTGAGTTTTCAATTCATTTTAATTTTATTTCATGTTTTTAACCACCCATATGAGAATGATGATGAGTACGAGTAGGTGGGCCAGACATAGATGAAGCGGACTGATAAGATTTAGTTCTAGGTTTTTTAGTTAGTTTTATGACATAAATTTTCCAATTTAGTTATTTGAAGACTTTGATTATACTTTTTTTTAATACATGTTTATTTAATAATTCTTTTTATGAAATAAATATTTATGTTGTTAAATTAGGAAATCTCTTACCTGACTTCATTTATGTAAATACGTGACATCCCTAGCTCAATGGAAGGGGGTGTTACAAAACTTATCATTTCATAAGATCAGCTCGCAAATCCGATTTGGTGGCAAACTTAGTCCCAAGCAAATCATCAATCATATCATGAATTGTAGTTAGAAATTTGATCCGGGATTCCTTATTCGGTACAGCAATAGACTTCATCAATTACCCCAAACTGCTAGTGATCAAAGCTTTGTACCACATTGCAGTTGAAAGTTGTAAAGGCAAATAAAGCTCGTCTTTAAAAGTTCAAAATAATAAAAAAGAATAACTTTTTGCAACGTGATTCAGTTTGAGGATTTTCTTTTTCAACTGCTTGTTAACTTTCTGAGATCTATATACCACGATAAACAGCCTAAGTGGATTAAAAAAAGAGAATGTTACAATCACTAAAGGATTTCACAAAAGTATATTTACAAATTGATGGTGTGACTTCACATAATACGTTAGATCTACTTTACAATAAAAATAAGTCACATCAATTTATGAATTTACTTTTGTGAAATCTTTTTATGGTTAAAACATTTATCTTAAAAGAAAGCCTATGAGTAAACGAGTTGATGCATCTAACTCTATCTGAGATCTCAGCATATAGATAGGCTTATAATATTCTAACAGATGCACTCGCTTTGCCACATCTAAATGATTTATCTTGTCCCTGTCAATATTACAGGTTTGTTTACGTGATCATATTAGAGACATAATCAAAATTCTTGCCTTATTAATATAACTTCACAAGATGTCTTTTATGCTAAAATTAGCATTGGAAGTTGCTTTCCTTTTCCTGCCATTGTCATCTTCCACAACTCAAACAAATCAATAATTTAATTCAACGTGGTTGCCAGTTAACGTTTGATAGCTATTGAATCGCTTGGTCACTACTGACTCACATGGTTAGTACTTTTTAAAATTGCATCCTCATCCTTGATACTTGCTACACTCAGAGTTCACTCTTTGTTGTTTCTCTTTTAAAATCTCCGTTGAAGTGGAAACTTCCAAAAGGGATTAGGGATTTTTTATTTCCCTTTTGTTTGTTGGCTATAACGTGTTATGATGGTCATGTTTCTTTGCTGATCTATTATTTTTTCTCTCCTTGCTTCATAGTTTGCACAAGGAATATACCCCAGGAATTAAAGGAAGAGCCACTCCACCCACCAAGAGTAGAAGATGTCTCTGATTGGAAATTCACTCAGTGGGGATTCATCAATAGCTATTTTCTTTCCAGCATTACACTTTTGAAATTATAGCTAATTTGATACTGACACCTTAAATGGGGAAATTGCCTCTGTTAATATATGCTCTTCCTTCTTACTCCTGCTGGTTTTGGCACAAAGTCTCAAATTTAATAGCAGATATCTAAACGTAAATGTCATCCAAAGCAATTATATTTTATAATATTCAGTTTTGGTTCAATTTTCTTTGTTTGTTAGCTTAAAAAACTAGTAATTTACTTTAATGCTGGTAAGTTCAATGAACAAAAGAAGTTAGTATATATAAGGATGAAGCCAGTTCAGGTATAATTGAAGGAGATGATTGTACTGCATTTATAAAGCCGACTCAAATTTTGTAAAACAATTTTGGTAAGTTCTACACTCAGAATAAGGGATCAAAGACAGTGATTATATCAGGAATCTTTTTGTCTTCTTGTTTTTAATATTTATATTTGTATCACAGATCTTTGAGCTCCCACTCTCTGCTCTGCCATAAACCATTGGTGGATACATCTCTTTGTGAGAAACCTCCGAAAGCAACCTTTGTGGTCGCTTTAACTCCAAGGGGCAAAGCAAAGGCAGCAAAGTTACAGGAGGCAGGAGCTCTGCCCCCAAAATGATGCCTATGGTGCCTGAACGTGCCAAGCTGCACTTGGTCATGACTCTCTGGCAGTTAGGTTATGCTGGGAACCATATCATCTTGAGATCTGCACTTGATATGGGAATAAGCAAGATAGTTTTCCCTCTTTATCGGAATGCTATCGCACTGTTTGTTCTGGCTCCCTTTGCATATTTTTCAGAAAAGTAAGCAGCCAAGGTTTATACAACAGATGTGAAGTACTTCACCATAAATGTTGTCGTTTCTCAGCTGCATGAATGTTTAAATACTTTTTTGGGTTCCTTTTTAATTGGATTGTCTGTTCTTCGTTGTCCATGTAGGAATGACAGGCCACCATTAACCACTTCAATTTTGATAGAATTATTCCTCCTCGGATTTATTGGGTATGATCTTTAAAGGAGAAATCCTCTATATATATGAATTGAGAAGTTTGCTATATAATTTTGCTTTTTGGTACCCACAGGATAACATGCAATCACGGATCCTATCTTCTGGGTTTGGACAAAACTTCACCTACCTTTGCTTCTGCTACAGAGAACATCGTTCCTGCTGTAACCTTTCTCATAGCTGCGCTACTCAGGCAAGCAATTATCTAAATATAAGCGTTATCATCCACCAATATAAAACTATTGGGTATTGGTTTTTACGTTTGTGATTGTGTTGCAGAATAGAGCAAGTGCACTTGAACAGGAAAGATGGTAGAGCTAAGGTGCTTGGAACTCTTGCTTCTGTTGCTGGAGCTTCACTCATTACCCTTTACAAGGGGCCAGCCATTTATACACCAAATTCGCATTTACACCAATCACGAGTTTTGCATTCTTTAGGAGATGACGAGGGGGAGAACTGGACCTTGGGTTGCGTCTATCTCATTGTTCACTGCCTATGTTGGTCCAGTTGGATTGTTTTACAAGCACCCCTCTTGAAGAAATATCCGGCTCGGCTTTCGGCCACCTCATATTCTTGCTTCTTCAGTGTTTTGCAGTTTCTGGCAATTGCAGCATACTTTGAGAAAGACTCTCAAGCCTGGCAAGTTCACTCCAGTGCTTTTTTCAGTATTTGCTATACGGTCAGTAATTTAAAATCAGAACCTCGTATTTCTTAATTTTTGAAGCTTATGATCTAAATCAATTCAGGATCATCAGACTTTCGGTTGAGCTTTTATTTTATTTTATTTTTTCTTTTTTCTCTTCTCCTAATAATTTCCTAAGGGAATGAGAAAGCAGATTTTTGGTTGCAGGGACTGGTGGCTTCAGCAATGGGATTTGCAGTACAAACTTGGGTCGTTGACAAGGCAGGACCAGTATTTGTTTCAGTCTATCTACCTGTACAAACCTTGCTTGTAGCTGTAATGGCCACTGTTGTTTTAGGAGAAGAATTCTACTTGGGAGGGTGTGTCTCGACTCTCATTGCCCTATCAAATCATTCTTTTTTTTTTTAATCCTGGAAACATTTTCTGCAAAAATATATATTATCACCTCCTAAAGTCAAACAAGGGAAAGTTAATATCATAATATATTAATGAAACATTATTCAGGCATATGGTCTCTCGTGAACAATTTTCGGTAAAATATTCGGTGACTCGGGCATATTGATTGTAATATTCCCTTCTTGGCTATCATGTGGGATTATTATCATTATATTATTATCAGACTGGAAAGTTATGTGACTTTCCCTTACAAATTGTAAAATGTTAATGTTCTTTGTTTTACTGTTCAGGGTCATTGGAGCAGTGTTGATTGTGGCTGGACTATACCTTGTTGTGTGGGGAAAAAGTGAAGAGAGCAAGTTCGCAACGCAAAAGGCTGTAATTCCCTCTACGCCTGAGAATAAAAAGAGAAAATGCCCTAGTAGTCCTTCTCTCATCCAACCATTAATTACTTCCTTTTCAGAGTGAAAATGGTGACAACTTTCTTTACACTTTTCAGCATGGACCTAAAACAGCAACAGCAAGAGAACCTGTTCTTCGAACCAAGAGAAAGAGAACAGTAGTGGTCCGCTCATTTCAAACAGTTACAGATGTTATTGATTGGTTGTCTCATCTTCAAAGATTTAAGAGTTTTTTGTAGTTCTTTGAGAGAGTGAGAAAAATAAACATGTTAGCTTTGTCAGGTATTTGTAGCGGCGTATTAAGGTGAAAACGGTCTATCTCAATAGACACTTTTCTAGGATTCTTGTAGCTTATTAAGGCGACTATGCTTGCTGCAAAGGCAATAATCCGTCCATATAGAGATTTCAAAAATAATTGAAAAACTGGGTTACTGATATCTCCTCATGATAGCACAGACTTCTTCACCTTTTAGATTTGACAAAATGAACGCATCTAGTCGCAAATGGCATGCTTGCATAACAAACATTTTCGGTTTTGTGGAAAATTGTCTTTCGATCCAAATATCTTGTAAGCTGGTGTTGAAACCATCAAGTTTTCAGACAAGCTTCAACCCTATCTTCAAATCTTAATTCAATGAATGGTACTGATACTACCATCATTCTCCTAGGACAATAAGAGAATTTATAGCTTTTGATTTGTCATGTAAAAGCATAGGACAATAAGCAGCTAAATATGTTAGCCCTATGCTTCGTGATCTAAGATGGAAAAGTAAAGTTGTCCTCAAAGAAATATTGGTTCAAAAGGTTAAAAAAATATTAATGCTACTTATCTAAGATGTCCAAGCGGTCGGAAGTATTCTCTTGCAATTTTGCATATACAACATGGAAATTAAAAGAAAATTGTTGGAACTGCAGTTTGTACACATCAAATATTCCAACAACAGAAATTCTACAACTGAATCAAATTCTTAAAAAAGTAAGTACCGAGCAGAAACCAACCAACAAGAATGCAGGTGAAAAAGGCCAAGTAAGTTAGGAAGGTTGATCCTCCAAATGCGAGCCCGAGGGTGAATACAATAGCAAATGGTAAAATAGATCGCACCATGGAGGCTGTACTCACCCAGTGACCCTTGAGGAAAATGAGAGTGGCGAGGTTCACCACATTCCACCCACCCGAATGAAAGCCCAACCTGTTTAGGTTGTTTGCTACAAAAGAGTGGCAATTACAAGTAAAGAGATTGTACGATCGATGTTGGAATTCCTGAGTGCTCTTTTGTAGAGCATCATCCCAAGTCAATCCGTCTTGTCCAGGTGTATCCTGCTTGTATCCATTCTCACTATCGTATGAGGACGGATCGGGAGAGATGCAACACTGATTGCAAGCATTTTAAAGAGCGATTAATGAACAGGAATTGACTGATAAAGCATCCTCACTACTTTCTAGGATTGTCACAAACAGCCAGCTTATATAATTTCCAGCAAAATGCACAAATCATGGTAAAAAAGGGTCTTGCAGTAATTTCCATGCTTTTGTGCAATGAAAATTCCCCACACTCGACCCCCACACCCCCCCCCCCCCCCCCACCCCCCCAAAAAAGGAAAAAAAAAACCAAAAAAAAAAAAAGAGGCCATGTTACCAGCAGGGTACAATACTGGTGTTAGCAGCTGTTCTAGAAAAGATGATGACAAAGAAGAAAGACCATTAATTAAGATGGGAAAACCAATACATACCTTTTCTTTGCTAATTTGGAGGTAGCGGGTCACTGCTCCAAATGCAAAGTTGTCCACACACACAAAATTGGGCCCTGCAAAGTCCAAGATTACTCCATCCTCTCTGCATATGCCAATGTGGCCAATGAAAGGAACCAGCCATGAAATTATAGGAAGGGGCGTCCACACGATGCAGCATGGAAACCGAGCTCTTCTTGGATCAATTTGCATAGTTGGTGAAACCCTTCCCTCAATTGTCATCACATGCTCAGTGTCCGTATTTGCTTCCATTGCCAAAGCTGCACAATCTGAATTGCCTCAACACAATAAATACTAGCGATTTCTAGACAACCACAAACTTAGGTGAAGAAAAAAAAAAACACCTAATTTTAAAACTTAGGTTTTGCCACACCTAAAGTTTGTAAAACAGCCAATGAACTCAAGCTAAATGATGCTTCTTCCTCCAAATGGGGTGAAGGGTCAGATTTCAAGACGTATTGGATGCTTGTGTAACTTACCAATACAAAAGGGGGAAGTAAAAAGATAAGGTATTTCAAAATGATTCCTCAACCATATATATCTGTAACTGCTTTATGGACCTTCAGTTCTTCAAAAAATGGCAAAACGAGGCTGCAACCTCCTAAAATCTTTTCAACCATTAAGAAAAAGAATCCTTACCGTCCCAACCAGGCATGTATGTCAGCAGAATTAACTGATTCATCCATAAAGATTAACTAATTCATCCATAAAGATTAAAGAAAAGATAAAGAAAATATCACTAGCCGAAGCAAGATTTCTGGAGACCAAAGAAATTCAAAATCAGTGCCCAGAACTTTCCTGGAATTCTTCTCTGTATTTTACACATTTATTTGACTTTAAATAATCTCATACATGTTCCTAGCAAATATAAAAAAATGCAAAGAATTGTTTCAGTTGCATTTATCATAAGGAATATGAACAATCACATCCATTTTGCATGACCTCTCAGCTTGCTCGTGATGTCTGGTAATAAAGCTAATAAATTTGGTTCTTCCACGTATCACCTTAACAATATTCAAATCGACACATTTTGGCCACTCTCAAGTCTCAACTAAAGCCTAGATCCAATAAACCAACCGTCCACCGCCCTCCTCACTTTGAAAAAGAATCCTCAAGGGGAAGTACTCAAAAATTTATCAATCCCAAATTTCCCTTACATCGCACCTAGAATTTTACGTACATAGGTAAACCTCTACGTATAGAAGTTGATTAAAGAATAAAGGTCACTGGTATCCAAGCACCCACATATCTGTATGCAACAAGATTAAGGATTAAGTTAACAAATCCTTTCTAAATCGGATCAGAGACACAATCTTAAGCTGACCCATTATACCAAACTATAAATACAAGAAACAAATCTCATAAAAATATTAACAGTCCCCAAAAAAAAAAAAAAAAAAAAAAAAAAGCAGTCACTGTATCTAATCGGAACCCCAAAAGAAATCAAAAGAAGAAAGGAAACCTAGCTTTTGGCCTAATTTGGATACCCATTTGGGTTTCTTTCAATCAGATATCCTAAATCCTGTAAAATGGGAATGCATATATACATGTAAAGAGAAAATACAAACAAGAAGTAAGAGAGGAAGAGGAGAGAGCAGAGAATAATCGGTCTCGGCTTACCCGTTGAAACTTCTCCCTTGGAGGTTGAAGTGGGGAGGGCTAGACGTTGGAAAAGACGAGCCTTTGCTCCGGTCCAATAGTTATGGGCTCTCTGTGTGGTGAGGGAAGTATTATAATCCACCAAAACCACAAGATTGTTTTGCACGTCTTGGTGATTGATGGAAAGTGCTGTTTCTTTCTTCCAACCTTTTTTTTTATAAATTTTTTGTTGTTGTAAAATTATGCAAAGAATATTCTATTTTACCATCACGAATACTGAGATGTTTGAATTTGAATTGCTACTTAAAATCAATAGGATTTTGAGTATTCTATTTCCCTAATCAATCTTAAAAGATGATGCTACAGTCACAATTTTTTTCTTGCTTTTTCATATATTTTTTTATATTTTAAAATAATTTAAAAAAAATTCATAAAATCATTTAAAAATATTTTCTTAATCACTAAATAAAATATATATATATATATATATTTACATAAATAAATAGTGCATGTTAAATATAGAGAAACATTTTAGCTCATATGTATTTTACATAATCCAATAGAGAACATGTTTTGTCACGTTGTTAGTCATTTTTCATAAAAATGCAAAATAAATAAACTATATTGGATTATGTAAATAGTCAATATTGCACCATTCATCCATCTAAAGATATTTTAGTATCTCTCTTTCCACCTTTTATGCTCCATCCCTCTATTGTACTTTTGTCCTTATATTTGTATACAACTTTTATTCACTACATCATTGTACACAACTTCACTCTACTTGCTTTTATTTGCAAAATATCTTGCAACCCTTTATTCGATACACCTTTCGTTCGTGAAAGTAACATTAATCCCAAAATACTTGTTCAAAATATCCTCCAATACAAAATAGAGGGTTTAAACCACAATCCTTGATATCAACCATCCTAATGAAAGTCTATATTGTTTCTTAACATGAATTGGAAAAAAGGGGTTCTATTTGCCCTTGTCCTTGTTCAAAATCTTTTGTCAGCCCTAAAAAAGCTTCAATACTTCACATATAAAGTTCTCACCATAAAGCACTCGGGGCTCTTCAGAGCAACCTTAACCTTTAGGGGAACCTCACATTCGTATTTTTCCATTATTATCATCTATTTATGTCACAACTTCTATTATTCCAAAGAGAATGGTAGTAGAAACCACCACGATGAGATTTTAATAAATCTTAGCAAGTTAAATCAATAACATATAAGAAGACAACATAAGCATGTATAAGGTAAACCATGAATATAAATGCATGAGCATTGATGTGAACTTGAATGAAAAACTTACTTCTTTCTTATACGTATTCTTTTTCAAAATCTTTAACCTTGTAATCATGTAACAAGGTAACGAAATGACCATGTAACAAAATATCGCAATTCATTTCATATTAATCACTTGTAATCATTAAGTCATATAACAATGTGGGTGGAGACCTCACGGCTACCCCTAGGAACAGTGAGCTCCCCTGCTAGTTACCATATCACCTTGCCGACTCTCTTGACCGGGTGTGAGTACGTTGGAGACCATATGATACAGTAGTTCGCAATTCACACAGTTCTCAATTCGCCTTCACCACATTATCAATTTATTGCACCCACCAGCATTAGGTGGAGCTACTTTGCTCTAGAATCTTTTAAAAATAACTCATTCAAAGTTCGTTGACTATACTTTATTAACCCAAGGGTCACCACTCTGATTTAATCACTTTAGAGTGGACATAAGAGTTCTACTAGGATATTCTCCTATCCTAGCATTCGAGTCGTGACAAAACTATTTTTTTAATGCACAACCCAAAAACATGAGACAAACATTTGAGCACAGCATGCACATAAGAGATATGAATCATGGCATATAACAAGTAGCAATTCCATAATCCAATTTAAACAATCAAGATGTAGAGTTTATACATAAACATAACTATATTATCTAAGAGTAAGTTAGAGACTAACTTACAAATATCCTGATGTAAAGAAAGTGTCAATGATCAAGCAAGATGATATTGTATGTTTTCAAACGATTAGATTTTGGATTCAAACATTAAACCAAACTTGGGGTGGTGTGTACTGGGTTTTATGTTCTTAACTAGGGTTGCAAACGAACCGAATCGAGTCGAATTCGAACAGGGGGTCAAGAGCTCGTTTAGCATATATATCTACTCGAACTCGACTCGAGCTCGAAAAAGATTGAGAATTTCTGATCGAGCTCGACTCGTCTAGTGAAAATTCTGATCGAACTCGATTCGAACTCGAGTACAAAAAATACTCGAGTTGATACGAGCTCGAGTAGCTCGACTCGAGCTCGATTTAAATCAGACCCACAATTTTTTGTTTTTTATTTTTGTTGGCTGAAGTAAAAATGAGATTATTTCTCCTAATGAACTTTAACTAGAATTATGATAATATATATTAAATTGAGTTCTTAATAGTTATTAGACATAAATCAATGATTCATCACTTACCACAATATAATTAAAACTTACAAATAGGTAAAATAATAATTCCAACATATAAGATATCGTATCACAATAAATTACAATTTAAAATGGTAGATCACTAATTACAATTACAAAATCTAGCAAACTTACAAAAATAATAAATTATAACTTCAAATGATAAATCACTAATTACAGTTACAATTTCGAGCAAATTTACTAAAAGAATAAACTAAGTAGCTTCAAAAGCTTACAAACTTACAAATAATGCCCATTACAAATATAACACAATTCAATGACTTAGTTCTTAGTAGCTTTAGAGCTTGACAAATAATAATAAACAAAAAATTATTATAAATAAATTAGTAGATTGATAGAAAAATATCAAAGCCTCCATGGCATACATTCAGAAATCTGACTAAAAATTAGACGAAATATTAAAAAACAAGCCCACTTACCTTTGTTTACAAATCTCTATCAAATAATAAATTCCATTTCTTTGATCACCAAGTACAAAAAGAAACACTACAAAATACCTTCTTATAATTATCCATATTTCTCCATTCAACACAATTATACTTTTACAAAAAACTAGGGCTACAATTCAAGTAAGTCAGATATTCAATTAATGAAATCACCTAGATCCAAGCTTCCAAAAAATCCCAAATTCCCAACCTTGTCTAGTTGGACAGCTTCAAGCCTCCAACCTCCAATGAGTCAATAAGTTTGATCCACAAAAATAATTACAACTTTTGTCTTAAATAACATGTTCTATCATTGTTCCTTGTAGTATTTCTACTAGATCAATTCACAAAAAGAAAAAGAGATTAAAAACTAGCCAAATGCCAATCACCATCAACCTATAATGCAAAACACACACGATATAATTAGCAACATGATATAACAAAATAACAATTCAAAAATAAATAGCATTATACTAAAAGGCAAAAATATACAACTTGTCACTTGATTCCCCATCAAGGCAGTAAAATCTCCTCATAAGTTGGTTCTTCTCTCTAGAAAATAAAAGAAAAAATTAGTTAAGACAAGTTCTCAATAAGTTAAGACAAGTTATAGATGGCAATAAAAAATTATTAAATAAAATTATACTTACATTCGATGATTTTTTCAAACCATGAAGTACCCGAACCCAGTCAGCCCCACATAATAACATTTCTACTGTTTCAACAGACATTGATGCGCGATAAGGATCAATTACTCTACCACCAGCACTAAATGTGGATTCTGAAGCAACTGTAGTAATTGGAATTGACAAAATATCACGTGCCATCTTAGATAAAATGCGGTATTTTAGATAATTAACCTTCCACCACTCCAAGGCATCAAAATGTAAATTTGAATCCTCACTACAAATATAGACACCTTCCTCTAAATAAACATCCAAATCAGATTTCACTGGACGAATGGTATCATTCCTTCTAACGAATGATTCAAATATAGACTTGCCACTCATCACATTCTTCCCCACAACATTGATAGAGCCACTACAAGAAGAACCTATGTCTCGAGCATTTTCATGTCCACTCGACTCCACATTAGCTAAATTATAATCTTCAGCATACTCATCATACAGCTCATATAAGATTCTCAAGATGGTGTCTATGTTTTTAGTGGCTTCGGGTTCTGAATAAATTACTGGAAAACAAAATTGAACTAGCATCATCTTGAACCTTGGATCCAAAACAGCAGCCACTGCCATAAGCAAATTACATTCCCCTCAATATTTATCAAATTTTGTATTCATCTTCACAACCATTGCCCGTATGTAATCATTTAGGTCAAGAGACTTCTTGTTCAACACCTCTTTTATTCTCCATACCTCAGGAAGGAATAAGTTAGCAATTGGATATTCAGTTCCTGAGATAATGTTTGTAACCTCATTAAAAACTGCCAAAATTTGACAGACATTTTCCACTTTGGTCCAATCCTCAACACTTGGAACATAATTAAAGCCTTGATCTCTATCTCCATATCTCGGAAAGACTTCCCTAAACTCTAAGGCTGCAGCTAGCATTAGATAAGTGCTATTCCATCTGGTAGGAACATCCAAAAAAAGTTTCTTGCTTGGTAATTGCAATTGTTTTGCAATATCATTAAACTGCTTGATACGAGCTTCTGATGCAACCAAGTACTTCACCCCTTCTCGAACACAGTCGACAATTTCACCAATCTTACTTAGTCCATCTTTGACCAATAAATTTGTTATATGTGCACAACAACGCACATGAAAAAGCTGCCCCCCGATAGATAACTTCTTTTTCAAACTGAAAACATCTTTGAGAACCCTTAAAGCTACATCATTATATCTAGCATTGTCCATTGTTATTGTAGATACTTTGTTCTCAATTCCCCAATCAATGAAACACTTTTGAAGAGCATCAGCAATAATAACCCCGTTGTGTGGTGGTGGGACATTACAAAAATTTAAGACTCTTTTTTGTAAATGCCAATCAGGATCAACAAAATGACAGGTAATAACCATATATAAGATCTTTTGACCTGAAGTCCACATGTCGGTTGTTATACTGACTTTATTCACACCTCTCAATATTGTCTTCAACTTCTTTTTCTCAATCTCATAAGTGGATTGACAATCATTTCTAGCTGTAGTACGACTTATTTTTTGCCAATAAGGAGTATTAGCTCTCATAAATTTATTAAACACCACATGTTCCATCATGGAAAAAGGATACTCATGATAAAGTATCATGTGAGAAGCTAGTTCTCTTACCTTTTCCATATCATACGAGAAATTTTTTACAAGATTCACACATTCAGAATCCTTCATGTCAATAGTCAAAACCTTTTGTCTCTTAGAAGCAGCTATGTGTGGAAGACAACTAGTCAAGTGCCTATGAAAGTGAGTTGTAGAACCTGATGAAGAAATAGACAAGAGATCTTTGCAAAAGTTACACTCAGCTTTCTTGACACCATTCTTCTCCACTATTTTAAAATCTTTCCAAACTGCAGAAGTTTTCTTCCTAGGCTTCCTTTGGTATGCATATTTTTGGGGATCTATAGGGGCACTTGGGTTTTCTTCTCCACCAATAATACCATCAACTTCATTATTCCCATCATTACTATCACACTTTATAGCATTAAATTCTTCTCTACCAGTAATACTATCAACTTCAATCTCTACCAGTGGACTTGCAGATGAGCATTCAACAGTTGGTACTTGTTCAGACATGTCTAAACAAAAAATTTTAGACAAGTAGTGGCAATGTTAGACACAAATATTGCAGATTAATATTTTTTTAAGAAGAAAATGTAGCTACAAATAGCTAGAGTAAAAAAATAAAAATAAAAATAAAAACAGATGTCTTTGCTCAATAGGGCGCTCGAGCGCAGTGTCGAGCGCGTGTCGAGCGTTCAACTCTGTCTGAGTTCGCTCGAGCGCAGTGTCGAGCATTCAACTCTGCTTGAGTTCGCTCGAGCGAAGTGTCGAGCGCGTGTCGAGCGTTCAACTCTGCCTGAGTTCGCTCGAGCTCAGTGTCGAGCGAGTGTCGAGCGATTTAATCGCTCGACACTGAGCTCGAGCGAACTCAGGCAGAGTTGAACGCTCGACACGCGCTCGACATTAAGCTTGAGTGAACTCAGATAGAATGTGTCGGCAGACCTTCGCTTGACACTTCGCTCGAGCCAATGTTCCAGATCTCCCCCCCAACTTCACAACAGCAGAAGCAAATCCAAATGTTTTATCATTATGGAAAAGGTAAAACTATAAGAATTATCAAATACCAACTTAAGAATCTTAAAACAAAATGGAAATTTGTTAACTTAAGAAAGATCAGACATCTATGAACCTTCTTAATTTGCCAACGCATAACAATGGATGAGTTAAAAAAAAAAAAATCTCCTTATGCCATTCTCAAACTTGTGAAGTATGCAGCTCAGTAGCCCCCACAAGAAAGCTCTACTTCTTCAAAGCCCAACAGCCACCATCAGAAAAGCTCTACCTCTAAGACGATTTGGCTCTTGGCTTTGGCTCCGGTTGATGATGAAAAGAATAAGAAGAAGATCACTCAATCTACAAAAGAAGATGAATTTGCTGCTTCAAAACCCTCTGCTTTTGTTTTCCTTAGATATATTTCACTGGAAATCAGATTAATGAGGAAGAAATATAAAGGGAAAAGAGGAAATCCAAACAGAGCATCCTACGTGTGAGCTTCATCTTAAAACAGAGCACTATCACACAAAGATGTTTGTGTAACTGTGTTAGCTTCAGCCTTCATCTTAAAACAGAGCAATACCTCTTACCAATCCAAAAACTACCGAAGAAACAGAGGAACTGGAACTGGAACCGTGCTTGCTTGATGAGCTGAGGAACTGGAGTTTGGAACCGTGCAAGTTTGGAACATTTCAAGTCTGTAGATGGCACGCTTTCTCGCTTTGCAGTCTGACTTCTGAGAAGCTCGACGGCTATCCATCTTCTCAAGCCGTAAACGTCCCACCAAGGAGCTGCTGGAGAACAGCGCCGTGCAAATAACCAAAATTCAAAATAAGGGAAATAAACAAACTAAACCCGCTAGGTGCTAAACAGTCTAAAAGGAAAAGGAAAAATATTCTAATATATTTCAGATTGTACTATTTTATTTTTCTATAGAGTCATGAATTATAAACTAAAATGTAATTAAAATTTTTATTTTTGTCAAGTATTTTTTTATTATTTTTAATCACTAAGAAAAAAATTAAAAAATTAAAAAATTTCACTACTAGTCACTACTAATAGTGAAATAAATAAAAATGCATATGGCATCAAGAATGCCTAATACATTAAAGTCATTTAAAAAATTACATAATAAAGCTATTAATTTAATATTAAAGTATTCAATTATCCTTAATATAATATTAAATATAGCCAAATAATCAAAATATGATTAGTTAAGAAAGTGTCGCAATCAATTAGAGTTGTTTATTATTATAAACATTTAATTACAATAATACATTATTATTGTAAAATACTAAAACATGTTACTTATACATAAACTTAAACTAACAACATATATTATTTTATATATATATTACTTAACATATATATAAAGTATAAAAAATAATATATGTATAAGTATAAAATATATATAATAAAAGAATACATGTAAGTATATATGTAAATATATATTAATATATATATGTATAAATATTACGAGTACTGTGATGAGCTCAAAACGAGTTGAATCGAGTTTATACGAATATTGTTCACGAGCCAAAACCGAATTGAGTCGAGATTATACGAGTTTTGCTCGTTTAATATTCGAGCCAATATTAATGTTCATGAACAATTCATTTATTAAATGAACCGAGTCCGAGTCGAATTTATACGAATCGATCTCGAATTGTTCACGAGCGGCTCTGTTCATTTGCGGCCCTACTCTTAACCCTAATCGGCTACAAGCTCTTCTTGTTACTTTTATAAGTTATATATATATGGTTTGAAGATCACAAGTGTGTATTGTGAGTGTAAGAGAAGGGTGTTCTCACTCGACAAAACCTTAATGACCAAATATCTCCACTCCTTTTTTCCCATCTCGCCATCAAGCTTGAGTTCTTTGGAAAGAAAATTCTAGACAAACCATGCCAAACAAGGTTATGCATGGTTGCCTTCTTGTGGTCGAATGAAATATCTCATTTGTCTCATGGGACTTCATAACAAGGCCAAAACACTTATTTTTCCACTCCTTTAGGCTGAATCTCTTGACCCAAACCCTCACAAGTGTATGCATGTTCATGAGAAGGAAATTTTATAGAAGCTTTAGAGTTCTTACCGTGCAATCCTTTCCCACAAAGTAATCTTGAATCTCGAATTCTTGCTTGCACGAAATAGGTGTTTGGATGGAAGAAAAATTTTGTTTAGTTTCTTCTTCTAGTGTAGGCAAGATAGAGAGGAGAGGGTAGGGAAAAAAAATTTGAAGTGAAGCAAAATGATTCTTGGTTTCCTTTAGCATGGGTAAGGGGTGCCAATCATTCAATGCCCATCTTATAAATTCTCTGTGTTCCCCACTTATTCTCTCTCCTAATTTATGAAAAAAATGAAAAGTCTTTAGAAACCCCTTGGATAGGAGCCAAGTGGGTTCTTCTTCTAGCCTAGTCGAATGCCCCTTCATCTTCTTCCTCATTATTGCTTTCCCTTGGGAACCTAAGGGTCTCCCTTGCATGGAGGACATGTGGTGCCTCCCTTACCGAATTCTTAAGCCTTTTTTCTATTCCTCTTTGTGTCTAGTTGCAATGAACCTCAGGTTAAGCAATGCATGGTTGCCAATGTCATGGAGTGGGCGTGTGGCTCTTAGCATTCCTAAAATCCTCAAAGATTGTTCTACAAGCTACACATGATTGACGTGTACATCACATGGCCGAAACCCTAGGGCCTTCTAAAGACTTCATTACCTATTTTGCATGCTTGCTAAGTGTCGTGCCTCTTAGAAAACTGAACTCTCCTTATGATTGCTTTCTTGTAGATGTTATAGTGTTCCTATGCATGAATGCCACGTGGTAAAAATAATGAGGGTAGTGTGTGTCCCTTGCATTTTTCAAAATCCACTTCTCTTCCTTCCTTCTTCCACTTTTGAGTCCAAATACAATGAATTCATAGCGTGAATTTGCATGGTTGCCAAGTGGCGTGGTAGGAGGTAGGGTTGGTGTGTTCCCTTGGTGAGCCAAAATCCTAAGGCTTTTTTCTTTCGCTTGGCTTCTTCTAGAAGCTTTATGACTTCTATGCATGAGGTACAAGTGGCAGATGCTTCTTAGAAAAGATGACACTCCCTTTCCCTAGGAGCCTAATGGTTTCTCATGCAACAAGAGCTGAAATGAATAAGTATTGGGCTTCTTCCTTGGGATTGGGCACTTATTGCATCAACAAAACATGGCCTAAGTCAAACTCACACCCTTAACCTCCTTAAATCATTAGGCTTAAGTTTATTTGGATTAAAACAGAAAATAAATTTAATAAGAATAAGGATTTAGCTTAGACCAGGTTATCACTGTGTGTGTGTGTGTGTGTGAGTGCACGCACGTGCGTATTTTTTAAGTTTGAAAAAGTTGTAATGATTAGATAATGATTAATTAAAAAAGTTAAAAATTTGAAATTAAAAAATATTTTGTATTTGAGTAATGTTTGGAAATGAAATATTTGAATATATGAGAATACTTGAAATATGTTTGTGTTGTCAAACGGGCTTATTAAATGTCGATAGATATAAATATACATTCATTGGGGGTCTATGACCAAGTATTTCTCACAGAGAGGGAGAGCAAGGCACAAAGGACATATTGAAATGGACAACACATTAAGGAGGTTTAGTCATCAATACATGGAAGTGTATTTTTTTTTTTTTCAGAGGATTAATAGTTCAGCATCTCAAAATTTTGTTGGCGCTATAATGTTTGCATGTATATTGAGTTGAAGGCTTAGATAGTGAGTTGGGATAATTTGTAAATAGTAATAAAATTGTTAAATTGAGATTAGATGGTTTTTAAAATTTGTGTGTTTGGATTTGGAAGTGGAATGTGATAGTTTTAACTTTTTGAAGATTTAATAGTTGTAGGTCTCACCAATCATTGCATAGTATTCATAATGATTGAGTTTTATTTAAAAATATACTTATAAATAAGTAATAGTAATTACTAATTACCTACCAAAAAATCTTCAAATCACATAATTAACATTACTGAATTTTTATTAATCAATTATTTTTTGTATTTACAAAATTTATAGAGGGTTGTATTTCTAAGAAATCGAAATTTTTATTTTAATATATCATTATAGAGAGTTGGCCTTGGATGGACTGATCAGTACTGTGATATCCTTTATTTACGTGTATTTTAATTAACTAATTATTTCATTTATCAAGATTTTAGACTTTCTTGTTTTAAATTTTAGATTAATTACGTGGTATTATTTTAAGACTTCTAACTGTGTAATTTAAATTTAATGTGTTTTCTTGTTATTAATTATTGTCTATTATTTAAATTACTCTTTATTTTAAATTATTTTTATTGTTGGATTTTGCTATCTTATTTACTTAGTTACAGTGTTTAAATTATTTTATTTAAATTGTCTTTTTGAAATCATTTTTGTTGGATCAGTTTTGAGATCCAGGTTGAAAAGACTGGACCTCATTTATTTCTTTTCTTTTTTCGTTTTCTCTTTTCTTTTTCTCCTTTTTCTTTTTCTTCTTCATTTTTCTTTTTTATTTTCATTTCTTTTTCTTTCCTCCCCTGCCTTCACCTCGTGCGAGCCCTTCCCCTACCCTTTTCCTCGTGTTTCAATTTATCTCTTTCAACCCTGTCATGTACCACCCCCTTCTGTTACCGTCCCTCCCATTCTCTTCCCCACCGGCCGGTGACCACCCTCCCTCCATTCTCAGCCCCTCTCGCACTGCCGTTAGCCTCTGAGCACGGCTTCAAGCTGCGCGGTCCTTGTGTTCAGACACCGCCATCTTTTCACCACCTCATTGTCTACTCCCCAACTACCTAATCCACCCATCCTTAGCCCCGATTTGCCACATTTGAAGCCCCATCATCTCATTTTCCAATTTGAACTTTTTGGCCTCCAACTGCCACCCATGCCACCACCCACAGTCAACCACCACCACTATTTGTTTCACCAACATCTTTAAACCATTTCCTAGCCAGCCCAAGTATTCGTTTGTCCACATTCAAAATTTGGTATTTTTAGACCCACGACCATAATTCAAAATATACTATTGTGTTGTTGTGCCGCCACCTTTAACACCTCATAGATTCTTTGAAAATTATATTTTATCACTGTAAGTGATTTTTCAAAGAATTTTATGAGATTTAAATATATTTTTGCACTAACGATTTTCTGCAGTCTTGTTGGTTATGTCAGGCCTTGTGTCCAAGGAGTATGGGGGTTGGATCGGATTGGAGGATGGATTTGTCTGTGAAATTGGATTGTGTTTAGGTTGTTATCTGTTGTGTTTAATGTCATCCTATTCATTGTATTATTGCATGCATGCTCATCTGTTGTAAATAAAAACTTGGTTTTCATGTGAGAAAGAATTTTTGGGTGCGTTCGTATCACAACCCTAAGTCGAGATGGGGTATTATCTCGGTGGAGCTATTCTAGTTAATTGGGAGTGTAATACACTGAGTGACATCCCCTGGATGTTGCTGGGTGACAAGGAAATCGGATGAGATGGTAACGCCCTCATGTCGACTCAGTGGCCCCACTACTGGCGGGGGCTAGAGGATGCTTGGCCATGAACGCACTGGGCGTGAAACTGGGCATCGCTCATTACGAAATTACATGCACAGTCGTTACCCATGGTGTGACAAAGGGAGTCAGGGTATGCAGATGATCCATAAGGGAGATCATAGTGCATATAAAATAATTGTATAGTAAGTCATTTTTTGAAAAAATAACGGATTTTAATAAATGGATATGTGGACCATTTTTTGGAAAAATTGTAGTTTATTTCTTGGACCATTTTTTAGAAAAATGACGATTGATATTTTAATGGATTTGTTTTTTGAACAAATGGGATTTTTGGCGTGCATTGAAAAATAATCATTTTAGAAAAATGATGGTTTTGAGCTCATGTATATTTCAGCATGTGTATGCATATATGTTAGTGGTTTGAATATGTTTTTATCTTGTAGGTTATTTGGTTGATTACTTACTAAGACTCATTTCTCACGTGGTATTTAATACCATGCGATACTATTTTTTAGTACCATAGATTTTGATGCAGATGAATATGTCAATCCTGAGACTTTGGCTCTGCCAAAGGAGTGACTTGGGGTTGCTTCTTCATGGTTTGGGGATTTGTTACTTATTTTACTGTATACCTTTGGTTTGTATTATATTTTTATCAATTTGTTGTATAACTTTCGAATGCATTTTATTTTGGGAGACTTGTATTTAAAATTTTGGTACTTAGTCGACTAAATTTAATTTATCCGTTGCAACCTTTGTTTTTACACTTGTTACACTTACACACACTTTGCACTTGTCATTAGGGTAGGGGTGGCAATATGTTACAAGACCCGTTAACCCAACATGAACACGACATGATAATAGCGGATTAGGGTTTAGTCTTAATGGGTTCGGGTAAAAATGGGTTGACCCGTTAAGACATGAATGCTTAACGGGTTGTTAACGGGTCAACCCGTTATGACACGTTAAGAAAGTTAAAATTACAATTATACCCTTATACCTAAAAGTAAAATTGTTAGAATTTCAATTTCAATATTTTTATTGTTTAGATTCTAATTTTAGACTTGTAATTAGCTTTATAATTTTTATAAATATTGTGATTTTAAATTTTATATAAAATTATGATAAATTTAATCAGTTCAAACTAGTTAATTTGGGTATATTCAATCCATTTACATAAATAGTTTGAAACGGGTCGTATATTATCATGTTAATCTATTTCATAACATTCACTAATAGGTCAAAACGGGTTGACATGACACGACCCGTTATATTAACGGGTCGTGTTAGGATTTGAGATTTTGACACGATAAGCTTAACGGGTCGGGTTATGGTTGAGCTATATAGTATAATATACATACTTTGATACGACACGAACACGACCCGTTAACACGATTTGACACCCCTACGTTAGGGTGCATGACTCTCGTTATCGGCATCTCGACATCATGATTTCCACATTTCTATATGTGGGGGGACGTCAAGGCACATAGAGAAATGTGAGGTTTGGGAACTCTTTTCATAGATCACTGAGATGAGTGAGGGGAAAGGGTTCAAAAATATGAATGGTGTTTTCTCATTTCCTAAAAAGAAAATACTACTTAGTCCCTTTAATGTTACCATTTAAAGTTACCTCTCGAATATTTTTTTACTTAATAATTAAAAAAGTGAATATTAATAAAATTGTATATTTTTTAATTTCTTTTAATGATTAAAAATATTAAAAAAATATTGGACGGTCAATATCCCTTCATAAAAAAGCTACTTTGAATTTATATTAACTTTGAAAAAGCAAGAAGTTGACAGTAAGGTGAAAGTTTGTCGTGATGTGAAAACTGGGATCTAAAAACATCTTTATAATTTCACCTTGACCGTTTGAATACGGGGACGAACTCTCCGTACAAAGTGAGTTGAGATGTTTTGATCTCAATTATGTATCCAAACTTAAGCTGAATTGCAGATTGATTGCCTTTTATAAGCAATAGATAACCTTGACATTTATGCTTGTCATTAGTTTCATGGTATTAATATGTTCAATTTCCAGTAATTTCACAAACCAATGTGTTTATTCCAAGCCACGAATGCATAGGTACCATCTGCATATACACAATCACTCATGTCCACTCTTCTTACTCAATATATCGCATGAAATTTGTTGTGCTTTTATTTTTATAAAGACTGGTGCTACTGATATTATTTTCTGTTCTATACAGGGAAATACATTATATATTATAAATTCAGTACGCTTGGACCCCATGGCTTATTGTTCTTCTTCACTCCCCATTCACCATTGTAGAACAGTAATGACTACCATTAAATGTTGGGAGAAATTAAGCATGAGATCAGTGATAAAGTCCAGCATAACAGATGGACTGAGCATTCCAGTAAGGGATCCATTGCACCAAGATGCATAACAATTGGATGATGCTTAACAATCGGATGATGGTAGCAAACACTTCAATTTTTACACAAAATATAATAAATATTTCAATTTTTTTAAAATAATAATAATATTAAAAAATAATATTTTATTTAATTTTTAACTTTCATCCCAATTAATATAATTTTAACTCATTGTCCAAACAACACTTAATAATTACATTTTATGCGGAGCACATCAAATACTAATATTGTGCGGTCAATCATGTATCATTTTGAAGTTGTTTGGCTCTATGCTACAAGCAATTTTGTTATTGGTGGTGCACTTCCCACAAAGTGAGGTGATCGAGAGAGTCACGTAGTAGGCAAAAAAAAATTATTTTATTTTATTTTATATTTTTTTCAAACACTTTTTTATAGGGGTGCTACCCGCACCATACGGTGCGGGGTAGAAACCCCCCTGCCCCCCGCCCCCGCATGGGGCGGATGGGGAAATTTTTCCCCGTCCCACATGACGGGGTACGGTGTGGGAGGGCAATTTGTCCGCCCTCCCGCATCCCCTTCTGGGCCATTTTCTGGGCCAAAAATGGCCCAGAAGTGGGCTCAAAAACATCAACAATTGGTCAAAAATGACCCATAAAGTTGTATTTTTGACCCAAAAAAAAGCTTGTAGGCCATTTTCATTTTTCAGCCCATAAAATTATAAGTAAAAAAAAATTAAAAACCAAATTAAAAAAAAAGTGTTATGAATGGTAATTGATTTTATGGCTAATAAAAGTTACTAGTCTAAGAGTCTAATACGTAATAAACTAATAATAATAACTAAGCTATTACAAAATTGAAAGACTAAACAATTACAAAATTACAAACATAAAAGTGTCCAATGGACATTGTATCAGCATTACAAATCATTGAATACAAAATATGAACAAATAATTAAAAATTAAATATTCTAAAGAGGTTTGTCAGCTGTGACTTGTCTTTGAGTCAAGGGGTGTGACAGTTGGGGCGGCCCGGGCTTGAGCACATTTTTATGTTGCAGAGGTGCTAGACGTCTCATGTGTTATTACAAAAATTAATATTAAAATTAATAACGATGAAATGGAAATGAATATAAATAAATTAAAATAATAAAATAAAAAACAATTACCAGGTGGTCCAAATCCAGACTGATCACCACCCTCATCGGTCTCTTTAAAATCTAAAATATCTGGAACATGAATATCCTTTCCTATCATCCAACTCTGTGTGCATATCAATGCTTCTACAGTTGTAGGAGATAATGAACTATAGAAAGGATCCAATATACAACATCCGGTACTAAAGGCTGACTCTAAGGCAACGGTGCTAATAGGGACGGCCAAAATACAGCGGGCAATCTAAAAAATGATGGGATATTTCTTTGAGGTATTCTTCCACCATCCTAATATATCGAAATTATCATAATTATCTTGGACCATATCTGCTGACAAATAGTTGTCTAACTCAGAAACGATCTCCGTAGATTGATAGACTAGTGTGAGATTCTGTGCGAAGGTCTTAATCCACGACATTTAGCACTTTTTTGTAGGAGGCCCGGTCAAGGTGTCTGTAGAAGGCGTTGGGGTCGGTGTATGTGTTTTCGATGTAGTACGACCTTTAATTGCATTAAACTCATCATACAATTTTTTTAGGGTATCTCGGGCCAATTCACCAATAAGTTCAGTCCATACCTGATCGTGAACAAGTCCCAACCCATATAACAAGCCTGAAACTTTCAGACAGGAATCAAGAATAACAGCCACATATAAGAAAATATTCATTCTAGTCAAATCTCTCTAATACTTGTCATATTTTAGCATCATGGTTACTGTCATCCCCCTCATCCTTTCATTGGAACCCCTACGCATATTTTCTAATTATTCTTTTACCCTACATATTTGTTGATAAAACTCATGGGATGTAGGGTACAAAAAACTAGATATATTCAATGTGACATCATAAAATAATCCAAAAAAATCGACGAAAGTATAAACTACCACCCAATCATCATCATTAGGCTTTCGTGATCCCCCATGCTCATCAAAGTATTTGACATATTGGATGTCTTCATCACCCAATAATTGAAAGGTTACCTTATATTCTTGGGCCGCCTCCAACATCAAGAAGGTTGAGTTCCATCTGGTAGGAACATCAGTACAAAAACCCTTATTCGATGTTATGCCTGCAGCCTTTGCAGCAACTTTGAATTTCTCCAATCTAGAAGGAGAAGACCTCACCCATTTCACAGCCATTCTAACTCGTACAACCGAGTCATCAACATCTTTCAACCCCTCAGTCACAATTAAATTCAAAATATGTGCAGCACATCTAACATGCAAATATTCATCATCCAAGAATGTCTTATTTGCATCTTTAAGATAATTCTTTAGATATCCCAAGGCGACATCATTAGACGACGCATTATCAACTGACACAAACAAAACATTTTCCAACCCTCACTCCTTTATTGCAGCCTCCAAGGCCTTCCCAATCGTCTCACCCTTATGATCAGTTATTTGACAAAATTTAATAATCTTTTTATGCAGAACCCAATCAGCATCAACAAAATGTACAGTCAATGACATGTAATTCATATTTTGGATAGAAGTCCAAGTATCAGTAGGTAGGCAAACTACCAAACCCGCCAATTGGCCCCTCAAAACATCTTTATCACGGATGTACATCTTCTTAATATCCTTTGCCACAGTGTGACGAGAAGGAAGTACAAATCTCGGTTCTAACTCTTAGACAAATTCTTGAAACCTTTTACCCTCCACAAACTGAAAAGGCAGCTTGTCCATGATAATCATATGAGCTAACTTCCTTCTACACTCATCGGGGTTATACTTATTATATTATTACATTAGATAATTATATTTTACTTATAAACCAATAATCTAATATTATATCATAAAATGATGAAAAAATAAATAATAAATAAATTTTTTTATATTAAAATAATAGTCGTAATCTTATGATACAGGTATAATTATTAGTGCATCTTTAACTACCGAATTATCATTTAGCCGTATAAGAAATATCAGATCTAGTGAAAATCATAATAAACAAAGCTAATGGAACATGGTTCATTTTCGCAAACATCCATCGTGTGCACATGTAAATGAGACATTAAACTTGTTATGATTAGAAGTTTGTATACTAATACATTTAATCTAACACTAACATGTAATTAAACCATTATTTTATAGATAAAAATTAATTATTTTAGGACGAAATGTTGGTCCATTTACATACCATAGGATTCCTAGAGCCTGCATAATGTGACAAAAAGAGATCATGTCCCATGCAATCTGCATTGACCATATGGTAAAAAGTCATGTGGCCCCATCATGAGTACTTTTGTGCAGCAAGATTATTAAAAATCATGTGTGGCCCCATGACTACTCTGCAGCAATATTATTTTCCATCCTCATTGGCCTTTAGTCCTCCTCATTTATCACACAAGGGGCTATTTCAGCACCAACCCTTTTAAACTTTATGCTTTCTTGTAGATGTTATAGTGTTCCTATGTGGTAAAAATAATAAGGGTAGCGTGTGTCCCTTGCATTTTTCAAAATTCACTTCTCTTCTTTCCTTCTTCCACTTTTGAGTTCAAATACAATGAATTCATAGTGTGAATTTGCACGGTTGCCAAGTGGCGTGGTAGGAGGTAGGGTTGGCGTGTTCCCTTGGTGAGCCAAAATCCTAAGGCTTTTCTCTTTCACTTGGCTTCTTTTAGAAGCTTTATGACTTCTATGCATGAGGTACAAGTGGCAGATGCTTCTTAGAAAAGATGACACTCCCTTTCCCTAGGAGCCTAATGGTTTCTCATGCAACAAGAGCCTAAATGAATAAGTGTTGGGCTTCTTCCTTGGGATTGGGCACCTATTGCATCAACAAAACATGGCCTAAGTCAAACTCACACCCTTAACCTCCTTAAATCATCAGGCTTAAGTTTATTTGGATTAAAACAAAAAAAAAAAAATTAATAAGAATAAGGATTTAGCTTAGACCAGGTTATCACAGTGTGTGTGTGTGTGTGTGTGTGTGAGAGAGAGAGAGAGAGAGAGAGAGAGAGAGTGAGTGCACACACGCGCATATTTTTTAAATTTGAAAAAATTGTAATGATTAGGTAATGATTAACTGAAAAAGTTAAAAATTTGAAATTAAAAAGTATTTTGTATGTAAGTAATGTTTGGAAATGAAATATTTGAATATATGCGAATACTTGAAATATGTTTGTGTTGCCAAACGGGCTTTTATTAAATGTCGACAGATATAAATATACATTCATTGGGGGTTTATGACCAAGTATTTCTCACAGAGAGGGAGAGCAAGGCACAAAGGACATACTGATCGGGACAACATATTAAGGAGGTTTAGTCATCAAAACATTGAAGTGTATTTGTTTTCAAAGGATTAATAGTTCAGCATCTCAAAATTTTGTTGGCGCTATAATGTTTGCATGTATATTGAGTTGAAGGCTCAGATAGTGAGTTGAGATAATTTGTAAATAGTAATAAGATTGTTGAGTTGAGATGAGATAGTTTTTAAAATTTGTGTGTTTAGATTTGGAAGTGGAATGTGATAGTTTTAACTTTTTGAAGATTTAATAATTGTAGGTCTCACCAATCATTGCATAGTATTCATAATGATTGAGTTTTATTTATAAATATACTTATAAATAAGTAATAGTAATTACTAATTACCTACCAAAAAATCTTCAAATCACATAATTAACATTACTGAATTTTTATTAATCAATTATTTTTTGTATTTACAAAATTTATAGAGGGCTGTATTTCAAAGAAATCGAAATTTTTATTTTAATATATCATTATTAAGAGTTGGCCTTGGATGGACTGATCGGTACTGTGATATCCCTTATTTACGTGTATTTTAATTAAATAATTATTTCATTTATTAAGATTTTAGACTTTCTTGTTTGAAATTTTAGATGAATTACGTGGTATTATTTTAAGATTTCTAACTGTGAAATTTAAATTTAATGTGTTTTCTTATTACTAATTATTGTCTATTATTTAAATTACTCTTTATTTTAAATTATTTTTATGTTGGATTTTGCTATCTTATTTTACTTAGTTACGGTGTTTAAATTATTTTATTTAAATTGTCTTTTTGAAATCATTTTTGTTGGATCAGTTTTGAGATCCAGGTTGAAAAGACTGGACCTCATTTTTTTTTTTTTCGTTTCCTCTTTTCTTTTTCTCCTTTTTCTTTTTCTTCTTCATTTTTCTTCTTTCTTTTCATTTCTTTTTCTCTCCTCCCCTGCCTTCTCCTCGTGCGAGCCCTTCCCCTCCCCTTTTCCTTGTGTTTCGATTTATCTCAACCAACCCCGTCGCATGCCGCCCCCTTCTGTCACCGCCCCTCTCATTCTCTTCCCTACTAGTCGGCAACCACCCTTCCTCCATTCTTTGTATGACGCCTTCAAATTCTGTTTGGGATCGAACGGACATTTGAAGCGTCGAGACATGCAACACAAGGTTACCTGCCTCCGTTCATGACATATAAGATGCAATGTTCCTAACATGCATCTAACAATATGCAATATTCGCAGCGGATAAATTTTTTCTTTAGCAATACTATGCACCAAATTAAAAATATCCCAAATGCTTAAAACATACTTCATACATAAAAACCTATTGAACAACTAAGATCACAACACTAGTCCAAAATAGTTATGATCCAAAAGTACTGGAGATGCAATTCCATCGTACAAGTAATAATTTAACTACTATATTAACATTAACGACGCACCGTCGTTCAGTCGACTGTGTCTAGTTGGTCAGCTCCTGATCCTCTTTCAGGTCCTGTAACAAGATTTACCATTCAGGGGGAATGGTGGTTGGGACTACCACAGTGAGATTTGATTACAAATCTCAGCAAGTTAACAAAAAACTTCCACACATGCTAATGATGCATGGATGACAGTAAAAGCATAAATGCATAATCAAATTCATAAGTAATTAAAACACAACTTAGCGTACAACATAGCATAATTGACATAACTTAAATTGAAACATGAACTGAACTTGACTTGACATGAACTTGATCTGAAATTTGACTTAGTATGAACTTATTCTGAAACTTGAATTAACATGAAAAATACATACTCCATAGTTGTTGTGGCCCCATGTATTCTACATGTAAATACATACTCCACAGTTGTTGTGGCCTCATGTATTCTATGCAAACTTGACTTAACATGAAAAATACATACTCCATAGTTGTTGTGGCCCCATGTATTCTACGTGTAAATACATACTCTACAATTGTTGTGGCCCCATGTATTCTACACATCACAATGCAGTTAAATACATACTCCACAGTTGTTGTGGCCCCATGTATTCTACACAAACTGAATGTACTTAAGATGAACCGTGACTGGAATACGAAAGGACTGGAGCCCTGACGTAACATAACGTGATTTGAACATAACTTGAAATACATGACCAACTTGAGATAGAAACATTTTGTAACATGGCATAACATATAATAAACAACATATTTAACATGACATACTTGTAATGTACAGTAATACATGACAGAATATATTATGTAACAGATAAAAATTGATGACAGAATAAATTCTGTATAATAGACAATTACGTGATAACTTGGCATGGCATGACATATATGATAACATACATACATACACTGTAATTCCTTTACTTAGCACACATACACAGTAGACTGCTAGTAAGTTAAAAGCTAACTTACCTCGATCTCCTCGTTTCTTATAAAACTTCAAGTGCGATCACGAGGAACTATAATTAGTGATTCTAAAAGTTAGAACTAAATCATTAATAATTTGAAATATGGAAAATACTAACTTAAAGAGTAAAATTTTCATTTTACTCTCTACATGTGGGAAAATGACCGTTTTATCCATAACTTAAGGATTTTGCATACTAACTCCAGAAGTTTCCAAAATTTACATTCCTCATGTAAATTTTATCCTAAACATAAATATCAACTCAGAAAAATTTAAAACAAAACACAACTATGAAAAACACACTATGGCCGAAACATCCATAGGCTATTTCCTTTGATTTTTGTTGCAATTCCTTCCAACTTCAAAACTCATGCTTAAACCAAAATTTTGCAACAAACATCTTCCAATCATAAGTTCAAAACCATACTTAAAACATCCATTTAGAAAAAGCTAATAATTAACACCAAACTTTTTTTGTAAAAAAATCCAAGTACTTGAATCACAAGTTTTGACCTTAAATCAAAACATCTCCAAGAATTTCAAAAAATCAAATCTTACTTCTAACATATTCATAATATCATCCTAACATCAACCATGCTTTAAATCATCAAACTAAAGTTACCAAAATCACAAAATAACATTTGGAGTTTTTGGTTTTACACTTAGTCCAAAAACAGAAACTTTTTCCTCAACTAGTTTTGATAAATCTCTTTATCTATGACTTATAAATATATGATCTTCAAACCAAACCATCACATGGTTTAAAAAGATGTCCTAAAACATATATAAGCTTCTAATTCAAGATCACATGGTTAGAAATTAACCAAAACATAAATTTAGTCAAGAATATCCACACTTTGGCTTATCTGAATATCTCTTTGCATAAAATTTCATATCTTTGAACCTAACATCAAATATTTTCAAAATAATAATATAACATGTATATAAGATGCTTAGGATCCTCCAATAAAATTATCAAAGTCATTAGAATAGGTTTAGACCACCAAAGAGTTAAACTTTTTCAAAACAGAAACTGTTTTTCTTCTTCCAGTTTCTAAGTTTCTAAATCTAAGAAAATCTTTCATCAAAACCTTTAATCATGCAAAAATCCTCAACCAATAGTCACATATACATGTTAACAATACTCCATAAAAATTTCGGACCAATATCTATCCATTAGCTTGGTCAAAAACTCCAAACTATAACATATTTTCCAGTTTATCTCCTAGAATGACCTTTCTATAGTTTATATAATATTTGACTGACCAAATCATCTTCAAATGGGGAAAATAAGATATCCATGTAAACTACACTAAAAAAGGAACAACTTATATGAAGGAGACTTTATGATAAAACACTTACAAAAGTTTCGAAATGGGCGTACAAAAGAACTCCTAAAAGCTGTCCGAGAGAAAGTATTTGATATTCTTTTAAAGGAACGTGTAAATGAAGATAAGTTTGTAGGTGATGGCTGGAGCTACTTATGAACGAGATAAGGAAGATGATAAGGCTGGAGTTGAGAGTTGAGTGTAGTTTTCTCCTACCCAAAATATCTATAAAAGATTATCTCATAATATTCTATCCAATAATATCTACAAAAAATCAACTTAAGATATTTTTATCTAATAATATCTATAAAAATCAACTCAAAATATTTTTAGTCAATAATATTCACGAAAATTACCTTAAGATATTTCTTTTTATTTTTATTTTTATCCAATAATATCCACAAAATCAGCTTAGGCTATTTTCCAAAAGTGGATAGTATACTTGGAAGAGTAAGGTGGCTAAAATCTTTCCATGTGTCCTATTAAAACTTTCTAACTATCTCCAATAATCAAAAACATACTTCTGATACCATAGTGAGTAATAACATCAACTATACGATTAATAGATTAGTGAAAACTTATCGGGTCTTCATGAGATTCCTAAAGCCAATAGAAATTTCACCGTTAAATTTCTAGCGGGCTGTTACACTTTGCCCCTCTCGCGCTGTCGTTAGCCTCTGAGCACGGCTTTAAGCTGCACAGTCCTTGTGTTCCAACGCCGCCATGGGGCCACCATTGGCCGCCATCTTTTCACCACCTCACTGTTTACTCCCCAACTACCTAACCCACCCATCCTTAGTCTCGATCTGCCACATTTGAAGCCCCATCATCTCTCTTTTCAATTTGAGCTTTTTGGCCTCCAACTGCCACCCATGTCGTCACCCATAGTCAACCACCACCACTATTTGGTTTCACCAACATCTTTAAACCATTTCCTAACCAGCCAAGTATTCGTTTGTTCCTATTCAAAATTTGGTATTTTTAGACCCACGACCAAAATTCAAAATATACTATTGCGTTGTTGTGCCGCCACTTTTAACACTTCATTGATTTTTCAAAAATTATATTCTACCACTATAAGTGATTTTCCAAAGAATTTTATGAGATTTAAATATATTTTTGCACTAACGATTTTCTGCAGTCTGGTTGGTTATGTCAAGCCTTGTATCTGAGAAGTATGGGAGTTGGATCGGATTGGAGAATGGATTTGTCTGTGAAATTGGATTGTGTTTAGGTTGTTATTTGTTGTGTTTAATGTCATACTATTCATTGTATTATTGCATGCATGCTCATCTATTGTAAATAAAAACTTGGTTTTCATGTGAGAAAGAATTTTTTGGTGTGTTCGTATCACAATTTCAAGTCGAGATGAGGTATTATCTCGGTGGAGCTCTTCTAGTTAATCGAGAGTGTAATACACTGAGTGACGTCCCCTGGATTGTCGCTAGGTGACAATGGGATCGGACGAGATGGTAACGCTCTGGTGCCGACTCTGTGGCCCCTTTACTGGTGGGGGCTAGAAGATGCTTGGCCACAAACGCACTGGGCGTGAAACTAGGCATCACTCATTACGAAGTTATATGCACAGTCGTTACCTGTAGTGTAATGAAGGGAGTCAGGGTATGCAAATGGTCCATAAGGGAGATCATGGTGTATATAAGATAATTGTATAATAAGTCATTTTCTGGAAAAAAAAAAATGGCGGATTTTAATAAATGGATATATGGACTATTTTTTGAAAAAATTGTGGTTTATTTCTTGGACCATTTTCTAGAAAAATGACGATTGATATTTTAATGGATTTTTTTTTTTTTTTTGCCAAATGGAATTTTTGGCGTGCATTGAAAAATAATCATTTTGAAAAAATGATGGTTTTGAGCTCATGCATATTTCAACATGTGCAGCATATATGTTGGTGGTTTGAATATGTTTTTATCTTATAGGTTGTTTGGTTGATTACTTACTAAGACTCATTTCTCACGTGGTATTCAATATCCTGCAATATCATTTTTTAGTATTATAGATTTTGATGCAGATGAGGACGTCAAGCCTGAGGGTTTGGCTCTGCCAGAGGAGTGACCTGGGGTTGCTTCTTCATGGTTTGGGGATTTATTACTTATTTTACTGTATACCTTTGGTTTGTATTATATTTTTATCGGATTACTGTATAACTTTCGAATGCATTTTATTTTTGGGAGACTTGTATTTAAAATTTTGGTATTTAGTTGACTAAATTTAATTTATCCGCTGCAACTTTTGTTTTTACACTTGTTGCACTTGCACACGCTTTACACTTGTCGTTAGAGTGCATGACTCTCGTTATCGGCATCCTGACATCATGATTTCTACATTTCTATATGTGGGAGTCGAGGGGCGTCACAGGCATACAGAGAAATGAGAGGTTTGGGAACTCTCTTCATAGATCACGGAGATGAGTGAGGGGAAAGAGTTCAAAAATACGAATGGTGTTTTCTCATTTCTTAAAAAGAAAATGCTACTTAGCCCCTTTAATGTTACCGTTTAAAATTACCTCTTGAATATTTTTTTACTTAAAAATTAAGAAAGTGATTATTAATAAAATTATATATTTTTTAATTTTTTTTAATAATTAAAAATGTTAAAAAAATATTGGACGGTCAATATCCCTTCATGAAAAAGCTACTTTGAATTTATCTTTCCTTTAAAAAAGCAAGAAAAAGTTGACAGAAAGGTGAAAGTTTGTCGTGATGTAAAAACTGGGATCTAAAAACATCTTTATAATTTCACCTTGACCGTCTAAATACGGGACAAACTCTCCGTACAAAGTGAGTTGAGATGTTTTCATCTCAACTTAGATGAATTGCACATTGATTGCCTCTTAGAAATAGATAATCTCGACATTTATGCTTGTCATCAGTTTCAAGGGATTCATATGTTCAGTTTCCAGTAATTTCACAAACCAATGTGTTTCTTTCAAGTCACGAATGCATATACACGATCACTCATGTCCACTCTTCTTACTCAGCATATCGCATGAAATTTGTTGTGCTTTTATTTTTATAAAGATTGGTACTACTGATATTATTTTCTGTTCTATACAAGGAAATACATTATATACTATATATTCAGTACACTTGGACCCCATGGCTTATAGTTCTTCTTCACCCCCCCATTCACCATTGTAGAACAGTAGTAACTACCATTAAAAGTTGGGAGAAATTAAGCATGAGAGTGATCAAGTCTAGCATAACAGATGGACTAAGCACTCCAGGGATCCATTGCACCAAGATATAAGAATCGGATGATGGGCGTAAACAATTCAATTTTTGCATAAAATATAATAAATAATTCAAATTTTTAATTTTAAAATAATAATAATAACATTAAAAAAGAATATTCTAACAATATTTTATTCACTTTTTAACTTTTATCTCAATTCATCCTATCTCAACTCACTGTTCAAATAACACTTAATAATTACATTTTATGCAAATCACCTCAAATAATGATATTGTGCAGTCAATCATCTACCATTAGTGAAGTTGTTTGGCATTAGGCTACAAGCAATTTTGTTATGGGTGGCGCTATTCCTGGAGAATGAGATGACTCTTTGATCGGGAGAGTCATCTAAAAGGAAGAAAAAATTATTTTATTTTATTTTATTTTATATTTTTTTAGACACTTTTTTAAACTCTTTAAATGCCTTTAAAATAAAAATAAAAATAAAAATATAAATTAATTAATTATAAAAAAATAAAAAACTCTGCATCGATGACCACAGGAGAAGCATTTTCTCGTTAATGCATCTCTTCAGACGTCTTATCATATTTAACATATACCTCTTCTTGCCGCAACAGTTTGGTATTCCTCTCTTTTTCCACTGCATTGAGCTATTGCTTGCCTTACGAACCTGTTGCCTCGATCTTGGCTTGCCTTCTCATTGCTCACCTCACCTATAATTCGCTTTCTTCCTTGCTTGTCATGCACACCCATTGCTCAGATTCTTTGTTGGAATTGTGTTTGTATGGTGTCTAACCTTATTCCAAATACATTTCTTTACGAGTCTTTATAGTACTTACATGCTAATGTGAGGTATGCATAAATACATTTCTTTACGAGTCTTTCTAGTACTTACATGCTAATGTGAGGTATGCATCGTCCACACTGCTAGTGTGATATGCAATATGTCTAATCACCGACATTTAAGATGTATAAACTGATCATATCAACTTATAAATATAATTTTTCTTTTCACACCTGCTAATTAATAAAGATTTGGTCATGCAATTCTCGGAAAGAAGAAGAAGAAGAAGAAGAAGAAGAAGAAGAAGAAGAAGAAGAAGAAGAAGGTATTCAAGACGTGGCATTGAAACTATCTGGCATTGTTGCTGCTTATTCCCTTCGGTTATCCAATAGGTACAATCATCCATAAGAAGACAACAATCAAAAGAATATTTTTGGCCTAGTCTTTTCTTTTTCTTTTTCTTTTTTACTTTTAGAGAAATATTTTATTTATTACAAATAAATTACATAAAAATAAATTCACAAATTGATCATATAAGTTTATGTGATACATCAGATCTACTTTAAAGAAAAAGTAACTTTAAATAGACTATATCAATCAATATCACATAAACTCATATGATCAGTTTGTAAATTTATTTTGTTGTGATCTCTTTATGAAAGTAATATTTACCTTATTTGTATAATAGTCGATTTTGAAAATTGTCACCGCGCCATCTAATATTTTTTCATTGCAACAGCAACAATTCCTTAAGAGTTGAGTAGTTACATAGGAGAGGGTGATCATGAAGACATAAGGTTTCTCAACAAACATCAATTACAATTGATGCAATGATTAGAAAAAGAATAAGACTTTGGATTTAGTTTTAATGATAGTTTATTTGATGAGTTTTGAGAGGTAAAAGCATTTATTTATGAAAAGGAGAAAGAATTTAACAGTTGATAGTTAGGTAGCACAACTAGCCTAGCTGTACGTCTTTGTATGTAAGACCCCAAAGGTTGATGGGAATTACATTGAAATTTCACAATCGACCTTTATGTCTTCTTGTTAGGGTATCGAACGGCCTCCTGAGTCCTAAAGCCATGAATCACCCTGGACCTAACGCGGAACCCTTTTGTCACGATTTCCCTCTCTGTCTCTTTCAACTTTTTGTAATCAAGTGACAGAATCTGATTCTCTCTTTAACTAAAATTTTATTCCCTTTCTTTTCTAGACTATATAAATTATAAGGTCCCTTCATCAACTGGTCATATGATCATTACTCTTTTTGGGGTGCGGAGCACAGTCGAATAGTTCATAACCTCAGTAATAATGCGTAGTAACTTCAAATAAGTACATTTTGTACAATTTTTTTTTATTGAAAAAGTATATCTTATTATGAATAGTATTAAAAATAACTTATTATTTTTAAAAGAATACACTAATTTTTATGAAATGTTTATACAAAATTTACCTATTTAAAATTTATACTTAACATTACTCTTATAATATTTTATAATACATAAAAGAATATATATATATATATATATGTATATAAGGGATGCTATTCATCATTCCACACTACATATTTTACATATTAAAAAATTATTTTTTATTATTTTTATTTTATTTTATTTTTATTAAACTAATTGAGTTGTTTTACTTATCATCTATACACTATATATTTGTTATAGAAAAAATAAAAAAAAATTAAAACAAATATAGTGTGTAATGTATAAGAATAATAAATAAAATTATTCTGTATATATAATTTATAGAACAAACCCATTTTTCTAATCAAACCAGCATTAAAATAAATCAAATATACAAAAACGAGTGAGATGGTGAGTACAAAAGTCCCATTAAACTGATTGGACTACGCAACGAGCGATGGAGTAAATTAAAAATAGAGACGATGAATTATAGGTACGTATCCTTGTTCTTTAATTGTAGAATACCTTCAATTCCACGCACAGGTGGGAATGGAGTACGATTAGCCGTGTTTTTAAACTCCAACTATTAGGGGTAAAAATCGATTCATTCTACGTAGTTTTTAGACAAAATTGATGCCGATCAATGAGAAAAAATGACATGGAGCAACCAACTATACTAGTTAATTGTGGGGAGGGGACGGGGAGGGGGGGGGGGAGAAATACCAGTTGTATCAACTTCAACAATTCTTGGTTACCCTAATAGTGATGGTTGTCTAAAAGAGTAGAGAGAGAGTGTTGCAGAGGAGAGAGAGGATGAAAGAAAGTGAATCGAGAAAAAAGATGGGAGGGAAGAAGACGATCTAATTTCGAAACAATGTTGTTTGGTTTCAAAACAAGCATCATTGCTCCACTTATATTTTTTTCATACATTATGCATAAAACGATGTCATTTGGTTTAAGACCAAACTACTTCGTTTTAGTTGTATTTTGTACACTACAAATAAAACAACACCTTTCTATTTAAATTTAAGTGGAACAACGTTGTTTTGAGTATAATATATATAAATACATTTCTTTAATCGGCTAGTTCAGCAGTTTGAACCAGGTTCCAACCAAAATCAAACTAGCTAATACCAGTTTCAATTAGTTCCTGACTCCGATAGCCGGTCTCGATCGGCGTAGGTCAGTCTAGTCGATTCTTGTACAGCCCTACTAATGACCGCTCGTGTAGAATTGGAGTTTCAGATTTGTGATAACATGTAGAGCTCCCGAGAGATGTGGGTAACATGTAAGTCTAAAGCATTAGTTGGATGGTTGTGGCTCTTGGCCCATCTTGTACATTGGCGCTTGAAGAGTGCAGAGGTGTGACAGTGTGTACATTTGGTGGTAGGAAAGTGATAAACCAAACATTTTCAACTTAGAAAAGAACTACAAAATAAAAATATACATATACATACATATATATATATACACAGAGGACAGAAAGAAGTAAGGAGAGAGACTTTTTTGAGACACAACCGTTCCAAGAGTAAAACTATAAGAACTTTTTCAAGTTATATTTGTTAGTTAGTGTCTTTTACACTAGCTTCCAAATATAATTTTAGCACATTTTTTTTAAATATATTTTGGCAATTAGGGGGTTGTTTGGATAGTGAGATGAGATGAGATAATTTTAGATAAAATTTGAAAGTTAAATAAGATAATGTTAGAATATCATTTTTTTAATATTAATATTATTTTGAGATTTGAAAAAGTTAATTGCTTATTATATTGTAAGTGAAAATTTGAAAAAATTTGTAATAATGAGATGAGTTGAGAGTGTTTCTCAATCCAAATGGCTCCTAAATCTTGCTAAAAATGCGCATTGTAATTAATGTTTGAACTATTCCTATTTTTTAAAAATGCTAATTACAATTTATAATTCAAATTGAGATGTGAGTGGCGAGTGATGTACTAAATAATCTGTTTACATTGCAAAATGTATCAAAAACTTGAGCAAAAAATGTAATTGCATTTCCAATGATTTTTGTATGTTTTTCTTTAAAACACATAACTAAAATCTACTTTTCCTGCGGGGTGGCCTGAGCCATCAACAGAGCCAACCTGTACCCAAAGGTGTGGCTGAACCATTGTCCACCGGCAAGGCCACAAACACTTCTATGAATGGGAAGAGCAAAACAAGTGGAGGGATCCGAGTTGCTTTGGCTACAAGAAAGGAAGTTTTCTTGCATAACTGATGTATCTTAGGGACATGAGTAAAAGATAGGAAGGATTTGAAATGGCAAATAGATAGGAAACTTTTGAAGAGGAGTTCATGCACAGCGTATCCTCTTAGATAGGAAGAGAGGATAATGCTGGATTTAAAAGGAATAATTAGAAGGAATTTTATAACTCCAATGATGTTGGCCTTAACATAGCACTATCTAGGCTAGGCCCACTTATTCCTGAAAAGTCTAGTCTTTTAAAAAGTCCAAATTCAAACGAGAAAATAACTTCCATCTATGCTAAAGATCCTACTAGCAGTGGGGGAGAAACTCTTATAGTAAGGAAATGGAAGAGCGATCGTGATCCAGGTAAGCCACAAATTTCTTCTCATACATATGTGCTTTCTAAACAGAAATTGAGTAGTAGTAAAAATGAGTTCTCTTCTGATGAGAGTTTAAAGAAAACCATGAAAGTTCTAGGTTTTGATGGTGATGGAACTGAAATGTCAATGGCGGAGGGTGTCAATCAGCCTTGCCACCCTAAGCTAGAATTGCCGGGAGCTTGTGAATCTTCGAACAATTTATGATCTTCACCTTATGGTGAAGGACAAGCAACTTGATATCAATTTCTTCATTGAAACAAAATTACAGACCTCCAAAATTTGATTTAATAGAAAATAGATTAGGTTTCTCTTGATATTTTGTAGTCAAGCCAATTGGGAGAAAAGGGGATTTAGCCCTATTGTCAAAACCATAGTATGTTGTGGATGTTCAAGACTTCTCTCAAAGACATTCATGTATTTTGACTGGTTTTTATGACCATCCAGAGACTAGCAAGAGAAAAGAAACATGGGGGTTACTATCATTGTTGAAACCCCGTATCCCTAGCATTGGTGCATTATTGGGGACTTCAACAAAATTTTGTCCCATGATAAAAAAAAAAAAAAAAAAAAAAAATAGTGAGGCAGGCCAAGGGCTGAAAGTTTGATGAATGGGTTTAGGGAGATGATGGAAGATAATAGACTCTTTACAAATATGCATAGTGCAATTAGCGTGAAGACCAAACATTTACAACGGGAATGTTGGATAGGGCAGTGGCCAATTCCTACTAGACTGCTATCTTTCATAATGGGAGAGTTGATATTTTGGTTGTCAGGTGTTCAGACCACAAATCAATCCTATTAGTTGTGGTGGAGGGCATTCAAGGGAACAAGATCAAAAGAAAATTATTCAGTTATGAGGCCAGCTGGGCAAAAGATGCAGACTATGAACAAGTAATAGTAGGGGAATGGGGAATTAGATTGAGGTCCCAAAATCCAGTTAGAAGAATTCAAGAGAGTCTCAAGTTGTGCAGTGGGGCTCTTACTAAATGGAGTCACTCTAGACTTTGAGATGGTGAAAAAGATCATTGCAAGAAAAATTGCTAGACTTAAGATTCTGCAAGAAAATGAGGATAATTAATTTGCTGGAAAGATCAAATAGTTGCAAGAAGAATTGGGCCAACTACTAAAGCTAGATGATATTAAATGGAGACAAAGGGCCTTAAGAAATTGGTAACAGCCGGATGATCAAAATACTAAGTTTTCCATGGCTATGCAAGCCAGAAAAGGAAGAAGAACAAAATTTCTCAACTCTTAGATCATGAGGGAGGTATTTTGAATGAGTAAACAGAAATAGAGAATCCCTTCTAGCAAAACTACCAAGACTTATTCAGATCTTCAAAATCTTCTAAGGAAGCTTTGGAAACATATGTTTCAGCTGTGGGCACCCAAGTGTCACAAGAGATGAATGACGAACTTCTAAAAGAGTTTATTGCATAAGAGATTGGAGTGGCCCTACACCAAATGGCTCCTTTAAAATTATCTGACCCCGATGGCTTTGGAGCGTACTTTTATCAAGATCATTGGAGCTTAATGGCGGAGGAGGTATGCAGTGCAATGCTTAGTGTACCTAAAGGTGAGGGATTGGATCCTTTTTTAAAGTTTACTTACATAGTTTTGATCCCCAATGTTAAAACCTCCAATTTTGTTAGTGATTTTAGGCCTATTAATCTTTATAATGTACTGTACAAAGTGATCACTAAAGTTCTTGCTAATAGGCTTAAGAAAGTCTTATCTTTTATTATTTCTAAAAACCAGAGTGCCTTTAGTCCTAGGAAACTTCTTTCAGATAATGTGATGGTAGCTTATGAAATGCTCCATTCCATGAGATCTAGACAAAAAGGGAAAACTGAAAGTATGGCCATCAAGTTTGATATGTCTAAAGTTTATGATCATACTGAGTGAAAATTCTTAGATGCTATTACGGAAAAAATGGGCTTTGATGAGAAATGGATAGCATTGATTATGGAGTGTGTTGAAACTATGTCTTACTCTATTCTTGTGAATGGTCAACCGGGAAAGAAAATCTTCCCCTCAAGAGGCATTAGACAAGGAGGTCAATTTTCTCCTTATCTATTCATTTTATGTGCAAAAGGACTGAGTGCCCTCATGGATAAATCAACAATAAAATGGGATACGAAATGAGTGGCAGTGGTTAAGGGGGGGCACGAGAATTAGTCATCTTCTTTTTGCTAACGATTCTGTCTTATTTTGTAGGGCCACCATAAATGAATGTTAAAAGTACAAAATTTACTAGATATTTATGAGGCTTACTCTGGCCAGTGCTTAAATAAACAAAAAAATCATCTTTTTCAACTCAAATATTGCTCGTAGTAACAAAAACTAGATCATACAAGCAGCTGGTGTCAACCCTAGTGGTATTTATGAAAGATATTTGGGGTTACCAACTTCTCCAACATTCATAGAAGATCAAAGTATAACACCTCCATGGGTATCAAAAAGAGAATTTGGCATAAACTTAACGGCTAGAAAAATAGTTTTCTATCTCAGGTGGGTAAAGAAACCTTTCTCAAGGCAGTAATCCAAGCTATCCTCACCTTTATAATGAGTGTTTTCACACTGCCAAATAAACTATGTAGAGAAATTTTAACTTCGATGTCCAAATTCTAGTGGGGACAAAAAGATAAGAGAATAAGACACAATGGAGGACTTGGCACAAAATGGGAGCAAATAAAAATAAAAGGGGTTTGGGCTTCTGAGATTTAGAGTGTTTCAACAAAACTTTACTGGCTAAACAAGCTTAGAGGCTACTTTGCAACCCTTCATCAATGGCTACTTAGATTATGAAGGAAAAATACTTCATAAGTTCAAATTTTCTAGATGCAAAGCCTGGTCATGGACTCTCTCAGATCTAGAGAAGCGTTTAGTCAGCTATGGAACTGTTTAAGGAGGGCTTGCTATAGAGAGTAGGGACTGGGAGAAAGATCAGAATATGGAGGGATTGATGGTTGTCAATCCAATCCTCCTTCTAAGTATGATCACCTGTGAAGATTATAGATAGTGAGGCTACAATTGAGCATCTGATTGAAGAGGATATTGGATGTTGGAATAAACAGATGATAAATGAAATATTTAGCCCCAAGTTGACATGAGATTTTCATAGAATGGTATATTCTCTATGAAAAGTCCCTACCACTTGGCATACTTTAAAAAAAGAGCCATGAAGGGCGAACCATCAAGGCCGTTTAATGAGGATGCCAACTGGCACCAGATTTGAAATTTAAAAAGTCTCAAGAATTACAAAGCATTTTATATGGAAAGCTCATCATGAAATTCTACTAACCACGAAAATTTTAGTAGAAAAGCATGTACTTGAGTCTCCTCTATGTCCCATTTTGTAATTTTGAGGAAGAGAAGGTCTATCATGCTTTGTGGAATTATCCAACAGCAATTGATGTGTGGTCTTCAAACAGAAATCTAGTGTAGAAATGTTCAAGGACATGGATGGATTTCCTCGAGTTGTGGAAGGCACTACATACAAAGATGAAACCTAAGCAGCTTGAGTTGGTGGCAGTTGTCATGAAGAGAATATGGTATAGAAGGAATAAGTTTGTATTTGAAAGCAGATTTGAAGATCCCCAACAGCTATACTCAGTTGCGAAACAAGTATTAGAATAATTTAAGGAAGCTCAAAGTCAGAAATCATGACTTGCCCATGGCCACAAGCTCTGGTAGGAGTAACTGCAGATGAAAAAAACCAAAAGAACATGAAATTAAAATAAATTGAGATGCTGTACGTAGTAGATTTAAAAGCTAAAAGAGTAAGGATTTGTGTTATTGCAAGGGATCATGAATGGAAAATTCTAATATCCTTATGTACGAAGCTAGAGATATGGTTACAACCATGCAATATTGTTGAAACTTTGATACCAAAGACGGCCATGAAGATAATAATATTTTAAATTTTAATAATATTTTATTTAATTTTTATCACTCTCAATTTATTATGCAAACCTATCTTAGACTTTAAACAAAATCCAACGGCTGAACTTTCGGCCTTTTCACGTCGTACAGCATGCAGTTAAAATACAACCAAAGGCCATGGTATTTGTGGCAGCCTTGTAATTAGAGTCACAATTTAGGGTCCATATTTGATGCATAGAACCTGATCTCTGTTGCGTGTTTATATGGCGAGAAGGGCAGGTTTCCGTGTGCGAGACAGTCTTTTTATTTCCGGATAAACCTTTTTGCAGATAGTGAGACGAGTGCGAAAGAATTTCTGAAATGGCAGCGGAAGAGGGACAAGTGATTGGTGTGCACACTGTGGAGGCCTGGAGCGAGCAGCTCCAGAAGGGCAATGACTCCAACAAACTGGTTTCTTTCCTTTTTCATTTATTATTATTCCTAATTTCTTTAATTATTTAATCTTTTCTTGATTTGTTTATTTTATGGATTTGATTGTCGCCTTGAGTTTTGGGTAATTGGGTTTATAGCTTTTTTGGATTCCAAGTATTGGATATATTTTTTTTTAATTCTTCTTATAAAAACATAATTCTTTTCCGATTTGTTTAGATCCAACTGGATTTTACGTCTGTTACATGGATTTTGAGTTAGCGGGTACATTGAAATATTTTGATGGTTAAAGCGTTTGTGGTTTCTGTAAGATGTTTTGATGGCTGACACTTTTTTTTATTAGTGTTTAATGGGTACACTTTTCTGATAAAGTTTTGGACCTTGGCTTCAGTTTTTCATCTTTGAATCGGTGTTGTCATGCTGAATACGTTCCGCCTCAGGCCCTGTTTGCTTGCGTTTTGGGTTAATTTGTTTGTTTGAATTTTTTGTATCTACGAGTATTCATTTAGGTTAAATCTCTATATTTGTCTCAACAAGTTCTGTGATGCTTGGAAAAGTTCACAAGTTTCTGGTTCTGTTTGGTTCTCGGAAAATCGTTGTGGAAGGAAAGATTAGACGATTATAAATAACTTTGTTAGAGAGCTTTTTTGTTTAATTTTTCCCACATTTTCTGAGAGCTTGCAGGGTTTTTTTCCCCGTGGATCTAACTGCAGTAAAACAAAGAAAGTTTGGATTTTGGCATAAAATATGATATTGGGGTTTGAATGGCTTGAGTGTTTAGATCGTTGTGGTAGGAACTAAACGATGAAGATATGGTTTTGTGCCATAGAATTGTGATACAACGACATTTAATGGTTGTGAATTAGTTACGTTAGATATGGACTTTGGAAGGAAGGAGTTCTGGCTGGGATTGTTCTATACGTTACCAGGGTTATTTTGTGGGGATGTATTCAGAGGGACATTTTTTCAGTGATATTAAAATTCTTTTAGTGGGGGTTTCTTTTTTTGAGTTGGCGTGATCCTTTTTCGACTAAATCAGTAACAAATAATTTGTTCAATCTTGATAATTCATCACGTGATCATTGTAAGTTTCTTTAGCCTATAAATTGACATTGCTGCTACAGTTTGTTGAAACTTGAAAGGGAAGTCTTTGCCTAACAAAAGAGGGAAACAGAAGGTCTGGTGGTGGTGGTGGTAGCACTAGTAGTGTTCTTAAGTTTTTATTTTATAAGTAGTAGTGTTCTTAAGTTTCTAGGAAAATAAAATAAAAGTTAAAATCCTTGCTTCCTTTGAATCAATTTAGGCTCGGTTTGGATACAAAAGTCTCCCAACTCATCTAATCAGTACAATTTTTTCAAATTCCTACACAAAATATAATAAAAAGTTCAACCTTTTTAAATCTAATAATAATAATAATTTTAAAAAATAATATTTTATTTAACTTTTATCTCAATTTACTATCCAAACCTCTCCTGTAATGTTCTAGAGAGTGATGCTACTGTTGTCTGTATGTTATATTAATAATGGTGCATTTGGACCACGGAAAGGTTCCCTTTCGATTTTTTGCATTCATTGTATGCTTATTTGATGCAATGACGTGGACCACATATTCCCCATTGATGTCACATCTTTTGCCATCTTGTTTCTTCCTTAGCATGTGCTCAACTTCTCTAATTTGATGCAGATAGTGGTTGATTTCACCGCGTCCTGGTGCGGACCATGCCGCTTCATTGCACCGTTCCTGGCAGAGCTTGCCAAGAAATTGCCAGATGTCACATTTCTCAAAGTGGATGTGGATGAACTGAAGGTAACGTGAAGGAAAATTTTCTCTCCATGAATTTTTAAAAAAAAAAAAAGACTCAAAATGTAGAACCGAGAAGAAAGTTCTGTCCCTTAAAAGAGTCAATAATACTTTCAGTTCTCTGCAGTCTGTAGCTCAAGACTGGGCTGTGGAGGCAATGCCAACTTTCATGTTTCTGAAAGAGGGGAAGATTGTGGACAAGGTGGTGGGAGCAAAGAAAGAAGAACTGCAGCAGACTATTGCAAAGCACGTGGCTACAGCACAAGCCTCCTAATAATGATCTTCAATCTGTCTGAAGAGCGTGTTTATTAGACCTTACCTTATGCTATTTAATCTGGGTCTCTTTTTTCTCTCTTTTGGACTGTTACTTTATCTTGTTACTACTTACTACGTGGAGTCCTGAATGATATACTCCAGGAGCGCGTCTTCATTACTTGCAATAAAAAAACGCACTTAAAGCTGGTTTCGTTGTTTAATTGTTATATTTTATTTTATAATTATTCTTCTTATCAGTCATTTAACCTATTTTATTAAACCCCCCCCCCCCCCCCCCCCCCCCCCAATATCTTACGTGGCAGTTAAACTCAATCACTAACAAAAAGGATATGGGTCGGACAGGAATTTGAGAATAGAGAAGAGGAAGGTGGAGAGGAGGGAGACAAAAAATATAGAGGAATGCTACACAATATTTTACACCACATATTTTATATATTAAAATATTATTTTTTATTTTTTTAATTTTTTATTTCATTTTATTCTTATTAAACTAATTGAATTATTATATTTATCATCTACACACTTTATATTTATTATAGAAAAAATGAAAAAAAAATAAAATAAGTGTGGTGTGTGAAGTGTAAGGATGACAAGAAGAATTTTTCGAAAATATAATGGTTTTGAGGGAGGGGGAGAGAGAGAGAAAAGAGGGGTTTGATGAGAGAGAGGTCGAAGAGAGATGGATTCGGTAATGATGGGTCTGGGTCTGACGTTATAAAAAGGTCACATCAAGTCAAGTATTGAGGTGTTAGGTGTTGGGTGAATGGTAGCTTATCTACAGCTTATCTCTATATTTTATGAAAAAATACAGTTATAACTTGTAAGTATAATTGTGTATTAATCTGTGTATTAATATGATGTGATTGGTCAAAAAGTAAATTTCATTAAAAACAGTGTTAATTTAAATTTTAAGTATGAATAAATCAGTATTGGTATACAGATTAGTACGCGACTGTGTTTATATATAGCAAAACTCATATTTTATACTTAGCCTTTTTTTCAATTTCTTTGAAGTTTCTATTTGTTAATATTAATTTATTACTCGACCAAAGAATATAGCTTACCTAAATTTTTAGGATCAAGTTTCTTTGTCAAATTGTCATGTCTTTTTCAGTTAGTTGTGGGCCCATTCCACTCACCTCCTCTCTAAAATGTTGATAGCAGTCCAAGATTAATCTGGGATGTTTAGCACCTGGGACACACATTTGAGCCCTTTAAGGGCCCAACCCCTCTTTAAAAGGGTTGTCAATTTGTGTGTGTCCTCGTCTAAATCTACATCTCATGGGATAGTGGGCATGCATGTCTTTCTAGCCTGTCCGAGCAGCCCACCATTGAAGCGGAACTCAAAAGACTGACTCTTTCTTTCCAGTTTTAAATTAGAGCCACCTACTGTCAACGATAACCTTCGACCCTCAAAACTTCTTTCACCCTGTACCCTTAGACCGGGTTGAAATCTATCTCCAACGCCATGGGCTCCATTGTCCAACACTTCACCAATGGTCTACTTTATCTTCTTAATTGTTTCTTCATTCCTTCCTGAACATCTGAGTTCAAGTCAGTCCAAGTTGCATCTTGTGCCTATATTCTAAAAAGACTAGTTAATATTATAATTACAGTTCATTGGATTCATTATAGAGGGTAAGAGCTTTTCCCTCACAAATAATGTAAAATATCATTTACCACCTTTCTGTACTATATTATCATTCCTAGTTACCATTTTTCATGGATGAGCATGCTCAGGATGTTGAAACTCGAATAGATAGTAATTTATATTGTCATGTGAGTTCAAATCATGTCAAGTCGAATTCATGACATGAGTAAAATTTAACCCAATCCATTTGATTAAACAAGTCAGATCCTTTGTGCTGTGTTCTTATCAATTTTGCAAGTTGTGACAAATACTATCAACTCTAAATGTTACGGGTTGAATTCACAGGCCGCAACAAATTCATTATTGAGTTCACTGGATTCATGGTAACCACTGCTGGTGCTGCTGATATGTATACATATAATCTTTTTCTTCAGAGTTTAGAATAATTTCTTTCATCCCACGTAGTAAATAATTGAACTTTTTCTTCTTCTTTTTTGTTGGTAAGTAATAACCAATGGAACTGGACAAAGTGAAGGTAAAAAATCACCAAAAGGTACCACCAAGAAGTAGGATGGTCATGGAATTGACTTTAAAAATTAAAATTAAGAAAACTGCTTGCACAGAAAACAGTGACCATATTAGGATCCTCTCCCAACATGAACCTAATTGGGTTTTGATTTTCCCCAAGCAATACAGGAAACTATAAATCACACTAACATAAACATCAAACCACCTTTTTCCCAGTGCCCATTTCCGGTTAAAAGGTCGAGGACTGGGGCTCTGAATTTACCACAGGATCCAAATTGTAGGACCCCGGGTATTCACAAACTCACCTACCTAACAATCACTATTTTACACAAAGTCCATTGGACCTACTTAAATTAAAAACTAATTGCTTTCAGCGGCAAACACTTGGCCAGAGCTACTATCCATCTGACATGAAGATTCACTCACACCTAACAAACTAGAAACCTTTTTCCTATTCTTTTTTTTATTCTTCTTTCCTTGCTTCTCTTGCCTGTAGTTAAAGTCAGATGCAACATTTATGAGTAGTTCTAGCCTCTTTTTCACCTGTTTAATCACCCCAATTTGCGGTAGTCATAGGAGCACAAACAGCTTCAACTGTTAACCTCTTCAACACATTTGGACATGGGTCTTGCCCAAAGTTACTGTTGGATATTGTCACCGTGCATCTCTGCTTCCCTATGCACTTCTGTGAGAAGTGAAATTATAGAGGATTAAGCACCATCAAAATAATGAATGCATTGTACGAGATTGTTTAAAAGAAAAGGACATCGCTGTATGGGTACCTTCTCTAAGATAGCATATGAGGTTGGGGCATGGCATGCTCCTTGCTGGTAACTCCCACAAGTTCCTAGAGGAGTTCCAAAGCTGGCAAACTTAATGGAAGATATGCTCTGCCCCTGACTACACCGCAGGTGAACCTTGGGTCTGTGGAGCTCTTCTGATTTTCCATAGCTTTCAATGTGCCAATTCTTAAAGGTAGGGTGGTACTCCGTCACCTCAGCACAAACGCTGGCCATTGATCTCTTCACAAGAGAAATGCTCGAGGGATTTCCTCCAAGTTCCTCAAAGATCACCAACAGATTTTGTGTTGGCTTCAACCAAGACCGAGGCACGTGGTACCTGAAAGAGGAAATATTGTTGGGGGTTAATGAAGAAATTCTTTGGCCCAGTAAGATGTTCAATGCTCGTTCAGTCGTTACCATCGTTGAGTGGGCTTGCCACAACCCAGCTGACACTTTGGAGGTCTAAATGTTCCAGCATAACTGCAACCATTGCAATTACCACTAGCATATGCAGTCCAATATCTCCCAATGCTCTGCCCATTAATCCATATTTGACCTTTGCCCATACCCTCCATGTCCAAGGCCAGTGGTTCATCTCCTTCTGGTGCATTGAAATATGTCTGCCAAGTAAAGAGAGAATTTTAATTTTCAATACCAACACATTTTTACACTATGACATTGCATTTGATTTTTTCATACCTTATGCCAAGTCAAGGGCTGTTGTTTCTGTGCAGCTAATGATCCCCGCATCCATTCAACAGAGGAAATGGCATTTGGAGAAACTAGGTCCATGGCTTCTCCTTTTAGCCCCACCTGTTTAGGGGAGGCCACTGTGAGGAAAAGTTATATGCGTCAAAACTGAATTACTAAAAATTGGGAGGCAAGACATGGCTACCTGGTAGGTCCATTTCTGCCAGGATAAGTCCCACTTTCCCTGGTCAAGTCCATGAAGTGCCACTGGACCAAGGATTCCCGTGTTATATAACTCAAAGTGGCCACCCACGTTCTTCAGTAGGAAAAAGAAAAGTTAAGTCCGTATAAGAAAATGATTATCCATGTAACCAAAAGTCAAAATTCTGAAGTAATGTCATCTTCTTTTTATTTTATTTTTTTGGGAGTTTTTTCCATAAAAAAAAAAAAAAGTTGCTACCAAAAGTCAAACGCCTGTGCAATATTTGCTTAGACTGGGCTTGTGTGCAGCCATCAAAACTAAAAGCACTACATCTACTAGTTGTGAGTTGACTGATTTGATCAACAAACCACTAAATATTACGTTCTACCTGAGGATATGATTTCATCAATAAAGCACCCAAAGCTTAATTTTTATTTCAAGATGATTTGGTCTACGAAGGGTTCCAGATCCTTTTCTTATCCTGCCTTGATTAATTCGATGAGTTTCCCCAGAATAGAGAAGTCTGATGCCGAGTTCTCTTAGGCTTAGTTAACTATAGCCCATTAGGATGGAAGTAGGAGACACCATCTTCTGATTTTTTGACAATTGCACCATATCGATGTGTTCCTTGTCTAGTAGGTTACAATATTACTGTAGGAAACAATACAGGTGGGGAAAGGTAACTAACCGGCAAACCAACGGCAACACTCAGCAGTGCAATTCTGTTTGTTCCAGCGCGTAGATTAACCTTGCCATTATAAGTGAATCTCCTAATGTCCCTTGTCCCGAACGCAGAGCCTGATATAAAATAATAGATGTTAAGGTCTCCTCGCCAATCGGATAAAAAAGCAATCCATGGGAAACTAAATTAAATCTGTACCTGAAAGCTGTCCATTAACAAAGACATGGACAGCATGGCCAGTTGATTGAACAATTAGAGTGGGGAGTTCACCTCCACGAAGGAAGGATTCAGATTGGCCAATTTCAACACTGCAGGCAAATGAAAAGGAAGATTTTGTAATAGGAAATCATTGTAAGATCCTTCTAGACCACCCTTTGAATTGTGCCAATGAAAAAATTGGGCACATGTCTAGAGCACCCCAACAATAAATGTGATGTTAAGTCATGAGGTTATATCATGGGAACTAGTAGGTTGCACAAGAACATTTTGCTCCTAGCATTTCATCTTCACTAGTATCAAATTCCAACAATGAATTGATGGGTTTTCTAATGAGAAAATAAGAGTAATAGTGACAATATACGGCATCAAGGAGTTCTGCTGAGCCAGTGGGTGGAGAAAGAAACGAAATTTCAAAGTAAACAGTCATGTTGGAAACACAATTTCTTCCACATGATAAAAAAAAAAAAAAAGGGTTCCCAAAGAACAGGTAGACAATATCACACGATGGATGCATCCTCACCTAGTTATGTACCAGAGATAGTCACTAGTATCCCTTGTGACATTTATCTGCTCCAAGAGACCAGGGGCAGTGATTGTTGAGCTATCATCCAGAGAATAAATATCTTCATCATAGCTCTCCCATGAGAACATCTCATCATTTGTTGGCAACATTTCCATTTGTGATGTTTGAACTCCAACCTAATGGGGAAGAATGAGAACCGGTCAATAACTCAGAAAGTTATGGTAGTAATTTTATAAATTGTAGAATGAAACAAGATGACTCGGGAGAAATTCTCACCAATCAAATACACTCCCAAGACCATGTCAAATTCATTAGATAAAGTATCATACCTTTGCTGTATTGAAGACTACATTTCTGCAATCAGGAAGGATGCTGATGGACCAGGGGGGCAAATTATAGTGCATGTTATTGAACATCACTCTTGCGGTTGACTTTCTGTCATAATTTGAAAGAAAAGCTGCACAATCTCCTGATTCTGATGAGTATACATGAGCCTGGAAAATAGCAAAATTTGACTGGCGTTTGTGAACTTGACTAAACAATGCATTGCCAGAAGCAGGAGAGATTGAGAATAGAAGTCAAAACCTGTTGAAAGCTCCCTAACGATGTCACAATAGGATCAGCTGAAACCAAAGCTTGCTCAGACATCTTAATTGCCCTATGAAGCTCCTTCAGATGGCCATACTTTGGTTGCCTAATCAAACCTACCATGTTTTTGCAGGAAATCATTTATATTGAAGTAGATGTGCCTGGGGTGATATACAGAGTGTAAATGTGTCAGTGTGTGGGTGTATGTGTGGAGAAGCAACTCAGAAATAAAGTTCTTTTTTTCAGTTCAATTCATGTAAGTTTGGGTGATGGGTGGTAAAGGCCGAAAAGTGTGAAAATGCATCCACAAGAATGCTCCCTAGTTCTCTTTTGTTTTGGTTTCAACAGTTCTTCAAGAAGAATTATTCAACAATATGAACTACTCGGGAAACTAAATGGAAAATAAATTTTTTTCATGCTCACCGTATTCATCTATTGGAGCATCATAGTCATAGCTTGTAGTAATGAAAGGACCCCCAGCTGTACGTCCAAAATTGGTTCCTCCATGGTACTGTCTCAAAAGAACACAGAACTCGGTTTTACTCTACTGGGTTCAACATTATAAATTGCCTGTGGCCTCAAAGTAAATGTCAAATAAAGCCAACCATGTAGTAGTTAACCAAAGATCCTCCTTTCTGTATGAATCGAGCAACTGCAAAAGCCAAATCCTGGACTGGTCGCTGGTGGAGTGGACCACCAAATTCCGAAAACCTTAAGACCAATAACAAAATGAGTGAAAGGGTTTTTTTGTTAAACTTGCAAATCTCTGGTTAGAACACAAAATGAACTTAATTATAAAAATACCAGCCACTCCAAGCCTCTGTCCACATTGTGGGCTTGTAGGGTTTGTTGGGAGAGAATGCATCACAGTAAAAACCATTGCATGTGTTTATCTGTCATCAATGGAGAGAAAAAGGTGCTTTCAGCCAACCAACAATGCCTTCTGTTAATTAATTTAAATGCCAAAGAATCTAAATCACACTTAGGATTGCTAATTGAAGGGCAAACAACAGTGAAGTAAATTAGATATGTTGGACAAAAAAGGTTGAGAGTGTTTACCACTGGATCTGGGGCATCTTCTTCCTTGCACATCACCCAGGGGACCCCAGTTCCCAATTCAAGAGCCATATTTGCCGCCCAAGTCATGTAATTGTGACCAGCAGCCCCGAGTAACTTACTCTGTGCCCCATACTCATTCTCAATCTACACAAGCATAATTTGCACAATTCATTATAGTAACTCTATATGTTGATAATCTAATCTCGGTATAAAAACTTCCATATTGTTCACATATATTTAGCGTTTTGACACAAAGCCAAGACAGTGTCGCATAAATTTTGCAGCCACAAATGGAGGAAGAAGGGACAGACGGAAAATCCAAAGATTTAAAACTTGTACCTGAGAGAGTATGATGGGGCCACCCTGGGACTCGAACAGGTTTTCAGTCTTCATCAGTCCCACAATCTTCTCAGTGAACCCTTGCATTGCCCTCTGCAAGACCCGTAAGCGTGTGCTTAATATGCTAATATTACACTAAATAATGGAGAATCTTGGAATTTCTACTTGCTTCATTGATTTTTCTTTGTACTATTTATACAATATAAAGCTGGGAACAAAGGTTTAGGAAATGAGACCTTAAAAGGCTCATTGTCTGTTCTGAAGCTGATGCCCGGGATATACTTGAGCCAAACGGGAAACCCTCTTAACACAACACAAAATTAAAAGCAGGAAAATGTACAATAATCAGGTTAAACCCTCATGCAAACAAACGTATGAACTGTAGAGACCAAAAGCAAAAACAGAGTAGAAAAAATAAGAAACGCCCCGCTGATAAAACTGGTTGTAGATCTAGGAAAAGAAAATCGTTGCATACCCAAAATTCCACTCCGCACAAACATAAGGTCCAATGCGGAGATGGGCATAGAGCCCTGCTTTTTGTATGGTCTTCATGAATCTCACCAAATCATTTCTCCCTTCGAAATTGTACTGAAAGCCACATAGGAAGCAGAAAGCACAGCACACTTTCAGATAAAATGCTAAAGAAAAAACAGAGAATAACAGAGTACGAGCATTTCAGGAAACAAGTAAGGAGAGAAAGTAAACTACATTGCCAGGAGAAGGCTCATGAACATTCCAGAAAACATAGGTTTCAATGACATCCAGACCTCCATCTTTTGCCTTCTGTATCAGGTCCTCCCACATCTACATGCAGCAGCTCATTCACCAAGAAAGTCACAAACAACCCAAACATATTTCACCCAAAACACACATAGACAGAGAAAATGGAAACAATTAGTGTACCTCGGGAGTACTTCTGGGATAATGTATAGAGCCAGAGAAGAGAATTCTCCTCTGCCCATTGATGACCATGGCCTTCCTATCGTAGGTCACGCTACACTGGACCGTCTGGAAACCCAAACCCAGAAACCAGACCAAACCAAAGAAGAAGACCAACTTGGAAATCGAGTTAATTTCCATTGCTGTCTGCACACAAAGCTGGGTTCTTTGGGGCGGCGGGAAAAACAATCGCGCGGGTTATGAACTTATGATACGTGAAATGCAGAGCAAGAGACGAGGTTTACGGGGCTTTCGTGTTGTTAACAGTATAGTGGCGCAGCAAAAGCAACCGGATCCATTCTATGCTTTGGACTCAACGCTCAGAGGCCTCTGGGACTCGTCACTCCGAGCAAGGCAATTTATAAGTAGAACAATATATCAGAACCCGACAGCTTGCCTTTTTCTTTCACGCGCATTCACAAGTGGCGACTGCCATAGCAGTGCGTGGCTGCGAGCTACGGATGAAGCGAAGCGTAACTACGAGCAGTAAATTAAATTTAGAACCTTTATACAGTTGTTGAGTAATATCAGATGCATCCATTTTTTTTAAGAGTTCGTGTCTTAAATTTTATGATTTAAAATTAAAAAATAGACATAAAATATACATTATACATTATATAGTTAATATATAATATTTTTGGAGAGAATTCCACGAATAATTATAAAATATTATAAAACTTATTTTAATTTTAAATACCATAATTAGTTAATTACACGTTATTATTTTAATTTTATGTGGGATTTGATAGGAATTTTTGAAGTGTGGGGTTTGACTTGTCCAAGTCATTATGAGGAGGGACATTAGAGGGTAATGAAAGCTTAAAAGAATTAAACATTGGCATATGGTATGATACCTCGTTTGCTGCCTTTTGTCTCGGGCCTTTGTACTTTGACTGGGACCCCACCCGTACCATTATTTGATATTTCCTTGTGAACCCGAAGCTGCCTTCACTTGCAGCCTCCCATGCCCCCTTCTTCTTCTTATTATTATTATTATTATTTATTCTGTCACAATTCTTGCTTCTAGATGACACATACCCTATCAATATCATCACCTTTTATGTCTCACCCTCTTAGATTTGTACATCTCAGTAGATTGCGGGTAACTGCATGTGTCGGAGGCCACAAGGACCCAAGAATCGGATATCACAGCTACAAATCAATAAATATTAATATTCCCATGCTTCTTCTGTTTTTGCCAATTCATATTAGGCAAATAATATTTCTCTAACTTTTTTAAATCGAATTGGATGCCTGACAAGATAAATATGAACAGGAAAATCTGATTATAAGCAATTATGTGTATTAATATGCACGCTCATCTAATGTGATTGATCAGAAAGTCAAAATTTAATGAAAATAGTATCAATTTAAATTTTAAATATAAAGATTGTAGCAATATTGATATACAGATCGGTATGCTATTTCGCTTGTATATAACAAAACTCAATATTAATTGTGATAGATACTAAGAGATTAATTAAAAGTAAACCTATAAACTGACTTAACTTCATGAAATATCACATCAGGTTGTAAGTTTATTTTTATATAATCTTTTTAAAGTTAAAGTATTTCTTTAATAAATATTGATATATATATATATATGTGTGTGTGTGTGTGTGGAGATTATCATTGTTTATTATAATTTTTTTTAGGACAACTGAGAATTTCTCATAGCATTACAGTAGACAGTCCCAACCTTTGACTTCACTCTGTCTTCCATTTTAAAGTTGAAGAATTCTAAAGTCTATGAGCCTCAATCGTTTAAAAAGAAATCTAGGTTTACACATCATTAGAAACAAAATAGAAAAAACGACAAGAAATTGATGAAACCCACAATTTGACTTTATAAAAACAGAACAGCATTTCAAGGCAGTAATATAATCAGATTAAAATAAGTATTGAGAGTTTAAACTTTGTTCATTTAATTTCCATTCAGCTAAACTCGATTATTTGTATTTTTTTAATTTGTTTGATTGAGCTATTTATGTTTTATATAAGAATTATTCTATTTTTAAGTCTGTAATTTTATGTATAATCGTGAAGTATGTAAACGCTGTGTAATTATTTTGATAAAAGAATGTAATCCATTATTAAAAAATAATTTTTTTTTTCATATAGGTCGTATATTTTATTTATTTTTTTCAAAATGATTACATGACGATTACACAATTCACAATTATAAATATCTTTTCTCATTTTCATATTAGAAATGAACACTTCAACTAATTATTTGTACCATTGTTGTGGTTTAAAGCAACTGGACCAAAAGTAAAAAGCAAGCAGCAACTAAAGATCAACACATATTACTTTAAAGATCCTACTTTATTTCTAGGAATCTGGTTTATTGGAATATTTTCCACCAAAGAACATGCATGCAAGCTCTCATAAGACTCATTTTATATGTTTATTTCTCCTGTTTAAAGATTTCATTCCTAAAAAAATTCAAGAACCTTGCCATACTTTCTGGTCGCCACAAATTAAGTAACCGCGCATTATGACAATACCTAATAGAAAAGGAAAAAGAAAATGGTTGTTGGAAGACCAACAACTTCCCTAGCTGTATTAAAATAATCATGCATTAATCCTAATTAATATGCTCTAATGAATAGAGTCAACTAGCTAGGGCCAATAACAAAGATGGTCATCATCTTTAATTGGTGTCACATGTATGCATGTATGCCCCCACATGGGCAAGTTCTATGAGCGAATGAATCGGACTCAAGCAACGTTCCTTTTACCTTTTGTTCTCTTTTGTACAATTTCTCTAGGGTCCAGCGGCGAGAATGACGGAAATTAAGGAACGGGAACCTCGACGGTGGGACCCCTCTCCCACTCCACTCCGCCTACTCTGATCACTGTTTCTTTTTCTTTGCGCAGATTTCGGGTTTTATTGGCGTGCCGTGTACAATTAGGTCACGCATTCATCATAAATCTCACCTACTAAGTAATAAAAGATAATTACCTGGTGCACAAAAGTATTATCTCCGCTACAGTAATATTAAATACAGTCATAAATTATGTATATATTATATAATTTTTAAAAAAATTAATAAAATTTGAAAACTAATTTGTATAAGTGTCTAATAATCTATTATAAGGATGAGAAATATTACATACAATCTCTAAAATAATATTATTTTTGAAATATTTTAAAAATTTTAAAATATCCTTCTTAAAATGATATTTTTTCTTCTTTAATAAAGAATCTGCACATGCAATTCCCTCTTGGAGATTGCAAATAAAATTTTTCTACAAGTATTCAGAATTTTACTAGATAAAAGATATGTTATATTTATACCATTTTTAAGAATACTCTTCATGAAAAAAGAAAAAAAAAATAATAATATCATGTCTAGTGAAAGTGTTATGGGTTATTCCCAAAGGTTTAAAATAATAATTTTTTGTTAAGTGAATCTAATAACTTAAACCAATAAACTTGTGTTTTTATTTTTTTCTTCTTTTCTATTTTATATTTTTTAACATTTTAAAAAATAAAAAAATATATATCATTACACTAAAAAATACTTTTTTAATCATTAAATAATAAAAATTAAATAAAATTAAAATGCATTTGATTAAGAGATAAACTCAAGCCATATACCAACATTTCTCTTAATTTTTACACTGTTATATTCTTTGTTTAATCCCTAGGTGATGTTGTTCTGTCACCTCATATTGTTTTCTTCCCCGAAGAAGGACAAACAGATGACAGACATCCAACATTTTTGGAAGGTGAAAAAAATATAGTTATAAATACGATTATGTATTAATCTGTATATCAATATGATGTGATTGGTTAAAAAGTAGATTATATTAAAAATAGTGTTAATTTAAATTTTAAGTATAAATAAATCAATATTGATACACAGATTAATACACGACTGTATTTATATATAATAAAACTCAACGTTGAAACGGGTGGAAGCAGGTGCAGGAGTACTCTTTTCTAGAGGTTTTGCACGGCATATATTAGAAATTCATGAACAATCTTACAGTTCTGGAACCTCATATGTTGTATCATGACACCTTGTGTGTGCTGTATCTTTATTTATTAATTCCACCGCATTTTCTCATTGCAATCTGACAGTGACCCCCTGATGTTATGCCATTTGTGTGTTAGGTAAAGTTAGGTTTACTCCTCATGCACACAATAATACCATATTGAAAAAATTCTCCTCATCAATCCTATGCCAAAAACTTATTTTTATTATTATTTTTTTCTTTCTCGTGAGTCGTGTGTAATATAAAACTGCTAAGTAAAATAACTCTACTACATTCATCACCATCATCATCATTATCATATATACACATACATATATATATATATAGGTTTCACCATTTGCAGACAACGCAACATAATGTCATAACATGTGGTGTATCCACATGATTTGGTATCTTTTTTCATATTCCTCTAAATTAAAGGCGTGGGATTAGGGTTTTATGAAACCTCCGAATAATATGGATCACATATTAAGTACTATTAAATTTTAATTTAATTTAATTTTTTTTTTTACTTCAAAATGCATAATTCAATCTTAAATTAATAAACGATTCTATTATCAAGTCAGTATGTAGATCACATTTAATAAAATATTTATGTAATGTAATTTAATTTAAAAAATAAATTTTAAATTTTATAAATTAAATTTTATTATTTAAATAACGTAAATAATGCGCATCGCTAAAATGAATAGATAAGATCTAAATTGTTTCCGTTCAAGTACATAAATGCCGCCATCAATTCATTTAAAAAGCTACTGTAGCACCATCTATAATTTAATACATAAGATAAGATTGGTGGCCTCTACTATTTATTATTTCGCTGTCTTTACGGTTTTTTTTATTATTATTATTTTTATCTAATCAAGCTTGCATATATATAAATATTGGAAAGAAATTACAACAAGTCTAAGGAAGGTCTTTGCCACTATCAATATACAAAATACTATTTGAAATATTAGAAAATGAAATGCTATCAAATTTAGAGTTTGTAGCGACCCATTGTGCTACTGAGTGTGCAAATCGATTTTGTGACCTATTGATTTTTTTGAAGATCTAATCCTGTTGAGATCAACGGTTTGGCTCTGTTGATTGGGCAGGTTTGGGGTAGGGAATTTTAATATTAAATTTAAAATTCTTATTTTATTATTATAATTTTTTTAAATTTTTATATAAGATATAATAAATAATTTAATTTTTATAAATTCGAATTTAACTTTTTCAAATTTCAAAATAATTATAATACTAAAAAATAATATTTTAAACTTTTATTTCAAATTCAAAATTCTCATCTCTACTCCTAAATCTGTCTCGAGAGGATTCAGTGAAGTATTTTGTAAGAAAAACAGAAATTCTATTGAATTGCTAGTCCTCATTTGAAGATTATATGTGATGATCTTTTATTAAATGAGAAAAATATTTTTATCATTTTAAAGATAAAATTAATTAAACTTGCATTATAATCTCTAAATAAGAATTGTACTTACATTAAAAGGGCAGGCAAGCCCTACTTGTTTTTTTCTTTTTCTTTTTTATATATAAATTAAAGAGTCAACGAGTTTCGAATTCAAATTTTTTATTTAAAAATTCAAGTCATATAGAATTAAATCTACTCTACTATTTAATAAATAAGTTAAGATCGGTGGACTCTACTATTTATTATTTCGCCGCGTTTATAATTTTCCTTCCTTTTTTTGAAATGGATTCAATACCGAATGCAAAACCCTTAAAAAAATATATAAAAATCTACTTCTTTGTCTAAAATTAATTTATAATTCTATTTAAAATTAACGATAATTATATAAAATTAAAAATAATTTTTTAATAAAGTGGCATAATTACAGTGTAGCCCACTAATCATATAATTTTAGCCATTAATGTACTACATTTATATAAACTTTTATTCTCTCTTTTTAATTTAAAAAATATTATTTGTACTTATAATTTTTACTTAGATAATAATAATAAAAACTGATAAAATAAATTTTATAAGTAAAATTGTAATTAAAAATTATAGATTAGACATGATTAAACATTTTGTACATCGTTGAAATATTTCTAATAGTTATGCATTAAATTTTTATTAAGTATCTTAAATTATTTCTACATTACGTAAGTCTATAATTTAATATAATATATTAGATTATAAATTTTTTTTTTTTTTTAAATTGATGTAACGTATCGTATTAAATAATAACCGCTTGTAAAGTTTTTTGTAAGGTTTTTTGGATGTAAAAATCAGAAGGCAGTAGAAATTGATGGATTCGACAAGATTATCAGAAGGTATCAGCGACGACTGCTGCCACAGCGTGATCTGATTGGCTGGGATGTGGGATGGTCCACGTGACAGAACGTGGCCACCACAAGTGTGGTAGTTGAATGGGGACCCACAAAAATGAAAAATAAAGGCGACGCTGCACGTGGCGTGCATGTTTGCCTTTTCCCACCGCTCGAGATCCTCCTGTCGTCAACCACTGAACGTCGGTGGATATATATACCCTATTCTCATTGGCCAACTGAGAATCCAACTCGTTCCACGTCAACGTAAATAACAAAAATATGAAAATCTTATTCTAATAAAAATGAAAAATTCCTTGTCATTTTTATAACACTTTTTAAGTAAAAATAAAACAAGTAAAAAAAATTACAAATTAACATTTTTTTGATGTGAAATATTTAATTATAAAATTAAATTATTATAATATAAATTTAATAAATTACATAAAACTATATCAATTTATAAATTTATTTTTATAAAAATTTTTTATGATTATAATACTCCTATTCATGATACTTTAACCGTCTAATTATAATATTATTTTAAGTAATGTTATTTGATTATATTAATCTGAATAGGAATAAACTTAGGAACTTTTTACAAGCCTGAACTATTAGGGGGGAAAAATCGACCCCTTCGACACTATTTTTTGACAAAATCAACACCGACTAATGAGAGAAAATAGGGAGGAAAGAAAGAGGATGAGAGAAATTGAGAGAGTGAATCGAAGAAAAAGAAGACGATTTAATTCTAAAATGACGCCGTCATCATTCAACTTATATTTTTTTATACGTTATGAATAAAACCATTCTGTTTTAATTGTATTTAAAATATAACTATAGGCATAAAACGACACCGTTCTATTTAAATTTAAGTGGTATGGCATCGTTTTGAGTACATCATATATATATATATAATATTTATTTTATTGGTCAGTTTAGTGGTTTGACCTAAATCGAATCGGCTGACATCGATTTTCTCTATTTGCTGCGGCATGCCAACTAGTTTTCCACTTATTTTGGCCAGTTCTTTGTTGGTGTAGGTTGGTCCAACTGGTTCCTGTATAGTCCTATTAATTATATTCTATTAAAAAGACAGTGAATTTTTATAATAATCATTTGAGTAATGAAGACTAAAAATCACATCAAATGAATTAGGTTCCAAAAACAAAAAAAATGAAAAGAAAACCAAAACTCTTTTTTTTCTCTAATTTTTGGAAGACTTCAAGTTTTCAAATTTGTTTTGAGAAGATTTAATTTTGGAAAATATTTTAGTAACAAAAGGATGGCATAAAAATAAACTTATAAATTGATATGAATTAATGCGGTACATCAGATTGTAAAATTACTTTTATTATAAAGTAGATCGGATTTCATAAAGCTACATTAGTTTGTAAATTTTATTTTATGTAATCTTTTTGTATCTATAACAGTTCTATTTAATTTTTCTCTTTTATCTTTTGGGCATGTTAATTAATAGATATATTTTTTAATTTATTTAAAATCTAAAAGATGTTTTTTTTATTTTTTTTAAAAGTAGCACTGCTCCTAAAACTTTGGGGATGAGAAGTTTCTTAAGTTTGTTTGGGAACCGTGCCCCTGCCTTCCATTTGTCTTTGTTAAGTCTTTTGTCAAGTTTAATGCAGTTTCTAATATTATTGATCATGTGACGCCGTCGCAGTTTTTAATATTACTCATGTGACGCTTTAAGGAAGGTTCAAGGCACATTTCATCTTATATTCTAAAAGAGTTAGTCAATGATATAATTAAAACTTTATTGAAACTATTAAAAATAGTACGAAATTATCATTTTTATATAATGTAAAATTTCATACACCACCTACTATTATCACTGGGTATGAAATATTATAATCTCTCATCTTTAAATTCTTGATATTTTTTTAAAGTATAGACACAAATATGAGTTGAGTCTCTTTTTGGAGCGTTATGGGTCCATTTCAAGGTGAAGAATGAAAATGATGGTTTTTTTTTTTTTTTTTTTTTGTAAAGATTTCCCGTTAAAACGTGATTTCCATTCTCTTTCCTCTTAAAACGTTATTTGAAGGAAGTTTCTTGTCAAGTCCATGTGGTTGAGTACGGCCTTTTTGAAATTGAAAGTGTACATACGTTGAGTACGAACCTCAAGCTCATGAATTCATGTTACCAAACTTGTTTACTCAATTTTGGTGATAGGCAAGCGGAATTGATGCACTAGATGCTGCCCCGAGGCTAGAGTTGCGGAGGGCATTCCTTCATTTACACGACTTACTCTAAGGCTGCACGTTTTCAGCTCCATAATTACTTTGTTCGACAGCCTTCACACTTTGGGTCCTGAGATGGTGGCCCTTTGGCCTTTATTGTTTTTTTTTTTTTTTTTTTTTTTAGTATATATGATTTCTTTATGTTCCTTCAACAACACCACTCTTGTAAAGTGGATTGGATTGGATTCCTTTCCTTTCTTTTCTTTCGTTTTTTTTTAACCTAATTTTGGGAGGCCATAATCAACAAGATCAGGACTTGACAAAACCGTTTGTTTGCCACCACTACTAAAAGGTTTTGTTTAGGTTTGGGTGAGAAAATGTATTATGCTGCTTAATCACAATGCTTAACTTATGATGCCAATATAGAGCATCATATTATGAGAAATGATACTTGCAGTCGTGAGTGTATAAGCGCCGTGCAATCATTTTTAAAAAAATAAATAAATACATGACTTATATGAAAAAAATAAAAATTAATTTTTTAATAATGAATTCTACCATTTTTTAAAAGAATTGTACGTCATTTGCACACTTTACGACTGTATGTATTATTACTCTAATGTTATTTATTACAAAGAGATTGGGCATGCATGCATGCAATCGCAGGTAGGCCTGTGCATAAAAGGGCCTAGGCCGATTAACCCGTTAGGCTCGACATGGCCCCACCCGCCTAAAATCATGTTCAGCGGGTCAAACCCATTACCGGATTTATTACCTATGACATCGGTCGAAACCGATCACCCGCAGAAGAAGAACAACCCAGAAGAACATAGCCCAGCAACCCATTAAGAAATCTCAGATATTGTAGTGATGGAAATGGCACAGGCGGACGTAAGGATCAGAGCTCGACCATTTCTGGCCATGGCGGCGAGCTCAACAACCACCACTAAGAGGAGGAAGCTCCATGTCGAGGAATAGTGCTTTTCGTCGTCCTCATCGTCGTCATTTTAAAAGTTGAGATGGAGACGCCTCGCGATCAACACAAAGGCGACGGAGGAGCTCCTGTGCTCTAGCCCTAGAGTTTGTAAAGTTTGTCCCTCTATTTCTTCGGCATGACACTGTAAAAGTTGGATTTTCGTATTAAAACACAGATTCTCTTTACCAAAGGGAAGATTAAACCCATTTCTGAGAAGTCCAGTCGATCCCCTCAAAACGACCTCGTTTTGTTCCATTTCACAGAAACCCTAATCCCTCTCTCATTCCCCAGTCCTCCCTCTTTCTCATTCTCGCTGATCTCTTCTCTATTCTTTTTTTTTTCCTCAAGAATATATTATTGCATTATTAGCCATTTTTAAGATTGATTAAGATACAAACCCATCTTCTTCCTCTCGCTAAAGCTACGATGCAGAAAGTGAACAGATCATGGTAGAACAAACAAGGAGAACGCGAACGGTTTAGAACGGATTCGACCCGACCTAAATTTCAAGGATCGGATCGGATCAATTGTGGTTTTGTTTTCCCTGCGGGTCGAATCGGATCGGACCAAAATTTGAACCGGGTGGTTTGGTGTGTAGCCCTAATCGCAGGCTCTTATAATTTTGTTTCTGATTTTGTCATTCAAAAGGGTAACAAGGTCGTATAAGAGAGATTATTAAGAGCTTCCACATACATACAACATGATTAAGGAAACTTTTATACCATTTTAGGACCCATGCTATAAAAGGTACATATACCACCCACATACATGTCATAGTTGTGTAATAATGTAGTGATTTTGATATTCATTACATTAAAAGGGTAGTTGAAGATGTTCACCAATCAGGTTCAACTATAATAAGGGATGTCCTTTTACCCATGTCACCCCTACATTGTTTTTACAACTCTATGCTTAAAAAAAGGAAGAAGAAAATTCACCATTTTCGTATCCATATACTTTCCATTACATTTTCGCCCTTAAGTTTTGCGATACACAAGTCAATAAGTTAACACACCACTTGTTTTGAAGCCCATTATAACTTTAGGAGAAAATTAAAATACCAATCATTTTTTAATATAATTAATGTCTACATCAACCGTGTGTTGGTTTGTAAAAAAATGAGGCTTATAAATAGATTTTCTCTTTTAATTTTATAAAAAAAATAACAAAGTTTGGTTTTAGAAAATTCTTAGCAAGTCTCTCAAGCACAAGAAACCTTTACTATGCTAGAAACTTTTTCTCAAGAAAAATAAAAAAACAATAAAGGAATTCCTTATATACCTAGGTAGGCATGACTATTGGTTACACACCTAATAAAATTAATTATATAGCTATATATATTTTTCTTTAATGAGGAAATATATAGCAATATATGTGAGATGTCCCACAATATATACAAGTTCAATAAATCTTCTTAGTTCTTGGTGCCATGTGCCTCAACCAAAAAGGGGATAAAAGGGGTTTACTAGGTAAGACTTGTTAAATGCAATGATTCATTAGCACATGGACTTTTTGGGTAAATATTCTCTCTAATCACTGGTAAAAGGAAAATTAAGACAAGCACCGCTGCACCAACACCTGCAAAAAGGCAGAATTTGATTCACTTTTAGGACTTGGATACTCCCTTGGAAGCCCAATTCTTCATTGACACGATTTACTCAAATGGTAAACCTTTTCAGCTCCCCATCATTATTTTCGTGACACCTTTTCACACTTTTTGGGGCCTGAGATGCTTGCCCTTTCTCTATTGCTCTTTTTGTCACCCTTCTCTAGAACCTTCAACGATTCCACCCCTTGTAATAGAAGTGAATGAATATCTCACCTCTCTCTCTCTCTCTCTGTTTTTGATTTCCGAAAAATTTAATTATAAGTATAATTATGTATTAATATATATATTAATTTAATATGATTAGTTAAAATGTAAATTTTATTAAAAATAATATTAATTTAAATTTTAAATATGAATGAATCAGTATTGATACGTAGATTAATGCATGACTTTACTTGTATATAACAAAACTCTAAAAATATGAAAAAATTACTCTAATTTTGTTCAAGAACTGTATTTCATTGAAATGCCAAATTTAGACCCCAGAACTTTAAATTTGCAAACTTTCCCTCTCTGCAATTAGTCTAAAGAAACAAGAAAGAAGTGCATGAAACACTGACAAATGCAAGTGTAAGGGCTCGTTTGGTTGTTAGACTGAGTTTTGAGCTCAGTTCAGTGTAATTTTAAATTAAATTTAACATCCAAACATTCAATTTTTAAATTACTAAACCTATCTTAATTTAAAACCTCTTTACATGTAAAATCCATAATCTTTTTTTAACTCAACACATCTTTATATATGAGATTCACAATATTTTTTTACCTTTTTATAAATATCTCTAAACTCGTTTTAATATATAAATATATTTTAAATAGATCTCATATAACTCATTCTACCAATTTAACTATTACTATTTATAAAGAGATCAACTCAACGTTACAAACGCAACCTAAATCTAAAATATGTAAAAATAGGGCACGGCTCCATCTTGCAACATTGGTTAAGGCAGTGAATGGAATGTCGAGTGGAGATGCTAACACGCCCCCCCATAAAAAGAGGTCAAGTCATGGCCTCCTCGTACACTCTATAATTATGTTAAGCCCCAAAAGCAAGCAAGTAATTATCATTGAACCCATGCTCTAAAAAAGTGTATATATATATATATATATAAAACACCCACATACATTAATAAATCTTGCATAAATATCAGGAATTTAGCAATAGCAAATGCAATAATGTTGTGATACATTCTGTCGGTGCCTACTCAAAAGAGTAGGTTTTTCTGCATTAAAAATTGCGTGAGATGAAAGATGCAGCAACATGGTCCATCCCAAACACATGTGGTTCCTCGCATACTCACCACAATTAATACAGAGATGCCCATAACGTGTTGGTTTTGTTCACTAGTAGTAGTACAAAAGCCGAAAGCTTTTCTAAGATTCCAACTCCATTTTCATAAGTGATAATGCTAGGGGATCCAGAAGAGAAATATGTCTATATATTGTACCTATAAGTGTAATTATATATATTTTTAAAGTTTAAATATTTAAAAAAATTCACAAACTCATTAAAAAACACTTTCATAACCATGAATTAAAAAAAAAAAAAAGGTAATATCGATCGTTTTGGAGCACCATTGTCGATTCTCCAAGCGTTTTCCTTTATACTTTATTAATGAGTAATGCTGCACATTTCCTTTGTTTTTTCATGTTTTGGAGGATGAATGCTCTTTAGTTAGTCGGTCTGACAATTTGAGGTGCCCCCACAGGCCATTCTCTGCTTTTTCATACTTTGTGGCTAAGACCCTCTTTTGCTTTCAATCAGCTCAGCTCTTCTCCATTTTTTGGATGTAATAACTGAACTATCAGCTATGCCCTCTCGCTCTCTTTTAATATATAATATCTAGAGGTGAAAACCGACACTTTTAGCACTATTTTTGAGTAAAACTGATGCCGATAGACAAGAAGAAAAATGGAGGAACAATCGACCGTAACCGATCGATGGTGAGAAGAGAAACAAGCTGTATCGACTCTGGCGGTTTTCTGACAGTTTACGGTCGGTTTTTGATTTCTCCTTAATGGCAATGGTCATCTGATAAAGTAGAGAGAGAGAGAGAGAGAGAGAGAGAGAGAGAGAGGGCAAGAGAAACAACAAACGAATTAGGAAATAAAAAGGGTGAAGAAGACAATATAAATTTAGAATGACGCCATTTGGTTTAATACCAAACGGTGTGTGTTTTCAATTGTGTTTTAAACACAACTCCAGTCATAAAATGATGCCATTTTACGTAAACTTAAGTGGAACGACATCGTTTCGCATATGTATAATGTAAAAAAAAAAAAAAAGGTATATGTGATTGGCCGATTCAGCGGTTTGAACTGGCCTCAAACCAGGACCTAATCGACGTTTGTTGGTCTTTTTAAAAGGTTGCCAATTCCAGCCTCCGGCAGCTGGTTTGTGTTAGTCATGGCCGGTCTTGTAGTTTTTTTTTACACCACTAATAATATCTCAACAGATAATTATTAAATAAAAATTTATAAATTGACGTGATTTGATAAAATATTTATATATATTTATATATAAAATATTTATATATATTTTATTCTTTAGAAAAAACTATAAAAATTTATTTTACAGCGCAACTGACTTGATATGATTCGGATGTAAATATTACCTTAGGTCAATCTGTAAAATAAATTATTATTATTATTTTTGTATAAATTATTAGATTTATCGTTCCTTTTTTTTATAGTAATGAATTGACTAAATTGAAGTGTCGCTAGCCCATAATTTTGGGCTTTTGCTTTGGTTGCACATTATTTGAGCACTTGTGATTTGGCAGGTGAGCCCAAGAGCATAAGAACAGTTCAAACATTATCTGTTTTGGGCTTTCAATGTAAGCCCAATTATGAGGGCCCAAACTGCCTTGACTCAGGAGAGAATTCCGCCCATCTTCTTCGAGGTACTACTCGGTTGAAGTAGGGCTACTTCCGCCGCCATTAGAACCGGAACAAAGGAAGGGAGAGATGGGATTTGGATCTTTGAGGACCCTAATTCGACCGCTATCGAGAACTCTGATATGTCGTACCTCCACTCGCGTCACTACGACCCCGTTTCCTGCCACTTTCACATCCCCCGAGTCCGTTTGCCTTGGCCCCCTTCACCGCCTAGTCCCGTGGTTTCCGATCTCGACCCATTTTCACAGCTTGACGGATGCTAGGTTTCCAAAGAGACGGCCCAGCGATAGGTCTCGTCGCAAAAGAGCCAGCTTGAAACCTCCAGGTTCCTCGTTATCTCTCCAACACTAGCTCTTCTTTTACAGTTTTTTTTTTCTTCGCATCTTTCTCGGCAACCAAACTCGGCAAAGCGTGCGTTTTCACGAACTTCCGGTTTTGTGAGATTAGAGTTTTTGGAAAATGAGTTTCGCTATTTAGTTGCATTTGGTGGATATGATTATTCAGAATTGACAGCCTGAATGGCTTATAATTAGTTGAAGAATGCAGGTCCGTATGCTTGGGTTCAGTACACACCAGGCGAGCGGATACCTCCGAGTAGTCCCAACGAAGGCAGTGTAAAACGAAGGAACGAGAAAAAACGCATAAAGCAGCACCGCGCGTTTATACTGGTGCGTATTTTGCGAAAATCCTGAATGAAGATTTGGTTCCTTCTAAATACTATGGGAATTTCTCGTCTTTTTTGTTTTTGCTCGTTGTTCAATTGGGTTTGATTTAACTCTGGAAATCTATACCTTGGATAGGTTCGGTTTTAACTAAAGCAAATAATTGATTTGATTGGAGAAGACAAATGGAAATTCTTGTACTCTAACGTACTATATTATCGATATAATTCCCCCATAATCATTAAGCAGTAACGCAACCGAAGCTTGAAATGAAGATTCACTGATCAGGATTAGCAAACATTACAGAACTATGAATGCTCCAGTAATCGTTTTGGATTTTCAATTCATCAGTCATGCTCTTGCCAATCATGTTGATGCAATAGATGTGTGCATGCTTGACTTCTCTTGCTTAACTCAACATTTTTACCAGTATTTGTAATATGGGGACTGTGTCCCATCACGGAATCAATTTAACATATATCATGGGGAGTATGAATGTTTGAAATATATGATAAATGTGGACTTTTTGACTCCATGAATGCTTAGCTTCTCTCAGTTAACTCAATTTATTTTCCTGTAATAGTGTGCTGATAAGTATTCCGTAATGGTAATGCCCACCCATTCAGACCCTTTATCATGATATAAATATGCATAATGAAACATATCAGATTTATTTATCAAAAAAGAAAATGAAAGGTATCAGATTTCTTGTTCTGTAAATGTCTTTTAGTAAGTGTTCTTTATTGGTGTTGACTTTTGAAAATATTAACTCATTTGGGAAAGATGAAATAATTTAGGAATCCTTAGGGGTTGGCTCAAGTGGTAAGGGTCTTGGTTTTGGTGGTATACTCCCTCTAGGTCTAAGGTTTGAATCCTGGTAGGTTCAAACAATTTCTATAGGCCATCAGACGAGAAGAATATCCCCTTGAATTACTCAAGGTACACTTTCGGAAAACTCCTTGCCGAGGCCTGTGCACCCTGGGATTAGTCGGGACTTTATTCTTGGACACCCGGTGCCAATGAAAATATAAAATAATTTGGGAAGTCCAAAGGTGGTTTTTAATGGTCCCTTATAACGGGTTTTTCTGTCAGGTAAAACTTACATTATACCAGCAGTCGCTGTTGGACCTATAATTTGCTGGAGACATCCCTGCTATGAGATGGATATATACTCTTTACTTTGGAGGGACAAAGTTTTTTGATACTTTGACATTTTTTCCCCTGGTCCAATTGCAGAAGTCTCTAGTATGTACATTTTTTGTGTGCTAACATTAGATGTAAATTACTTCTTTGTATAGTTGATTTTTTTTTCTTGAATGCCATCTGGAATTTGGGCATGTGCAGTCAGAAAAAAAGAAACGAAAGGCTCAGTTGCAAGAGGCTAATAGGAAGAAGATTATAAAGAGGGTAGAGCGTAAAATGGCTGCCGTGGCAAGGGAAAGAGCATGGGCTCAAAGACTGGCAGAACTGCAGCAGCAGGAGGAAGAGAAGAAAAGATCCATGGCTTAACATTCATCCGCTGGACCTCAAATGCAGATGATGTTTCTTGCTTTCTAGCTTTTTACCCATTCTCGACTGCATTTGTCAAATTAGTTTCTTTCAGCTCTTATGTTGTTCTCTCCTATCTGTTATATAGGGGAGCCTGTGCTCGATTTCTCAGTATTTAGCCTTCTTAACATATGTAGTGGTCTGTTATGCACATTTTTCAATTGGAGAATTGGACTCCTTGGAGTTTATACTTTGGCATAGGCATTGGGCAACTCTTCTTAAAATATAGAATAAATAATAAAATCTATCTCTTTCCATCAGTTTGAGCTTTTGAGATAAGTGATAATTTCACATGGTATCATAGCATAGGTCTTAAGTTTAAATTCTTACCTTACACTCTATCCTATTTATTTAAATATTTCACGTGTTTGGCCATCCATCGAGGAAAAGTTTGGCACACACGTGAGAGTGTTAAGATTTAAAATGAATAATAAAATCTATCTATTTTCATTAGCTAAAATTTTTAAAATAAGTGATGATTTAACAACTCTATATGCTGTCTTCCCCAACTCCCTATCCGCGTACTTTTTTCCCCTCTAAAGCAAGATTTTATTGAAAGGGTGCTGTTACTTGGGCCTCAAAGTTACCATTCAAAATTACCACCGATTCATTTAATGGCTTTTGTGTATTTTGTCCTTTTTCTAAATATTAATAGCAAAACAAAAAAAAAATAAAAAAAATAAAAGAAAATAAAAAAGAAAAAAGAAATTGATATTCCCACTGACAGTGTACCGATCATTTTTTTTTTTTTTAAATGTCGTAAAGCATTTGTGTGTACTTATTTATTTTTTTAAAAGAAAATACTAAAACAAAGGATTTAATTTTTTTTTTAACACTATCGGGACAAAGGGTCGGTACCATGTGTCTGTAGATGTAGCATTATCTAAAAAAATATATACAAATACACTAGAGGGGTACTTTGAGCGTAAAAAATGAGAAAAAAAAAAAAAAAATTACACTGGCAATTTTGAGTGACAACTTTAAAGGGGCTACTTAAAAATTCCTTCATTAAATTAAGCACAAAAATTTAAGTGGAAGGGGGGAGGCTTCAACAAAAATTTCATTACAGAAGTGCAACAATATAAAAAAAAAAAAAAGGCACGAGTCTAATAAATTAGAAGATCAATCTCGTTTGTTTTTACAGATGAGATGAGATGAGATAAATTAAGATAAAAGTTAAAAATAAAATAAAATATTATTAGCATATATCTTTTTAATATTATTTTTATTTTAAAATTTAAAAAAATTAAAATTTTTTATTTTATTTTGTACAAAAATTTAAAAAAATTATAATAATTATTTGAGATAACATGAGATGAGATGTGTTATGAAAACGAACGAGTATGGCCAAGGTGACTGCTAAGAAGCGATTTCATAGTCCAATTGGTAAACTCTTCAAAAGTAATTTGGGGAATGAACACTATAGTCGACTACCATGATGTTGTCGAAAGAGATGTGGACGTCTTCATCCTCTAAATCCCTGAAATCCGTGATGAGGCAGATTTGAAATAGAGGAATGTTACACAATATCCCACATTACACATTTGATATATTAAAATATTATTTTTTATTTTTTTAATTTTTAATTTAATTTTATTCTTATTAAACTAATTGAATTATTCTATTTATCATCTACACACTTCATATTTATTATAAAAAAATAAAAAATAAAATATAATAAGTATAGTGTGTGAAGTGTGAAGATGATAAGAAGAATTTTCCTTTAAAATATAGTTGAATAGCTAGAACTGGAAGGCCCAGGTCGGCAATGGGTAACGTCTACCCTCCCCAGGTATCTTGTATTAGCATCTTGACATGTTCGTATTTATAGTACAACATACGCACACTTGCATATTAAACAACCGTGAAATTTCTTAGGTTGCTTCTTCAGTTCTTTGATCTCAGATTACAATAATAGTTCCCTGTATAAACAATTACATTGAAAAGATAAAAAAACCGAATGCCTAAGAGCAAAAAGAAGTTTTATGGAGTGCAGATTGCAATTGTCAATCTACACATGCTGTCCATCACAGCGCTATTGACCGGTAACTAGACATGAAAATTATTAAAAAAGATGTTCATCCTCTTCACTGTTAAAGTTGGAAAGAATAATCTTGAAAATTTCTTTCAAGGGAAGACAGAATTGCACATCCAAAAGAAGATCCAGGGAATTGTCAACTGCGGCTTTCACAAGCAACAGCTTCTTCAGCCACATTGTCGTAGAATGAACTCAATTTGGTTACAGCCAGTGCCTCCCCAAAGAGTGACGCTCGTGTTGACTTCAAGATATGAACTTCCACATAATCTCCGACTACTGGGTTTCGTCTCTCGTTAACAGTACCATCCGAACATGATGGTACTGATCGATTAACAAATGAAACTCTATGACCTCTATCACTCTTGCCAATAAGCTCTGTATCTGGAGCTCTCTTATTGGGTCCTTCAACCAGCACTAGTTGGACTGTTCCGATCTGGGACTCATAACACTGACCTGTGCTCTCACGGAAAGCCTCGATCAGTTCAGCCAGTCGCCTCTGCTTGACTTTCTCAGGAACATCATCAATGTAATTCCTATGGGCATGGGTTTTCTCCCTCATACTATATGCAAACATGTATGCCATATCATAACCAACAGCCTTAATAAGGCTTAGAGTGTCCGCATGTTCCTCTTCTGTTTCCCCACAGAAACCTGCAGAAAGGAATAAACTCATCATGAGAACAGTTAAGTATGTGTCTAACTGTTCACAAAGTGAAAGTTAGCAAATAATTGTGGGTTCTAATTTCTGGCTGTGGAATGTCAACGGACCATCTAATGTAACTGGATATCTTTTTATAATTATATTTAGAGGTATCATGCAATTACTCAAGCACAAAAAACAGCAAAATCACATTCAATCAGTAAAATGAGAATATTACTGTATTTGCAATTGTTGGTTGATGTTCAATAGATTAACTATGGAAGCATTAAACAAAATAGCAACTTGTCACGTGATTGGTGATCCGACCTCTTTCACTGCTTTGCAATAAAGATAAATACAAAGTCACCAGAACAAGCTTCAATTCCAACATGGGAGAGATCACTTCATCTATTTTATTTTATTCCTAAATAACTGGACGGGCACACAATGTGGTCTGTCCAAGGTATTTTAGGTGTAAAATTTGAAACCTTAATCACATCTACAAAAAGGAAATTATACTTTACCATTCTATCCTACAACTCTTTTTGCAACATGATCACTTATTTACTCAGTTATTACTTTACTCTCCCAAACTACCACTCTTTTTACAATGTGCCATTTCTTTAAGATTCAAATTTCTAGATTATGTCATGTTACCTATTTTCTGTCCATCTTAAGAGTCAGATCTTATTGAAGCGTAAATTGTAACTAATGTTTCAAATGAGGAAGCTAAATGACAACTTTGATAGTTTAATATTCATATTGCAAAAGAAATGATAGTTTGAGATGGTAAACTTTGACTTCACTAAGAAGAAATATAGTTTTACAGCCCCCTCCTTTAAGATTTAACAGTCAAGATGGTGTCATGGCACCTATTTTCTGCCTGAAAAGTGCTAACTCTATAAAGAGAATTACAAAAAACTATCCACAAAGTCACGTGGCTTGATGTAGAATGTCAAATCTACTTTATAATAAAATAAAGTTTTATAATGTAATCTATCACATCAAGCCACCTAAGCTTGTAAGGTAGTTTGTGCTATTTTTTTTTTTGGTGGATCAGGCATTTCCCTTTTCTGCCCATCTTAATTGTCAGATTTTAATAACAGGTAAATTGTAACTTATGTTTCAAATTAGCATGCTATGTGACAACTTCGGTAGTTTAATCACCAGATTGCAAAAGAAATACGAGTTTGAGATGGTAAAGTGTTATTTCCTTGAAAGCATATACTTACTGACACTCTTTGTAAACAAGTTCATCAAAGTGATTTTCACATGTAAAATAGAATCTAACAAGACTTACCACATATGAAATCACTAGTAATTCCCACTTCTGGAACAATTCTCCGTATCTTTTGCACAAGATCTAAGTATGCATCTCGCGTATATCCCCGACGCATCCTTTCAAGGACATTGCTATTCCCAGTTTGTGCAGGTAAATGGATACATTTGCAAATATTAGGTCTGTCTCGCATTAAATAGAGTAAGTCATCAGGGAAATCTTTAGGATGTGGGGATGTGAATCGGAACCGGATTTCAGGGAATTCTGAGGATAGTCGATCCAAAAGATCAGAAAAACGTAGACCCATTTTTCTGACCTTGGACATGCTGGAAAATCCTTCACTAAGTCTCCAATTAGTCCCGGGTTCAACTTCATTTTCATCAATAGATGCATCATTATAGCTGTTTACATTCTGGCCAAGAAGTGTTACCTCTTTAACTCCTACGTTCCAAAGCTCCCCCACCTCCCTCACTATTGAGTCCACTGGACGCGACCGCTCCCTGCCTCTTGTAAAAGGAACAATGCAAAAGGAGCACATATTATTGCAACCTCTCATCACTGAAACAAAAGCCGTAACTGAATTGTTTGAGATTCGAACTGGACTAATATCTGCATAGGTCTCCTCAAGTGAAAGAAGAGTGTTGATCCCCTTCTGACCATAGTCTACCTCTTCTAACAATCTTGGCAAGTCTCTGTAAGCATCTGGTCCACAGACCACATCGACCATCTTGTCTGCATCAAGTATCTTGTCCTTTAACCTCTCAGCCATACATCCCAAAACCACTACCTTTGGAGGGCGCATGGAACTCGACCTTCCAATAGCGACATTGCTCTTCCAGTGTCTCTTAAGAAACCAAAAGTAGTTAAGCCTCTGCCACACCCTTTGTTCTGCATTGTCCCTAATAGCACAAGTGTTAATAAAAATAATCTCTGCGCTCTCAGGAACACCCACCACTTCACTATATCCAGCCTTCTTCATGATAGATAAGACAACTTCCATATCATTGATATTCATCTGACATCCGTAAGTCTCATGATAGATACGCCCTCTTGAAGTAACTTCTGACGCAGGTAATTGGCTAGACACATTAAGTAAAGAAGAAAACATAGAGGTATGAGATATAAGTTTGCATAATTTGCAATCGTGGAGAAAGAACATTAGAAGCTCTGCACGCTAATGTCCCTAAGAAGTCCATATGGATGATGCAGAAAGCCGCTCCAAAGAAACACACTATGTGCAAATAAATAATCAATAACCATAGCAGACAGCAAAGGTACAAGCACTGTAATTGTTGGCCATATTATGTGCACGAAGCACTGCTTTGCTCTCTCTCTCTCTCTCTCTCTCTCTCTCTGTTTGTTCATTTATTCACTCAGGTGGTAATTCTAACATACTTTGCACCTTAGGGTCGGGACTTCATTTAAAAAATTGACATGAAAGCAAAGCAGCCACTGAATAAATGCTTCGCAAAACGAAATTCGTAACAATACAATCAAATTCCAATTACAAGAACTAGAATTAATAGTCCTAATAATGCCAAAAAAAGCTCAATACATTCAAATATATATATATATGAAATGCTCAGCAATAATACGTGTGTTTGGGATAACTAACTCGGGTCGAGCTTCGGAGGAAGCAGTGAGAGCAGCTTGAGCAATGAAGTGGCGGAGGCTTGGGCCCTCATGAGCAGAGATATGTGATTGCGAGAAGCTTCTGGAGGAGGGTGCGAGAGGAAAGGTCTGCCTAAGCGGCCGTGACGTGCGGTGGCAGAAGCAGCGGGAAATGGAAGCCTGGGGCTTCGGTGGGGGTAGAACCCTGAGGCCTAAGCGGCATCGACTGTGGAGCTTATTGAGGCGGAGACCGCAGTGAGGGTGGCCAAAGACCGAGGAGAACGACGTGAGCGACGACGCCATTGAAGAGGAGAGAGAGCTAGTGTTCGTGTGCAAGCCAGTCGGCGAACTCGGAATTGGATAGGGAATCGACCTGATCGTGGGCCAAGATGGGCTGAACTGGGACAAGGCCCTTCTGGTTTTTGTGCTGGACCCCAGCACAAGGATCACATCCATTTATTCCAACGGCATTTTCATTTGTTTGCCCAGGGAAACAAACATGCCCCAAATCAAGGGTGATAATATACAACACAATCGGTGAGTTTGATACAAATACAATATAAAATAAGTGATTGAAGTTTTATAAATGGATTTGGATTAAAATAAGTTGATCTAATAAGACGCTATTAATAAACGCATTAATTACGGGTCAATCGACAATCAACCCATATAACATGAATAAATTATATTTTCAAAATTTATAAGTGTTTAGTTTTATATGTGTTGTTTTATTATTGGGATGTAATATTAATATAAGTATTCGACTACTTGATATGTTAAACTATTAATTTTTTTTTTGTTAATATGCACTTTTATTTTATGAAATATTAATTTTCTTATATATTATTGGTTTGAATATTGATTTATATAGTTTTTCTAGTGTTATATATGAAATTAGACTAATTGGGTTAAAAATAAATATATGGGTCAATTAAATTCATTTATATGAAACAAGTTACGTAGATTAAACAACATATGGGTTGTCTCCAGGTTAACCTAAAAGAAATGAATTATTAAATTTTACTTACAAAGGCCATGTTAGGATTTTAGAATTTGGCTCGTTTAATTAAATGAGCCGTATTCGGGTTGATTCCTATAATTTAATACTTATAACTTGACACTACACGTATACCAATTACGAATACGAATTGCCACTCCTAACTGGTTCCAAATGCACAGGCCGCCTTTTATATGCTTGAAAGAATTCTTATAAATTTATTATATGATTAAAAAAAAAAAACCTAAAAATCCCGGTTCATTTTATGCTTTGTTCCTGCAACTCAAAATATTAAAAAAGCTAAAGTTATATTGAATGCACCCATTATTCTCACTATTCCATCCATATATAATACATAAAGGGTAATGATGAAATGATTATGCATTGTTTTTACAATACAAAAAATTCTAAAGGGTAACATTACTGATCTTTTATTAAATTAAGAAACTTTCTAAAAGAATATTATCATATCGGTTCATTTTGCAATACACACAAATTTATCATTTTATCGAAATTATACTAACACAATATCACAACTTGTACTACATATTGTCCCTTTTATATTTAATATACTTCATACATATATAAGTACTTACATTTACATAACATATTTTTATTAAGTTCATTTACTTACCAAAAAAAAAAGTAGAAAATTCTTCATTAATGCAGAAGTATTAATGGAAGAAAGTGATATTTATAGGCTTTTTAAAATCAGGAAGATGATGAGTAGAAGACTAATGGATAGCATTTTTCTAAATTGAATAGCTATATTCTGATCCAAAAATTTCAGAAAAAACAATGAGAATAAAATTAAAGAACTCTGCTGCCATTCTACTCTTCCTTGGATTTGGAGAGAGCTTTCTTCCCCTGTCCAAGCATATAGCTGTACATGTTGAGGACTGCCTTGCCTGCACCATTACCATGCCATTTTATCAAACGCCTGTAAACGCCTCATTTTCGTCAGCAAACCCCTAATATAAGCTAATTTACCTTTGTCTGCTACGGGGCTCCATATCTTGTGAGGATAGCCCTATGTTTGCTTTGAAGGTAATAGCCATGGTGCAACACATTATTACAGGTTTATATCTGTGTGTGTGTGTGTGAATTAAAAATGAAAATCAGGAAATCGAATTGCAATAGGTTGAGCTAACTGTTAGAATTTGAAGAGTGAAAAGTGAAGATGAACATGAGCTAAGAAGAAAGGAAAAACTGAGAGATGAATTCTGATTCTCATTTATTTTCTCTAAGGGCGTACAGTGCTATATATACATATAAGGCTGGTATCACAGCAGACAAGAATAAAGAATATTCTACCTACAACGTGTCCTATTCTACTGCAATGTACAGGCGTGGTGGAGCAGTGTAGTGGGCATCAACATAAAGGAAAAACAGAAACAGAATGGTAGTGGTGCACTGCCATTGTACAGCTACAAGATCAGCAGAAGGCTGATCTCCTATGTCTCGGAAGCAGAGGAATCAGTAGCCTCACTTTCCTTCTTTGGCATTTCCTGAGACTAACGGCTAGAAAATCCCGCAACATAAAAAGCATAGAAGGATATGTGGCCGTTTGGATTAGATATCCATCCAACGGTCAGAATTTTCCCCACAAACAAAAATTAATCCTAAATCATATTCTTCATAATATATAAAAGGACTGACAAGCAACGGCTAGAAATTCCCCGAACATAAAATTGGCTAGGAATTTCAAAACGGAGAAGGGAGAAATATATTAACGGCTAGAATTTCCAAAAAGACTCGTTTCATATTGTTTATTTTACAATGTTCCTCCGTAATTGCAAAACCTGTACCTATAGAGAGAAAGAAACACAGAAACTCAGAATCAGAGAGAGAGAGAGAGACTGCAATGTTTGGGTTCGATGAGCTGGCGACAACTGATTGTAGACGTTGAAGGAGGAGAGACGCACAACAGTTGTCTCCAAGTGTTTCTATCGCCCTTGTTGTTTGCTATTTCTCTCAATAACAAGAAGAGATGGCCTCTGGAGTTGTTCTCCTGCAACAGCAAGAGGTACTTCAAAATTTATTTTTTAGTTCTCAATCTATCTCTGTTCATTCACTTTTTGATTTGTTGGTTTTATATGAAATGTACATTGGTTTTGTTTTAATTTCTTTCGCATCATTGGATTCAATTTGCAATCGGATTTCCTTTTATGATATGATTTGCTTTCGATTTCTTTTTTTCTCTCTTTTTTTTTAAATCTATTTGCTGGACTTGTGACATCAGGGTTTTGATTTCCATAGGAGAAATCTGATATAACATGAAGATTCTTAATTTTGCTAAACAATTTCGAGGGAGCCACATTGATGTAGTTTCTTTTGGTTTTTTGTAGTCAACTACAATTCCTAATTTGCTAATTTCATTTTTTGTGCGAGGTTGCTTAACAAATTTTGTTTCTGGCTGCCGGAGTCTCAACTCTATAATGAAGAGAGAGGGAGAGATTGTTCTTCTGCTTTTTCACATGCTCACAGGTTGATATAATTCTTCCTTCTTCTCATCTCTCTTATTTGATCGCAATACTTGCCGTAAAAATTCTTGTAGTTCTGCCAAACTCAAATATCCAACCCCCCCGTCCCTCGGTCGTCTCCCTTCGTCCCTCCTCTCTCTGTGTTAATATTTTTTCTAGTTTGTTCTTTTATTTCTAAATTTTCACATTTTTCATAAATTTTGTACATGTTGGTTAATTCAATAGGATTGGATTGCATCAGTAATGCAATGTCATTTTATCATCGACTTTTTTTTTTTGATTGTTATTCATTTGATGTCATCATGAATGCTGAACAAAAAAGGGCATGAGTTTCTTTGTTAATTTTTGTGTCCTCACCTATTGAACCTAACTCTTCGGAAGATTAGCAACTCTCACCATCATGATACCCACTTAATTGATTCTCTATTGCATTGAAGTGCGTTAGTGACATTTATCTTGCTGTGTTTTTTTAGACCAAATCTAGGTATTCTTATTTTTGTGTTGTCCTCTATAGTGGTCCTTTTTTGCATATATTTGTGTTGATAATAATCTCTTGAATTGTTAAAGCTTATGCATTTCTGTGGGGGGAAAAAGGGCCCGAATACATTTATTGATTACGTCAATAGTATAGAATACATCTTGCCGACAAATCACAACCTTTGTTTTTGTTAGAACCAAAGGGGTGCACGAAAGTTCATAAATTTTCCACAAAACAAAACGTGGCCTAGTTTGATGTCTCAGACAATGAAATCTATTTTTAATTAATTAAAAATAATTAGCCTGTATTTTTTACCCTTTATTCACTGGACATAAAATCCACTTTTATTACCTCAAAAATAATTATAATACTTTATTTTTTCCATGAAATCTTAAAAGGATAATAAGTAGGTTACATAGTTAATTACTTGGAATATGTAAAACTTCTAGATGCATGCGTCTCTCTCTCTCTCTCTCTCTCTCTCTCTCTCTCTCTCTCTCTCTCTCTCTCTCTCTCTCTCTCTCTCTCTCTCTCTCTGCGCCCGCTTGAGTTTGGTTCTAGATGATTATGATTTTGGATACTTCTTTTTAGTTGGATTTAAGCAATTGTTTTGGTGGTGTTTTGGTGCTGGTTTGGGTTGTTGTAGAGGCTAAGCTATTGATGTCGAAGCTTGGTTGTGTGGGAAGGTTGGCCGTGAGGGCCAATTAACCCTACCACATACGATGTGTATAAATGTGTGCATGCGTGTATGTGTATTCATTGCATACATGTTTGTGTGTATATGTGCGTGCATGTGTGTGTGACTGCGTAAGTGGGTGCTTTTGCATGTGCATGCACATGGGTGTGTGTGGTGTGCGTGTGCGTGTGTATGTTCATGCATATGTGTTTGGTGTGGGTGTGTGTGTGTTTGTGTTTTGGGTGTGGGTTTGTGTTTGGGTGTGTGTGTGGTGGGTGTGTGCATGTGTATGTATGTACATGCATGTTTGTGTTTGTGTGTGAGTGCGCGCATGGGGTGTGTATGTACATGCATGTTTGTGTGTGTGTGTGTGTGTGCAAGTGCAAGTGCGAGTGCAAGTGCGCATGTGGGTGTGTGTGTGTATTTGTGTTTTGGGTGTGGATTTGTGTTTGTGTTTGGGTGCGTGTGTGGTGTGTGTGTGTGCGTGCATGTGTATGTATGTACATGTGTGTGTGTGTGTGTGTTTGTTTGTGTTTGTGTTTTAGGTGTGTGTTTGTGTTTGTGTTTGTGTTGTGTTGTGTGTGTGTGTGTGTGTGTGTGGATTAGTCTGTCTTGGTGTGTGTCCGTTTGGTTGTGTCATTGTGTTGGTGCGTGTGTGCATGTGGATGTGTATGTGTGACCATGTGAATGAGTGTGTATGCGTGCGGGTGTAAGAGAGAGAGCGCATGTGTGAGTGCACGTGTGTGCACTATTAGTAGGATATGCTTGCTTAACTGGGAGCTAGGGGTGAGGCTCTAGTTGGGCCTTACCATAACCAAAATTTACCTCGTCGGCTAAGCCTTACCTATATCTATATATACTTATGTATATAGTTTAATAAAATGGCGTGGTTTTGGGGATAAAAAATGGATTACTCCCCAAAAATGATGCCATTTTATCCTAACATTTGTTTTTTTTTTTTTTTTAAAATGTAACGATGATGTTTTGTGCAGACTCTTAATACCGAGTCTCTCAAAAACGAGATCGTTTCTTATTAGGATTATTGAAAACTTGAACCCCTCCTCCTTGCAGCAACTATCTCTCTTTCCCCTCGCTCTCTCTTTCTTGTCTCGATCTCTATTCCTTCATTTACCTCAATGGCTCAGCTCCCATCGTCTGTCGTATTTTGTCTCTCTTCCTCTCTCCATCAACCTCGGCCTCCCTACTCCAGGTATGTCTCTCTCTCTCTCTCTCTACTAGAGTTTGGTTTTGGATGATTATCAGTTGGATTTAAGCATTTGTTTTGGCAGTATTTTGGGCGGTGTTCTACTAGTTATTTTTAAGGTGGTTTGGCTGTCATAGAGGCTTAATATTGGTGTCAAAGCTTGGGTAGGCGGGAAGGATGGCCACGGGATCCAATCAACCCCATGGCATCAATGTCTCAGACCCCCGCCGTCCCTCGTTGTCTCTCTCTTCCTCCCTCTGTTGACTTGGGCCCTCTTTCTCTAGGTATCTCTCTCTCTCTCTCTCTCTCTCTCTCTCTCTCTCTCTCTCTGTGCCAAAGTTTGGTTTTGGATAATTATGCTTTTGGATACTTCTTAAGTTTATTAGTTGGATTTAAGTGGTTATTTTTTGAGTATTTTGGACAGTGTTTTTTGGTGGTGACCCTACAACATATGGTGTGTTTATGTGTGTGTGCATGTGTGTATATTGCATGGATGTTGTTGCGTGTATGTGTGTCCATTTGTGTGTGTGTGACTGTGTAAATGGGAGTGTTTGTGTGTATGTGCACGCAAGTGGGTGCAATTGTGTGTGCATGCGCATAGGTGTCTATGTGGTTTGCGTGTACGTGTGTGTATGTGCATGCATTTTTGAGTGTGTGTGTGTGGTGTGGGTGTGCGAAACGTGTTTGTGTTTTTGGTGTGTGTGGGTACACGCTTGTGTGTATGTGTTTATGCATTCTTGCTTGTGTGTGTATGTGTGAGTGCGCATGTGGGTTTGTATGTGTGTTTTTATGTTTTGTGTGTGTTGAGGAGTGCGTGAGTGTGTATGGCTAGTGTTGGTGTGTGATTATTTGAGTGTGTCATTGTGTGTTGGTGTGCGTGTGTGAATGTAGACGAGTATGAGTGCACTTGTGACTTGTGAGTGATTGTGTGTGTGTGTGTGTGCAGGTTCACAGAGTGTGTGGGTGTCTGAGTGTGAGTGGAGGCGGGGCTCTAGTGGGCCCTACCATGCCTAGGACTTACTTCATCTGCTCAACCTTGCCTATATATACTTGTATATTTAGAAAGAGTATATTTCTTTAATAAAACAATATGGTTTAAGGGACAATAAACTGATAATTACCAAAAAAGTGACTTCGTTTTGTCTTTGCATTTGTTTTTCTTTTTAATGAAACGATTTTGTTTTGTTTAGCCCCCAGTCTACTAGTCTCTCCAAAACGAGATCGTTTCTTATTAGGTATTATTGAAAACCAGAACCCTCATTCTAGCAGCAACTATCTCTCTTTCCCTCCTCTCTCTTTCCTATCTCAATCTTTATTCCTCTATCAACCTCAATATCTTAGGCTCCCACCGCTTGTCGTATTATCTCTCTGTTCCTCTTTCCGTCGACCTTGGCCTGCATACTCCAGGTATGTCTCTCTCTTTGCCAAAACTTGATTTTTGATGATTATGATTTTTGGGTAGGTGGGAATGGCCAAAATCAGCCCCGTGGCATCAATGTCCCAGACCCCGGCCATCCCTCGTTGTCTCTCTCTCTCTTCCTCTCTCTATTCAACAGGCCATCTTGATCCAACTCTCTCCCTCTCTTTGCGCCAAAACATAAGTTGGATTTAAGCAGTTGTTTTGGCGGTATGTTTTGGTGGTGAAACGGTATGTTTTGGTGGTGAAACAGGTTGTCATAGAGGCTGAGCTATTGGTGTCGAAGCTTCGGCGGGTGGGTATGGCAGCCATGTGGGCCAATCAACGCTGCAAGATACGGTGTATGTGTGTTTGCATGCACATGCACGTGTATTGCATGCACGTTTTGTATATATGTTTGTGTGCATGTGTGTGTGATTGCTTGAGTGGGTGCATTTATGTGTGTGCGGTATGCATTTATGTGTGTGTGTGTGTGTGTGTGTGTATGCGTGTGTGGTGGGCATTTATGTGTGTGTGTGCATGCATGTTTTTGTGTGTGTGTGCATGCATATTTAGGTGTGTGTGTGTGTGTGAGAATGCACATGTGGGTTTGTGTGTGTGGTGTGGGTGTGTGTTTGTGTTTTGGGTGTGTACTTGTGTTTGGCTGTGTGTGTGAATACAGGTGTGGATGTGTGTGTGTGTGTGTGTATGCGAGTGTGTGTGTGAGTCGGAGTGTGTGTTTTTGCTTTTATTTTGTGGATTTTGTTTTGTGGGGGTGTGCACGTGTGTGTGTGCGTGCGTGCATGTGGACATGTATGTGTGAGTGCGCGTGTGAGTATGTGTGCTTGCACATATGTGAGAGAGAGAGAGAGAGAGAGAGAGAGAGAGAGAGAGAGAGAGAGAGAGAGAGAGAGAGAGAGAGAGGCTGAAATGGGTTGTTTTGGTGGTGAAACAGGTTATCATAGAAGTTGAGCTATTGGTGTCGAAGCTTCAGCGGGTGGGTATGGCAGCCATGTGGGCCAACCAACCCTACGGGATACGGTGTGTGTGTGTGTGTGTGTGTTTGCATGCGCATGCACGTTTCGTATATATGTTTGCATGCATGTGTATGTGTGATTGCGTAAGTGGGTGCATTTATGAGTTTGCAGTGTGCATTTATGTGTGTGTGTGGTGTACGTTTATGTGTGTGTGTGTGTGTGTGTGTGTGTGAATGCACGTGTGGTGTGGGTGTGTGTTTGTGTTTTGGGTGTGTATTTGTGTTTGGCTGTGTGTGTGAATGCGCTTGTGGATGTGTGTGTGTGTGTGTGGATGTGGGTGTATGTGTGCAAGTGTGTGTGTGTGAGTCGGTATGTGTGTTTTTGTTTTTGTTTTGTGGGTTTTGTTTTATAGGTGTGTGTGTGTGTGGAGGTGTGCACGTGTGTGTGTGCATGTGGACACGTATGTGTGAGTGCGCATGTGAGTATGTGTGCTTGCACATGTGAGTGAGAGAGAGAGAGAGAGAGAGAGAGAGAGAGAGAGAGAGAGAGAGAGAGAGAGAGAGAGGCTGAAACGGGTTGTTTTGGTGGTAAAATGGGTTGTCATAGATGCTGAGCTATTGGTGTCGAAATTTCGGTGGGTGGGTATGGCAGCCATGTGGGCCAATCAGCCCTGCGAGATACAGTGTGTGTGTGTTTTCATGCGCATGCATGTGTATTGCATGCACGTTTTGTATATATGTTTGCGTGCATGTGTGTGTGTGATTGCGTAAGTGGGTGCATTTATGTGTGTGCGGTGTGCGTTTATGTGTGTGTGTATGTGCATGCATGTTTGTGTGTGTGTGTGTGAGAATGCACGTGGGTTTGTGTGTGTGGTTTGGGTGTGTGTTTGTGTTTTGGGTGTGTACTTGTGTTTGGCTGTGTGTGTGAATGCGCTTGTGGGTTTGTGTGTGTGCGTGCGAGTGTGTGTGTGTGCATGTGGACATGTATGTGTGAGTGCGCGTGTGAGTATGTGTGCTTGCACATGTGAGAGAGAGAGAGAGAGAGAGCGCGTGTGGATGTGTGCGTGTGTGTGAGTGCATATATGGGTGGAAGAAAAAAAATACTTAACTGTGAGTCGGAGGCGGAGCTCTAGTTGGGCATCTGCCCCAGGATTTACCCTGTTCACTTGGCATTGCCTATATACTTATTAAGAAAAAGTAAATTTCTTTAATAAAACGACGTGGTTTGTTGGAAAATAAACGAATTATTACCCAAAAATGACGTTGCTTTACCCTAACATTTGTGTTTTTAAAGTGATATGGTGTCATTTTGTGTAGAGTCATGTCTCGAGTCTCCCCAAAACGAGATCGTTTCTTATTAGGTATTAAAAGCCTGAACCCCTCGTCCTCACGACAACCGTCTCTCTTGCCCCCCTCTCTCTTTCATGTCACCTCCATTGACCTTAATATCTCAGGTGAGAATCTCAATCATATTCTCTCTCTGTTCCTCTCTTCGTCGACCTTGGCCTGCCTACTCTAGGTCTCTCTCTCTCTCTCTCTCTCTCTCTCTCTCTCTCTCTCTCTCTCTGTGCCAAAACATTAGTTCGATTTAACAGTTGTCTTGGCGGTATTTTGGGCAATGTTTTGGTGGTGAAATGGGTTGTCATAAACATAGCTTTTGGTTTCGAAACTTGGGTGGGTGGGTATGATGGTCGTAGGGGCCAATCAACCCTGCGACATGCGGTGTGTATGTGTATTTGCATGCATGTATGTGTGTGAATTGTAGGCACATTTGTGTGTGTATGTGCTTGCATGTGTGTGTGACTGCATAAGTGGGTGTGTTTGCGTGTCAGTGCATAAGTGGGTGCATTTGAGTGTGCATGAGCATGGATGTGTGTGTGGTGTGCGTTTATGTGCGTGCATATTTGTGTGTATGTGTGTGAATGTGCGTGTGGGTTTGTGTGTGTGTATGTGTGTGGTGTGGGTGTGTGTGTGTTTTGGGTGTGTTTGTGTTTGGGTGTGTGTGTGGGTGTGTGCATGTATTGTATGTGCATGCATGTTTGTGTGTATGTGAGTGCTCGTGTGGGTTTGTGTGTCTGTGTGTGGGTGTGTGTGCGAGTGGGTGTGTGTTTGTATTTGTGTTTTTTGACGGTGTGTGCACGTATGTGCGACCTATGTTGGTGTGTGCGTGTTTGGGTGTGTCATTGTGTGTTGGTGTGCATGTGTGCATGTGTGAGTATATGTGCTTACGGGTGAGAGAGAGAGAAAGAGAGAGAGAGCGTGTGTGGGTGCGTGTGTGCATATGTCAGTGCACATGTGAGTGCGCATATGGATGGATGGAAGAAATATGCTTAACTATGAGCTGGGGGCGGGGTTCTAGTTGGACCCTATATATATCCCATTCACTCAGCCTTGCCTATATATATACTTAGATATTAAGAAAAAGTAAATGTTTTTTATAAAGCGACGTGGTTCGTTGGAACGCATATGAATGGAAGAGAAATATGCTGCTTAACTATGAGCCGGGGGCAGGGTTCTAGTTGGACCCTACAATGCTGAGGATTTACCCTGTCCACTTGGTTGCTTAGATATTAAGAAAAAGTAGATGTTTTTTTACAAAGCGACGTGGTTTGTTGGACAATAAACGAATTATAACCTAAAAATGACATCGTTTTATCTCAACATTTATTTTTTTTAAAATGAAACGATGTCGTTTTGTGTAGACTCTCAGTCTCTAATCTCCCCAAAACGAGATCGTTTCTTATAGGTAATTTTGAAAACCTGAACCCCTTTTCCTCACAGCAACTATCTCTCTTTCTTGTCTCAATCTCTATTCCTCTATCGACCTCAATATCTCAATCTCCCATCGTCTATCATATTTTCTGTCTGTTCCTTTCTCTGTCATCCTCGGCTTGCCTACCTTTGCTATGTCTTGCTCTTTATCAGAGATTGGTTTTTTATGATTATGATTTTAGATAGTCTTTTGTTTATCAGTTGGAATAAGTTGGGTGTGTGTGAAACGAGTTCTCGTAGAGGCTGAGCTATTGGTGTCGAAGTTTGGGAGGGTGGGTGTGCGGCCTGGGGCAAATCAACCCTGTAGCATACAATGTGTATGTGGGTGGGCGTGCATGTATGTGTTTGTATGTGCGAGCATGCGTGTGTGTGACTGCATAAGTGGGTACGTTTGCGTGTCTGAGCGCAAGTGGGTGCATTTGTGTGTGCATACGCATGGATGTGTGTGTGGTGTGCATGTATGTGTGTGTGTGTATGCGCATGCATGTTTGTGTATGCGTGTGTGTGAGTGCGCATGTGGGTTTGTGTGTGTGTGGTGTGGGTTAGTGTGTTTGTGTTTATTTTTTGGGTGTGTGTGTGTGTGTGCACGCTTATGGGTTTGTGTGTGTGTGTGTGTGTGGGTGTGTGTGAATGTTTGTATGTATTTGTGTTTTTTGTGTGTGGAGATGTGCAGTGTGTTGATATGTGTGCATTTGGGTTGTCATTGTGTGTTGGTGTGCATGTGGACGTGTATGTGTGAGTGCGCGTGTGAGTGAGTGTGTGTGGTTGGTGTGAGAGAGAGAAAACGTGTGGATGTGTTCGTGTGAGTGCACATATGAGTGGAAGAGAAATATGCTTAATTGGGAGCCATGGGTGGGGCTCTAGTTGGGCCCTATGATGCCCATGATTTACCCCATCCATTCGGCCTTGCCTATATATATATACTTATATATTAAGAAAAAGTATATTTCTTCAATAAAATGACGTGGTTTTGGGGACAATAAACGGATTATTATGTAAAGATGATGTTGTTTTTTCTTTATATTAAAAAAAAAAAATGAAATGATGTCGTTTTGTGTAGACTCCCAGTCTCGAGTCTTTCCAAAATAAGAGCGTTTCATATTAGTTAGCAATTGTCTCTCTCATGTCTCAATCTTTATTCCTTCATCGACCTCAATGTCTCAGGCTCCCACCGTCTATCGTATTCTCTTTGTTCCTCTCTCTCATTGACCTAGGCCTGCCTACTCCAGGTATGTCTCTCTCTCTCTCTCTCTCTCTCTTAGAGTTTGATTTTTGATGATTATGGTTTTGGATACATCTTTTGTTTTATCAGTTGGATTTATGCATTTGTTTTGGCGGTATTTTGACTAGTGTTCTACTAGTCGTTTTTAAGGTGGTTTGGCTCTCATAAAGGCTTACTATTGGTGTAAAAGCTTAGGCAAGTGGGAACAACCATGGGGTCCAATCCACCCCATGGCATCAATGTCTCGTCTCCCTCTCTGTCTCTCTCTCTTCCTCTTTCTATTGACCTCGGCCTTCCTGCTATCTCTCTCTCTCTACCAAAAATATCAGTTGAATTTATGCAATTGTTTTGGCAATATTTTGGTGGTAAAACGGGTTGTGATAGAGGCTGAGTTATTGGTGTCGAAGCTTGGATAAGTGGGTATGGCGGTCGTGGGAGCCAATCAACCCTACAACATACGGTTTGTATATGTGTGTGCATGTGTGTGTATTGCATGCACGCTTGTGTGTGTATCTGCATGCCTGTGTGTGTGTGACTGCATAAGTGGGTGTGTTCGCGTGTCTGTGCTCAAGTGGGTTCATTTGTGTGTGCATGCTCATGGGTGTCTATGTGGAGTACGTGTATATGTGTGTATGTGCATGCATGTGTGTGTGTGTGTGTGTGTGTGTGTGTGTGTGTGTGTGTGTGAGTGCATGTGTGGGTTTTTGTGTATGTGTGAGTGGTGTGGGTTAGTGTATTTGTGTTTGGGTGTGTGTATGTGTATGCATGTTTGAGTGTGTGCGAGTGTGTGCTTGGCTTTTTGTGTGTGTGTGTGTGCGAGTGTTTGTGTTTTGTGAATGTGTTTGTGTGGAGGTGCACGCCCGTGTGTGCAGCCTGTGTTGGTTGTGTGTGCTTTTAGGTGTGTCATTGTGTGTTGATATCTGCGTGTGTGGACAAATGGACGTGTGAGTGTGTGTGAGTGAGTGTGGGTGCTTGCAGGTGTGAAAAAGTGCGGGTGTGTGCATGTGTGGGTGCACGTGTGAGTGCACATATGAGTGAAAGAGAAAAATGCTTAATTGGAAGCTGGGGGCGGAGCTCTACTTGGGCCTTATGATGCCCAGGATTTACCCCGTCCACTTGGCCTTGCCTATATGAGTATATATTTAGAAAAAGTAAATTTCATTAATAAAATGACATGGTTTGTTGGACAATAAACGAATTATTACTTAAAAATGATGTCTTTTTATCCTAACATTTGTGTTTTTAAAATGAAATGATGTCGTTTTGTGTACAGTCCCATCTCAAGTCTCCCTAAAACAAGATCATTTTTTATTAGGTATTGTTGAAAACTTGAACCCCTTGTCCCCCAACAATTGTCTCTCTTCCCCCCCCCCCCCCCAATTTCTCTTTCCTATCTAAATCTCTATTCCTTAATCGACCACAATATCTCAGGCTCCCATCGTCTATCATATTCTCTCACTGTTTCTCTCTCTCTCTCTATAGAACTTTGCCTGCCTACTCCATGTATCTCTCTCTCTCTCTCTACCAAAACATCAATTGGATTTAAGTAGTTATTTTGGGCGGTGTTTTGGTGGTGAAACTGGTTGTTATAGAAGCTAAGCTATTGGTTTCGAAGCTTGGCCGGGTAGGTATGACAATCGTGGGAGGCCAATCAACTTTGTAGCATATGGTGTGTGTGTGTGTATGTGCTTGCATGTGTGTGTGACTACGTAAGTGGGTGCGTTTATGTGTCTGAGCATGTGCATGTGCATGGATGTGTGTGTGGTGTGCATTTATGTGTGTGTATGTGCATGTGTATCACTCGGGTCCAATATCCAACTATTTTTTTAAATTTTTTTAGATTTATACAGATGAAAAGCCCACTAGAGATTTACGAATATCTTTAGTGTGTGTGTGTGTGTGAGGTGTGGGTGTCTGTGTTTGTATCTGTGTTTTGGGCTTGTGTTTGTGTTTGGGTATGTGTATCCATGTGTGTATGCGCATGCATGTTTGTTTATGTGCGAGTGCACGTGTGAGTTTTTGTGTGTATGGGTGTGTGTGTACGTGTGGGTATGTGTGTTTGTATTTGTATTTTGTAGGTGTGTGTGTGTGTGGAGGTGTGCACGTGTGTGTGGCATGTGTTGGTGTGTGTGCATTTGGATGTGTCATTGTGTGTTGATGTGCATGTGTGTGCCTGTGGACGTGTATGTGTGAGTGAGTGTGTGTGCTTGCGGGTGAGAGAGAGAGAGAAAGCGTGTGGGTGAATGCATATATATGGGTGGAAGAGAAACATGCTTAAATGGGAGCCGGGGGCAAGGCTCTAGTTGGGCCCTATGATGCCCAAGATTTACCCCATCCATTCGACCTTACCTATACATACTTATATATTAAGAAAAAGTAAATTTCTTTAATAAAACGACATGGTTTGTTGGATAATAAACGAATTATTACTAAAAAGTGACGTCGTTTTATCTTAACATTTGTTTTTTAAAATGAAATGATGTTGTTTTGTTTAGACTCTCAGTCTCGAGTTTTCCCAAAACGAGATCGTTTCTTATTAAGTATTGTTGAAAACCCAAACCCTTTGTCCTCACAGCAACTGTGTCTCTTCCCCCCTCTCGCTTTCCTGTCTCAATCTCTATTCCTCCATCGATCTCAATGTCTCAGTCTTCCATCATCCATCGTATTCTCTCTCTGTTATTCTCTCCGTCAACCTCAGCCTTGCCTACTCTAGGTGTGTCTCTCTCTCTCTCTGCCAAAGTTTAGTTTTTTATTATTATGATTTTGGATGGGTCTTTTGATTATTAGTTGGATTTAAGTATTTGTTTAGGCTATATTTTGGGCAGTGTTCTAGTGGTTGTTTTTAAGGTGATTTGGCTATCGTAGACGCTTAATATTCATGTAGAAGTTTTGGGTAGGTGGGAAGCACGGCCGTGGGGTCCAATCATGTGGCGTCAATGTCTCAAACCCCCGCCATCCCTTGCTATCTCTCTCTCTTCCTTTCTCTGTTGATCTCGACCTTCCTGCTCCAGGTATCTCTCTCTCTCTCTCTCTCTCTCTCTCTCTCTCTCTCTCTCTCTCTCTGTGCCAAAACATCAGTTGGATTTAAGCAGTTGTTTTGACGATATTTTGGGCGGTGTTTTGGTGGTGAAACATGTCATCTTAGAGGCTAAGCTATTAGTGTCAAAGCTTAGGCAGGTGGGTATGACGACCTTGGGCCAATCAACCCTGCGACATACTGTGTGTTTGTGTGTGTGCATGTGTGTATTGCATGCACTTTTGTGTGTATATGTGTGTGCACGTGTGTTTGTGACTGAGTAAGTAGGTGCGTTTGCATGTCTATGCGCAAATGGGTTTATTTGTGTCTGCATGCACATGGGTGTATATGTGTGGTGTCCGTGTATGTGTGTGGCATGCATGCATGTTCGTGTGTGTGAGTGCACGTTTGGGTTTGTGTGTGTGTGGTGTCGGTGTTTGTGTTTGTGTTTTGGGTGTGTGTTTGTGTTCGGGTATGTGTGGGTGTGTGCGTGTGTATGTGCATGCAGGTTTGTGTGTGTGTGAATAGGTAAGTGGGTGTTTGCGTGTCTGCACGCAAGTGGGTGCATTTGTGTGCATGCACATGGATGTGTATGTGGTGTGCATGTATGTGTGTGTGTATGTGCATGCATGTTTGTGTTTATGAGTGCGCATTTGGGTATGTGTGTGTGCGTGTGAATGTGCATGCATGTTTGATTGTATGTGAGTGCACATGTGAGTTTTTGTGTGTGTGCGTGTGTGGGTGTGTGTTTGTATTTGTGTTTTGTGGGTGTGTGTGGGACATGTGTTGGTGTGTGTGCGTTTGGGTGTGTCATTGTTTGTTGGTGTGCGTGTGTGTGCCTATGGATGTGTATGTGTAAGTGAGTGTGTGTGTGCTTGTAGGTATAAGAGAGAGAGAGAGAGAAAGCGCTTGTGTGTGCGTGTGTGTGAGTGTGCATATGGGTGGAAGACCATCATGGTAAAATTTTGAGTTTCTTCAAATCATTCTCTCCTTCCAGTTTTAGGTTTCAGCACCTATATATATGGAGATTGAGACTTTAATTGTTATTTGGCTGTTGGGGCTATAATACTTTGAAAGCTATAATATATGCTCATACGAGATTATTTTATGCATGTATTGAGGACTATTTTTGGTGCGTTATGTGGATTATACATTTTGGTTTTAACCAAGTGCACACCAGGTGTATGTGTTTTTTCCTCAATCAAGTCACACTATTTATTTGTGCATATTTGTTTTGGTTATCTTACACATATATTTAGAACATAAGTGTGATTGGTCTGTGTGGAAAGTTGACACAATTCCGAATGGATAACAATGTCATGTTTTTCATTATCTTTAGACTCATTCAATTCTAATTTTGCTTATTTCTACTTTGATTTTGTTGACTTGATTATCCAAATGAGGTTCAAGGAGAGAGCAAAGCAAAAGAATTTTGATATTTTGTCTCAATCGAGTTGTTTCAATTATTTGCTCATTGTTTGACATGCATTCGTAATCACATATTAGGTTTATCAAAATGCATGGTTGAGTTAAGATCATATGGAGTTTTAGTAGTATCAAATCAATATCTTTTCTTAGTGTCTTCATTTCGGCACATATAAGTGATAATTATTTTCTTATGAGTCTTGTCAGATTAGTGACAAAAAGGGAAAGTATTGAGAACTTGAGTCAATGTGTTGTTGAGGGAGGGTTGAATGAATTTGCCGTTGAAATAAATTTATTAAGGGAGAGTTGATTTTTTTTTTTAATTTTTTTTATGTTTAAGTTAGTTTAATATTGAGGATGAGAACTAACTATATTGAGGGGAAGAATTAAATTTTGGTTTGCAAAAATTACTTTAAAAACTTTTACTTGATGGTTAATTTCATTTAAGTCTATTTTTGCTGGACATAATTTTAATGTTAGACTAGAATATGCTTAGAGTTTAAAATCTTGTGAACTTTGATAGTACTAATCTTAGTCATTATTCTATGTTATTATCTTTCTTCTTCTTGATTATTTACTTAAAATTTCTACTTGGTTTCCTGGTCTGCTAGTTTTGCTTTGATAGGTCTAATTCATTAAAGTTGATTTTATTACCAATCTGCTAAAAGGGAAGATTATAGATATAAGAGTTTGTCACTAATGTGCCAAAGGGCTAGGATTAGGTGACTAAGTTAACAAGTTTAGATAGGACTAGATGACTAAAATGATAGAGTTTATTCTATCATTAAATTTGTAATTTTGAATGAATGTAAATTATTTATTGACTTTATTTATAACAATATTAAGTTTATCTAAGAGGTATTAGAGGTTGTTTAGAGAAGTTATATTTGAAAATCGAGCCCCAAAGAATCTGCACTTATCCATAGAAGATGTTAAACTGAAATCTGTTACTACAGAGAATTTATCGTGAGTGTCACCACTCCGTTAGAAGACTTCTTCGCGACAGACTCACCCTGTCAGCAGAGTCCTACTGAAACTAAAACTGCTTTTGGATTGTTTATTTAAGAAATCATATTGGTTAATATCTATAGCGATTCAGATCTAAATATTTTCTAGAACACTTTTCAGTATATATTTTGGTAAGAAAATTCCTTGGAGAATTTTCATATATTTTTTTCTCTCTCTTTAAGTGTGATCGTTACTCCATGTTGAAGAATTGATTGGTCAAGTTTCAACCACTGGAGTTTTAGGAGAAAAGCCAAGTTTGAATATCGTTAAAGATTCTGGCTGTTATTACGGTAGAGACGAAGTGGTTGTGGGTGAAACCAAATAATGATTTGATTCACTAGAAGTGGTTTTACAAACTTGTCTAATTATGAAAACTACAAGGACATCTACTTTATAGATTGAATTTTAGCTTGAATTTTTAAAGCAAGAAAGGTTTCATTCAATAGGCAGTGTCTCTCTTACTATGATTAGAGTGTACAATGACTAGGGTTAGGTAGCGTCTCTCTTAAGGCATGGATTAGATTAGGAGATGAGATGAGATTATTTTATTTGAAAGATAAAAGTTAAATAAAATATTGTTATTATTGTTTTGAAATTTGAAAAAATTGAATTGAGATTTGAAAAAGTTAAATTGTTTATTATGTTTTTGTAGGAATTTGAAAAAATTGTAATGATAAGATAAGATGAGATGAGATGAATTTATATAAGGTGAGATCACCTGCCAATCCAAACCAGGCATTGTGATTGTAGTGTACAACGACTAGGGCTAGGCGGCGGGGCAATGCCTCCTACCACCCCACTGTCCACTGCCTTAGCCCTAGACCTAATTGGACTGCATAGGCGACCCTGCCTACACCATGTGGGGCAGGGTGTCCCACTTGCAAGCCACAAACATAGTGAGGGCGGTTTAGGACCAAGCCCACCCCCTACCCCCAACCACACTCCCAACCCACTCATTACAACCAAGTTCAAAATTATAATTATAAATATATATATTTCTATAATAATAAGTGTCTATCCCATTACTACAGGAATAAACAGTAAATTTCTCATTCCATTTTTTTAATCCGTGTGTGTCCGTGTACAAGTAAATATCGTTTATCCGTGTCGTACCCCTGACTCTGTGTGTGTACTATGAAGAGTGAAGTGCGAAGACCGAACTGAACCCTAGCCCCCAATCTCGCATCCACCTGATACCCTTCCTCATGGTGACGGCCACCGACAAAATTACAGCACTTACGTGCGATTTTAGCATCAGCACTTACCTCACCGAAAAAAAAGAATTGCAACAGTCGATTTGGTGTGTCAATCTGCTGGGTGTAAAGTAGTCGATTTGGTCCTTCACCGAAAAAACCAGTGCAGCACTTACCGACAGTTGAGCAGAACTCCATCCACCTCACCGACAGTCGAGCACCGACAGAACTCCGCATACATGCTGGTTCATGTTCTCTTCTCCCTTCACCGAATATTTAATTTTCATATCTAAGACCACTACTTTTGGTCAATGCAAGATTTGACCTCACATATATACATAGTATCAAATATATATGCTTTTATTTTATATCAATGCGGACATAATTCTCCCAAATCCGTCCATCTTCATCTATATTTAAAAATATTAGGAAAAAAATGAAGCGTGAACAAATGAAACCTAGCCATTTTTTTTAGTTCAATCAAACCAAATAACAGTGTACATATTTTCTACTTGTCAATTGAAAATTACCAGTTGAAGAATGGTGGAAGAGAGCTACGACAGCTAAAGGAAGAAGAAGAAGGAAAGTGAACAGCGCTTAGAAGGAAAGAGAATGGCGTTGAGAAGGAAAGAAAAAAAAGAAGAAGAAGCCCGAAGGCATGCCAAACGACGCCGTATTGCCAAGGAGAGAGGGCTGGGTTTCATGGCTCACGGGCTAGGCTGGGTTTCCGAATGGGCTTGGGCCCAAAATGAAGGGAAATCTAACAGCAATTTAGTGGGTTAGGTTGAAGGCTCACGGGTTGGGTTGGGTTGAAGGCTCAAGAGTTGGGCTGGGCCCAAAAGAAAAATAAAATACACTCAACACAGGCCCAATCCGAAAATATTAGACTTCAACAAAAGAAAAATGTACAATAAAATAAATAAAATAAGAGCAAAATAAAAACACTACAACTCAATATTAATAAAATAAAATAATTAAAGTCCAACATTAAATTAATTTAAAGTAAAGATCACTTTAAATGTAAAACAATAATTAAAGTCCAATATGTTAAATATTTAACATATAGGAGCATTTGCCGTTTATAGAGACTGTTGCAATACAAGTTTCAGAAAAACAGTGGATGATTCAACTTGTTGTAGATCCAGAAATATTCAATCAGCAGCAATACAAAAATTTCAATGTTCTCTCTGTTGGCCCTGTGCAATATGGCCGAGAACTATAATGATCATGGAAAAAAAATTCTGTTTGTACTTTTATTTTTTTGTTCAAATTTACTCTAAACAAATTTTTGTATAAGACAATAACAAAACACAACTAAGCAAACGTGCAAAGCACGTTTAGCCTCCATTAGTATATATATACATGTGTATAATTTGTTGATGAAACAATATCATTTTATCATATGTTTTATTTTAAAAAAATAACGATATCATTTTGGATCATATTATAAACCATACGTTATACAAACTATATTATTTTATCAATGTAAACACTACATACGTAATACCCATTTACTAAACCATATTATTAACTAGCAACATTTAATAGACTAAAATCTAAATACTATACTCTCATTTTTAATAGCAATTGGTTCATAAATTAGCTAATAATAAACTTTCCTTAGTAGGTTTGATAAGTAAGAAGAGATATAAAATTTTCATTTCATCTTATCTCATTATTATAATATTTTTAAATTTTTACATAAAATATAATAAATAATTCAATTTTTTTAAATTTTAATTCAATTTTTTTAAAATTTTAAAATAATAATAATATTAAAAAATAATATTTTAAACATTAAAAATTCTGTCAACACCGTCCAATCCTACCACCCTTCAAAGTCTCTTCACTTTTTTGTCGTACCTGGCAATTATGTTTGATTTCCCGTGTAATGATACAATTCGCAAAGAATTTATATGCACACCTGTAAAAACCATTGATCTCTCTCTCTCTCTCTCTCTCTCTGTGTTTGTGAACTTTGAGGAGAGTTGGGGGAGTATCATGAGCGGGGTGATCATGAGCGAGGTGAACCACCAAAGGATCAAAACCAACGGGATATGGATTCACATAGCAGAGCAAGGGACAGGACCCCTTGTTCTGCTGCTTCATGGCTTCCCAGAAATCTGGTATTCTTGGCGCCACCAGATAACCCACTTGGCTAACCATGGTTACCATGCTGTTGCTCCTGATTTGAGAGGCTATGGGGATTCCGACTCTCCTCTCAGCCCCAACTCCTACACTGTTCTACACCTTGCTGGAGATCTCATCGGCCTTCTTGACCATTTTGGTGAACAACAGGTACTTTTTTCATAACTTTTATTTGAATGTTTGGTCACGGGGGATTCTGATTCCTGGCTGTTATGCTTTTGCGATATGAGAAAGGCGTTTGTGGTGGGAGCTGACTGGGGAGCCATTGCTGGATGGTATCTAAGCCTTTTCAGACCTGACAGAGTCAAGGGACTAGTCACTTTAAATGTCCCATACTTCCCAAGATCTCCAAATTCTAAACCAATTGATTCGATCAGAAGATTGTTTGGAGAAGGAAGCCATGTCTTCCAATTCCAGGTACTCCCTCACTCCTCTCTATTAATTTTGAAGTCCTCCTGCGATCAAAACTACTTGGTTGTGAGTATTGACTATTAATTGGAGCTTTTTGTTGGTTGGTTGATAAGGAACCAGGAAGAGCAGAGAGAGCATTTGCAAGGTACGATTATTTGACGGTGATGAAGAAGTTCTTGCTTATAGTCAACACAGATGATTTGGTAGCTCCTCCGGGCATGGAGATCGTTGATTACCTGGAGACTCCTTCATTGCTGCCGCCATGGATTACAGAGGAGGAACTCCAGGTCTATGCAGACACATTTCTTGAATCTGGTTTTACTGGTCCTCTCAATTACTACCGTGCCATGGATTTGTAAGTCTAGCCATGATTTTTCTGTCCTTGTTTTATGTTTTCTTGGGTCCAATTTTAATGTTCAAAAGCCCTTCGGTCATTGATAGGGAGCTTCCATGAATCTAAAGTTTACGACTGCATAAAACTTTGCTATGTCCAAATTGGAATTAATTAACCCCAGAAAGGGACAAGGATATACACAAAATTCTTTACACGTCTGATGTGAAAGATACATCAAACCTAATTTCCAAATCCATTTTTTTTTATTTTTTTGGGATAAGTTTTTCTGTCACCAGGGGAAGATATTGGCCAGGTTCAGTGTGCTGTCTGACGAGCATTTGGTTTTGAGTGTGTTGACTCACACAAAACCCAGATGCCCACAGCCCTGCAACATGTGTGTGTTCAAACTCATCTTTGACTGAAATACGTTTTGCAAGTTTCTCAATATTCAAACCCAAGAGCTTGATCAAACCACATCCGCCATTAAAGTAGTGTTACCCAAGACTATTGGGAGAAACAGCTGGAAAAAATACTTTATGAACGTGTTAATCTTATTACAAGAATCTTAAGATTATTACAAGAATTGGTTTGAGTTTTGACATATGACTGTTTGAAGGCGCTAGTAAAATTGGCATTGTTTGGGTATCCGTACAAAATTAGGCCAAAGTTTCTTATTTCTTTCCTTTTCTTTACTATGTTCCTTATGAAATGACAACAGGAATTGGGAGTATCTTGCACCATGGCAAGGATCAAAAATAACAGTTCCTACAAAGTTCATTGTTGGTGACAAAGACATTGGTTTTGAAACTATTGGCACCAAGGAATATGTGGAAGGAGATGTTTTCAAGAGTCTTGTCCCTGACCTGGAAGTTGTTATTCTAGATGGTCATCATTTTCTTCATGAAGAGAAAGCTCAACAAGTCTCCCATGAAATTCTGTCCTTCCTGCGCAAATTTTCAGCGGATTAATTAAATGGGATTTTGACTTAAGAAGATTCTGTGATGATAATTCCAATTTCCATGTTGAATGATTTACTTCTTATGAATGCTTATTTCAAAGGTGGTTTAATTTTAGGACGATGATACCCTTCCAACTGGTTAACAACCAGTTTATGAAGTCAATAAAATTATTTTACAATTTTATCAATTTACAACTAATAAAAATGATAAAATTGTTTTTTTTTTCAATTTTATTTAAATATTTTTTTAACATATTTAACCATTAAGAAAAAATTTAAAAAAATATATAACTTTATTAATAGTTACTTCTTTAATCATTGATTAAATTATTAAATAAAAATAAATAAAGTATTCTAACAGTAACTTTGAAAAGTAACATTGAGATGATTAAGTAGTATTTTACTTTACAAAATTATTAAACAAATTTACATAATTTTTTATTAATTTTATAAACTTTTTTAATACCTAAGTTGTTAATTGGTTGTCAACTAGTGACAAAGTTATCATTATTCTTAGGTTTCGTTTGGGTGTTGAACTAAGTTAAAATAAGTTAAATTCTTTATAAATAATAATGAATTGACATGGTGAAGTAAATTTTATGAGATCCAGTTAAAATATTATAATTTTAACTATAAAAAATTGTAATTATTATTTTTATAAAATAATAATATTATTTTGCTAAAAGAAAAGAAGTGAAAAAGGAATGAAAGTAGAATAGCAAAGGCAAGTAGAAGTCTTGCTGAAAACAAGATAATAACTTACTCACTGTAAAAGGAAGAGGAAACCATTTTTTTCCAAGTAAGCATATTATAGATAACATAACGGTTACAAGATACGATAGTAAGTAGGTTGGGAGGCCCCAACATTCAAAAAGAAAAAGGAAAAAAAATAAAAGATCTGGAGCCAATGACTTGACCTCCACCCATGTCTCGCAAAGGGATGCTAGTTTTGAAACAATAAATGGTCTGATTAAGCTACGATTGAATGTTGCAGCGAAGGGGCCTGTGCTGCATATTGCTAATCTAGATTGGTTGTTGGAGTCTTCAACTTCCTCTTTCCAACGATCCTTGGTTAGGAGAAACAAAAACATAAAAGAGTAGCAAACTGGAGAAGTATCGAATCGCCGGAAGAAGACCGCCTACGATAGTGGTGGCACGTGGGAGACATGCACCACACTAGACGAGAAGGAAAAGGTCAGATCTAAGAGATATGAGGTCACCGACACTAGAGAAGCCACGCGTGGCGGCAGGAGACACCTCTCGATGTGGAGGTGCACGGGTCTCACGCACTGACTAGGTCACGCGTCTGGCTCACAAGCCACTCCGATTGACTTTGTACTACTATCGCTTGGAAGATTGGTGGCAGGGGAGGCTTTTGGTCGGGCGCGAGCAATTTTTTAGTCTTGGAAAGCAAAAGATCGGCACTCCTCCTTACTATAGACTGAAAACTGGTAAAAAAATAAGAGAAACTAAAACAGATAGCTACTTGATGAATCAAAGAGTAGGAGAGGGAGGAAGGAGTAAAGACTCTAACCCCCCTGGAGTTAAGCGACTGGATGCTTTGGTTTTGGTAGGAAAAGAGGAAACCATTTAATCTTTATAGAAAGTTGTTTTTGCACTTTCTTGTATTTCTCTCAAGTTTTTCTCTTGTTTAAAAGAAAAAATTTAGTTGCAATTACTCTTAATAAATCTTTTTTAAAAAAATTTAGTTGTAAGCATAACTGCATACTAATAAGTGCACTAATATAATATGATTAATCAAAAAATAAATTTTGTTAAAAATAATATTAATTTAAATTTTAAATATAAAAAAATTAATATTGATACACATATTATAAACACATTTACTTATGCATAACAAAACTCATCTTCTTTTACGCATTTTCCTCGCCAAAAAGGAGGAGCGAACGCCTCCCTTCTGCTTCCCCTTTTTCATGTTTATAAGTTTTTAGTAGTTTCTTCCAGTTTTACTTTATGTAGCTAATCTTCAATTTGATTTACTACCTTCCAATGACTAAATTCAAACACGCGCCGCTCCACATCCACCTGCCCGTATGATGGGGACGGACAAAGTTTCTATGGGGCGAGGGCTGGCGGCAGTGTGGCATATGGCCATTCAGCCCAAGCGAGGCTGAGAGCAAAAAGGGCTTCGATCTGCCCATATAGGACGAGTAGCAACCCTAAATTGATTGGAGCCAGTGGGTTGAAAGCAGAGTTGGGTTCGGTAAGTTGGAGTCGGTCAGAAAAAACCACCACGTCCTCCTCTAACTCCGATGAGATTTTGTGAAAAATTTCGACCCCACCTCCATTTTGCTGCAACTCCGACTCTGCAAAGCCGGTGCGGAGCCAATGCCGGAGTTTTGCATGCCCCTATTCTTGCTCTCTCTTATGTTGAAACCCTTCATTTGATATATAGAAAAATCACTATATGTCTTAGTTATTCATTGTAATCCCTTTCATATGTAACTCCTTTTGCTGTTGCACAGAAGGATTGTTTGCAGGTTTTACAATGAATATTAATCTTTTGAGAACAAGTTCTGAAGCCAATGTACTGACTGGTGGATCTGATTCAAAAACCACTTTTCTCATTTGCAAGCAATAAAGCAATCTCTGTTTCAATGGTCATTCCTAGCTAGCCATAACTCCCATAAAATCAACATAAGAGCAATGGAAGTAAGGATGGAAACTAGACCTTTCGTAGCCAAAGTCTTCCTTTTGACATATCATTTCTAGGAAATTCGTGAATATCAGTGAACTAGATGTGAGATTCGAGAACAAAGCTTGAAGGTAGGAATAAGAAGTGAGAACAACATCTTTCACCTTGAGCATCACGACACCAAGTTATCCCTTTCTGACTTCACCCATGCTAGCTCTATATACTGTTTCTTATAATATAATATTACATATGCAGACAGAAAATTAACCTTTAAAAAAAGCTTACAAGAAAGTCTTCACGCACCTTCATTTCCACCCTACCTTTCTTGTGTGAATCATGAACTTCGACGTTACGTTATATGTATTAGACTACTCAAATAGATTGACTGTGAATGAAGCTATTGATTGCTTAGAAAACACACCCAAATAAAAAAAATCCAACTCTATTTCGATTTATGACTAGGTAGTTAGAAGTATAGATAAAGTATAAGTCGTACTCTATCAGAACTTTCGAGACTGCCTAATTCAAGAATATGGGTAAGATGATCCTTTCTCATCTCTTTCGTCTCTCTATTGAGTTTTTCTTTCCCTTGAGCTCATTTCACCTCACATCTCCATTAAAAATGAGAACGGCTTAGATGTCTCTGATTTGGATGGATTCAGTTCTACGAAGTTTCTGAAATTTGAGCTCGAGGAGAGCATTTACTTTAATTGATATTAATTCTTATGATTTTAAATTGGTATTTTAATTTATTAACCACTAATCAATCATGCATCCAATCAGTGCTAAAATACTTTTTTACAACCTAACTATAATCTTAAAAGAACTCATAATAAATAGATTAAAAGAAGTGTTAAATACACAAAAAGATTTTGTTAAAAGAATGTTTGCAGTCTGATATGACTAAATGTGATTCATCAAATCTATTTTATATTAAAAGGAACTTTACAATGTAATGAACTTTATTAAGCCATGTCATTTTGTAACCTTATTTTCGTATAATATCTTTGTACACCAAGCAGCATTTCTTGTAAAACAATAATCAATTCCTTTCTTGCTTTCCTAGAGACAGGCACACGAAACAACAAAATCGTGCCAATAATGGAACTTCCAGCCTCCAGTCACTGACAAAACCAAAAAACAACGTGCATCTGTAGACATAAAAATTGTTATGATTGTTCCTATAGGTTCCAATAAATTACACCATAACATGTCTCGGCTAGTCATTCCAAGTGAATATTGAACAAAACTTATCTATTTATGCTAACCTGTACCCACAATTTTGTTAAGAGGATAACATCAAATTTATCTACTCAAAAAGACACTAAGCATGAGTACAAAACTGTTTCCATGTCGATCCATGGAGAGAGCCCTTTAACTCGAACAAGCAGTCATCATGAGACCTTTCGATTTAGGTTCTTCAATCCACAACCAATACATTTAAGTATAACAGTCCCTGTGGATGGATCTGGCTTTATAACAAATTTAACACCAAGGAAATCTCTTATGTGTCTAAGCATTTCTATTCCATATGGTGAAAGCTTTGCAGAGCGAATCTTTGAAACATCTTGTGGACATAATGCACAAAGAAGAAATAACAATCCCTACAAAACAGTCATAACAGCAAAGATAATTAGAGGGGATAATGGAAACAAAATAAATAAATAAATAAGAACAGAATCGATCATTGGCAGCATATGCATTTGAGTTCTTTTCTCCTTTTTTTTAATTCTTATTAGCATTAAAATTCATACTGGAACCCAGATTCTCTTGTGCAAAAGCATTCAGTATCAACCACTTCAAGGATTACGGCATCGGAATTAGTTTTGGGATCAAAAGTCCATCTGACAATCATTTCCAAATATTGGCTGCTGAGATATTTCAGCTTCGTTTTGCAATTAACGTCATATGCACCAAAAAAAAAAAAAAAAAAAAATTCTAAGGTGATAGATGGGGAATTGTTTTTTATTCCAACTTTGAAAACAACATTAGGATGGATCTATTCTCAAACAAGGAAACCCGAATTTTGGTATCAGGGATTCTCAACAAAAAGTTTCTGTATGACACCAAATTAGAGGAATTTCAACCACAATGGTAGAATGATTGGCACTACCTTAAGGCCTTTACATCATTCTTCAAATAAAAGGTCCACTCATAACTCCTCAAAACTAACATAAGAAGAGGGCAAGTTCAACAGTTCTCACTAAATCTGCCTTAAGAAATTTACAGTTTTTCCAATCAAAAAGAAAGTTGACTGTTTTCGGTCATTTCACAAACCACTGAAAGGGATTGAACTATTTTCATAAACTTTGTATTAATTTATGCATGCTTCTTAAAGCCCTTTAGCTAATTTCACCAAATGAGGTACAATTAGTCTGTAGGTTGGAATATTTACTAGGTTTTAATGAGTTGTATCCATAAACGAAAAGGATTTCGACAAGTGGATTAACTGATTTTCATGTGCTTTCTGAAAGCTGCCTTTAAGAAGGTCCTGAACAGAATTTACCAGTAAAAACCGAAAGGCATGCTAAAAGGCCTTAGAAACAACATAACCGCATATTAAGGCCTTGAAAATCACAATGGTTGCTTTCAAACTCAATTGTATGGATTTTGCCGAATCAGAATATAAAGTATTAAGTGCTGATTCAGCAAAATCCATACCATTGAGTTTGAAAGCAATCATTGTATTTAATGAAATTAACCTGCTAGATTACATTAAGAACTTTATTATCTTGATGCAGAGAACCAACAAATATTTTCTTTCAACTGTTTATACCAATCAGGATAGAGCTTATTTGTAGCCTTTTTTTCCTTGTTCTTAGTCATTTGTATTGAGAAGAAAGATGAAAGAAATGGACTAGTAGAGGGCAAGGGGATTGAGCTTTGTCATCTCAAGCACCAAAACATAATAATGCGCACAGCCAAATCACACCTCTGATGATATATATATATATATATATATATTTTTTAAAAAGATTGATTCTATTAATGATTAAGAGGAAGAAACTCCACTACACAAGATGTGTACCTTAAATCCACCTAATAATCAAATCCTGAAGATTAGAACCAGAAAGGGTAACTTTCAGATTTGCATTAAAGTCAATGCATCTATTTAATAAATTAAACTTTTCACAATCGCAATTTGAATTAAGACAGCAGATTAACAAGGACCTAATAAAAAAACAAGGACCTAATTAGTTTTTTATGAGTAATATAAAAACAAAGACCTAATTAATTACAAGGTCAAAAACCCAATACAAGTATTGGTGTTAACGATCTTAGACCATTAATTCATCATGAGCTCCAGCTCAAAGCACAACTACTCCCCAGATAAATGGGGTGTCCGTGAAAGTGATTCAAGACCAATTGGTTGCATGCATTAATAAAAAATTAAAACAAAAATTATTTTAAACCTTTCAGAGGAATTAGAAGACAATAATCCATGGCCAAAATTGTTATGAAATTTTTTTGATAGGTTAAAAAAAAAAAAAAAAAAAAAAGAGAGAGAGAGAGAGTTATGAAATTATGAGTTAAAACTTTTCACAACAGGAAAAAGACAAAAAGACATATATCTTCATCTAACTTTGAGGCTTTGCCTATGTTATGTTGGTTACAAGGATGTGTCAGTAGTGTAACTGATACAAACAACTGCCATATATCATACAAGCATCAATAGCACTATATGAATTTCTAGCATCCAAAACAAGCAAAAGGCCAATCTAGTGGCAAACATATCCAAAAAGAGACATCTTAACCAAGCATTTACTTGAAGACGAATCTAGTCCAGACTCCGCTAGTAAAACAATTTAGTCCAATGACCTAGAAGCATAAAGAAGATGAAAAACAGCAACTATGATGGTATGCAAACCTGATGTGTCGAATCTACAACGCCGCCTTGCTCGATTTCCCCAAGTAGAATAGAAGCAATTTGCCCGCCAACATCTTCAGGAGGCATCAACTCTTTCTTCTCATCTTCAATATCACCTGTTTCTTCTTCCCGTGCATAAGCAATAGCCATATCAGCGGAGATGAAGCAACCAGCATTAGTTTCCGCAACAAGTGAAATTCCATAACCAGGGGAGCTGCAATCAAATCATTGTTATCTAGATGAGCCAAACTACTTGCTTAATTAACATGAAAAAACACCTCGATGGCATTAAAATATATTTTCAAATTAAACAACTACTGCTATCTACCTAAAAGACATACCTTCCAGCTTGTGTGCCTGCCTTATGATCAGTAAAGATGTGAACATCAGGAATAAAGCGATTAAAAATGCCACGAGCAGCATGTATCATGGTATTTTCAAACTGGGAAGACACCCTGGTCGAGAAAGTAACTCCTCTAATCCTTTTGACCATTCCAACATCAGTCCAGGTGACTGCCTGCGAAGCAAATCATATAAGAGAGCTGCTAAATAGATTTAACAACACATAAGTACACAAGCACTCACATTAAGACTTTGAACAACTGGAATTGTCAAAACAACTTCTCCACCTCCATGAGGAGGGGATCCACGAGACTCTATTTTTAGATCTAATCCTTCTGAAGGAACTCCAAAGCGCTTTAACAAGGGCAGGGTAGTAGATCGGAAAGTATCCACTAATGGGTCATTAGAATCATTCGTAATACCTGAAAAGAACCAGCACATATCATCTTATTATTATTATTTTTAAATATATGGCCATTTTATTAATTACTCTATATATGCCCAAAAGAGAAATCTTTAAAATGCTCAAGGCCTCAAGCTTACAACACATAATTATTAACCAAAAACTCAAAGTAGAAACCAATAACAAGAACAATAACAAGTCAAACAAAAAATCAGCTCCATAATTATATTATGCATAAGCTAAGGATGATCAATGACTCCAGAGAAAAATACCTTTTATTAACAAGTAATTGAAAATTTTCTTAGAAAACAAACATGAGTACCTTTGAGCCTTATAGTGAGGGGTTTATTTGCAAACAAACCAAGCAAAATCAATGGCTCCAAGAAATAGCCAATGGACCGACTGACACCACAGTCATGGACAAGATGTCTCCCACCCATCACAATGCCGGGCCTGTACTTCAATTTGGTCCCTGGCACACATATTTCAAATCAATATCAACACAAATTACCAGTTTCGGTATTTATTATATCCTTGTCAAAATATATTATATCACTTTGTGAAAAAATTACCGGTTTCATTAATTTCGACGACGCAATCATCAGAGACCTTATCAAACAACCGAAGGAGGGAGACCTCATGTTGACGAAGGCCAGGCAGTGTATCGTCAGCACGGATATCCTCAATTAGAATAGGACTAGACGAGAGCGTGGCCAGCAAAAGCCTGTGCCTAAGGTTCTGACTCCCCTTCAGCCTCTTGTAAGTTGTCTTCCCCATTCTCTCACTCTCTCTCTCTCTCTCTCTCTCTGTGTGAGCTCAAAGAGAGATCACCTACCCTAGGATTCGATTAGTTACACCAAAAGTGAAAGATTGGCTAATAGGTCACTTTAATTAAAGGAAAAATCTAATTATAAATTCATATACGAATGTAGATTAATTAATTTAATGTGATTGATTAAAAAATAAATTTTATTAAAAATAATATTAATTTAAATTTTAAATATAAATAAATTAATATTAGTATGCAGATTAATATACGACTTTACTAATATATAAAAAAACTCTTAATTAAAACTTGAACTCCATGTTAGATTAGTCATTGCACTCCCTATAACAATAAAATATTATTATTATTATTTATTTATTTTTTAATGCAATTTTTTATTTATTTAAATACTTTTTTATTTTTATTTTCATAAATTTTAACAATCATTTTCTTTTTCATTTTCACAATTTAACGATCTATGCAATTAGCTTCTCTAGTTAAGCAACCAATTGTGCTACTTTGATTTTCATTTTCACACTCCAACAATATAATTTCTGTTCAAAATTATCACAAAACACATTTTAACACCCATATATAGCATTCTGCCCACATATCACATTATCGCTCAAATTATCATTCTTCACATTCTGCCCACATATAACAGTAGCATATAGTTGCTCAATTGAAGAATGGATCACATCAAAGCAAAATTCAGCTTCAATGATGTTGAACTCAAGATTTCAAGTTTTGTGTAATTATATATTTACACATGGATTTTGATAATAACAAATGAATTTAAAGAATAAAAAAGTTTCAAGCTCAAGTTGTCTACACAATGGAGTCAAGCACATCAAGGAAACAAGCATGAGCAAGAAGGGAACAAGTTCACATTAAAATTATAGAGTAATGTTGTAAATCTCTTCAAAATTCAAAATTAGGATTAATGCTCAAAATTAATATTTTATCATAAAGCATTAAAATACATTTTCCACATGTGCATGAATATTTTTGAAAATTAAATTTGAAAATTTTGAAAGATAATTGATTGTCATCTTTTGCATGTGCATATCTTGATTAAAGGGTTGAATTTTGAAAATATTAAAGATGATTGATTGTCATCTTTCACATGTGCATATTTTATTTGAATATTTTCAAAAGTGATTGATACTTTTTTGGACTTATACAAAAGGTAGATGATTTTGTTTGAAAAATTTGAAAAGTAAAGTGTGCTCATTTTGTCATATGCAAAAAGTAAAAGATTAGGTTTGAATTTTTTGAAAATGAAAGTGTGTTCATTTTGTCATATGCCAAAAGTAAAAGATTAGGTTTGATTTTTTTGAAAAAGTAAATGATGTTGTCTTTGACAATTGAAAAAGAAGAACCTTTTATTTGAATTTTTTGAAAAAAATGAATGATGTTGTCTTTGACATGTGAATCTTGTTAAATTTGAATATGAAGTCTCATATGCCTATAAATAGATCATTTGAGAGCTTCACATTCACAACATCGAGAGCATACAACATTCATTCAAAACTTTCATTCTCTCTTCTCTAAGCATTGAGCCTTAATCCTTATTCATTTTGAGAGATATAGTTTGTGCTGTATTGTTCTTATTTCACTCATTGAGGAGTGTTTTCTGATAACCTACCCACTATCAGTTTTTGTATCAGAAAAAGGGTGTGTATAACCCTTGTACGTATAGAAAGTATTCTATACGGGGAATAGTTGAATCACCACTTGTAAGGTGATTGCAAGTGTAGAGGGTGTTCTACACGGATCCTTTGTAGCGGTGTTGTTCAAAGGTGTAATAGGTTTCTATCTCCACCTGAAGGAGGTTGAATAGTAAATTTGGGAATTCTCAAGGGGTAGCTTGAGGCGAGGACGTAGGCAGTGGGGCCGAACCTCGTTAACATACTGAGTTTGCTTCTCTCTTACCCTTACTCTTTATATTTATTGTTATTTCATATTTTGTTTATATTTTATATTATATATTTGATTTATAATTGTTATTTTTTTAATACAACTCAATTCACCCCCCTCTTGTGTTAGTCATCTGGGCAACAAATGATTCCTTCATTGTTAAAAGAATACTATTTTCCTCGAGGTGCTCTTAATTTATCATTCTTTATAGAAGAGCATTGGACAACAGCATGAAAGGTAAGAATCATTCTTTCCAGAAAAGCATTGAGCAGTGTAACTTATGACTATTTTTTCAGAAAAATATATATATATATATATTAAAGGGACACCAATGCAACCTTGTAGACATCTAACAATTAAAAATGCATTCTAGCCACCAAAAATTCTTGAAACCAGAACGAACCTTGTAACGTCCCGATCCCAAAAGTGTAATTATTATTATTATTATTGTTATTTTTATTAGATATGTTATTTTTACTAGACATATTTTGAGGTAGTAATTTGTTTTGAATAGGATTTCTCTATTGTTAAACCATACGCCTGTTTTATTTTTTTGGTTTGCAGAGTGAGTAATTTCCTTACTTAAAACTAATTTTCCATTCAAATACTTCAAAACTCTTATCTTCTCGGTGTTTCTTTCCTTGTGAAAGTAGTTTTCCAAAGTCTAGTTGAATTCAAACGCCTCCAGATTACTCACGACATCTCCCTCTCCCTCATCTATAAATCCCATGAGATCCTTAGAATTGAACACAAGAAAAATCCAGTTGAAATGTGAAAAAGTACTCATGCAGCCCCTTCGTTTTACCCAGCCACTACCAACCACCACAAAGAACGTCGAAGCACTTTCCCGACTGCCCAGAAACCGCCGATCAGGCACCCTGCACCATTTTCGGTAAGTTCCCGATAGGATCTCTCTCTCTTCTCGTGATTTCCAGTTCTCGGTATAGCTCTCTAACTCTCTATCTTGCCTCGCACCCTTGCTCTTTCATCTACTTTACTCTCACCGAATATCACTTATTATCTTTTACCTTCATCTGCTTTATTCCAGCCTTGGGAGTTCTAAAAAGAAATTATGCGTTTAAGGAAGTCGGCGTTGGGCTTATTTTCCAGACAGTCAAACTGAAACATCGGGTCACTTTTTATGGTGTATTTCTACTTTTTCCAAAATATCCATGTTGTTCTGGGTTAATTCTAAAAAAAGAAAAAAAAAAAAACTACCCCTTGAGTTTGTCGTGTAGCAAAACTTGACGTACAAACCAAATATTTTAACTTCCGTAAGACGTATCTAGAGTCTTATTTTTTATGAAATTCCATTTGTGCCCTTAAACATTGCTGTTGAGTTTCAAAAAAATCAAATTATTCTCCCGGCCTTTTAAGGGTATATGACAAAATGGGCTTTAAGGGTGGTTTATTTACGTGGGCTTCGCTGTTGGACTTGAGTAAATTTTAAACTTGGGCCAGGTTAGTTTTAAATTAGGCTAGATGATTTTAATGGATTGATTGTGTTTGTGAAAAACTGTTGTGTATTTGAGTGGACTATTTTACTCAAATAAATATATTAGTTATAGACTTTTTATTTTATTTTATTTTAAACGAAGTCTACTTCTATTAGTCATAGTGGGAAAGACTCATCTGTTTATTAACTCATGACTGCGCCTACTAATGGGTGTCATTTGCTTGTTTTGTTGGGTTTCTATTAGCTAGTCTACTTCCAGTTTGGCTAAGAGAATGACCCAATGGATAGAGTGCATTTTAAGTCCTCACAAAACACTTGGCATCCATTTAAATGAAGAGCATTCTTTCCAGGTTTTTGCTCTTGTTACCATGGATAGTATCTGGTTTCTAGGAAATAAAGTTGTCCAGGAAGATATTAATATCTTAAAATGTTCATTTCCAAACATTGAAAATTTATTAAAAAAGAAAAAACATTATGAAGCTTGGGGCAATCGTATGATTAATAATAGCCACAACTGGAAAGTTGTCCCAAAAGACCATCAAATCTTAACATTTGACGTAGCAGTAAGGGAAAAAGGAAGTACTGCTACTGCAATCTGCAAAAAAGATGATGTAGAAATTACTTTTATTCAAACCAGCTTTTATTCACAGCACAAATCCTAATCAAGGAGAGGCTACTACATTATTTATTGGTCTCCAAGCTGCAAAGGAAAAAAACATACAGAATCTAGTCATTGCAGGTGACTCCTTGAATACAATTCTGCCAGCAAAGGAATCAACATACAACCTAGATTGGATGACTCAACCGATCATGCAAGATATTTGATATATGTTGTGTGCTCTAAATAACTAGCAGTTGGGAAAAATACATCGATATCAGAATCAGTGCGCGCACTCTATTGTGCAATGGGCTGCATCCAAACTAATCTTTAGAAGCATACCTTTAATTCTTGTGCCTTCATGTTTATTAGATTTTCATAATTAGTCATAGACTTGTTTTCATCAGAAAATATCTAAGGGATTTTAAGCATATTTTAAAGTACATTTTTTTAGTCTATTATTTTAATTAATATTCTTATTGTCTATTTTATTTAACTATGTTTTTAAGAAAATTATTAAGTTATATTTTTAAATAGAAGTTAGGGAATATGTTATGAGTTTTGAATAATATTATTTTATGTAATCTTTGTATGATTGAATAATTATTAAATTATCTCTTTGATATTATTTTAAGTATTTAGAATGCTACGACACGTTTTTTTTAGAAAAGTTAGTAATGATTAATGCCTCGTACAGGTTACGAGTTATTACATGAGATTGTGGAAGTAGCGCTAAGAGGTAATTAATATGATTATATAATTGCATGTGTATTGTAAATTTTCTAATGGTATATAAAAATATGATGTTTGTCGACGTTACAAGCTAAGTCAAGGTTAAATTCCTTTCCCGATCTTTGATGAATTATGACATTATGCTTATATAAATAAATTTGTTGTTTGAATGAATGATTCTAAAATTACATGGAAGCCATGAAATGTTCACATAGTAATTTAAGTCAAGTATGCCATGTAATAAAATAACTAGATTACATATGTCATATTCATGTAGTACTTAGATCTTGTATGACATGTTCATATAGTGATTAAATCATATATGCTATCTAATGTCATGAAGTATGTAGATCAAGTATGTTATGTAAAGTTCATATAAAACTTAGATCCTGTATGCCATAGAATGTTTATGTTTAGATTATATTATGTCATGTACAAGAATATGACATGTTATGCTATGCCATGTACAAGTATATGTCATCCTAGAAAAGTTCATAATATTAAATAAGTTCTCATGCATTAAGAAAAATAAGATGTTTAAGGGTGACACGGATCTAAGCGTATTCACCACAAGCTATGTTAAAAAGATGCCACGGACCTAAGCGTGGTTCACTATATATTAAGTGAAGCACGGACCTAAGTGTGTTTTACTCTAAGTTATGTTAAGGGTGACACGGACATAAGCGTGTTCATCACAAGTTATGTTAAGGGTAACACAGACCTAAGTATGTTCATCATAAGATATGTTAAGGATAACACAGACCTAAGCGTATTCATAACAAGTTATGTTAATGATGACACGGACCTAAGCATGCTCATCGCAAGTTATGTTAAGGGCGACATGAACTTAAGTGTGTTCACCACAAATTATGTTATGCGGTGCCATAGGTTTAAGCATGGTTCACCTTATGTTAAGTAAAATACAAATTCAAGCGTGTTTTACTCTATGCTATGATAAGCTATGGGGTGCCATAGACTCAAGCATGGTTCACTATATAATAAGTAAATTACAAGACAAACAAGTAATTTATGCATTCACGTTATATGTTGCCATGATTATGTATGTTTCCGCTCATGTTCATGATGAATAGACATGCTATTTGAATCTATGAATGATATATATTGTTTGAAGAGTCTTTCAAAATTAGGTCTAAGCTAAATTATATTTTACGATATGATGTGTTATTTACTGAGTATTCGACTTATTTTTATTTGTTTCTCTGTTTCCTCCTAAGTTTAAATATCACAGATGATGAATTTTGAGGACACAGAGCTAGAGGGCCAAGAGTAGATCTAGTGCAAGAACATAGTTTTCTTTATTCTTTTTGGATAAAAAGCTACATGTAGGTTTAGTTTATGTTTTTACTTTATGTTTTCAGCTTCATGTTTCACAAACAGTTATGTTCAGTTTAGTTAATGTTTTAATAAATGAGGTATTTTAGGATATAAATCTCTTTATTGAGTACTATGCTATGAATGTTAGTAATATCTCTATCCTACGAGAATAAGGTATTACAAACATAAATAAAAATACCCAAAATATTGCAGTAATTTGTAACACAAGCACCTAGGAGGAAGAGAACCTCATTGATCAGAATACCAAGCAAATAATTCAATCCTACATAATTACAAAATTTACAACCAAAAGCAATTGAAAAAGAATTGAGAACCTTATCAAAAGCCCCCTAAACACAAATCAAAGCTAAAAAAATACACAAAACTATGAATATATATATACATGTATATATGCAATGGGTGAAACAGTTGAAGCAGAGAGATGGGAAGGTAGACAAAATGCGAGAGATATGATTTTGTGAAAGGAAAATTATGAAAAAGAAGAAAAACAGTGAAACTTTTACCTTTGTGCACAGAGAGAGAGCCACCGATGGGGACGAGCTAGAGAGAAGGCATAGGAGGAGAAACGCTTGTGGGAGAGAGAACTAGGGTGCTGAGGGAATAAACAGATGAGTAGGATTTATGAGGAAATAATAAAAAATGAGAAAAGCTTCTTTGCCGCCCCCATCTTGACTGTTGGTAAAATGATTTTTGATTTAATAATAAAGAAGTGATTTTACATATATTAGTGTATTTTATATTTTTTAAATATTTAAATCTATTAAAATATAAAAAGAAATACAAAAAAAAGGCCTAGCAATAAAAAGAGCGGTGCTACTCAGGCAATAGAGTAGCCCGCTCCAATAAAAAATCATATGAATTTTCTACATTAACAAATTATATTTGGCTTGTGGGATGGATTGACCGTAGCTCATAGAACGGATAATTTAGTTGAAGATATTAACTAAATTAATAGCTCTATTTGTATTTGATCAAGTCAATATCAGTTAATAATAAGTTCATGTTAATTGTGCTTATCCAATTAATCAAAAAAGGTTTCAAATTAATAAATTAACTTTATAAATAATCAATTAAATATTAAATGGTTAACCATATCACTATAACTGAAACATTTCAAACATTCTGAAAAAAGGGATTCTATAAACACATTTAGATGTGAAAAACCCCAAACTTTGTAGAGATTTATTTTTTTATGGTTAGTATTATTTTATTTGGAGTGTTAAGGTATAAAATTATGTAAAACTACAATTAGCCTATTAACCCATATCAATTGTTTGAGGTTTATATTTTGAGTAATTCTACTTATCATTCCAATTCTCATCATAATCTCATGATGTGACATTAGATGATTAGAGATTATTTATAATAGTTCACATGTAAACTTATTATCTAATGTTAATCATGGAATGATGAGAGAAAGATGAAAAAATTGATGATGAATAAATTTTTTCTATAGGAATATGCCATGGGCTCAATAATTTATTTTGGATGGCTATGGATTTAATTGAGCCCAACAAGTTGGTTAAATCATAGCTAATTCTTATTGAGCAAATAGCTTCATATTTATGAATTTTTAAATATTTACTGGATGAGATGGGCTTAGATTCAATGCTTGACCCATTGAAATTAATCAAAAGACTTTAGCCATGAAATAATAGGCAAGCTCAATAATTTAGCTAGCCCATCAAATGGCCCAACCTATGGTTAAGCCCAAGAAGATTTTTAAAAGCCCACAATGTGCCTATGGATTAGGCAAAACCCATGAGGAAGGCTGTTAGCCTTGGCCAAAATATGATGTCCTTTCGAGGGAGTTGTCTTTGCGGGATCTATTTATTTAGCGTAAGTATCTTACAATATAAGATCTATTGGATGAAATTCTTTGCTACATAAAGTAAATCCTATGCCTTCCTGGGTCTCGCCAAACGGTACAATTTACTTAATTGAACCTTCCCTTGCCTTCTTTCATATGGGTTTGTCATGTATATCTCTTTGGTCGCATGTTGATGTTTTCTCACTTTGGTTATATAGTTTTATCTAATATAAAGTATAGAACCTAGGGTTTGGTAGAGAGATGCTCAGAGTAAAATGTAAAATTAAGAAAACCTAGGTCCATGATAAGTAATTGCTTAAATACATATAGAAGCTATCTGAAATTGAATTTGACTCTACCTAAATTAAGGGAGTATGTTTGCATAATCTAAGTCCATGACCCATTCAACATATTCTAAGACTCAAACTACTTCAACATAAATAAATATTACAATTGAACGCATTTATAGTGGAGGCTAACCATAAGCTACCTAAAAGAAAAAAGCAATGTTGAAGTGTAAACGAAGGTGTTGTATGTATATTCAGCCAATGATAAAAGCATGGGAACAATCCTTCGATTGATCACTTGAGAAACATAGCCCTTGTTCATTATCTCAATTTTTCGTCAATTTGAGGGTGATATGCTAAGGTGACTAGCAATTTTGTGTCGCAAATTCAAAATAAGTCATTCCAAAACTAGTTGATGAACTCGAGATCATGGTCACTAATAATCGTTTTGGTCAATCTGTGTAGCTTGAAGATTTTGTCCATGAAGATCCTCACAACTGTTGCAACAATGTATGAGTGTCTGAGGGACTTGCTCAATCTATAAACCACAATCATAACCACACTATGCCTTATTGATGGTGATAACCTCTCAATGAAGTTCATGCTAATATTTAACAAGTTCTGAGAGGGTATTGGTAGTGGTCAGAATAGATATGCTAAATGGAAGGTTTTAACTTTGTTGCATTGACATACATCACATTCTCAAACAAATCATCAAGCCTCATCTCTCAGGCAAGGCCAAAAAAATTCTCATTTAATTATTGCATCAGTCTTTTATCACGTGGCCCCCTAATGGACTAATTTGAAATTATTGTAGTATTTACTATTAGAATGGCATTAGTGTTCTTAGATGTAGCCTGTCTTTTTAAAAGAGTAGACTATTACAAAACTAATTACGAGTTTGGTCTAGGCCTCCTAATGGTAGTCACTAACCAACTCCTACAACTAGGAGTCTTAGAAGTAAGATTTGTGAAGTTCTTCTATCCATTATGCCACCATTACACAGATTGTTTGAATTTGCATATTGTAATTGTTGGTATTAGTTTTTGTGAATTTTGTGAGAGTTGAAGGTCACATGTTGATTTTTTTTCAAGGGCAACTAAGATAGTGCATCTGTTACTTTGTTTGTCCTTGCACTCTTGTACTCCACCATATAGTCATAGCCAAGTATTTTAGAAACTCACAAGTATTTCAATGCTTGTTGGTTGGTTCGTATCTCGAACACATAACCCAATAAATAATTCATTCACTTCTTTATTGTCATGACCAAGACTAGAAGCACTTTTTCATTGGTGATAAGGATAAACTCTTCCATTTTAAATGTTGACTAAGATAAGTAATAGGTCTCCATTCTTGTACAAAATTACTCTTAATCCATCTTATAAAACCTCACATTCAACAATGAAAGCCCTAGAAAATCTAGTACTCCAACATTGGCAAATTCATTATAGCTTCCTTCACTTGACTAAATGCTCAATGAGCCTTTTCAATCCAAAGAAATGAATTCTTTTTAAGTAGGGAGTGAGGGGAGCTACAATTGCACCATAGCTTTTTATAAACTTTCGATTTTGCCCTTTTAAGTCTTGAACTTTTTAGGAGTTAGCCAATTTATCATTGCTGATATTTTGTGACAATCTACCTTGACTACATCCCAATATATTAAATGTAAAAAAAAAAACTTTACCTTCTGGCTATCAAAAGTACATATGGAAGCCACGACATGTAGCCATTGTGCTTTTAGATTTTCCAACATAATTTGTAATTGGTACAAGTGATCGTCTAAAGTCTTGCTATAGATAAGAATATCACAAAAGAAATACAAGAATAAACTTGTGAATATACAGTTAAAGATTTTATTCATCAAATCTTGAAAGGTTAATGGTGAATTGGTAATTCCAAATGGCATTATCAAAAAATTCATAATGACCCTCATGGGTTTGAAAAACGATCTTTTATATATCTTTTGAGTTCATCCGGATTTGATGGTATCGATGCCATAATTTAGAAAAGATAGTAGGCACATATAACTCATCTAATAACTTGTCAATATTAGAAATAATATTTTTATCTTTCATTGTGTCTTTATTTAATGCACGGTAGTCTACGCATATACGCCAAATGCCATTAGCCTTCCTTACTCTCAAAACAGGTGAAGAATAAGGGCTTGAACTAGTTCTAACAATCCCATTGTGTAGAATCTCTGTGACCAAATGTTCAATCTCCCTTTTTTGGTAGTAAAGGTATTGGTATAGCCTTACACAAGTAGGTTTGACTCCTTGTAGTTGAATTTTGTGATTATGGTTACAAGGTGGAGGTAGACCATGAGTTTTAACAAAAAAAGGCCCCACATTCATCTAATAATTGTTGTACAACAATAGCAAAATTGCTGTCCTTGAAACCATGCTATACTGTTAATAGTTGAAGCCATATCGTATTTTCTGAATCTTTTTTGAGTTTGCTAATGTGCTCCTCTTCTTCCAGAGTGCTCCTTGAGGGTTTCACGTCCTATAGTTATATTGCAACTCCATGGAGAGAAAATTAATGATGAGGTGATAAGATTCCACGATATGGGATGAAGACTCGGCAGTCAATCCACTCCCAACACAAATCACAACCTTCTAATGTTGTTACAACAACAACAACTAGTGAATAACTAAAGAAAATCACTAGATGGGAGATATCAGAGGAAGAACTAAGTATAAACATCTCTCATGATATAGATAGATATATATATATTTAACAACAACATTCTAAGAAATGACATTTTTAGATATCGGTAGTCGTTTGGTCGTACCCAAATAGTAAGATTCTAGAGAGAAATGCACCTAAGATCAAATATTTCAAGCTGGTTTTCGTGGAAAATCTAGACTTTCTTTTTAATGCTGCGATCACATAAAAACATACACTTTAAAGGATCAAATCTTGGGGTTGGACAGAGATCATGACCGACTCCCCTGTTCTTGACAAATGTGCATGGAGAGTGGATGTCCCACTCGCCTGCCGTTAAGGTGCTGACTAGGAAAGTCATGCCGTAATAAATACTGCGGCATGGCGGCAATAAGTAAGGGATTGGACCCTGACGCTGGATACGAAATGTTCCCCTCAACAGGTAATATATAAGCTAAGCTCATCACAAGGTGAAAATTCTTTTTAAGTTGGTTAATTCTAATAAAAATTTTCGATAGGGATATTCTAACTTTGTCATCGAAGGTTCCCTCAAAATCCCAAGATCCCCCAAGTTTTTTGTGTTGCATGTGACTGAATTGGGTACCCAATGTGCAAAATATATAATTAACAGTGTTGATATAAGAAGTTTGCAACTTGTGATCCTTATGACTGTGACAATAAGAGAAAAATTTTTAGGCTTTAAAGATCTATTTTTTGAGTTTCGAACATCAAACCTTAAAAAATCTGGCTGAAGAGTTTGAGGTTGAATTTTCTCATTTCCTTCAACAATGGGTTACCGTTGAGCTTCAAGGTGGTTCAAGAAAAGCCTTTACCAAAATTAGTGTTCTTAGTCATGATAGCCAATTGATCATAACTTTGCTACCAAATTATTTGTTTGATAGCATACTATCTCCAAATTACCTTGACTGCCCCTATATTTCTTGTAGATGGACAGTTTCTCTCTTCAGGTTGGACACAATATTAGAGAGTTTAACATTGCAGGTATCTTCAACCATGGTGTAGGAATGCAACTTTCAAACCACATGTTAGCTTAAAGTAAAATGTAAAATTAAGAAAACAAGAGATTGTTAACTTGAAGAACCAAAAGACCTCCAACACATTGTATTTTTGCAAAGGAACAATTCTTTCCTGTCATGATAAATCCTTGTCCTTGCTTAAATACACAGTGACCAAAACTGACTGCACCTAAATTAATGGAGCATGTTAACATGGTCATGCATAATCTAAGGCCATTAGCCATTCAACAACCCCTAAATAAAAACAAACATTACAATTGAAAAAACAAAAACAACCCTTAAATTAAAAAAATATAGATAATAAGTGGGTGTTGAGGGCTAAGGTTTGGTAAAGAGAGTGATTGCAAGTTTGATTTGCATTGGGTTGTTTCGATTTTCTCAAAAGAAAAAAAGATTTCAATATTGGATAGTGTTGGTTTCACAACCTACTAGATATTCCATTGGTCTGGCTAAACTAATCCGAGTTGACGTTAAGTAAAACTAACATTTCAGATTAGGTCACAAGTTTTCTGCACATCCCATTATTTTAAGAGTAGTAATACATGTCCGCACAACAATATGCGTATTGACTTGTAATCCCATTTTTTTAGCTTTTTCTATTTTAAATTGACATTTGAATTTCAATAGTTGGCACGTCGGCAAGTATGATCAGGTGTGCAAAATTGTAAGTATAAATAGTATTTTCTTAACATTTCTCATAAAAGTAAACCCGTAAACTCACATTGTTTCATATAATAAGCTAGATATACTTTATAATAAAAATAACTTTACGATTTATCTTAACATATTAAACCACGTCAATTTGTGAATTTACTTTTATAAGATCTATTTATGACTGAAGCATTTTCTTTATCTAATTTTATCAAGCCACATAGAGTTTTTGTTTTAATAATAGAAAGAGATCCCCCTTCCTCTTTTTGTAAGACTTCTATGCTTTAAACTCACAAAAAGCCTTTTATGTAATTGTCGTTTATCCTCAGTTCAAAATTGAAACGTCACAAACGACTATCGAGGAAGTCACTAAATGCGCAGATGTTGTAGTTGTAACATACCCTGTATGAATTAATAATGAATACAAATGTAATATCTCACTTTGAAGGTGAGAACCTTCAAGAATTTCAAAAGGAAAAAGAAGAAGAAAATATCAATAAGGTTCTATTACTTTTTGGATAAACTTATGCTCCATTACACTATATGTCAGAATCCCTTAATGGCATTCTTCCTCTCTACTGGGTCTCATAGGCCAAAATTTAAAAGAGTTTAACATAAATTAACATAAGAGAAATAAAAGCGGTTCATTTAATATTTAATCTACTTGGGCCTAGACCCCTTACATCAATTAAAGTAGACTTACTTTCACTGCAATCCAACAGCTTTGAGTGGAAGTCCAAGCCCTCTCCTTCTTGCTTTCCTACCGTACCCGGTGGCTTAGTTTGAGTAGTGGAGTATTATGAGAATACTCCACTATTATTCATTATTTTATTATTATTTTTTATCTACTTTTTACTATTTTATATTACTATTTACTATTATTCAATATTTTTTAATTACTTTTTTACTACTATTCACATAATATCTAAGATCATCTCATTATCCAAATGCAACCTTAGGAGTTGTTTGAATTTTGGGATGGTTTCATCCCATCTTATCTTATCTCATCTCATCTCATCATATCTTAACATCTAAACATAACTTAAGTTATGTTTGGAACACAAACTCACTTCAACTCATCTCAAACTAATAATTGATAAGATCTACTATTTTTTCAACTTCTTATAAAAAAGTTTAAATTCATTTCAATTTAATTAATTTATTTAAATACATATCTCAATCTATTTATATTAAATTCCATTTTAATGATAAGATTATCTCTACGTCTCAAAATGCCTTTGTGAGAGGGAGACAAATATTGGACTCGATTCTTATAGTGAATGAGTGCTTGGACAGTAGAATCAAGTTGGGAGTTCGAAGTATTTTATGCAAACTAGATATGAAGAAAGCCTGTGATCGCATTAATTGGAATTTTTTGTTCTATATGTTGAGTAGATGTGGGTTTGGGGAAAGATGGAGGAAGTGGACAAGGCATTTTGTGTCAATATCCAGCTTCTCGATCTTGGTAAATGGTGATTTTGTGGACTTTTTTAATAGTTTGAGGGGACTACAACAATGTGATCCATTATCACCTCTATTATTTGTCCTAGTAATGTAAGCTCTAAGTAGAATGGTGTCAGCTGCAGCAGAGGGTTTTTGTTTTTTCAGGATTTTCAACAGGAGACACTAATTACGATTCGATCATTATTTCCCATTTCTTGTTTACTGATGACACGTTGCTATTTTGTGAGGCAAATGTAGGACATGTATAACCTTTGAAGGCTATCTTACTTTGTTTTGAAGCATTATACGGGTTGAAGATTAATCTTGCTAAGATGAAGATGGTTGCAGTGGGTGAGATAAGCAACATTAGGGGGTTGGCTAACATATTAGGATGTGTGGTTTCTTCATTGCCATTGAAGTATATTGGACTTCTATTGGAGCCTTCTTTTAAAGTTAAGACAATTTGGAAAGAGGTGTTGGAGAAATTAGAGTGTAGGTTGGCCAGGTGGAAAATGTTATATTTAACTAAAGGGGGCAGATCACTCTTATTAAGAGCACTTTATCTAACCTTCCCACACATTACTTGTCTTTATTTCCTCTTCCTGCCAGCATTGCAACTCGAATGGAGAAACTTCAACGCGATTTCTGTGGTGTGGATTGGGCAATGAATTTAAATTTCACCTAATGGGGTGGGATAAGGAGTGTACTCTCTTGAAAGGTGGAGGATTGATGGTCCGTAATATGAGGGCCTTTAACAAGGCTTTATTAAGAAAATGTTTGTGGCGCTATAATTATGAGAGGAGAGCCTTATGGAAAGGGGTGATTGACACGAAGTATGGAAGTGCATGGAGGGGGGTGCTCTAGAAAGAGAAGAGGGGCATATGATGTGGGGTTATGGAAGTAAATATAGAAAGATTGGTGCTCTTTTGTTAGTAATACTTGATTGTGTTTGGGAGATGGCAGTAAGATCAGCTTTTAGTATGATGTGTGGGTGGGAGACACGACTTTGAAGGATGCTTACCCCACTATATTTAGAATTGCACAAGAAAAAAAAGCTATGCTGTCTGACTTAGGGGTAATCACTCATTGCTCATAGAAATGGAATATTAGTCTTAATTAAGATGCACATGATTGGGAAATGACTATTCTAATGGAGTTTCTTAACCTGTTGTATAACACTGCTATTGCTGCCATAAATGAAGATAAGATGGAATAAAGACATTCTAGGAAAGAGATTTTTTCTATTCACTCTTTATATGAAACAACTACCATGCAATATCTTGGAGAAAAAAAAAAAAACTACCATGCAACACCGGCACAACTTTCCTTAGAAGAACATTTGGAGGAGTTAAGCACCTACCGAGGCCTCATTCTTTGTCTGGACAGTAGCCTTAAGGAAGATTTTGACTATTGATAACCTTAGAAGACGTGGTCTTATCATCACAGACTGGTGTTGTATGTGCAGAAATAGTGGTGAATCGACGGACCATCTACTCTTACATTATGAGTTTGCACAAGAAATCTGGAATTACTTCTTTAGCAGAATGGGTATAGCATGAGTAATGTCGAGAAGTGTGGTAGAATTACTAGCAAGATGGATAGGGATTATCAGAACATTACAGATTGCAACAGTGTGGAAGATAGCTCCTTTATGTATTCTTTAGTGTATTTGAAGTGAAAGAAACGATAACATTTTGGAAATCATGAACACTCATTGGAAAAATTTAGGAGTTATTTTTAGAATACTTTATTTATGGAAATAGAATTTCTCTTATTTATGTGGACCATTGCTTTAGGTTTAAATGGTCTGAGACTTAGCTTCCATGACTTCCTTATATCTATTTTTAATTTCTAAATGAGCTTATCTTCAAACCGAACCTTCTGTTTATATGCGTTTTACACCCTCCAATAAAAACTTGACACATAGGCAATTCAAGTATGGTGTGAGTTTTAGTGAATTTTTTCTCCCCTAATCCTGCCCCCACCTCCAGCTCTTCGACTGAAGCCCTTCTCTCCCTTTCTTCTCACCCTTCTCCCTCTCTTCTCCCTTCTCTCTCTCTCCCCTCTAGCTCCTTGATAGAATTCTCTCTCTTTCACTCGATAACCCTGTTTTTTCCATCTTTAGAACCCTAATTTTAGCACTCTCTCTCAAACCCGTCTCAGCAAAGCTCGTTGTCTTGTTAACAATAGATTTCCACATATCTCCCTCAATCATTGCCAAGCTGATTTGGAAGCCCATCCCCCTCAGCCAAATTTGAATTTTGACGGGCTTTGTAATTAATTTTTCTATCAACTTTTACCTAAGTCCAATCGTCTTTTTTCCATAATTTTGTTTCACACACACGTAGCTATTTTATGTTTCAAATATGTGACTTACATGATTTTTTAATTTTAGGATCCCACAATCATCGTTGTAAATAAAACCCTTGGAATGCTCGTACAGGTTAGCTCTCAAAATATTTTCTGAGTTCTTTTCCACTGTTGAGAATTTTGGGTGTTGGCTTTTAAATTTTGGTCAATGCTTAAATTGGACAGGATGGCATCGGCATCAAAAAATTTTAGATGAACTCGCTATTGTTTAAATTGGACGGATCTATGGTGGGGCTTTCGGCTTGAGGATACACAGGGAGACAGAGACCACGAATGGAGGAGAATGAGACCTACATGGGATTAATTTCCTAGACACAATTATATTGTAAACTTCTTAACAAATACACGTGTCAAACAAATATTGGCTGGTGTAAATTTGGGGTAGTCACCTCGTCTGGTTCCTAGCTGCTCTGTTTCTAAATATGTGTATTCACTTGAATATTTCCAATATATTGGGTTTTGCCTATCTTCGTATCAATAAAATATCTTATTATTGAAAAAAAAAATTCCAATTTTGTTATAAACCATCTTGAATTGTATGACCATATTTAGCTAGATGTCAAATACATAGTACTAGTCGTCAAAAGCATAGTCTCCTTTGTACTCCTATATATATCGCTGTATCTTTTAAAGAATTCATAAATTTCATAACATGTTATCAGCACGATTACTCTCTATTTTCTTTCTCTCTTTCTGTGCGTTTCTTTAATCCTCGTCACTAGAAACCCAGAACCAAAAATCCGGTTCAACTTGTCAATTCCCTTGGCCTGGATAATAACACAGTTGGGTTGGGTTGTCGAACCAGCTGAAGCTTCTCATATTCACTGCGGCGCTGCTAAGGTGCACCGGGTCTACAACCTCTGTGAAAAGCTGTCCGAACTGCTTGAGAACTTCCATGAGAAAATTAGAAATCTCCACTACCCATAACCTCAGCTCTCTCTCGATTTCGAGCCTAACTAACTCTCATAAAGGAGAGTTATTTTCTCGTATAATTGTCAATGTCACACCGGACAGAGACTGGCTCCGAGAAGCAGTTATCACAGATCTGGGAGCGCAGGTGTTTCTGGGACAGCAGGTTCGCCGAGTGCACGTGCTGATCGCAGAACAAGCAGAGCTTGGCGGAGTCAGCCCTACAGTAAAGAACCGCAAGTTGCTCACTGCAGAACTAGCACGACACGCTCTCTCCATGATTCCCCATTTCAATTCCGATTTGTTCCTCAGCAGAACCCGGACACCCTTTCAAATGTTCGAAGCTCCTTCCATCGCTCTCCAAGTCCCAAATCGTCCTCCTTCTAGCGTCATGCCCATCGTCCTCCTGCAATATGCAGATCTACTGATCTAGCTCGCCCTCAAGCCTGTGAACAAAATCCTAGATTTGGTCCTCGAAAATAAATGGAAGATGAGCACGCCAGGCTCCACCTGGGCGACCCACTCCTTTGGCTCGATCTCCTCCACGAACACCACAGGCTCCACTCTGCATGAGTTAGACCGACGAAATTCGACATCGCCGTTCCGTAAGCAACTCCGATACCTGAAAAATTGCAAGCACCTGATCAAAACCACAGATACAACTTCCCCAAACCCGGAGACCCGTATGCGCATGGGTTGATCTTGGCCTTTGTGTTGAGGTTGAAGATGGGAAAAAGTCATGTGAACAAGTCATGTGAGGCCGACAGAGAGTTCAAGGTCACGGGTCATTATTGGCAACAATTTTTTTTTTCAAACGAGGGGCCTCATCGCGGACAAAAAGTGCGCTCCCCTCATGCTCCGTCTCGCATGGCACTCTACTGGGACCTTTGACGTTAAGACAAAAAAAAAAAAAGGGAGGCCCCTTCGGTACCATGAAGCTAAAGGCCAAACTCGAACACGCCGCCTATTATGACTTCCACGAAGGACTCAGAACAGCTACCTACTTCGTTTTATTTTTCTCTCTTATAATATTATTATCTTGACAAATGCAGGGTGTAAAAGCTTTTTAGCAGGCGGCTAGCTGGATAAATTAGACTTTTCTTGAAAACTTTAGAGCAAAAAGTGGGGTTGGTAACAGACGTAAAAGGCTCTCGTAATTAGGTGAGAGGTGAGCTGGTTTCTATCCAAGAAAAGAATTTGGGTCCATGAATTCTCTCAAGTCCAAAATAATGGCTGTGAAAGGAAGCATCTTTGAAAAAGTTTAAAAAAGGAGCCAACTTGCTTTTGGTATTATACGGAGCCCACTTATTTGAGAATAACTTTAGACCGGTGCCTCCTTTAAGCTCTCTTTATCAAAGTCCAATAGCATAGTATCACGTAAGGGCTACAATTTTTATTTTGTGAGCTGCGCTACAAGGGATTCATGAGGAATGGTGCCCTTCTCTCTTCAGAAGCTTCTTTCGTCTCTGCTTTCTTTCATCTCCAAAAGCTCTCTTTATCCCTAACCCCCTCTCTCTCTCTATCCTTCCGTCTCCCTCCTTCCCTCTCTTTCACGACAACCATCCCTAACCCCTCTCTCTCTCTCTACCCCTTCCATCTCTTTCCTTCCCTCTCCTCCAGGTATCGCAAAAAATAGAAAGAGTACTCCCACAAAGTGTGCAAAGTTCCTAAATGGATATTCTAGAATTGGAATGATCTTTTTCCAGCTATAAAATCCCAGTAAGGGGAAAACAAAATAGAAGCATTGAGATAGAGAAATAGAGATTCTATAGAACTTCAGTATAAAATGGCACACAATGGTCCCACTACAGTTACTATTTACTAAGCCTCAATTTTAATCAAACTAGATATGCATTATCTCCTCCAAAATCCATAAGGTAAGTTCCGAGACCTCCCAATCAATATGGCATGTCAATAATTTTTACTCTTAAATAGAGTCTTTTTAGATACCACCTCGATCGAAACTCCTATTTGAAAAATTTTTCTATCGCTCCTTCAACTAGTATTTCTAGAAAGCCAAATTCTAGGATCTAATTTTTTATTTATGTTCTCTCTCTCTCTCTCTCTCTCTCTCTCTCTCTCTCTCTCTCTCTCTCTCTCTCTCTCTCTCTCTCTCTCTCTCTTCCCACACCATAACAATGAAAAGCGCAACATTCCCTGTAAACAACAAATAAAGAGAATGGCGCCGTCACCAAATGATGAAAACCTCACTTGCATAAAACGCCCAAGAATTTTACCAAACAAAGACTACATGTCCACCCGCTTTCTTTCTACCATCATGACCATAGAGAGGGACTTACATTTGTTAGAACATCTAAAAAATGTATATTTGAATTCAACCAATAAAGACCCTGACTTTTAATTGCAAGCAGATTTTTGCCTAATGGGGAAAATAAGAAGTAACCTGTCTCATTGCAGGGAAAATACAAGTGGATGATTTCTGGGTTTGGGAATGTTTGGGTCTGCAAATGGAGTGGAAGGCTCGATGCTTTAGTGAAGGAGAGGGAAGGAGAGAGAGGTAGGGATTTCTGTAGACGTAAGGATAGAGAGAGAGAGAGAGAGAGAGAGAGAGAGAGAGGTGGGTCAGGAGGAGGTCGATAATCACCTGCAGCGCAGGGAGTTTGAATTCTTTATCAGTCTCTTAAATGGCACGTTCCTATTGGTCTCCGATAAAAAGCGCTTGTAGGAGACACTGGCCCGTAGCGTTTCTCCACTTATTTTTGGAATTACTACATGGAGCCTTCCTCTGTATACTAAATACGATCTTGAACCTAGTTTATCCTCGAGGAGATGAAGGATGAGTTCAATCAACGGCAATTTTTTTTTTTTTTTATAATTGGCATAACATGTTTGACTAATAGTTTCTATTAGTTTTCTGACAGGAGTCATGCTTTGTGATCTTTTTCGATCTCAATAATTTTCACAATACACGAAAGTTCTGATGATACTGAAGATAGTAGTCTTTAACTTTAAGTAAGTTTTTAATATATTATTTATAATTACTGAGGTGAATATGTATGATTATATTCATTATTATTACTTGATAAATTCTATGTTTATTTACATAGTTTAGATACAAGTTTTATTTATTCTTTTTATACTTATTATAAATTATTGATGATATGATTTATCTTAGAATAGAAAATAGAGCATCCCTGAAGGATCGCTTTAAATTAATAATTTTATTGAGTACCTCATAGTTTAAATGAGTGATTCGTGTACCAAAAACTCATTATGATTTATGCACCTGAAGTTGCATAATTGAAATTGTGGAAAGAATATATATTTAAATAAACGTCTCGAATATGCTTCTGAAATAGCAATATCGAGTATGCTCCTAAAATAGCAATATGAAATGCAAACGTTCACAATATATTCTAAATTTATATCTGGTTTTTTAGTGACTGAGCAAAATAATGAGTTTTTTATAAGAAATCATTAGTCACGTCCTACTAATTCTACATCATTCCCTGAAGTGAATGATAATAGATTTATATCATTTTATTCTCTGAAGTGAAAAGAATGATGCATTTTATTCAAAGAAACTAAGAGATTGGACGTAATAATGAATATCTTTTTTTAGCCAGAAGCTTGTATTAGAAAAGTTATAAGCTTTCTTTTGAGATGATATTATATAATTATTGAATCAAGTATTATGATGCATCAAAAGGTGATATGATTTAAAATATTTGTATCTTTTCATGATTATCTTGATCATCCAAAATCAATTACGATAAGTCGAATGATTTTCATATGGACGTCCATAAAAGAACCAGAAGATTCTTTTACTACCACCAGAAGTGGAAAGAAAAATTTGTTTGAAGCAAATAAGATGAAATTATTCGATGTTATCTTGATTATCATATGTGAACCAGAGGTTCAGATGATAATTAAATTTTAGATGCAATAAGATAAAAATGTTTCATATTCTAACTGCTAAAATCCCAGCGAGGATTGAAGTCCATGTAGGACAATTAAGAAATTCAGCAGTCTAAAGACATGTCAAAAGCATGTGAGATCTATTAATACAAAAGATACTGCATCTCAAAAGAGAAAGGCACAAATAATTGGTGCTCCTGAAGAGGTCATACCCACAAAACAAACAATATAGTCCATCCAAATTTTCTGTATAAAATTCTCCTATATAAATTCTTGAAGAGTATAAATCTCCTGAAGAGTGCCTCCTGAAGAGGTTTTTCATGAAAATGTCTTCTCTTGAAGAGGGACAGGTATCTGAAAATAACGAGATCTCGATACATTTCATGAATATTGGAAAAATTATGGATAGAAATAAAATCGTTATCGACAATGTATTTTCATATGAGATGGCAATTGACATTACCAGAAGTAATGATGAAAGTGAATCAAGAACCGTCGAAGAATACGACGTAAAATATTGGTCAAATTTGAAAGAAACAATTCCTGCAGAATTAATTCACTAGTAAAATATGATGCATCTGGACTTATAGTCAGTAGGTATTTATAGAAAAGAAATAAAAATGTGATATATAAATCACGAGTCAGTTTCTTAATTCCTGCAGAATTGATATCACTAAGTAAAATGTGATAAATATGGACTTGAAGTCCAAACACCTAAAGAGGTGATTTTTGTTAAATATCAGTGGATATTTTTATACATGATATAAAAGGCCTGAAGCTTTTAATATGAAAATGTGATATAGAAATCACAAGTTAGTTTCTCGAAAAAATAATATTGATATACTTTTAAAGTGGTTGAAATCATATTGAGATTTTTATTAGCTTGAAAGTTACTGAAAGTTTGGATATGCATGATTAACTGCATATTTATATGGATCATTGGATCATGATATATATATATGAAAATCCTTGAAGGACAGAAAATGCCTGAAGCTTCTAATCTGAATACATTTAGAAATATGTATTCTATCAAGTTTCAAAGATTCTTATATGATCTAAAACAATCCAAACGCAAATGGAAACAAGTTATTATTACAGTTTATATATATGATTTAAATGTCATTGAGGTTCCAGAAGAACTCATGAAAAGTGCACATATTTGAAATATAAATCTGAAACCCTTGCTACTTCAATGGGAAGATGGATGTTATTATTAGTTCTGAAATATCATCTCTTAAATACAATTAGTATTTCAGATTCATATTATGAGTTTGATATGAAGTGTGCATTATTAAAGAAGAAATAAAAAAGGAGCACACAGAAATCTACCAGATGATAGATACACAAATATGAATATTTGTGAAATATTATTTTATTATCTTGAAGCAAAAATTACAGAAATTTGAGGCATTTTGCCTCATTCTTCAAATGCTCTTGTTCTTCAAGAATCTGCATGGCATCCCTATCTAAAGGAGTGGGCAATCGAAAAGAAGATTTAAGAAAGGATTTTAAATTCTTATTCTCTTGCTTTATTGCTTCTATCTTTATGTTGAACTCTAGAAGAAGTCGCTGAATGATAGCAATATTCTCGTGGAGTTTGTCAACTCCACAAGTTCTAGATTGCAGTCGCTGAGAAAATGTGACAATAGATGATGAGTATCGGGTATCGAAACTCACAAGCTTATAGGTAGCTTCATTATCTGACTTATGAGTCAGGTCATTATTATATTGCATGATAGCACCTGTGGTAGAAGAAGGAACAGCTGATGAACGAGGTGCATAATACCTAATATATTGACTCTGAGAAGATTGCTGAGCTATTGCAGAGAGAGATTGTAGGATAAGAATGCAGAAAGAGATTGTAGAGTAAAAATACAGTATGATTATAGAAAAGTAAAGAAGATGAGATGCGAATGAAGATGAATTGAATATCTCTTTTATAGAGAAAATTATGACAATGCATCTCTATTATTTCACAACATATCTCGTGAAGTAAGAGAAAAGAGACGAGATATAGATTCATAGCTCTGTAGCGCCTGACAGCTACAGAAGAGTTGAAAATCTGCAGTGTTTGTCTGATCTAAAAAACTGGCCACCGTTTTTATTGAAAAAGGAAGTTAGCGGCTTAATGTTGATTAATTCTCTACTAACTGTGTTATTTACAAGAACTTCAGCACAACTCCAGAAGAGTAGTGATGAGCAGAAAGATCCAGTTGTGATTATTTTTGGATCAAATCCACAGTTAGTTGGATGTACAGATGCAGATTATCTTTCAGATCCACACAAGAAGATCATTGCAATTCATGAGAAAAAAGTTAAAATTGATGTCAAGCATTACCAACTGCAACATTTAAGAAGATTATGCAGAACATTAGAATGCAGAGGTTTGAAGACCTGTTATCATACACTTTTCCAGAGAAGTAATGTCTTGAAGACTTGTGCTGATTGTACTCTTTTTCCTTCGCTAAGGTTTTATCCTACTGGATTTTCCTTTGCAAGATTTTAATGAGGCAATCCTAAAGCATTTGGCGGTTCACATAAATACTGTACTCTTTTTCCTTCGTCATTAATTTTTTCCCAAAGAATTTTTCCTTAACAAGGTTTTAACGAGGCATATTCTTTAAATATGGTCATCCAAAAGGGAAGTGTTATAAACCATCTTGAATTGTATAACCATATTTAGCTAGACGTCAAATATATAGTATTAGTCATCAAAAGCATAATCTCCTTTATACTCCTATATATATCCTGTATCCTTTAAGGAATTCATAATTTTCATAACAATTTTAATCAATTTCACAAAATATTATTAACTCATGACCATCTAAGCATCGCAGCTTCCACTTCAGCTGAACTCAGTTTGCTTAGTTCTTAGATCGAGCTTGCCCTTGCCGTTCATGGCAGTAGTTTGTACTGAAAGTCCTGCTCAGCATATGCACGAAAACATCGGCTAATTTCTTTTCTGTCAAAAACAAATGTTGGCGTCGCATTCGAAGTCGAATTCGGCGCAATGGCAATGGGAGAACGCGTTCGCAGGCGCAGTAGCCGGATTCGCCACCGTCGCTGTCATGCACCCCCTCGACGTCGTTCGTACTAGGTTTCAAGGTACGGACGTGTCATCTGAAAGAGTTCACACAAAGCGCGCGCTTAATCTAATTGAAATTTGTTTGAATTCGATTGGGTTTTGTTTTGCAGTTAACGATGGCCGAGTTTTCAATCTTCCAACTTACAAGAACACGCCTCACGCTATTTTCACAATTGCTCGCTCGGAGGTTTTGTTCCGCATCACTTCCTATTTGCGCAGCGTTTTGCTGCTATTCCTTCTCCACTTAAATTTACTATTTGATACTAGGATTTTCACTTTCCCTCTGTTGCTATTTGAAAATCATGGATACCTTGTTTTTCCAATGGCAAATAACGCTTCTTTTTTTTGTAAAAAAAATTTTTAAGTTCTTGTTGTTCTTATCCTGTATGTGAGTCTATGATATACAGTCAAATGGCTTGAACTTGTAATTATCATGATTACGTTATTTATTTTTTCCTTTTAATCAGAATGCACAAACACACTTAGGAAGTATATATATGTGTATATATATATATATATATATCTGTTTCCCACTCGTTTTTGTTATTTATTTGTCATGGAAATTGCATTTTACGCCATATGAAAATATACAAGTTTCTAGCTACATATGATTGGTGTTACTAAATTTTCTTCAGAAAGCACGACCCTATTCACTTTGCGCAGCATGTTAGAATTAAAAGCTTGGTAGTCTTCATGTTAGAACTAAAACTTATCATTCTTTCCTATAATTTGTATGCTTACATTGTCATTTATCACACTAGTGCTTTCTTTGGCTTTGAGGAGTTTTTTTCTTTTTACTTTTTTTATAGTATTACTATTTCCCTGATAGGAATTATAATTTTATCCCTTTGTGTTGCAGGGTTTGAGAGGGCTTTATGCTGGCTTCTATCCTGCGGTTCTTGGGTCAACTGTTTCATGGGGTCTATATTTCTTCTTGTACGAACCAAATTTTTTGTTGCCCGAGATGAGAGTTAATGAATGATGCATCAAAAATCAACCTGAAGCTTTATTTATTTTTTTCTGCTTTGATTTGTTGGATGATCTCATATTATATTTTGTTCATAAACCTGAAAGGTTTGTTAAATTTGCAGCTATGATAGAGCAAAACAAAGGCATTCAAAAAGCAAGGAGGAGAAGCTGAGTCCTGGTCTTCATCTTGCTTCTGCTGCAGAAGCAGGAGCTTTGGTGAGTACACACAAACCCTCAAATTTTTTTAATATCAGATACATTTGCTGGTTTCCCATAAAAAAGTGTCCTCTTGTCATTACCTGCTTATTTTTTTTCCTTATCTGGTACATACCCATTTCTGCCTGCATGTTAATTAATATTTGTACCTCTTTAATGCTGACACTTGTTGGGGCTGGGGCGAGAGGGGGCATATCAATAAAAAAAATTATTTACTTAATCTGAAAGATAAGGTGAATGAAATTCAGTGTCTGGAAATTGTGTAAAGAGATGGAAGCAAGTTACACAGTTTGATGAGTACTTCGTAATTTTCATGACACCATGATTGGAGTTTCAAAGAGTAACAGATGTAATAGATATTAGGTTACCTATGTATTTAGTTGACATTAACCTGAACTGTTAACAGTCATCATTAGGGGTGTCCTTTCATACTCCCAAGTTGAAGTTTGTTACTAGCGCACATAGAACCATCATTCATTCCAAAAGCTTGGATGCTTTAGTTATTAGCATTCAAGAGGGGAATAATTCTTTTTATTTTTTTTATTTTTTTTTATTTGCAATTTCCTTGTGACATCTTTATGAGGTATACATCGGAGCCATGCTTGGTTTTCTTACTGATGTTTGCTAGTTATTGGCTTTGTCAGGTGTGTTTGTGCACAAATCCTATTTGGCTTGTAAAAACAAGATTGCAGCTTCAGACACCTCTTCATCAAACTCGACCATATTTTGGCCTTTATGGTCTGCTCTGTATCTTACATTAATTTGCTAATAACGCTCACACTAAGATATCCCTTTTCTGTGCAAGTCTTATCAACTTTGGCTTTAGGTTCTAGCAATCACATTAAGCTCAATTTATTCGCCATAGCATTCCAATTTTTTTTGTTACTAAGAAAGATTTAAACTTGGACTATCCTGATCCCACTCTAGCTAACAGTTTGATCTACGTTTCTTTGAGTTGAGTTGTATCTAGGTAATGATTTAATTTTTTCATAATGTATGGTATATATCACCAAAATTGTCATCAAGATGGCTTTTTTTTTAGACAAGTTTCTGCTTAAATAAAGTACCAATTAAGGATGTGTTCACATGTGTTGAATTCAGATCTTAGCCATCATCATACTTTTGTGTCATTTTTTAATGGCTAAAATAAAATTTTATTGAGAATTATAGACATAGCCCAAGTACACAAGGAGCATACAAAGAAAACACCTAACAACAACTAAGAACTAGACATTGATACAAGCAAATCATGAAGTCCCATTACAATCAGTAGCATAGGCCCAAGATAATAGTATGCTGAAAAAGAACCTCTTAAGCTCATCCAAGGAACTTTCCCGGTCAATGTCTAATATGTTAATCCCCTTCGTGGACTTTAAGACTAGTTTGCATTTCTTTTTTTGATCGGTAATGGTTAACTACTTTGCATTTCTTTTGATGATTTTGTTTGTTTCTTAGCTTGATTGTTGCTCCGAGATTGTCCAGTATGTTTACATGTTTCATCAAATTTCAGATGCCTTAAGAACCATAATTAGAGAAGAAGGGTGGAGTGCACTTTACAAAGGGATTGTACCTGGTCTTTTTCTGGTATGTTGTTCTCTTATCCTTTTGCCTTAGCTTTTTAAGCTTATATACATAACCTCATCAATTTCATAGTAAAAAAAAGGTCCATGACTAGGTGTTTCGTTTTGGTATGTAGTTTTCTTTTTGGTGGGGGGGAAGAAAAAGGGGGGATAGGAGGAGGAGGAGGAGGAGGAAGAGGGGGGTGGGGGGGGTGGGTTGTGGGTAAGAGGGTGTTATGATATTTTTATCTTTCCCAGGATTGCATATGAACTCTCTGATTGAAGCTCTAGTCTTGCTGCTGATATTGCTGTGCGGAGAATAAAAAATGATTCTAGGATCAAGCTATGAAATTAATTTGGATGCATGTGAAGCTGTGGATGCATCAGTCATGCTAAGATTACTTTTCAACAACTATCTGCTCTTTTTTTCCCACTTAGAGGTGTTTCTTTTGTTTCAGCAGGTTTCCCATGGTGCTATTCAGTTCACAGCATATGAGGAACTCCGTAAGGTTATTGTTGATATCAAGTCTAAAGACAGCAAAACTAATTCTCAATTTGATGATAAGTTGTTGGTAAGTCTCTGCACTCCATATTACTTATCAAAAAAGTCTCTGCAATCCCTGTTCTTTTGGTATATTGTTCCCTTTAACTGTATGAATGTGCATGTACTAGAGGTATCAATTTACACTCCGGGCTAATATAGTTTGACATTGGTCCCTTTTGGCCATCTGGGAATTTGTTATCCAGTTATGGTGAAGAATTTACTGCACCAGATGAGAGAATTTGAGTTCTAGGTTAATAGAGAGCCAGTTTTTGTTTTCCATCAATACAAATGAGTTTGAGTTTATGGTTTTATTGGAAAGGTGAGAGAATATACACCCAGGTAAGAAGATGAATGGGATTTTTTAGTTTGTTTCTGTCGATATTTGCTAAGCCAGTATATGATCTTTATCAGAGCACGGTTTATGACCTGAATTATATTATTATTTTATCTGTAGTTTAATATCTTTATTATTACATCACTTACAGGAATAAGTTTCCATTATAGTGTGCCTGAAGTATTTGGAAATAGGACTTTTATGGGTTGTTTACTCAAGTATTTTAAGTTCACATAGACTCAATTCTGAGAGAAGTTTAGGTTTTGGGACTGCTGGCACGACTCAGATCACGAATAGCATTGCAATTTAGTTACTTTCTCATTTGGCTCCCAAAGTATAGTTTCTTGGTTAGTGATATTAACAAACTGCTTTTATTTGTATCTCATTTTTTCTCTTTTTGCTAGAAATCAGTCGATTATGCTATTCTGGGTGCATCGTCAAAAATTGCCGCCATTCTTCTGACATATCCGTTCCAGGTAGGCATTTCTCTTAGGTACTGATAAGTCCTCAAATTTGCTGATTTCATTTGTAATCTGATTATTGCTTCTTATTTGGTTGGTTGGCTTGAATTTCAGGTTATACGAGCTAGATTGCAGGTATGACAATTTTTAAATTCTTTTATTCCTTTTCGATTCTATATATGTCATAAAATACTCAACTTTTATAAGGCAGAAAACTTCTTACCCCGAGAAATACGGCATGGCCTTTAAGTTTACCTGGCTTCACTATTAATGACTGGAAGTTGGTCATATCTGTTTCCCTCTACAGCAACGACCTAGTAGTGAAGGAATTCCAAGATATATGGATAGCTGGCATGTTGTGAAGGAAACTGTGCGGTAAGTATGAAGGTCAGCCCTCATTTGGGGAGGTTTAGATAGTGAGTTGAAACGAGATGGGATGAAAGTTGAATAAAATATTGTTAGAATATTATTTTTGTTTTGGGATTTGAAAAAGTTGAATTATTTATAATATTTCATATGAAAGTTTGTGAAAATTGTAATAATTAGATGAAATGAGTTGGGATGAATTTTGAATCCAAACCTTCCCATTTTTTCCAAAGATGGAAAGCCAAAAATGAAGTAAAAATGCAATGCTTTTTTCATTTTTTGGTAAAAAATAATAGATTGGTCATACTTGACAAGTTGGTAATACAGCTTATGTTATAATCTTGAGGGAGTGTCTTAACTTGAACTTTTATTAGTCCAAATCCTTCACCAAGAAAAGTGGTGAAGCCAAAGAGAACCTCTAAGTGTTTGTTTCTCCAAATACACCAGATGAGGCCCTCTTTTAGTAGATGATGTTTCTATTAGTCAACACTACAATCTGATTCGTTTTCTTGAAGATACTAAAGTGAATAAAGTGCTATTAATTTCAAGTTGTTAATGTCACAGTTTTTTGGCCCATTTCAATTGGGAACAAACTTTAGCTGTTTAAGCCATTGAGACCTTCTGCTTCTTTTTTTCTTTTTAAATCCCTGATATTTTCTCATCTCCAAAGCTAATTTTTTTCTATTGGGGCTTGCAGGTTTGAGGGTGTCAAAGGTTTTTACAAGGGCATTACACCAAACCTCCTGAAAAATGTTCCTGCTGCGTCAATAACATTTATCGTGTATGAAAATGTCCTAAAGTTGCTAAAAATGACAAGAAGGAAGGAGTGAAAAATTTTGTTTGCTCTCATCTCCTTTAAATTCTCTGCAGCTACAGTGTACTTTGACATGTTTGAGGCTCAAAGTGGTAATAAAAAGTTTTGGCATGCTCACTAACCTCAGTAAATTATCTTAAGTGCATCTTTTGGTTTCTATTTCTTTTTTGCCCCTGCGTTTTACCCTCACTTTGAATGTTTAATTGGCTGGATATTTTCTTTATTGCTTAATGAATTGTATTGTGTGGATATTAATAATGGGCTCTGACAGCATGATATGTCTCCACTTGCCTTATTTTCTGTTATGAGTTGTATATATCTACTTCCTTATTTAGATAGCTGACGTTCCATACTTAGATTTTGTACATAGTCATGGTTTCCTTTCTTGTAAATAGATTTAATTCTTGTAATTTAGCCTTGATTTCAGCCTTGTATCTTGCACACTTGTGCTTATATAATGAAAGGAAATCCTCACTAAGGAGGTATTGAATCATCTTGACATGGTATCAAGAGCCAGACCTTAAGAAATATTTCTGGTTCATTCTCGTGGGATTTTTTTTCTGGTTGGAGGCTAGTGTTGACTCTGTCGGCACTTTCTGTGAGTTGTTTGCTTGTGGCTAGGCTGCGATTATTTTTTTTCTCAGTGGTGGGTGTCAGTTTTCATCCCGTCGGCATTGTCTGTGCTGGTTTCTTGCTGTTGTTGTCGCTGGGCTGTGCTATTTCTTGGAGTTTTGTAGCTGTCGGCAGTTTCTGTGACAGATTTGGGCTTCTCGGCAGTCTCTATGTAACTTTCGACAGTTTCTGTGCAGGAGTTGGGCTTCTCGGCATTTCTGTGAGTTTAATTGTTTGGTTTCTCGACACCTTGGCTTTGTTTGATTCACAGCAGTTCCTTTTCTTTGGTTCTCAGCAATTTTCATTTTTTTGGTGCTTAGTAGATACGTGCAATATTATTCTTGGCTGGTTTCCATTTTATGAGCATCATGTCTTTAGATTCTTTTACTGTGAAATTTATGGGTAAAAATTATTTTGCTTGGGAATTTCAATTTTGCTTATTTGTTTTGGGGAAAGATTTATGGGGTCATATTGATGGTAGTGATCCCACTCCTACCGAGCCTCCTAAGTTGGCTTAATGGACAATTAAAGATGCTAGGGTGATGACATGGATTTTAGGCTCTGTTTAGGGGTGTTCAAAATTCCGAGACTTCCGATTCCGACCTATTTCCGCTCCGATTCCGACACTAGCGGAGTCGGAATATTCGGAACTCGGAATCGGAATCAGAATATTCCGATTCCGACTAAGTCGGAATCGGAATCGGTGCCCAGGTTGGTTCCGATTCCGAATACCGAATTCCGAGTTTTTTTAAAAAAATTATGCAGCTGCAAAATGACGTCATTTTGCAGCTGCATAATTTTTTTTAAAAAACTGGAACGGCGTCGTTCCATTTAAAAGGGAACGACGCCGTTTTTCGTAACTCTCACGCCGAGTGCTCTCAAGTCTCACGGACAGGACCGGTCTCGACTCTCACTGTCACATGACTCACATTTCTTGCCTCTCAGACCATTCACAGAAGCACTGCTACCTCTCACGCCTCACGGTCTCGACTCTCACCGATTTAGTTTAGATCCCTCCACAGACCTCTCACGCCGCAGGCCCCCACCGATTAGCCGTCGCTGCACTGCGTGATTGCCGAATCCGAGCAGTTTTTTTAGTAAGGTAAATATAGGAATTATCATGAGATAAATTGTGTATTTCGAATTTTATTTAAATGGATTATTTGATGTATGGAATTTTTCTGTGAATGGTGAACGACGTTGTGATTCTGTGAAATGATTATCTATTGAGGAACCGTTTTGCATTTTCAGTATTTTTTTTGTTTGTGATTTTGGACATTGAAGGCAACCTGTTTGTAGAAATGTCACAAAGAAAATGTTGGGCTATTTTCAGCCGTGGTTTCACTGGTTTGGTGGATGTTGGGGTCCACTTTATATATCTACATTATCATATATATGTCCTAATTTTTATATATATATATATAATATCCGAATATAGTATAGACTATGGTTATATACTTATATCTCGGCCCAGGACCCCCAAAATTGATACGTTTGGTTCCTGAAATAGATGGCTTCTCCCTAGATAGCCACCCTCCAGGTAAATGCAAAATGCTAGTGTAAACTCTCCAATCTTTCATATAATATATTTTAAAAGACTTCAATTATTCATTATTTAAATTATAATATCATCAATATAATCGAGATCACAAAATCTAAGATCAAAAACAACATTTTTCTTATTCCCCTTGGTGTTTATGGACATTGATACGAGAATCATGTGCCATATCCGAGCTTCATCTTGATGAGAATATTCAAATTCTAAGGCTTAAAGGGTGTGGCAGTAGGTATTTGAGAGCCTCTAGGGAGTAGAAAGTTTGAAGTATCAATAACAAATATATATGTAAAGAAGACCATGTGAGGTTTAAACATCAAGAGATTCTTCAATACTACTTAAGCCTTAAGGTCAATACCTCAAGGCTATCTCTTGAGGCTTCCCTCTAAAGTTTATTATTAATAATTTACTTTGGGCTCATTAGAGAGCACTGGGACCTACAGGCTATATAGCATGGACATGTTTGTGAGGAGTTAATCCCAGGTTGTGTGTAAGACATCAAGAGGCTTAGTAGCTATAGGCAACTGGCGTATTTTGCTTGTGATTAAAATGAGATGCAGTAGAGGCTAATTTTCCTCTACTGTCTAGCCGTCATTCATAACCCTATATTATATATGGTATATTATAACCTGGTTGAAAATTATATTGAGATAAAGATATATGTGTATTATATTATATATGGTATATTATAACCATATGGTATATTATATTTTCCTCTACTGTCTAGCCGTCATGAGATAAAGATATATATTATATATATATAACTTGGCTGAAAATTATCATGAGATAAAGATATTGAAAACTATATATATATATATATATTATAACTTGGCTGAAAATTATCATGATATAAAGATATATAGGAATATATATATATATATATATATATATATATATAACTTGGCTGAAAATTATCATGAGATAAAGATATTGAAAACTACAGCAATCTAATAATAAAAAAGACACCTTAAATTGTTCTAGGTATCACTAGAAGGAACTAGAAGGATGATCATGAGCCTCATTCACCATGCAAGAATTTGTAGTAATGATCTTTGGCAGATTCTTTTATTGTTTTTTTAATAAACTTATTAATTTGGTCTTCTATAAATGTGTCAGATTTGAAGCTATGGAGGAAGAACCATATGGGACCCCAGAACAGGATCAAGATGTCACAATGTCATCCCCAGCACCGAGATCGAGACCCTCTTCCAGAATACAAACTTCATGTGCAAGTAGTCGATTCCCACTCTCGGTAAATATAGAAGATGAAGATACATTTAATGAGGAGACTGAGATGGGTATTGGGGATAAGCCGGATGTACCACCTCCATCTGCGAGTGCCAAGCCACCACGTCTACGATCAAATAAAAAAAGATCGTGGACGTGGGAACATTTCACCAAGGTTGACGGTGATCCCTCGGAACCGCACGCGGCTTGCAACCATTGTGGCCAAGAAGTTGGATGTCATTCAAAGAAACAAGGCACTACTGGATTGATATCACATCTAAATGGTTGCCAGAGGTATAAGATAGCGAAGGGATTGGCGGCCAAAGATCAGACAACGCTGAGTTATGAAACTTCTACTGCGACTGATGGTACACAAGTTAAGAAAATGGTTATCCCTCAATACAGTGAGAAGTTGTTGAGAGATGCACTTGCCGAGATGATCATTGAAGATGAGATACCTTTTATGACAGTTGAAAAAAGAGGGTTCCGCAAGTTTGTCAAGCTCATTGAGCCACGATTCCCAATGCCGTCACGGTATACAGTGATGCGGGATTGTATGAAAAGGCATTTAAAAGAGAAGGCTGAGATGAGACAAATGTTTGTGAGGACTGGCCAGAGAGTCTCATTTACGACTGACACATGGACGTCTATACAGAATGTTTCCTACATGTGTATTACAGCACACTACATTGACAATTCATGGATTTTAAAAAAACGGATTATTGGATTCAAAGAAATCAGTGATCATAAGGGTGCATCAATTGGGGCGGCAATGGATGATTGCTTGAAAGATTGGGGAATTCAGAAAGTTTTGTGCATTACAGTTGACAATGCTAGTGCCAATGATACTGCAATCGAATGGTTCAAGCGGAATACGAGAGTGAGAGATGATGTCATCTGGGACTATGAGTTTATCCATATTTGTTGTTGTGCTCACATAATCAACCTGATTGTGACTGAGGGCTTAAAAGAGGTTGATGATTCCATTACCAAAGTCCGCAACATTGTGCGGTATGTGAGGGCTTTTCCCCAACGGCTGAAAAAATTCAGGGCAATAGAAGAACAACTTGGGATAAAACATTCACGGACGCTGTGCTTGGACATTCCCACTCGATGGAACTCTACATATATGATGTTGGATGTGGCACAGAGGTACCAGAAAGTATTTGAGCGGATGGAGGTGGAAGATGGGGCCTTAAGTATGCTTTGCTGGAGCCTGCCGGAAAGGGGCTCGGTCCGCCGGACACATGATTGGACGAGTGTAGGATTTTTTGTCACATTTTTGCAGATTTTTTATGATATTACAATGAAAATATCTAGATCCGCATACACGACTGCAAACTTGTGGTTCAGTCAGATCTCGACACTACACCACCACTTGGAAGATGGTTGTGATGACCCTAGCGGACTTCTATCTAGTATGGCTCAGAGGATGCTGTCCAAATATAATAAATATTGGGGGCAAGTTGAGAAGAAAAATAGATTACTCTTTGTGGCTGTGATCCTTGACCCCCGAATCAAGTTGGCCGTGATAGAATATTGGGCTAATTCCGTCCTTGGGGCAATGAAGGCTGCATCGTTTATTACATCGCTTAAAACTGATCTCGATGACTTGTACATCCATTACAAAAATAGTGGACATCCTTCATCTTCAGCGGGTACCTCACACGTGACTCCGACACCTCCCTCTGATGACTTTAGCCCAGTAGGTGCATTGCCTCGACGCCGTAGGAATTACGACATCATGAATGAGTATCATCAGCTCGTTGCGTCGAATAATATTATGTGGTGTACTTCAGAGTTTGAACGGTATTTTATGGAAGAGGTCGAGGCACCTAGTCCTGCATTTGAGATATGCATTTGGTGGAAGGCCAATTCTGTCAAGTATCCAATCCTTTCCCGTATTGCCCGAGATGTGCTAGCCATTCCTATTACGACAGTTGCATCTGAGTCGACGTTTAGCACTGGAGGTCGAGTGTTGGATGCTTTCCGGAGTTCTTTGTCACCGTCAACTGTGGAGGCCCTCGTTTGCACACAGAACTGGATCAGTGATACACCCCTTGGACTAGATAGCATTGGCATTGACGATGAGAGCTATAGGCTTGAAGATGGTAACCTTATTTTACTTGTTTTTTTATTATTGATTATTTTAATTATTTTTATGATTATACTAATTTATTTAATTTATATTTTTTTATCATTTCACAGATGTAATTGTGAACCCCAGTATAGTTGCTGATGACTGATGGAGTATGGATAAAGATAAGTTGATATCAGAATTAACTTATTCCGTCCTTGGTATTAATGGTAATTAAATTTTACTTTTACTTGGTTACATTTTCTGAATCAATATTTGGTTACATTTATTGATTGAATTTTTTTTTTCTTAATTTCATGTACTTCAAATGACCAACTACGATGCTGCAAATGATGTTTCTTTTTTGGTTGAATCAAAATGTTTGTTCTTATGGACTGTTTAATCAAACTTTAAACTCGGCTGTTATTTCTATTATTCATTGTTTATGATCTTCTGAATTATGTATAATTAGCTCCTAGCTAGCTATAAAGGAAATATATAGTCAGACTTTTAATGAAAATTATATCAATCTAAATTTTAAATATGAAGATAATAATATTAATACGCAGATCGGTATGTAAATTCATTTGTATGTAACAAAACTCATGAGCCGAAAATGCGAAGGGAGCTAGCTAGATCATGAGCCGCCTATATATATACACACACACACAGATATATATATATATATATATAAGTACTATATCTCCCGTAATGCAAGTCTCCTTAATTAGTAAATTAAGCATAAATGGTAAAAGAGAAATGCTATGTACTAATTTCAAAAGTACAAATTCAAGTCTTTTATAAAAAGACTGACTTCATTATAAAAAAATTTATATAACACTGAGTGACTGATCAAGAACTATATTTTTAATCTAAGAATTTTACTACATATAAATTATAAACAGAGTCGTGTATTAATCTACATATAAATACTGATTTCTTTATATTTAAAATTTAAATTAATACTATTTCAAGTTAAAATTTACTTTTTGATTAATCACATTAAACTAATACATATATTAGTATATAATTAAATTTAAAATAAGATAAAACCTATCATACTAAATAAGTCAGAATTCGGAATTCCGGAACCGATCGGAATTCCGAATTCCGACTCATGTTCGGATTTCGGAAGTCGGAATTCCGATTGGGAGTCGGAATTCCGACTTTCGAACATAGTCGGACTCCGATTCCAGTCGGAATCGGAATCGGAGCTCGATTTCGATTCCGACAAAAGTCGAAATCGGAAGTCGGAGTTCGGAGCACACCCCTAGCTCTGTTGATCCCCTTATTGTTCTCAATCTAAGGCCTTATAAGATTGCTCAATCTATGTGGGAATACTTACGGAAAGTATATAATCAGGACAATACTGCCCGGAGTTTTCAATTAGAATACGAGATTGCCAGTTACACTCAGGGTGATCTCTCTATTCAAGATTATTTTTCTGGCTTTAATACTCTGTGGGGAGAGTTTACTGACATGATTTATGCCAAGGTCCCGTAAGCTTCTCTCTCTGTTGTGCAGGCCGTTCATGAACAAAGTAAGCGTGATCAGTTTTTAATGAAGTTACGACCTGAATTTGAGGCCACTCGCTCCAATTTGATGAACCGTGATCCTGTGCCCTCTTTGGATTTTTTTTTGGGGAGTTACTTCGTGAGGAGCAGCGTCTTGCCACCCAGGCCACTTATCAGCATGACAAAATGATACCCAATGTTGTGGCTTACGCTGCTCACGGGAAAGGCAAGGGACGGGACATGCGGAACGTTCAATGCTTCAACTGCAAGGAATACGGACATATTGCTGCCTACCATGCCAGAAAATCTTGCAACTACTATAAGAAGCCGGGCCATATTATTAAAGATTGTCCTACTCGTCCCCAGAATCGTCAGGTTAATGCTTATCAGGCTACTGTGGGATATACATGACCATTCCACCTGGTTTGTCCTCTTCTTCTCCTTCAGATGTTTGTAAGTTGAAACGCTCGTTATATGGGTTGAAACAAGCTCCTCGTGCATGGTTTGATAAATTCCGCTCCACTTTGCTTCAATTTTCCTTGCAGAGTCAATATGACTCTTCTTTATTTTTCTGCAAAACATCGATTGGAATTGTTCTTCTTCTGGTTTATGTTGATGATATTGTTATTGCTGGGACGAATTCTGTCTTGATCACCCAACTGCAGCAGCATCTTCAAGCCTCATTTCATATGAAGGACCTTGGTCCTCTTACATACTTCTTGGGGTTGGAAGTTCATACTGATCTATTTGGCATTTTTTTGAATCAGCATAAATATACTCAGGATCTGATTACTTTGGCTGGTCTCCAGGATATTTCTTCTGTGGATACTTCTTTGGAAGTAAACACGAAATATCGTCGGGACGAGGGTGATCTCCTCTCTGATCCTACTCTGTATCGACAATTAGTGGGGAGCTTGAACTATTTGACTATTACTCGGCCTGATATTTCATTTGCTGTCCAGTAGGTTAGTCAGTTCATGCAGGCTCCCCGTCATCTACATTTTGCTACTGTTCGTTGTATTATTCGCTATCTTCGCGGCTTTCCTAGCCGTGGCCTGTTCTTTCCTACTGGGACTTCTCTTAATCTTGTGGCTTACAGTGATGCTGATTGGGCGGGATGTCCTAATACGCGACGCTCTGTTATAGGCTGGTGCATGTTTCTTGGTGACTCCTTGATCTCTTGGAAGAGTAAGAAACAGGATCGTGTTTTCAAATCTTCCACTGAATCTGAATACCGTGCGATGTCTGCTGCTTGCTCTGAGATTCTTTGGCTTTGTGGTCTCCTCGCTGAGCTTGGTTGTGCTCAGTCTGATCCTACTCCTCTCCACGCTGACAACATTAGTGCCATTCAAATTGCTGCCAATCCCGTTTTTCATAAATGCACGAAACACATTGAGGTGGACTGTCATTCCATTTGGGAAGTATTGGACACTTACGTCATTTCTCTTCCTCATATTTCTACTGACCTCCAGATTGCTGATGTATTTACTAAGGCCATGACACGACACCGTCATCAGTTTCTTGTGGGCAAATTGATGCTTCTTGACCGACCAGCATCAATTTGAGGGGGGATGATAGCATGATACGTCTCCACTTGCCTTATTTTCTATTATGAGTTGTATATATCTACTTCCTTATTTAGATAGCAGACGTTCCATACTTAGACAGATTTTGTACATAGTCATAGTTTCCTTTCTTGTAAATAGATTTAATTCCTGTAATTTAGCCTTGATTTCAACCTTATATCTTGCACACTTGTGCCTATATAATGAAAGGAAATCCTCACTAAGGAGGTATTGAATCATCTTGACAGGCTCATCATTATGAGGCTGAATAGTGATGTCTAGTTGACTGCACTCTCTGCAAGTTTGGTTTGAATTCTATTAAGGTGATTAATAGCTTTGTTGATTAAGTTGTTACCTGGATTTCAACACGTCCACTAAAGCATGAAATTCCAGGCCATTGTCAATTGCCTATCTCTTTTCATCTATTCATTTATTTTGTAAGGTAAGACTCCTTCATTGAACTACTAACATGACACGTGGAAAACTTGTTTTGGCTGAAAACCAGATTATCCCTTCATTAGCTCAGATACAATTGAAGAGATTTCAACACTTACTACATTTAAAGTGTGATATAGTCGTGCTCTAGTTGAGATTTCTTTCTGTTGTCAGTGATGATGCCGGTGACAATTACATGGCACAATCTCATCTATAATGGGGCAAAATGGAGATAAAGTACTCCAAATTACCTGCCTTCCTGCCCCCCACTCCACCTCACAAAAGTAGGACCAACGATGAGAACCACAATATAGATTGCGAGGCTGCACAGAAGCTGCATTTATTTAATCACGGTTAATACACAGTTGACTCAAAAGTTCAACTTGTACTTCCCTTGCATATTGATACTTGTGCTTCACAGCAGTTTATCGAAGAAGAAATAGAACTGTGGCTTGTACGGAAGAATTACAAGAAATACAACATGCTTCTTGATGGCCTCTGCTGAATATCCTTCTTGAAGACTACCAGTGTGCTGGCAGCTGTGACCTTTAAGACCAAGTGCACACGTGTGGATGAAGGTAGATTTCTAATTGGCATTTAGTTAATCAATATTTTTGTTCCTAAAAACTTGAATGAATGACGAAGGGATGCAAGGTGTTAGCTTACCAATTGCCAAGATAGCTGCTGTGGATTTGGTTGATATATTTTTATTTTTGTAAGTTGAAAGAGCAATGCTACTCTTTATTATTAGTCACAAAGATTGATGTGACACATTTGAAATAGTTCCATAGGTCAAATATTAAAAAAAAGTCACTTAAAATAGAACACATCAACTAGTAACCCTGGAGATGACAAGCTTTAAAATGAATAACGTTTCTCATGCTAAAAAGTTTGTTGGCCTGTTTAAATGGCATTGGAGCCTGGTTTCCCAGAATCGAAATTGATCATATACTATTTGTACTGTAACTTTTCTATTGTCATCGATTTGCAAACCCTTAGCGGTTATGCATTCAAAACGGCCTTTTGGTGGTTATTTCCTCGGGCAGCTCGAGGAACATGGCCCAGACCAATGTCCAATATTTTGTCTCCAGTGCACCATTTTGTTTTTATTGATATGTGTTGTACTGATTGTAACTGGATATTTTTTTTGGAGCTCTCCACTCCCTCTTTTTGTATTTTGTATTTTTTTTTAGTTTAATGAAATCTTATTCATGAAAAAAGAAAAGAAAAAGAAAAAGATGTTGTAACTTTTCTGTCTTTATTACATAAAGGCATAATACTATTTTGAGTTTGATGGAAACAATTGGGAGAGGTGGCATTTATTCAAAATCACATTGGTCGGTTCCCTAGGTGTATGGATGCTTCAAGATTCTATAAACAATATTTTTAAACATGGTTTTTTAAACACGAGAAAATCTACTGATCCTTGGTAATTTTCCTGATGAAGAAAAGAATTTCATCTGAGACTTCTTCAGCTTTCTCCTGTTGGATAAAATGGTGCCCATCTAGGAAAACAACTTCGACATTGGGGACAAGTTCCTTGAAAACATCCCCTGTCACATATTCCCTTGTACCAAAAGATTCGGAATTCAAATCCTTGTCACCTGCTATGAATTTTGTTGGGACAGTAATTTTTGATCCTTGCCATGGTGCCATAAGCTCCCAGTTCCTGTCACATGTTGAAAGAAAGTAGTGAGTACAAACGGAGTATTGGTATGGGCAATGATTTTAATCTGTATATGTGACAGTATGAGAGTTGAGTTTTACATTTGAATCATAATAGTGTGTAATTGTTACAATATACAATTTTATAAGCATTATTTAATGGGATTTGCTCTTGTTCACCCACATTAGCATTTCCCATTTTCCCTCCCAAGATATCGAATTAAATTTTCAACTTCGTTTCCTTAATATTAGCATACCATTGAACTTTTTTTTAGTGTTTTTTAGTTCATGCCTTTTAGTGTTGTAACCAATGGATTCATAAAGCTTATTGAATTTTAAAAGAATTTAAAGAATCTTTAAGTTATGGCTCTTGGGGAGTATAGTTTCTTTGACACTATATAAATGGTTCTTGGTCTTTCTCTCAACTTGAGCAGAGTTTGGGAAGCTGAAATACTTTTCTTGTGTACTCTTGCTAAACTAGCATTTATATAGAAATGAGGAAGATCTCTTTGCTAAACTCCTCTCTTCCCGAGAATCGATACATTTCATCACTAACATACAAATATAACAAAGGAATGGAAGAGAAGACCAAGTGCTCAATTAGATGTTGGAGATCAAAGTGTTGAGATTGTGACACTCTTTAAGGCTTTGTTGATTGCTTAATTACTCAAGATATATTAACTTTATTAGTTATATTCTTTTTTATTTAATAATTTTAACTATTTTTGAGCATCATGCAATTTTTTACAACTAGATACCATATTCTGAAGGTTCGATATTTTATTCATGTTTTTAACTGACCACCCCCCTTCCACCTCCCCCGGGAAAATATACACACACACAAACTAGAGTAACAGAAGTTTCTACACTTACAGGTCCATGGCACGATAATAATTGAGAGGACCTGTGAAGCCAGATTCCTGGAACTTGTCTGCGTAGACCTGAAGTTCCTCTTCAGTAATCCATTTTGGCAACACCGATGGGGTCTCCAGATAATCAATTATCTCCATACCTGGAGGAGCGAACAGAGCATCTGTCTTGGTTAGGAGCAAGAACTTCTTCATCACTGTTAGATAATCATACCTTGCAAATGCCCTCTCTGCTCTTCCAGGTTCCTAGTTAACCAAACATCAGAACATCAACAAGTTAGTCACATATATGATACCTTATATATATGCATAGTATTTATATGCAAGTACACACACAAACATAAACCATGGTACCTGGAACTGACAGATGTAAAAACCATCACCGAACATTGTTCTGAAAAATTCAGCTACTTTAGAACTTGGAGATCTGTTGAAGTATGGGGCAGATAGAGTAACTAGCCCCTTGACTCTGTCAGGCCTCAGCAAGCTCAAATGCCACCCAACATTTGCCCCCCAATCATGTCCCACCACAAATGCCTTCTCATTACACAATATCAGGACGAAGATACAGAGTTGACAGTCCCATAAAGACGCATGTATGAAAGAAAATGTTAAGTAAACTCCGATTATGTGGTACTTTTATCCTATAACAACATTTCACATAATTAAAGTTATTTACGTAAGCATAATTTTAATTGACATGACATCTTATGATAAGATAAGAATACATCGTTTCATACTCCAGGAATATCTAGTAATTACTCACACCTAAACGATACCTGTTGTTCACCTAAATGGTCCAAAAGGCCTATGAGGTCGCCCACAAGATGTATCATGGTGTAGGAGCTGGGACTTGGCGGGGAGTCAGAGTCACCATAGCCTCTCATGTCAGGTGCAACCACATGATAACCGTGATTTGCCAGAAAAGTGATTTGGTGGCGCCATGAATACCAAGTTTCTGGGAACCCATGAAGAAGAAGCACTAGTGGTCCTGCCCCTTGCTCTGCTATGTGCATCCATATTCCATTGGTTTTTATACTTTGGTGATTTACCTCACTCATGCTTTCTCACTTTTTGGAAATCTCACAGAGCAGGAGGAGATAGTGGTGCTCAATCCTATCAATGGCGGCCAGGCTGCTTGAAGAACTGTATTCAATTATGAAGTTTGTAAGTTTTGTAGTCAAAGTCAAATATGATGACTTTAGCATTAGCCGAATGGAATGGGGTTCCGTAGCCAAACGGTGGATTCCCCCTTGCCTGGAAGATTACAATTGGAAACCCGAAAATATCGCTGTATTTAAATAATAATAATAATAATAATTAATGACTCGGTCTCAGGGAGTTTTTTATTTATTGACTCGGTCGGTCATCTTCTAATAAAGCTTTGCTGCATCATGTTTTCATACAACCTAGAAGAAAAATGTTATATGGTTGGACGGTGCCACGTTAACACAGTGATGGTCGCGTGAAGAGAAATCTAGTTTTATGGATTCAGTGACATTTATTTTACCCAAAATTTGACATTTTCATTTAGACAGTGCCTCGTCATCACTGTTCAATGTGTCCATTGCACCTCAGTGACGAAGATTCCATTATTGATTAGACATGTTTACCATCACAAAGCGACTCCAAAGTTGCAAAGGCTCAGCGACCTGCAACCCCCTTTGTCGGACAAAGTTTCCATTAAATGCTAAAAAATCTTGTTAGGACTTAATTTCGAATTTTTTTATTTTTTAATACATTATTGAAAGAGAAAGTGAGGCAGGATGACTGACGTGCCCAAAGGAGTTCAACTGATATTTGCATTCACTAATTTTTTTTAGTCACGTAGCATCTTTTCCCAACTTATGTTACCATCTCTCGTGATGAATTATAAGAGTTGAATGTACGAGAAAGGGATCAACAACATTAGACCGTAAGATTATTGACATTGTAATTTTCAAATGATACAAATTATTTGAATGTTTGTTTTAAGAATGTGTGATTTCATTTCTCATTACTGTTCAGCTTTAGAATGGATAATTAATATGTTTCAACTGACTATTGAAAAATGATTTAGTAATATGGAAATGATACCATTACCACTGATAACTACAGGTTTACCACCCGTCTTATGTGGATTTTTTTTTTTTTTCATTTTTGCCTGCCATAAATGCCTGTCTCTGCCTTTGTTTTCTAAAGCTCCTGTTAGGTGATGTGATTGCTGTCAATCCTATCCCTCCGTCATTTTCAAGTTTCGTTTTAAATTTGAAATTCAAAATCATTCAGTGGCTGAGCCAAGAATTTATTGAGGGCTCAAATAAAATTAAAATAATATATATAAAATATTTATATTTTATTTTTATATAATTTTTTTTACGATATATAATAATTTAATAAAAAGATTTATAATAAAAATAAAATATTTTTAATATAATTTATGCATTAAAAAATTATTTGATATGTCAAGTAGGGGTAAAAACCGACCTATCGGCGCGGTTTTTCGTCTAAAATTGAAACCGCACCGATGGAAAAAAATGACACAAATCTCAATCGAAACCGGCTGGAGAATGGGGAGGAAACCGTCATCCTCGGTCTCGGCGTAACTTCGGTCTGTTCGTCGGTGTCATCAGTTGCTGTGTGCGCAGTGAGAGAGAGCGAGAGAGGACGATGATGCCGCGGTGATTGAGATTTTTGAGAGAGAGAGATATATGACGCCGTGAGGTGAGATTAAAGAGAGAGAGAGGGAGGGAGCTGGCCTTGCGTGGCTGCATGCGTCTTGAGAGAGAGAGAAAGCGAGAGAGAGCGAGAGAGAGAGGAGGGGGGCGGCGGCGCCAAAATGTCTGAGACTGAGAGTAAAAGAATAGAAATGGGGAAGAAGAGGAAGGGAACGTGCGTTGTGTTAACCCTAGGGTTAAACGGCGTCGTTCCTTTTATTATTTTTTTCAAATACTAAGTCCTAAAACGATGTCGTTTCACTTAAGTTTAAGTGAAACGGTGTCGTTTCATTTATGTATAATTTAAAAAAAAAAGATTTAAACTATCGGTCGATTCAGCGGTCCGGCCCAGGTTCAAACCGAGACCGAACTGCTGGACATCAGTTTTTCATAAAATCTACCATGCGCCGACTGGTTCTACTCCGGTTCCAACCAGTTCCGATCTCCAGCGGCCGGTCTGAGTTGGTTCCGATCGATTTTTCGTTAATTTGTACAGCCCTAATGTCAAGAATAATATATCATTGATGTAATATAAAAATATCCATACAAATATATTAAACAAAAAAAATACAGAGTGTCTAAAATTGTAACTTGCGTTCTTTTAAACAAAAGAATATCAAGTATTAAATATAAATCAAAATTCTTAACTATTTCTCTTTCAATATAGACAATGGAAAGAGGTTAGAAATACTACTGGTTATAGTTATCATTTTTATTTTATTTTATTTATAATAAAAATATGTATTTTATTTTATATGAGATGTGTTTTATTTATTTCATTTTTATATCAGATTAAATTTTATGGAGAGGCCAAAATATTTTTTAAAGGAGGGGCCAATATATGATAAATTAATATTATTTTATTAAATCAAAAAAATTAATATATATATTTTTCAAATTTCTAGGGGGCTTCCCGCCCCAATGTGGCTCTGCCACTGCCACTACTCTATTGTGAACCAACCAGAAAGCTTTTCTCCTCTGCTCATCCTTTCCCATCATGGGAACAACATTCTCCTCTGCTTCATCGCGAACCATCCAGGTCGATACCCGAAGCCTGCCTCCTCTCCTGTCGTGGCAAAACGTTCTCCTCCGCTCCATCACGAACCAAATAGGCCGAACGATACCCCAAGTCGAGCCTCCTCTCCCACCATGGGAACAACGGCACCGTCAAAGGTGAGATACCCATTCCCAAATTTCTCTCCCCCATTAAAGATCTCTCTCTCTCTCTCTCTCTCTCTCTCAAAAGCCTTGGTGTCACTCCCAGGTGGAGCCTCCTTTCCCCTTGGAGTTATGCCTCTTGCGGTGTAGCTACCGTTCAACGACACCTTCAAAAGTGAGGGTACTATCTAACTCCCACCAAATTTCTCTGTCTAACTCTCTCTCTATCTCGAGTTAGTGAGATTTGGGTGAAATCACACTAGGGTCCGCTGCCACCACCCCGCATAGTTGTCCACACTCTTGAGCCGCCATGTAAGCTTCACAACTTTCCTCTCTACAATTTTATTTTCTTGAATGATTAGTTGGATTGTTGTATACTACTATGGTTTATACTAAAGTTTATGAAAAAAATACTTGTTAATAGAAGGAAAAATGTTGGAAAGGAATGTTTGATCATGATTAATATTTCGGTATACTACTGTGGTTTATAAAAATCACTTGGTAAGCTTAGGGACACGCATTATTGTTCATAATAGAAGGAAATAAATGTTTGATTATGATTAGTATTTTGGAAAACAAGTCATGCAAATGTGTAAAAGATGATTGAAAGTCAGTCCAATGCATCTATTGTTTTAAAACACATTCATTGTTTTTAGAATAAACATATGGAAATCAAGTTTATCATCAAACATTACAGGACTTGTCCCTTATAACATAAGTGAAACCCGATTTTGGGACCTCTTCTTTCTATCCACATCTTGTCACTCTCACAATTCAAAGCAAGCTTAGCGAAATTATGTGCAACCATATCTAAACACAAAACACACTTCCCATTTAGATTTTCCATGGATTCTAGTGTCTTCTACAATCTATCCACACTTGGTTAAATCATCATCTCTACTGTTATTTACTTGAATTATATTCATTGCATCACCCTCAAATACAATTCTTGAAAATTCCAGCCAAAGTTTTAAATATTGTTTCCATGACTATTTTAGTTAAGGCACTGGAATGAAATATTTTAGAACATGTACCGTTTCAAGATTAATTATATATAAATATTTATATGTATATATAAGCTAACAACTAATAGAATAAATACATGTATGTGTATGTGTGTATCATGTATATGTGTATATATATGGAAGAATTAAAAATTTATAAAATGAATATATGTTGAAAAAATCACAAACTTGAGTTGAGACACAAAGAAAGAACAAAAAATAATAGATAAATTATTAAAAAAATAGAGAGAATGATGGGACACATTTAAAGTTACAAAAAGTTTAAAATTATATAAATATATTTTATATTTTAGAATTAGTTCAATGCCATATGAATTTAAAATTTACAAAAATAATATCTAAGTACAAGAAAATTACAAAAACAAGTTGAAATGGAATGAAAACCAAAATGCCAATTCCAACTGGAATGGCCAAAACGGACCAAAATGACTATAATTTGGAGCGAATAGGAATGAGGTGATATAGTATATCGGATACCACACCAGAGTGAAAAATTTTGGCCGTATCAGCTAGTATGGAACAGATTTAAAAACATTGATCCTAACTCAATAGCTAATTCTATTGCTCTCCTCAAAGTAAAAGCTTCATTATAACTAGTAGATAACAAATAATTATCTCTATGCCATCTTATATTAATATGGATTTAATCTCATTCCTAGCCAAACCTTTTTTTTTTTTTCACATCCACTGCTGCATCTTAATTAATGTTCACCTCATATGCCATCTAGCATTGCTTCATGCATTCATGGAATCCCCTTGTATCACCAACACATATTCTTGAGCATGCTGAAACTCATCAAGAATTGAAGTGGCTGCTACAATAACTATCTTCAGGACTTTCAAACTGATTCCTGAACACAAAAGCATTTAGGAATGTCCCAAATCCTAAACATAATTATTGTAACTTGATTGAGCTCCTTTTTTAAGCTTCTCAATTAGTTTCTACCATAAAACTAATTTATACAAATGTCATATTCATTGAACCTATAAAGATGAATGTGTCTCAACATCTTATATTCAAGAAATTTCGAGAAATTTTGTCAGCGAAAACTATTAGAGTTTAGAAACAAAAGATTGCAAGTCCCCGATATTATTTTCCAAAAAAAAAAAAAGAATCTTCTAATGATTCAGAATGAATTACCAACTAAGTCTAAAAGTAATATCAGTATAAAAATTTAAAACTTTTTCTAAGCCATCCATTGCAATAAATGAAGATATTTTAATCAAGAACTAAGCAGTGGATCTGTAACATCCAGACTCCAAAAATGTGATTTTATTATTATTATTATTATTATTATTATTATTATTATTATTATTATTATTATTATTATTATTTTGAGATATGTTTTAAGATGGTGTTTGTTTTTAATTGGGCTTCTTCTCCTATCCTGAGTATTCCCCAATTGGATTTCTAGTTTGAATAAGACCCCTAAATCGAAACCAACTCCCAACTCCCAACTTTATCTCTCTAGATCACTCACATATCCTCCCTTCTCCTTGCCTATAAAACCCCTGAGACCCTTTAGAAAATAAACACAAAAAATATCTAGAGAAAAACTCACACCAATAAGCTTAGTCTTCTGCCAGCCACCACCACCAACGGTGCCAGAAACTGTCAACTGACCTTGTGTTGTTGCACCCACTCCCTCAACTTGTGCCGTCGTGACTAGCACCTAGACCCACTGTCACAATGGGTTTCCTTCGCTTGGCCACGAGCTATGACGTGGGAACCAGGAAGCAGTGCTAAGAGATGATGATTGTAAGAATGTAAAGTTAGATGACCAAGGGTAGATCTAGTGCAAGAACTTAGTTTTCTTTTTATGATTTTTGAATAAAAAGTCACACATAGGTTCAGGTTGGGATTTTGGAAAGACAATATGTCAGTGATGTCGATAGTGTTAAACAATTATTGTATCTTGATTAGAAATGGTGAATGTAATTTTTATTTTGACAATTGGCTAGGGGACGGGGCCATTGCGAATTCAGAAGATGTTAGTGGAGATGAAAATTTATTGGTGGCTGGAATCCTAACTAATTCAAGTTGGGATGTGCCTAAATTGCAAACGTTGGTGTTGGAAGGGATGGTTGAGAAAATAATTGACTCACCTGTTCAGGTATTAGGTGGAACAGATGTGTGTATTTGGCAACCTAACCTAGATGGAAGTTTCTCTACTAAATCTGCTTGGCATCTCATTACAGCTCAGGGCCTATTTGCTTATGGAGAAAATGGCTTTGGCATAAATTTGTTTCTAGGAAAATGTCATTTGTTTAGCTGTGGATGATATCATTATTAAGCTAGGCATTTCTCTAGTTTCAAAGTGTCACTGTTGTGTTTTACCACAAGAAGAATCTATTGATCATATCATTTATAGTGGTGATTTGGTTGGTATGGTTTGGAATTATTTTGCAGATATTTTGAATGTTCGGCTCCCTCAACTCTAAAGATATAATGTTGTTATGAATGTTTGGTGGCTTCGAGCGTCGGAATCTTCTCAAGCAAGATGATGTTGTGGTATTCTGTCAATCATTATCACGTGGGAATTGTGGAGAGCACGGTGTGACGATAGAATGGAAGGAAAAAAACTGATTAAAAATGTGTGGTGCGGTGGATTAAGCTAATGTTAATTGATCTTTTTTCTCTACATTGAAAGTTTGATAGATTGCAATGGCAAGATATCAAAATTTTACAAGATTTAAATTGTCCAATTGTTCAAATTGTCAAGAAAAATATGAAAGTTGTAGCTTGGACTAAGCCGAGTAGAGGGAAGTATAAACTAAATGTTGATGGCAGTTTGCTCAGAAATCCTAGTTTAGCAGGTGGAGGAGGGGCTATTAGAGATCATTCTGGCCGAGTGATTGCGGGCTTTGCAACTCACTATGGGCAGGTCTCCAATAATGTTGCTGAAGGGAGAGCTTTGCTTGATGGTTTAAATTTGGCACAACAATTCGGTATTCGAGACATTGTGGAGTATGATTCTGAAGTTATTGTGAGATGGATTGAGGTTGATAAATGCAACTTATGGTATTTGTGGGACTATTAGGATGATATCAAAAGTTTGTTTTCTGAATTACACTGCTCCATTAGTCAAAGCCAACATGGTTGCGAACTATCTTACTAAAGAGCGTGCTTATAATCGATGTAAGTATTTTACAGGTACTGACCTTGATAGGGGAATCCTTTGCGGATTATTACATATGGATTTTTGGCGACTTCCTTATTTACAGTTGTAATTATTTTGTTCCTCAATTTTTCATTGTTAGTAATGTTTTTTATTAGGTTTGAAAATTTTTTGATCACCTGGGGTTGGGTATTCTTTCTTATTTTATGTAAACTCTCAAGTGAATGCTTTGTAACTACAGTTTTCCTCCGTCATATATAAGGGCTCTTTAATAAACTTGGGATTGGGCTGCTATGTGGGTAGCTCCGGCTCTCTTTAAAAAAAAAAGGTTACACATAGGTTTAGTTTATATTTTTTACTTTACGTTTTCAGTTTCATGTTTCAAAAACAGTTATGTTCAATTATTGGATGTTTTCAATAAATGAAATATTTTAGGATATGAATCTCTTTATCAGACAATATGTTATATACATTAATAACATCTCTATCTTACAAGAATTGGGTGTTACAGGATCACAATATCAAAGCCTAGTTAAAATGTTCTAATATGGCATCTCCAAAGATGTCTGAATGGGTTTAGCACTTCAAAAAAAATCAAAGAAGAACACATAACACTTCCACTTTATCCACTCCAACAAATAAAATATCAGACACTAAGAATTATCTATTGGTAGATAATTATCCATTGAATACCATACTTCTACTTTTTTGCTTTTAAAATTTCTCTTACCCAAGGTAGTTTTGCATAAGTGCCCCATACCAAATTACTAGTATGAGGAACTTTTCATCTTTTGAATCAAATGTAGGAAGAACTTCATAGCTACTTGACTTTAAAGAGGTTGAAGCTTTTATATTTTAAAGATGCTGGAGCTGCATGCAGATTGTATTTTAGTGCTCTCTTCATTTTATGTTAATTTGGCTAGTATGTGATTTGTTATGCGACAGCTTCGATAATGAAAAATGTCTACAATTTTGTATCAAGCTCAGCTTTTAGATCAATATATGATGATCCAATATGTCGATGTAGTGTGAAAGTGAGCCTAAAGACTTGTCATAAGGGTGCAAATAATGGCAGACATTTTTTTACTTGTAAGAATTGGCAAGTACGATGTGATATTTTAATCATGTCGATGTTGTTGGAAAATAAGCTTGTAGCTACGTAATCAACACAAGATATTAGAATTTCAACATTCAACCCCAATAAATTGCACAAAATTGCCACAACACCTTTACACCAAACTCAAGAAAATGAACATTTATATAACATAAGCATGCAGGTAAATATAACCACACTCAATAATATAGTAATATTCAAGGACTGATCAACTTACTTAAACTATCAAACATCTTAATATATATATATATATATAAAGATAAATTGTGTGTTAAAAAATGTACAAACAATAATTTCTTCTAATATACTAGTTTCCTTTCAATATAACCACACTCAAACCTATATTATATAGTTACATCAATAATTGTACTATTTTGAGTAATATTTAAGTTCAGCATAAGTGTTAAAGTATTATATGTATGGATTTCAACGTCTACATCTTGATATATAAGAATACAACAAGAGTTATCCTCATCCAAAAGTTGGTAAGACGGTTGTACCTACCAAGGGAAGAGAAGACAACCTCTAGTTAATATCATCCAAGAACCATATTATATAAACAATACTTGCAAACAATACCATAGTTGACTGCGTAGTAGAAGCTATGGAAAAGTCAGGCTCGACCAAGCTAGGTGATCCAAAATTTGCTATAGTAGTTCTATCTGTGTGTCATATCTTTGTTTATTTTGAGTTTCAAGATGTATAGTTAATGGTGATAGGTTACAAAATATCATTAAAAACACAAAATACTTAAATTACCTGACTTACTCGATTCTATTGAGCCTTCCTTGCTTTAAACCTATCCACTGCCTTCTTAGCCATTAATTGTTTCCTCTTAGAAATTGGCCTATCTTTATTGCGAGCAGCAACAAGATTTTTAATTTGTTAGAACCTTTTTTCACCCCTATTGATTCAATGGACTGATTATCATACACTAGTTGGACCTCAACCCTACTCTAGTTTCAACTTACTTAACCAACTCATTAACTCCGCATAACATTTATTTGAGGTGCTTGTAATTTAAGAAATATAGTAAAAAGTTTTATTCAATTTATTCATTTGGTGTACATTTGGAATATAACTCAGATCATTGCAACTACTTCAAACAAGCATATAATCTTGTTTCAGGCCGTTTCTCCATCTATCACGGATGTATTTTACAAGCAACTTTTCCTTGTCATGAAGTGTCAACACAAGAATGGAAAATCTAAACCAAATGCCCTTAAAAGCAAACAACCGATTGTGCAGCTTGTTTTGCACTCTTCTTCATTAAACTCACCATATTTTATACTTTTTCTAAACCCATCCATAACTTGGACTTAATTAGTCATATAATATGTAAAAATCTCTCTTTCACTCCGAACCATTAATGCACAACAATAAATCAAACCTCTTGACTTTTATTAAACTTTTTTAAATTTTGCATTTGTATAAGCTGTTTGGAATTGTTGCTCAATGCCATAAAAAGTTATACACAAAATTTGTATGTGAAATGAACTGAAGTCAACTGCAAGCTCATTCTCAATCTTGCACCTAAGTGCATTATCATAATGATCTACAAAATGCTTTAGCGTTGTCTTTGGATTTACATAATTATCAAAAAACGCATCCGTACCCTCGATTTTCTGAGTAGTTGACATTCTTGTCCAAAACTCATTCTTCACATACATTGGCACCTACAGATGATGCTCAGAATATAACCATTCAAGCCATCAATTATCATGTAGATCAAAATTATTAAGAAGTTATAGCCAACAATTGTCAAATTCATCATAAGTCAATGTGTCATAACAAACCTGTGTGCATAGTCCAAAGAACAAAAATCATTTCCCATAATAATTGAAGGAAATAACATAACATTTAAAAAATAATCGTAGAAAACAAATATGTGTACAACTGACTTTTAATGCCATCGTATTGACTCTATGTGCCAAATTTTTTAGAAATTTTTTTTATTATATGCCAAAAGAAAAACCAGTATCGAGATTTTGGCCACATATTCACAGTTGCATTTTGCATAACTTTATCTTAATCTGCTATGATGCGTTCTGGTGCACGGCTATTCATGCACTTAAGCAACAACTCAAAGAGCCATATAAATGTATCCGTGTCATCCCCAAAAATCAAGCCACATCCAAATAGAATCGATTGACCATGGTAATTAACTTCCATGAAAGGAGCAAATTGGATTTTGTATACATTAGTCAAGTATGTCGTGTCAAAAATTATAACATTACTAAACGAATTGTATGCAACTCTACTATGGGCATATGCTTAAAACACATTTCGTAATTTGGTTTCATCATCAACATCTATAACATAATAGAAACTATCATTTTGCTCTTGCATTTAAGTGAAGTAGTTTTATAGTACTTCAGCCCCTCCTAACCCAGCCAAGTCGTAGTAATCTGACCTCACGTATGAAATTAAGTGCATCTCTTTCTTCAACATCAGATTCTCATACCCTCCTACCTCTGCAACGCAAGAACTATAGTTCTTGCTCAATTAATGCCAACAATATTATTCACTACAAGAAAAGCGGACTTTTGTGACTAAAATTTAGTGATAAAAAAGACTATTTCCGACCAAAACCGTAGGAAATAGTCATTTTGATCACTAAATTTTGGTCATAAAAGTCAGATTCTCTTGTAATGATTGTATTCTAGTCTTCTCTTTACCGGCTCATTTAACCTTTTATGACATCTGATGTATCTTGCTTTTTCAGGATTAAGAGCATGAGTATGCTTAAGGAAAACATGAGTCAAGCAAAAATCTCTTCAAAACCCAATATGGAATTGATCGTTGCCTTATATCCGTTATGTTCCATCTGTCTCGATTTTAAGAATATTCGATGATGTGCACACAGACGTGCCTTGATGGAGGCAAACAAATGTGAAATATCTTATTTTCTCAGTGGCTCTGACTTTGGAACTTTACTTTGTCACTCCAAAACCAACTTGTTTTGCATACCTCATATAGTATGCCCTTACTTCCTCAATAGAGAAAAATGATATTCATTTGGCTCTTCAACAACATCCGCACCTCCAGCATTTGGTTCCATTTCCACAACCATTAAGACACCTAATTCATTTTCTTATATATCATCATTGAACTTCATAGCAACCAACTTTTCAATTACAAATTTATCATTTGCATTTATTTTGATTTATGGGTCAAAAAGAAAACAATCTCTTATGTTATAAGTTTAATTCATTCTCACAATTAGATTGACAATATTGGAGGGATAAAAGATTTATCTAATAATTAGATTTACAATCAAAAATGCCAGATTTTCAAGAGGACACATTGACCAAAACCACATCAAACCAAACCAGCAAGCATTTAAAATGTCAAAATATTTATCAAATAAATCCCTTATATGGCAACATCTCAAGATTTGCATAATGTCAAATAGCTAAAACCTTAGGATCATGATTTAGTAAAAGATTGCATTTATCTTAAAAACTATTTCAAATGTAATGTATATTTTGCATTGATCATCAAATTTTACTTTTCAAACTAAAATAATTAAAATAAGTAATGTTTGCAACAATTAAGCCTAATTTTAAATTGTTGCCCCTATGATACCAAACAATATGATACCAAACAATTGCATAATACTAGATGCTTGCAAATTAAATTTGAATAACACAGGAACTATGGGAACTATGAGAATTTGAATAACAATTGCAACAATTGTATGCTTGTAACAATTATTCCTGTAATAGGAACTATGCTTGCAACAACAACATGCTTACAATAATTATGATTGCAACAACTGCATGATACAAGAAAGTTCCATACTCTAGAAAGTAACAAGTTAGAAAAACCTACAGGTCCATTTCTCCATATCGCAAGAGGTGCACTGCAGATATGTGATAGAGGACAGAAGTATCCTGACCATAGGAGATGAGATGGAGAGGTGGGCTCGAGGGCTAGGGGCTAGATGTCTGAGTTTGAGGACTGGGGTTTGTTGTCGTTTGGGCTCATCTTCATCTAGGCTCGTGGGCTGGGCACAAAGTCATATAGGCTCACTGGTGCTGTTTAACCGCTGGCAACCAACATAAATTTTGCACACTGAAAGCTTGGAAGCTTCTGATAAAAGCAAGACAACCCATCAGTTGGTAAAGTAGAGGCAGACATTCAAAGAAGGCAAGAGACAATTAAAAAAAGAAAAGAAAAGAAAGGTCCACGTAGGACAAATAGTAAACAAGTAGTTATCAATGGTAAGGGTATCATTTCCCTTAGTAGTATAGTTACTGTCAACACATTTTTCATTTGCCAAAACTTCTGCGGCCTCTACTAATCTTAACTTGTACATGGACAACAATGGTCATGTAATCTTAAGGGATGTCTACGATGCTCAAGCTCCTTAGAAGTGGATGAATTGGAAGAATATAATGTATAGAAATCAAAGTATCATTAATCTTACCTATTTATCATAAGGGTTATTTATAAAGCATGTGTGGACACTTTTGGACAGGAAACCCTTTTCCCTATTTAGCATGTCATCCTATCACATGACTACACTTAGGTATTGAGGTGATTTCAAATGATCTGTGAATAATAATAAACAGTAGTTAATAATTTTGAATAGTAATAAACTATTTGTAAATAATAATAAAATAGTTTGAGAATATTTCACTTACTAAACACAACCTAAATCTCCAACTTATCAGATGGCAAGGATTTGTTTTTGTCACATCATCTATTTAATCATTGTCCTTATACTATATTCCCATTATACCTAAGGTGGGGTCGGTCCTTGATTTGTCACCCACCTTTAGCTTGGCTCATAGCCTCACCCATCATTGAGCTTTCCCTCTATCTCCTTCTCTAGCTTTATCTCACTTCTTGTTGAATAGGGGTAGCAAATGTGTTAACAGGTTATATTCGTGTCATGTCAAGTTATGTATGTTATACGATATGGGTCAACCCAAACATGACCCGTTAAGCTTAACGAATCAGATTTTTAAATCCTAATATGACTTATTAAAATAATGGATTGACACGACCCCTTTTTGATATGTAATTAATTAAAAAAATATCGAAACGATATAACCTGTTTCAACTCGTTTATGTAAATGGGTTGAATTGGCACAAATAATCTATTTGATCTTATTAACATAATTTCACATAAAATTTAAAATCATAATAACTCCCAAAAATATGAAACTAATTACACAAGTCTAAAATTACAATCAAAGACATCAAAATTACAATCCATAAGAAGTGTGAGAGGCAATTGTGACTGGTGAGAACTGAGAGAGAGTTAGGAAATACGAAATAGAGATATAATATTTTTACTTATAGATTAAAAAGGATATGATTGTAGTTTTGAGTAAAAGATTTAATTAGTCTAAATGTGTCACTAACGGGCCTGTTTAGCCTATTAGTGACCTATTAATGAATCATGTCTCCATTTTTATTCGAATTTGTTAACATTAAATCAATACCAATTAATTTCGTATCATCTTCATACCCTCTTCTTCCCATTTACAACGAAAAAAGACTTAACAACGAACATTTTCCTTGCCACCTTGTCCATCGCCCCAAACATTCTTCGTGTATCTCTCTCTTGGGCCCATATAACTGCGCCTATTTTAGGCCCAATAGATACAACGATCGGTGGAGAGATATTGAGAACGAAAACTATGTATCATCCATGCAAGTGAGTCGAAGTTGGTGAGCTCTGGGTCATTCATGTCTTTTTCAAAATAATAGATCTTTTATTATCGTATATTCTTAATTTGTTGTTCATTTCATTCATCAAACTAAAACATAAATGTCCTCAAATTAAGAGATTGGAGAGAATATGTTGCTTCAACATTCTTATTTGGAAAATGAGCATTTTCTTCTATAATACTTTGAAAAAAAGACATGCTGAAGTATCATTACAAGCATTGAATATAGAGCTAAAATAAATAATAAAGCTCTATTTACAAGTCCGCTTATCAACATACTAAACACATTTAAAAACTTGTCATATCAATTAGTACAAAAAAATTTATGTTTTGACATTTACGACAGTAAGTAATATATTATTTCGCAAATTAGTTAAAAGTCCACAAATACACAAATCAGGCAACAACCGACTGGATCGATGCCCATATAGAAGAAATTAACAAAGAAGCTCAAGGTACACAATTTTGAGTTCTTCTCAATATAACGGAAGTAGTGCAGTTATTATATTAATAAGTAAAAATCAGGAGTTAATCTTCCTGCAGTTCTTTCTAATCTCTCCCCTTGAAGTTCCTGTCAATGGAGAAATATTTCCCATCTTAATCATGGACCGGGGGAACTGCTCCAAGAAAAGCTTACCGTTCTCTGCGTATTGCTTAACCAGTTTCATGGATGCTTCGCTCTTTGTCAGGAGAACTTGGTCAGAGTTCAACAGGCCTTTGAAAGCCAACAGGTTTTTGTAGTAGCTGTTATCAAACTTGGTGGGGCTAACAAAATCCAAGAAAAACAGGTTCTGGTCACCACCGGATCTTGGGCATCTTTTTCTCAGTTGAGCAGCATAGGATGGATCCAGTGTGTTATCCGCCTGCCCATTGCCTGACTGGTTGTACAGTCTCTGTCTGAAGCTGGTGCATCGGGAATTTCCGATTGTGTGACTCCCTTTCATGAACAATAATATTGTTGTCATGATCAATTTATTAGTTTAAGTAGTACTACTAGATGATGCCCATAATTAATGGAGCCCACGAGTTTGACTTTTTATAAATAAAAATTCTTAAAGAATTATATACAAAATATTGCTATATCTATAAAAAAAAAAAAAATACTTAAAATAATTTAATAAAATGATGTGATTTCATCTGATTTGTTACCTCAGTTTATGAAATTATTTTTGTATAATATATTTGTAACTAAAGTATTTCCTTTACGAAAAAAAAGTAATCTCACGACATGATTTGATTTGATTCGTCTAATTATAAAATTATTTTTATTATAAAATAGATCTAATAAATTAGATAAAATCATGTTAATTTGTAAAATTATTTTCACGTAATCTTGTGTAGCTATAACTCTCTTTTCTAAATTGTAAAAAAAAATATATATATTTGGTATATACTATATGGTTTATCACAATAATGGAACATTAATTAAGCTGCTCGTGATCTTTAATTACCAACTAGAGTAACAAGATCAACAATGTTGAGCCCTTGTCTCTTGAACTTGGTGAGAATGGTCTGGAAAGTGTTGTTTGGAGCAGGAATGTCGTTATTGGAGCCGCTCAAGCTTGCACTTCTGGAGTCTCTTCTTCCTAAAGGAACCACCCAGCTGGGTCCACCGGCCTGAATATTCAAAAGATAGTCAGGTACGTTGCAACTATTGACTTATATATATATATATATATAGCTAATTATTATGTCCTATTTTGTCACCATCCAGCAAAATAATTGTGATCACGTACATGAGGGATCAGTAAAATTACAAATTCGGTCCTCTACTAATATATAATATTTAAACAAAATATTTAAGAAACTTGTGAGCATCATTATCTTATTTTAGATAATATCGTCCATTCAATTTTTAAATATTCATATTTTTTATGCTGAACGATATAAGGGACGGACCTATTTTCAGTACCAGTGGTGTTTTACGTTGATATTAGACATTTTCATGAATTATGAAGTGTCGGCGCACTTACTAGAACAGTGGAGTCTCTAGCAACAAGAGCCAGAATGTCAGCACAAGATACAGTACGAGGGCACGCTTTCTCCAATGCAGATTTAATCTGGTCTATGACTTCAAGCCCTCGTATGGACCTCCGGTTAGGATTCGACCCTTTCTCACTGACTATCCTTCCGCTGCTGTCTAACAGCAGAGATGCATCGCAGCCCTGCAAAAATATTACAAGGTTTTGCTTAGAAAGATGATAGACATGAATGCATGCATGGACGATCGATGTTTTATGTTCCTTAATTATGACATCTTAAAAACGAGAGATTTTGCTAGTTAATATTGCAAGATATTATATTACCTGGACAAAGCAATCGTGGAAATGAAGCCTAAGCAATGAAGCTGCCATGCGAGCTTCTTTGGCCACAGCCTTGGCCACAATGGACTTTACGATCTCTTGAGCTTTAGGGCAACCATGGTCATAAAAGTGTGGGGAGAGAGGACCGCAATTAGTGGAACGAGCAAAGGCTAAAAGAGAGAGAAAAATGAAAAATCTCGTGAACTGATTAGACATTGTGCTTCGTGTCCTACACTTTCAAGACGAAGATGATGAACAATAAAACACTTGCAGAGAAAGTTTCAGGTCTTGCTATGATGAAAACCGAATGGCTTTAGGGGGTATTTATAGGGGCGGGACACTTTTGTAGACATGTGATCACGAAGCTTTAGTTTGTTTTCACACATGAGATAAAATAAAATGATATAAATTGAGATAAAAATTAAGGTACCGTTTGATTAGTAAATTCAATTTAATTTAACTCATTTCATATTATTTAATAATTACAATTTTTTTAACTTTTGATATAAAATATAATAAATAATTTAATTTTTTTAAATTTTAATTCAATTTTTTCAAATTTTAAAATAATAATAATATTAAAAATAATATTTTAAATTTTCATTTTAACTTAATTTATTATTTAAATTGGATATAAAAATTAAATAAAATATTATTAAAAAATATTATTTTAAAATTTAAAAAATAGAATTGTTTAAAAATAAAATTATTTTTATATAAAAATTTTAAAAAATTATAATAATTAAATAAAATGAGTTGCAACTAAAGAACGTAGAGATGGAGAGGAAAAGAACAGAAGAGGGAGCAAAAAATTTGAAGTTGGTAGCTGACTTGCAGCTTTCCATGCATCGATATCATGGTCCATGGAAACCAAAAAACAAAACAGCAAAAAGAGAGACCGGAGTCGGCAGCTGGCCTGTAGTTATTCATCCGTGAACACCTATATATCATCATTAATAATAATGAAAATAGTACTGTAAATAATAATAAAAAATAAACAAATAATTTGAGAATGTATGATAATAGTTATATCTTCAAAATGGCATAGACTTACGAGTCCATAATTAAATACATATATATGAAGTAAATCTATCTCTAAGCTGATTACAGTGAGACAAACTTTTGACTTTGCATGGCAAAATCTCGTCATTGAACATGGTAATTAAACAATAATTGCTTTGGATCCCTACATTATAATTTACATGCATACGATAAAATAGGCCGGCAGCCAAATTAGTCAAAAAGCTAACTTGAGTAGCTCTGTAGCAAGAGAGTCATTGAGAAAGAAAAACAGTAACACTGGGCAAGAATAGCGAAAGAATTTGGCTTTGTTCGTTCTATGTAGTGTAGCCACTGTAGCTAACCAAAACCATATCTTTTAATTTACGGTATTTTTGTATCCTTGGCTTCTAATTTTCTCTTTTGAAATATTGATTACTTTGTTTGGAAACCATCAGACGCCTTGACCGGAGTTACAAAAGAACCAAAACCAAAGTACGTATAAAATGAACTAAGAGGTACTTGAAATCATAAAACTAAACAACAATGCTACATACAGTCGTGGAATTACAAATACTGCGCAATCACTTTGAAAAAGAGTGGGGTCCATGATTAAAAAGTTAGTTTTTTTTTCATGTGGGTTCCATATTAATTATTTTTTTCAAAGCGACTGCACGCCGCTTGCATAACTATGACTGCAAATATCATTTCTCAAAACTAAAACACTTAAACCATGAATTACTATACAAAGTTATAAAACCATAGCCAAATACTTACAATGCAACACCGACAATCTTAACCTATCAAGTCTCAACAAACCTGTTATGAGTTATCTTCTTTGGGGCCAGCTCATCAAAATCTGTTGTATGTCCCTTTTAGGTTGTTAATTAATCTGAATTGGCCTCCTGAATTTTTAACAGTACTAATGATCATTCTGTATGTGTTTCTAGTATAAAAAAGAGTAGGGTTTTGAGAGTTCTTGGAAATTTTGAATTTATATGTTGGAGCTAGCACTTGATGATCATCATGTTGATGAAATTTCAAATTACAATGTTCGGTAAAGACTGCAACTTTAAACTAATCTGCATTCATCCCAAGTTTCTGCCACATACAGATGATTTTTAAAATAATGAATAATAAAGAAATGCTAATTAATTAATAGAATAAAGTAGCGGGATCGATGTAGAGTGTTTTAAAAGGACAGTGGGTGAAATTAAAAAGCTAGGAAGATTTGACCACCTATCCCAAACATTAAATAAATAAAATAAAAAAGTAGAAAAATAAGGATTTGAATAGTTAAAAGAATTTTGTTAGCTTTGTGGAAAAGGAAGACGTTGCTTATAAATCAGTCTCCTTGCCGCTAAGCATTCTATATATATTATATATGATTCTCGTTCATGAATAGAAACTCTACAAATGTTTGTTGTAATCGGCTTTACGTCTTGTTATAGAAATTTACTAGTAATATGAGATTAGCCAGAAAATGAGTCATCTTAATCATTAACTTGATGAATATTATATATATATATATATATTTGATTAGATGAATTGAATGATTTGGTCAACCTGGTCATCATGTCGATATAGCTAGCTAGCAAAGGGGTAGTAATCAAGACATGATCGAAGGAATTAATTACGATCGAGAGAATTATAATAGTACTACCAAAAGTACTGGATCGGTGTAGAGCTCACCTGCTCTGTTGAAAACATGGATCGATGATCTTAAATAACTATCCGTTCGAGAATTTTGATTTTTTCATGTCCTTAATTAGTACGTTACACAACACTCTTTTGCTTTTGATTTTTTCATTTTTTATTGGTGATAAAAAGTTTACTCCATTAATATATTTATAGTGCAGACAGCTACAATTTACCCAATTTCTCTAGAAGATGGACGCGCTACAACTGATATATATATATATATATATCATCAATTTCATCTTTTGTTGCTGTGAATGGTCTTTTTAATTTCAATTGACAAGAGTATCCGATCTATCTTCATTGTCCTGATTACTCTATTCATGAGGTATGTTTAGTCTTCTTTCTCACATGCACGTACGTACACATTGGATAATAATTGAGCCATATTGTCGGACCTTAGAGATGGCCATAAGGGAACCATGACACAATTGGAGATTCCAATTATTGACCTAAAATATGCAATGGAGGTCATTTTTAACAAGATTCGACTTATCACTAGTTGAACTAATTAATGATCTATTGATGTTGTCTAGCATTAATCTTCCTTTCATTTCCTTATACATTTTAACCTTTTTTGTGGGTCTTCGAGTAAAGTTGTGTACGTCTCCTTTTCGCTTTATGTTGACATGATTTGATACAACCAGGAAATGTTATTTGGCATTAATGATAGGCGTTTGTCTGGTGTATACGTCGGGGAACATGTACGTAGGCCAGGAAAAGTAATGCAAAAGTCTGAAACCAAAGATAAGGGGAAGATTAGGTTTATCCGATCCTACCAGTAAGATAATAAAGATATATGCGGTGGGGTTTGGAGAACAAATCCTTTTAGACTCAAAAGACATTTGATTCTTCGATCGCAATTGCGCCATCGATCATTTTCATGCAACATTAGCTAGCATGCAATAGCAGGGGGCCGGGATACGGCAACCGATCGATCTTGATGTTATTGTATTGGCCTGAGTGGCATTCTTTCTACGAAAAATTCTTTCTATATATATTATATATTATATGGAAAGGAGCAGCAGACCGTACACGCCAAGTTCGAGTTAACTTTGGACAAAAGCAGCATCTGCTTTTTCACGTCGGCTCCATGCAAAGAGGGTAGAAAATGACACTGAGTAGCAGTGAATGAACTGATTGAAGTAAACGTTTTTTTTTTTTGTTTTTTTCCTGGGATTCTTTTGATATATAATATTATATATTATCCTTCCTTTTTTTTTTTTTTTTTAAAGATTCATATCATCTAGGCATGAGTTATTAAATAAAAATTTGGCCCACGTTGTCCAAAAGCCAGCTTTCAATATTTTAATGTCGATTCAAATGTTAGATCTCTCTCTCTTCGAGTTGACTGCAGATAATTACAGGCCTCTATCCTTTATTTCTCTAGTACATCATTCAATAGCTCTCGGATTGGTTTATGCTCGCTTTATCTCCTTTTCTTTTCCTTTTTCTTTTTTTCTTTTTTCTTTACCAAGGTAGAATAATAGGAGGGCATATACGTACGTGGGCTAAATTAATACACGTTAAAAATAAAAAAGTGTACAGCGTAGAAAGGATTATCGGTCCTAATAAAAATGGAATAACAGGAAATTAACACATGCACATAATCATGGATGAAGAATATTCCAATGACGTACTATATATATATATATACACTCATAGAACTGAATAGCAATATTCTATATATATACATATATATACACTTATCGATTTGGGTAGCTGAAAGATAAAAGCCATCTTCCAGATTTGAAATATGGATCACGCTTCAACAGATTTCTCAAAGTAGTAATATTTTTGCTGTCCTTATATATATGTTTCAAATATTTTGAAACATATATATAGCTGTGTCTTTTAAGAAATAATAATTATATTTTAGCACCTATTGCAAGGGTCTTCAAAGACTTTCCATTAAAAGCCTGTAACGGGAGGATCATGGGTTTTGACTGCTTGGTTAAAAAGAAGTATTGGGTATACACATAGATCTCATAAAGATTTTATAAAAATAAATTTATAAATTAATAAAATTTGACTATAAATTTATTATATAAATAAATATATAAATTTATTATATATATTTCACTATAAAAAAGAGTTTTTCAATGTGACTTTTTATATCAAGTAATGTCAATTTATAAATTCACTTTTATAAAATCTTTGTTAGGAAACTACGCATTTGTCTTGGATGCCCTGCTTTTCTTTCTTAATTTGTAGACAATGAATAGGGGTTTCTAGCTGAATAAGGAAAATGAGTTATTGTAAAATGGACAAGTCAAATCTGAATAGTTGAGTTTATGTTCTATTGAAACGATACATTCACAATCCGATGCACAGGATTTGATCTGATATGTCGAATTTACTTTACAATAAAAAATATTTTACGATCTAACATAACACGTCAAGCCATGTCAGTTTATGAATTTACTTTTATGGAATTCATTTGTGGATAAAATATCTCTCTTTTCAATATATCGAAATCATAGATAACAAAATCAAAGAATGTACTCAACTGATCATACAAAGCTCTTACTACAAATATTTTTGATACAAAAGGTTGTAAGGCTCCATGATCCGGCATATTCGTTGGTTGATCCATGTATGTATAATTTGCAGCACAAAACCCAGTTAAAACTGAGATGTGTTGAGGAAAACAGAAATTCAGATGGATCCATAGCTTTTCTCACTGGGTATCCTAGCTCCTTGAACAGAAACAGATGGGCTTTCCCACGAGGCTTTTGCGAATGCAGCGTTAAGGTCTTCTGCTCGAGAGTAACCTTGCCCTGCTCCGCTCACCTAAATTGTACAAACCGCAAATTCAACCTAGCGATAGAAGTCTGAACACAAATGGAACACCAAATAATACTGTGAACTTACCGTTTCTAAGCAGGCGGAGAGTATTGTCATGCCTGGCAGTGCATCAATCCCACGCTGCACGTTAACCAAACATAAATATATGATTGTAGAAATAGATTATGACAAAAGTGGCAAACTAAAGAACCATCAAATGGTGGCAAACCAAAGCTAAACAGCCTACCAGGCGTTCTACTCGAGTTTTGTAAATGAATCCTCCGACGCAAAACAGTGTTGAAAATACAATGAATCTGCTCCAGGCCAAATTCCAAGTAGTCCACACATCAATATTCAGAAAGCAAATAGAAAGCAAATAGACGCCCAAAAAGATTTGTATCATACCAGAGGGAAGATACATATTAATGCTTGCTTTTGAAACTATTAATTGGAGTGAAATTACTACTACTGCATCACATGCAACAAGTTGAGGGAAGGTACATTTCAGTAGTATATACAAATGATGTATCTGGAGAGGTTACCAACATCACAAAAAAAAAAAAAGAAATGACAAATATGGGAAAGCTTATATAAATTATATACTGTATCAGACAACCTATTAGTTGGCCAACAGCGCCTCCAGAACACCAACTGTATATCATGCAGATGCCTCCTCCATCACATGTTTGGTTAATTTTACCACTCATCTAATGAAAAAGAAAATAAGGCTAAACGTACATGCAGGATAGCAATCCAAAAATAGCCCATCCTCGTGTTGCATCACCCCCTTGATCCTGCCGATATTCTGCAAAAGAAAAAAAAAATGAAAAAGAGATGCTGGTTTGTTATGGAATTGAGCTTGGAAACATGGAACCAATCAATCAAAACAAAACCTGACCAAGAAGACAGCGAGTTCAGTCAATACTCTGTACCAATGTTATCTACCCTTTGATACAAACATTTTACCCTTTGTCTCACCATCACTTGTTGCTAACTACAACACAAGTGGCATTGCACAACAAACTTGGGAACACAGTAGTCGGCAATACAGAGTCATTTAAATATGGTGGTTTGTTAGATCCTCCACACTCACATACTCACATATAATTTCAGCAGATCCACATTAATTCACAAAATCAACATATCTCATCACCAGAACCTCTTAAATTAAAATATGTTCTTCTGACATGAATGTCTGTTTATTTTCATGTTAGCAGTCTTTCCTGGCCAAATCAAGGATTTGGGCTTCTTTTCCAATAAATTCATTATGCAAAAGTAAATAAATTGGTTGTTTAAAAAAATAAAGGAAATTATTCAACTGTTGATAAATCTTGCGCGCATATATATATATATAGAGAGAGAGAAAAAAGCAGGGCGGGGGGGAGAGAGAGAGAGGGAGAAGAGGAAGGCTTTTGTTATGAAATCAATGTGTGCTTACCACACGCTTTTGTAAGAATGAATTGGATGGGATCATAACCCTCTACTGGGATAGTGACATTAACCTCATATGGATTATCACTGGCCTTCTCACCTGAAGAGAGGAAAAATAAAGTGTTAAACAAGAAGTTTTGAAGCTTGTACAATCATATTGGTAGTACTGCAACAACAATCCATACATCTCCAATCCACAATCACCACTGTGGGCGACAAAGTTGTTGGAGGTGTCCCAGTTGCCCCTGCACCTGATAAACGAACCTCCAAGCCATTTTCTGGAACAACCTTAAGGTAGCCATAAAATATCAGATAGGTAGACATACTAAAGATAACAGGCTTCCCAACAACTAAAATGGCAAGTAAACTACCTTAATTATAGGCTTCTGCACCAAATTCGAAAGAGAAGCAATTGCAGTCATATAAAGGGCTACATGAGTTTGTTCAGTTCGAAAGCTGTAAAAAAGATGTATAATTCTTAATAGTTATTGGCGACAATAGTGGGAAAAAAAGAACCCTGGATGACGGAAGTTTGACAAAAAAAAAAAAATACTTACAAAAAAAAAGAAGTCTGACCAAAAGAAAATGATAAGGCAAAGCAAAACTACATCAGGAACTCACCTGAAATCATGGTGAGACTTTTCAAAACCTAATTGAGTCATGCCATTGTAAACCTACAAAGTTCATCAAAGGAAATTGTTTATCACTTTTATTTTGCCAGGTAGAGGCTTTTTCTTTCCTTGTATAATAAAAGGAAAATATACGTTGATAGCACAAGGACTTACAACTTCCCACGAACGTGGATGAAAACCAACGGTGAAACCCTGAAATACCCGTGGACCTGGTCTCTCACATGGAATAGAAAGTTCAACAAAAACTCTGACACAGACAGAAACAGCCACAATTGTTGAAATGTTAAAGCATCAGACTGAATTTGGATAAGTGAGATACAAAAATGGAAAGAACTACCAGTGTCTCAAAGAAATATTATATTTACCATTGGAGCAACTTTGTGGCTCAACCAATGGCATTGTCATTTCATTACGACCTCTTTTGAACTTATCCACCACTCATAGGATATATTATAATTTGAGATATTTCTCTGTAGACTTCCCCAACAACCAATCATTTAATGGTTATAAATAATTACTTCAATTGGGTTCATTTTAAAAGTGAGAAGTTCTATGGATGTTTGTATCTTATTCATCAAATTCAAAATCGCGGCTTGTAAAATTCAACACAGTGAACTCAAGCTTTCTTTTCTATAATTGGGATCCAGCTTTTCTTGGTGCCTGGCCTTGAACAAGTTTACTTAAACATGTCTTGCTCTTTATTATTATGCATACAATAGTTCATTTAATTTTTGCTCCGAATGAAGCCACAAAAGCTTTAGCAATCATGCCTTTCAAAAGGCCTTTGAGATCCCAACTGTATACATCTTCAGCATGTTAGGCCCAAATTTGTAGCATTTCCATCATAGAGGTAGTAATTCTCTAAATTATATACCAAGAATTAACACTGTGTAACAGGAATAAGAGAGAAGATGAATTTGAGGAACAGTGTAGAAGACCTGCAAGTTGACTCGTAAGTAATGTTGCATATGCATCCAAGCCCACCTGAGATAAGACAAAAAAGAGAATTGCATGTGCCTTAAACTATTTATACAAGGATCTTAATAATTAAAAAAGGAAAAACAAGTTTAGAAATAAGGAGGCAACTTAAAATGTATGAGAATATAAGAAACAGTACATTTTAGAAAGCAAGATAAAAAAATTGCACTAAATGCAAATGCATTAAAAATAAAAGTGCCTTGTCCCATATCTTTTGGGATCAAAACTGCAGATATATTGAATGAAAATATTAATTGGCAATTTATACCATCGCATGGCATGCATAATATTTTAACTTTTCTATTAGACATCATGAGCTTGCATCAATTCTGCTTCGAAGCAGCCAAATACAAGCTATCAACATAGCAGAAACTAAAAAATTTTGATGTATGCAAGGTTCATACATTGAAATTCAGAAATGAAAAGCTCACAAACCTTTACATTTTCCATTTAAACAACTTCCACATACAACATTTACCTGGATCATACCAAAAACTACAATGAGCAAGTTGGAAAACAATTAGTTTGACCAAAAGGAATAGGAGGGTCTTACAGCAGTAGCATGACGGAATCTTATGAATTTCACCCCACATAAAGAAGAATAATATAACCAACCTGAGCTGTACGTCCCCTTTTGTCATAACTATTCTCACAATTCATCAGGTCACCATTGAAAAAGCCCTAGACAAACAGAGAAATTAATTAAGAAGATCAGGTTTACAAATTTGCCAATCTATGGCCTCATGAAGACATTAGGATAAAGGGAACATTCTAGAGACTTTGAAAGGAGTTCAATCTAGTAACTATCCGATATATGTCTCATTTCCATTTGCTAGTTAACCAAGAGTGTGATGGCACAGTATGCTAAAGAAACTGAGAAGGGGAAAGAGGTGAAAAGGGTCACAAAACAAATGCCAAGCAGTCATTAACATTCAAATTATATAACATAGTATATTATAGCAATGTGGTTCATGGCACTAAAGCCCTCTTACTAAGAAGATTCTGGACCTCTCCAGCACCATGGGAGCAGGGGCTAAGCAGAGTCCCATATCAGCTAAAACTGGGGTGACTTCTGTTATTTTTTTCTTTTAAAACTATCATCAATCTAATAGTCATCTTACTTACACCCCCCTCCCTCCAAAAGAAACAGACAGTCTTGAAATTTTCTTTTGGACAGTACAAACATGAATTGCATGGCAAAATAAAGTGCCACCCACATCACTCAGGTTGAAGAAAAGCTTACTTGAACAAAGTCAACTTGCCCTGAACCAGTAACAAAGTAGTTGAACAAATCATATCGGCCAAAATCCACATATCCCTGCATGAGTGTGGCACACGTACACCATATGAACCATACTTGTCAAAGAGAATAAAATGCATGTACAGTGAATTTGTTTTCCCTTTTCATGTTATAGCAACTCAAAACCATAGATGAATGTGATATAATCTCAGTAAATATAATATTCATGGGGAATGAATGTTTTGAAACTTATCAGTTTTCTTTAAACAAATCTCCACAACACATTACAATCAGATTCAGATGCTGCAGGTATTATGCGCAAAGTGTGACCCATGGACCAAAAAACAAAACTCCTATTTCTCTATCTTTATTGATGTCAACTGCCCAGAAAGGCCACACGTTTCATGTCTCACAACCAAAATGACTTTCCTTGATGACTTGCCTCAACACACTGGACTCACATAATTGACTCATTGTCTATCCTCTACATTTGTCATCCATGCAAGAAATTGAAGTTAATCAAGTCAGTGTGGAATTAGAATCTCTCTTTTTCAATTATTTATCATATGTCCACCTAATTACATTTTAGTTAACAGTACTGTGTCACCACATTGATGGTATTGTCATAATTAAGGTTCATCCATATACAATTATGTGCCCCTAGGGCCCTATTGCACTTAATGAGTTTTTTCATTGCTTATTAAAATTATCTAGGAATGAAAAGTTATCACAACAATAAATATTTTACAAGACATCCAATTTTCAAAGAAATTAACTGTGGAAAGTGTATGGAATTCTTCTTGTCATTTATAAATTTTTCCTGACTATTGGTTGTGAACTTATAATAAATGGGTGAGTCCAGGTGCCTTAAGGCGAAGAAGTATTCAAATACAACATGCTGTAAATTTATTTTCAGTCTGAAATAATAAGCATATGCATGAAATAAACAAAAAAGTATGTAATTAAAACAAAACAAATATAGAAATGAAAAGAATGGACTACCGCCTGTGATCTACTCTCCACATCTTTGCAAAATCGAACCACCAAGTCGGAGTCCTGAAGCAGGGCAAAATAATACTGTAATACCATCCGGCTTTGAAATTTATAAAATGTACACTTGGATATCATTAACACATGTAAACAATGCCAAACACAGGCTCCATATAAGGACATTACCTTCCCTTCATATTCAAAAATGTTCCCAGCCCAGCTACTCTAATTAACAGCTCAAGAGAAAACAACTTTATTATATATGAAAGGCAGGATCAAAGTTTGAGCATAAATAGCAGCCAATAAAAAAAGGCATCTTTTTCAAATGGAACTTAAAATTAAGAGGCAGTCGAAACCTGCAGTTATTTGTGTATTAAGAGGCAGTTAAAACTCCAAGTTGAAAAATGAAACTCAGTCCATACGGGCCTAGATAAATTTTTCTTAAAACATATGCTACCAATTTCGAAAAAAATTCCAACAAATCATAAAAATGGGCATTTAATCATCCTATTCAGACCCACTTATGTACATGTAAAAGCATGCTTTACTCATAGGTGCAATTGGTATTCTACATCACCATGAACTGTGGATATATTTGTGTATTTTAGAATCTAAAATAATGTAGGATACGAAATCAACAATGCGACTGGAGTTATCAAGAACGTAGCAATTTGAACTCGGTACCACAACCGAGGCAACCCCAAGTGCCTGTAAAACAACGGCTGAAAAAAAAAAAAACGAAAAAAGAAATTTTTGGATCAGACAAAAGAACCAGCTCATCTTTTTCCTAAGAACAACTAGGTGAGGATATATTTCATAGGACCCCTACCTAAAAATTTCGCTAACAAATTTCAGAACATGAATCAGATGGGAACTTACCCGTGCCGATCATAAATAGCCAAGATAAAGAACGCACGCCTAGCCGCTGTCGCATGGCTTCTAATTTACAACATCCCCTGTCGAAATAAAAGATCAAGATCAAAAAAAAAAAAAAAAAAGATGTGCAGAATACAAAGCCTCAGAAGTGTGTGGTCCTTAGAATTTGAAACTCTGTAAATATTGGACTGAGTACAAGTTATCAAATTACATATTTATTAGCTGAAAACTCAGCAAAAGAGCGAGGGATTCTGAATCGACTAGAACACATACATCAAGATTTTCACCTTCGGAATTTTAGAAGCAAAAAAGCTTCAAGATTTTGCATGGCACAACGAGGAAATACCAATTGCAATCTCCAGTGAACTCTTCAAGAACCCGTAACATATCAAAGATTGGGAGAGTATTCATTAACAAATTTGTAGGAATTCGAGGTTGGCAGACATTATCGTGCCGACGAAGATGAGAAAGAAAATACCTGCAGGTGAGAGCGGCGAAGTGGAAGGACGAGGAAAATGTATTGGCGAGTTGAGGGGCATATTGCCATATTCATTGATTGATTATTAAAGAATAGTTCTACTTGGCGTCCACGAGCCGCACCCTACATTTTTTTAAAAAAAAAAATAATAAATATGTGATGTATAAATAATAAATAAAATAATTTAATTAATTTAATAAATATAAAATAAAATAATAAATATATATATATAGTAATGAAGAGTAACATAATTAGGGCTGAGCACCGATAAAGTCGGAGTCGGATTTGGCCTCCTCCGACTCCGACTCAGACTTTGTCGGAGGCCGAATCCGACCTCCGACTCCGACTCCGCTTAGACCCCACTCTGCTCCGACTCCGACTCCGACTTGTCGGAGCGGAGTTGGAGTTGGGCCTTTTGTTGGGATTTTTTTATTGGGCTTTTTTTTTAGACTTTTTTCTTTGCCCCAATTAACATTTTAATTTTACAATTTGCAACTCTAATCGAATTTGGGCTTCCATATCAATTTTTTTTTTCAAATATAATTTGAGATTTCTAATTTATCTAACCAAAATTATCACATTAGAAAATAAAACTAAATTCAAAATCTAACACTATAAAAAATAAAACTAAATTCAAATGTGCAACCAAAATTAAAAAGTAAATTAAAACTAAATACAAACATTAAAATTACATAACCAAAATTACAACCTAAAATTAAAAATACATAACCAAAATTAAAACCTAAAATTAAAAATATATAACCAAAGGTCCAAAATTACAACCTAAAATTAAAAATACATAACCAAAATTAAAACTTAAAATTAAAAATACATAACCAAAGGTCCAAAATTACAAGCTAAAATTAAAAATACATAACCAAAGGTCCATAAAATGTCATTTTTCAACTTGTGCCTGAAAAAAAAAAAACAAAATTAGTAAAGAAATAAGATACCATATAAATTTATAAAAATAAAGAAAGCAAAATTGAAATAAGATACCGGAAACAAGATTGTCAATCCTCTTCACGAAGTATGCTGGCCATAGAATTGGCTAATTCTGCATTAAGATGTTAAAGTATAGGAAATTAGTATTACAAAATGTTAAAATCAACTCATATAACAATTTAAAAAAATCTCTAGATACATTACCTGAATCTAGCTTATAGCTCTCTGCATCATCAATAGCTTCAGAATAATTTTGACTCAAGCATATGGGAGTAGACTTCAACCAATTTTGCGAGCACACGAGAGCTTCTACAATTCTAGGAGCCAAAGAGCTCCTAAACGGATCCAGGACATGGCCTCCTGTGCTAAATGCTGACTCAGATGCAACGATGGTGATAGGAATGGCCAAGATATCTCTTGCCATTAGAGCAAGAACTGGATACTTGGTGGAGTTGACTTTCCACCAAATTAAAATATCGAAACTCCCCGTAAGAATCTCAATGTTCTCCAACAAATACCGCTCTAACTCCGACTTACAATCCATCAAGGATGTTGTATGCTCTTTATGGAACTCCCTCAAAAAATCCAAGGGATCATAATCTGTAACAGTACTACTACTCTCCATTGATGCACTAGCTTCACCGCTTTGAGTTTTGTTAGCACCAGTTACGCACCCACCACCAAACTCTACATATGTCTCATACAAATATTCCATATCCCTCTTGAGGAGTGCAACAAATTTCTCACCCTTCTCCTCACCCAATGTTTTCTTGAACCAATATGCTTGAGTAACCAACTTGAACCGCGGATCAAGAATAGCAGCAATAAACAACAACCGATTTATTTTTTCAAGATCACCTCAATATTTATTATACTTTGTTTTCATTCTGAAAGTCATTGAACTCAAACGTCGATTACTATTGTCACAAAAATTATTCAAGTGTTTATGAATGGCAATAAGCTCTTGGACATAATTATTTGATGTGACATATAGTGTACCATAAATGTGCAACGTAACACCATAAAATATTTGAAGAAACTTCAAAAAGTTTCTTATGGTCTCCCAATCATCCGGCCCAGGAGCTCTTAGACCCTTTCTCTCATGTCCATCATCAGACAAATAAACTCGTGAGTATGGATCTTCATCAAGCAAAAGTTGGAAGGTTTTTTGATACTTCTCAGCCACGTCTAACATAAGAAAAGTCGAATTCCATCTAGTAGGCATGTCAAGAGTAAAAAAACTAGAGCATTGAACTTTGATCTATCAACATAAGACTTGAAAGTTGCAAGTCTTTGGGGAGAAGACTTCGCATACTTAATCAAATTTCGGACCCTTACAATTGAGTCATCAACATCTTTCAAATCTTCACTTACAATAAGGTTTAAGATGTGTGCCGTACACCTCATGTGAATAAACTCGTGATTTGCAATACAATCCGCACTTCCTATTTCCCTTATTCTCAACCAATCAATAGCAGAGTCGTTAGAGGTAGCATTATCCACTGTAATTGTGAGGATTTTGTCAATGCCCCAATCAAGCATACACTCCTCCAACTCCCTCCCAATCGTTGCCCCCTTATGGTCGCTAATCCGAACAAATGAAATGATCCGCTTATGCAACTTCCAATTATTATTAATGAAGTGAGCGGTCACACACATGTAGTTAATATTTTGGATAGAAGTCCAAGTGTCGTTGGTCAGGCATACTCTTTGTTTGGTGGTCAAAAACATTTTCTTCAAACTATCCTTCTCTCTCAAGAATACCCTCATACAGTCACGCATTCAGTAAATCGAGAAGGAATAGGAAACCTTGGATCAAGGACTTTAACAAATTCTCGAGGCCTAATCATTTTAAAATCCGAGGCCTAATCATTTTAAAATAAAAGACAGGAAAATATTTGGGCCATTTTATAAAAGTTGCGCAAGACTTTACATTTTAGGCTTGTTTCTAACAATATTCTTATTTTATGTATATTTCCTTTCTATTTGAGGTTCTAAAATTCTAGTAAAGACTCTAAGGTTCCATTTGGCCTCTAAGATAAGATACGAAATTCTTATCCCAATTTTTATCTCAGCTAAAACTATATTACCAAACAATCATAAAATACAACTCAAGTCTAGAATTTTATGTCTTTAAACTGTAGCTTGATGGAAAGCTACTGACAGGAACACCAGTGAAATAATCCCGAGACTGTCCTTTCATTTTCCTCGGCAAAAAATGAGTTTTTTCTGCGAGTCACACCAAAAATCTCAACAGATCATGGTTTTATCCCCGAGTCACACCAAATTCCTCAACAAAAATTGGTCACGACGTAGCCCTTGGTAGTTTCCAAGCTATACACATATAGAGGTTGAAGGTGACAAAAAATTGAGCCCATACAAAGGTTGAAGGTGACCAAACCGAGCCCACGATTTTTGTTAAATTTTCATATGATGTTGATCGAGGTCTTCGGTTTTTACAAAATCCCTTCTCCATCGACCAAGAACTCATAATGATTACCCCTAAATCGTGAGGCCGTGCGAATATTTGCACGGAGAGGCAGAGTCACAGACCTCTTCTCCTCGAGCTTGAGCTAAATCTCTCTGTAAAGCCTGTTTTGATCAGCCTTGAGGGTGAGTGATTTGACCTCTGTGCAAACAGTAGCGTCGCTTGGAGTCTATGTACAATTTAGGGCGAATTTCCTTTGTTGTAAAATCTGAAATGGTGTATAAAAGTCATCACCCCAAACTAAGGGGAAAAACTGCCATGAACTCCATCAACAAAGACACTGGTGCTTACAAATTCACACATCGTCGCCGTCAGATCTGGACCACCACAAGTCCTAGGACTCAGTCCTACCAGGTAACCTTCTTGGCCCCTATTACTTGATCTCCATTTATGATTTTTGATGAAATTTGGTTGGCTTAATATTGATTTAATTTACATATAATTTTCAAAATGACAACATGCCTTTCTTGAATCTCCCCTTATTTCTTCTCTCTCTGTCTCTGTCTCTATCTCTCTCTCTCACAATTATGTTGATCGTTGTCATAACAAAATGATATTGCTAAACTCATTTGTGTAACAAAGTTAATCGTCTATATTTGGAAGAGACTCCAAGAAGGAAGGCATCAGTTAAGCCCAAGGCAACATATGTGTGTGTGTGTGTGATATGGTTATAAAGTGGTATTGCTAGATATATCTAGTGTGTACTTGATGTATAAATTAATTATGTGAATTTTAAACTAGACTTATAGACAATATGAAATGATCTCCTAGTATCTATAGTTCTCTATGAACTTTGTCCAAACTTGGAAATTTAAAAACCCTCTCCACCACCACTAGACCCTGTTTCATAGTTCAAACTAACAACAAAAACCACACCTTGAACTTATTAACAAGCCTATGGGATGGTCATTGGTCAGTACATGATATTTTAAAATATGAAAGAAAGCAAAAAAATAGCAAACAGTCTTAAAACTACAAGATGCCACAAAAATATAGAATTATGTGATAATTGATCTGGATTCAGAAGTTAACATAGGAAATGAAACTCGGGGCATGTTTGAAATATAAAAAAATTATTAAAAACTATTTTAAGATTAAAACAGTTTCTGAAAGCACATGTGTACCGCATTTTGGAAAAAATTTTGCTTCATTTTCCTTTCTTTTCTTTCTTTTTGATGAATTTAGAAATGGGAACCAAGCACGCCTTAGCATACTGCAGGTGGCTCCAACAATTGCATCCTTAGCTTGGCTATCTTCGCTTTGAGCTGACCAAGATGAGAGTCTGCATTTAGAATTGAACAAAATACATTTTATCCATTGAGTAAAAAAATATTGCTTGTAAGGGTATGCATATTATGCTTAAATTTTTTTATCAAAGACTGTAATTTGGACAATAGTAATAAAACACAATGAAATTGGGAAAGAAAAACTACATAAATTCAATTACCATTCAAAACCGATAAAAATAATTGAATCACTAGTAACTAACATTCAATTAGTACCTGTTGCATTGTTTTTTTGGGTCCAAGCCATCTCGGCTTTGATTTCAATAACCAACCAAAAAGTCATGTAGTAGCACTTGTTATAACCATGCAAATAGAAGTTCACATAGTGTGTCATACTCCAATACGTCTACAGTGTTGGTTTGAAGTTATTGTGGGCTTTGGGTGGTCCATTGGTTGTATTGGCCTGTGGCCATTTATTTTACTTTCAATGGTCTTGAGTCAAGCCATGGCTCATTTATTGTGGTTAGCCTAGATTGAACTGTCTTTATGTTTACAATCTTTTTAAGTTAACTAATTAGGACCCACTAGTTAGTACATGTCAGTATTTGTTGTGGTTTAGAACGCAATAGTAAGGTATCTAGAAAATGCTGGTTAGAACTCTTATTTTAATGATGACAATTCAATCTTCATGTCGTCTTCTAATCATATTAGAAGATGGAACGAGTTCTGCTCGGTAAAACTTGGTTAAGCGCATTTTCATGGAAGTATAATAAAACATTATCCTTTTTGTTCACCTGTCTTTTCTCTCCTTTTCTATATGGGCAATGACTACAATTTTTACATAAACTATATGTTCTGCAATTTGTCATTTTGTTAACTTGTCACGTTTTTGAAAAGCAAATGGTTCTAGCGTACTCATAACCAAAAATAAATACATAAACTTATTTTTATAGAAATTGAAAATTTTCCTCCTTAGAAAACTCTTTATTTCATATGACATGCATTTGGTGTTTCGAGGAGGAAGCATCCTTTTCAAGTCTCGCTCTATGATATTTCAAAGTGCAAATTTTTCTGAAGTCAGAATTTTTGCCTAATGGGAACAAAAAATGAGAAGAGAACAGATGTCAGTTGAATTCATAAGTACAAAATAAAATGCATATTGAAGTTTGAACTCAAGAACAAAACATAGCATGGAAAAATTTGAATCAAACAACATAATGAGACACAAACTTATAACGAAAATAAGTAAGGAGGAGAGGGCCTCAAGAAGGAAACCATTTTGAAAAATGGTTTGTATGTTTCAATTTTAGGACCCATATATAATATCCTCGTAAGTTGTTGTTGTAGTAGGAGATCAATATTGATCTTTAAATAATGGAACAAGATTGGTTTTTAAAACATTACAATAGTATAGTCCATTCAAATTTATTCTCTGAAACATAATTTTCGTGGTCAATGCATTCTGTACAAAGAGTCATTCTTTCCAAGTAAATAGACATTCATTTGCTGACAAAAGGTAAATATTTATTAAACAAAGCCTGATAGAACTACTAGGACCTTGCTTGTCGTTGATAGTTATAAGATTTACTTGATCTACACATGTAAATACTCCATAATATTTTATCATATGTTCACTCTTGAAAGTTAGGTAAACACATATGAAATGTTTCAAAGATCACCACCCTCCCAAGTCCAAATTAATCCAAAAACTTATAAAGAACATATGCAAATAAGTTAACAAATAAAGATACATTTTATTCATGTTAGTTAGGAACAACTACCGGCGTAATACAGTTTTTAATGCCCAAATTGAGTTTTCCAAATTTATTAGAAGTGCATGAATATAAGTAAGCTTTGAACTCTGACTGCCTAATATACACTATAGTAAAATTTTAATTTTTATATGTTTTTTTTAAGTTGCTAACTTATTTCATGGTTTTATGTTGTGTAGCCTTACTACTCGCGCTCATCATCATCGTCATCATCTTGACAGGTAACATTTTTTCATTTATTACGTATAATGTGTTTCTTTGTATTAAAATAATAGGAATCATTTTTTCCTATCTCTGTAGCTAACTATAAATGACCGAAAAATTATAGAACATGATTTCTTATATTTACCTATAAACATGTTATCTACCATATCTAAAATGAAGATAGCTAATACACATTTATGCCACATATGGGTCATTCTATTGAAATGCACGGGGATTCGGTTTATTTTTGAACATTTGATAGCGCCATATGGACGACCCGAATGAAGTGATACGTGATCGGCTGTTGTGGGATGATGGGATGGAGGATGTCCTAGTTAATTTCTTGTATGAAGATACCATTGCATCTAGACTAAGGGGTGGGAAGATCACCCACAACAACCATGTTCGTCTTGATGAACGATTGTCTAGCTATGGGACAAAGAAGTTTAACTCTGAGCAAGTCAAAAGGAAAATTGCATGCCTGAAAAGAAGGCAAAAGAGAATTCACAGATCTGATGAGGCAAACAGGGTTGGGTTGGGATTCAGATAGGAAGGCTCCAGTGGCAAGCAAGGAACACTGGGCAAACGCAATCAGGGTATAAATCATAAAAATTATATTCCAAACTTCAATTTTTTGCCGAACTTACATTGAGTTAATAATTTTTATTTTTTTATTTTTTTAGGTGAGAAACTCATTCAAGTATTTTAAGACTAATGGATGCCCAAGGTATGAAGAGCTATGTGCTATCTTTGGGTGTTCTGTTGTGATGGGCACACTCAATCGGGCATCGATTGACCCACCCCTAACTAGTGAGGAGGAGGAACTACTTGACGAGGAGCTATGAAACCGAGGAGGACCATCCCTAGATGATGAAGGGGGCCCATCACCACCTTCTCCCTTGTACGGATCCATGCAATCAAGGAGACCATTATCCGCCTTATACAGTAGTGGATCTCGTCGACACCAGAGGGCCGGGCCTTCCCAATCTGTTTCCATGGATGAACAAATGAGTAAGACCTTGGAGGTAATTGAGAAACTTTTTTAGGCCAGGCGAATGGCTGCTGAGGAGTATAGGGCCTCGAAGCGCAGTAGAGACAACAGCATGGAGACTGATGGTGTGTCTCGCGATAACCTTACGCGCGTTGCTTTCTGTTGCTTGATGAAGTTGAATCTTGTCTGCCTTTTGATCAATGGACCAAGGCCTTTAGGCAATTAACATCTAATGTGGCATTGCAGAGATAGTTCATTGCAATCTCTGCGGAGCATAGAGTAGAGTGGGCCTAGAGTTTATAGCTATTGTTCTTGTTGATGATCGTTTTATTAGAATGTGATAGGGTTTAATTATTTGCACGTGTTTAGTTGACCACCTTTATCGCAGACATTTACGTACTAAAATGGGTGTTATCATTTCATTATGTATGTTTATTTAGATAATGACAGCTTGCTACTGCTACTTTGGATGAGTTTTTTTACAAAATTTACGCTATTGAGTACATGGTGTCATTTCGCATACATATCCCTATTATGCTAGTTTCAAAAATTTGTTAACGCATGTGCAAAAAAAAATCCTTTCAGAATGGCTGATGATGACTTCCCGAAAGATAATAACCATTTGCTAGGAGATGGAGATGCTGATGCAATAGATGAGGCGTACATAGTGTGGCTGATGTGGATGACAAATGAGAATGGTGGCCATCGAATCCCATTGCCCCAACACAATATTAGTCTTCAGGGGGATCAATATATCCAGGGTGTTTTGAATGGGAACCCTTGGAACTGCATTGAAATGTTTCACATGGAAGTTACCGCATTCGAATATATATGCCATGTGTTGCGAGAAACAATGATCATAGAGCCTACAGAGAGGACCGAGGTGGAGGAATCATTGGCCATCTTCTGCCTTCTTGTTGGTCATGGACAAGGTCAGCATGTCGTTGCGAACTGCTTCCAACATTCAAGTGAGATTATTAACCAGCACGTAAAGACGGTTATGCAAGTACTGCATGAGTTAGGGAGGAGTATGATTAGGCCAACACACACAGAGGGGGTCCATCTATACATTGCAGGAAACTAGCACAACTATCCATGGTTTCAGGTAAGCACTTCTTGACTTTGTATTCTATTTTTTGTTTAATTAAAAGGTTGTGATAGGGTTACTACCATGTACATGCCCATTTAGTACTTATAACGTATATAAGTTTATTATTTTTGTAAAATATATTTTCTTTTTTTTTAACATCATTAATCATATAAAATAATAATAACGCTGCATATCATTACATTAATCGTTAAGGAAAAAAATATAATAATAAATAAAAAAAATACAACAAGATTTGTTTATAGGTACTAAGAGGATAGTAAACCTATCATTACATTAATTGTTAAGTAAATAATAATAATAAATAAATAAATACAACAAGAATTGTTTATGGGTACTAAAAGGGTAGTACCCCTATCATTATCCTTAATTATAATGTTATATGTATGTTATGATTGAGATGCGTTATATAATCCTGATTTTGTAGAAATGTCTTAGGGCAATGGACGACACAATGATCTCAGCTGCTGCACCCACTCGTCTAGGTAACACATTTAGAAATCAATATGACCTGATTGCACAAAACGTCATGTGCGCTATGACTTTGATATGAAGTTCACATATGTGTATATTGGGTGGGAGGGAATAGCCCACGATGCACGTATTTTCATGAATGCGTTTAGTAGACCTGATAATCAATTTACATGACCATAACCATGTAAATTTTATTCACATTAATAAATTGAAACAATGTTGTCTATAGAGGATTTTGTAGTTATTTATTTCACAAAATCACTGATTCTAGTTGATTTAATAATGTGGCAGGTTATTATCTTGTCGATGCGGCTTTTCCTTGCATTGAAATGTTTATGCCACCTTATCCAAGAGAAAGATATCACCGATCAGATTGTTATAATGAAGGTGGTTTTCGGGGATATAAAGATTATTTCAACTACCGACATACCTCTCTACGAAATGTTATTGAACCCACATTCTCTTTGTTGAAAAGGAGGTTTAGAATTTTGTATGCCATGCCTCCCTATCGCCCTGCCAGGCAAGGCATGATCGTTACTGCATGTTGTACACTACACAACATGATTAAAACGGTGACTTCTAATGATGAAATAATTCAGGGTGTATTGAATCATCGGTCAGAAATGCAAAATATGGCTACAGAAAATGAATCGGGGGAAAGATCTCGTGTGGTCGACATGTCCAGTAAATCGACCCAAGCAATGGGAGCAATGAGGGATGCGATTGCTTTACCAATGTGGGCACATCGATTGGCCAATGAATGTGAAGTTGACAAATCTCAAAAGAGTGCCTCATTGTATTATAACATTTTTCAAACATATGTTTTGTATGTAGATTTATATAATCTGTTTTTGTACTTGATGGAATGTTGAAAGCTTCCACCAGTTTGAAGAAACACTCCTTTTTACTAACATTCCAATTAGTTTTTTTTTTTAACAAATATATATATATATATATTGCTAATGCAATGCTACTATTAGCACAAATGTGGGACCATTTATTATAGGTACAAAGCTAGCATGCACTTGAAGTGTTATTGATGGGATGACGTGAGTGAATGCTAGGATGCAATAATACTTAAAATTCGATTTTTCCATTGAACTCTTTGTAGATGCAGATTTTAGTTGCATTCAAGTAAAATAAGACTACATATCATTAACCACATAGGGAATTAAACAAACATTGAAGTCATGTTTTACAAAAATCTCTATTATGCTTGCCCCCTGAAGCTTGATATCTAAATAAGATCCTACTCCTGGTTTCAGTTTTACAAAAATCTCTTGCTAAGAAAAAGTCTACAAAAACTAAAAAGGGTGAAGTTAACACAGTGCAACTTGCATACAATTGATATGCACAACCTAATCCATACACCGTACTTTTACATGGAATTTATCCAAACCAAACAAAAACTGTTACAAATGTCAAAACCCAGTACAAACACAATAATCTTCGCTCTTGAATTTTTAGATTCTTCACTCTCTCTCTCACTTTATCTTCCATTTTCCGAACATTATACTCATGATGTAATACATCATCCCACGTCTTCGGTGCCTTATTCGCTCTCGCACGGAAATTCTCCTCTAATAAATGAAGCATATCCGCCCAAACAAAAAATTCACACTTTGCATTTTCCTGCACACAGTACGAACTCCCAATTAACACGATAAAAAGTCACCCACAAGAATCAAATCATATGCTTAAAATAATAAATATAAAGTTGCTTTACCGTATTATAGTTTGGGCAAGCAAAATATCTCCTTCCAAGATTTTTCCTTGTGTGGGACGTCTTTAGATGTGTTTTCAAATCACACCAACAAGTTGGTGATTCAAGTACAAAATCATTAACCAAAGATGATGATTGAGACGATGGCATGATTGATTCTGAAAAACCAAATACAAATTCAAACACAAGGAACCATGAGGAAGCAAAATAACAAAATCTTGGCATAACAAAAAATAGTTTTTATTAATGAATTTACTTGTATCCACTCACTGAGGTGCCTAAAAATCAATCCCCTTTTCTTGGAAATGAAAATAAGTATTAGCCCAAAGTTAAAAAAACTTTATCTGAATATGTCAGAAGTAAACAAGATTTGAAAATTTGAATCATATAGTTTATAGAAATTCAAGTCTACAACAAATCTTCAATCCTAAATCAGACAAGGAGGGCATATTCATCAACAAAATAAGGAAGTTAGAGCGCTACTACAATAAGCAAAATGCCAAGGCCTTAGAGCTCAGTTAAACGGAGGTTTTGGGTTCAGTATTTTGGCCTTAGAGCTCTTATTTACTACTTGGGCCACCTGGCCAGTCAAAAGAATCAAGAAATCAACTGGTTTGCAAGAATTTTGTCGAATAGATGGAAGAAAGACCAGTTGTTGAGATATGTTTATCAAAACCAAAAGGACAAAAGTAACAAATATAATAAAACAAAATATCCAATCTAGCACATTATTTTAAAGGAACTAATACCTTGACCCAGTGGTTGTTTTTTGTCTTTTATCCATTAGCATTATTTTAGGACCCCTTGGCAGTAGGAAATGAGGACAACACATGTTTACTTGTTCCATATAGTTATATTTTACTTATAAAAAAAGAAAGACCCATAAACGAGGACAAAATAATTAAGGTTTTAATAAAACAAGAGGGTTTCATATATCTAGTTGATCTAACAATTGACTAATCAATCTTCACCAACCAACACTATAGTATTATTGTCATCATAAAAGTCTAAAATGTTCTGCAATTGGTTATTTGTAGTTATCATAATAATCTAAAAAATTTCTACATTCTCAAAATTAAACAGCAATAAGATTATTCTTTCAAAAGGTGAGAAACCCAGTTCTCACTCTCCTTTTTTGCCCAAAAAAGCAATGGTTCCCATTGTAAACAATGCAGGTATAGAAGAGGCATGCCTCCAAGATTTTTTTTTTTTTTTTTTTTTTTAATCTCAAACTGGACAACATGTGAAGGAGATGCAATTCATAATACCAAAGCAAATATATTTGTAGATGTAAATAAAAAAAATACGTCAAAGAGTGGCCAAACGGCAGTTCTTCCTTCCATAAAAAGGGTAAAGGGTGAAGAGTGAGGTCCTAAATTCATCTAAGGACCAATTTAAAACTCTTTAATGGTTTTCTTTGAGTGTGATTAACTGTATGGAGGATCAATATAGTTTAATACAATGCAAAAATGATAACAAATACGTTGACCTAGAACAAAAATGAGAAATGATAACAGAACAGAAGAAGGCCAAAATATTTTTCACACAATGCTGCTAGGGCTTTAATTAAACACAAATTTTGCTTGAGAACTCATCTTATTTTCCAACATTGAAGAAAAGAAGTGAACGAAAATGAGAAATGATAACAAAAACAATAGTAGGCTTCTTCTCAGATACGCTTCTGTTACCCCTACGGCCAAATAAACTTATTATGTAATATCAGTAAAACCATATATATCCCAAAATCAAGATACGAAGGAGATCTGAGATCTTTTGGAAAACCATAAACAACAAAAGTTAATCGTTGACCAGAAATACGCATAAATTCCTTTATTTTACATTTTCCTCGGCAACCAAACATACTAGAAAGTAAAAAATAATGACCCATATATATAATCCAGACTAACTCATACAGAGGTTGCCATAGACCAAATCTACAAATAAATACATACCCAGATCATCATTTCGACTAAAAAATAAGGCAATGGGGAAGATCTATGCAGAAAAATGAAGATTCTTTAGGGTCATGGGAAATAATAAAAAGAGATGTAAAATAAAGAAACAGAACAAGCACGCAAAAATGGAGAAATGGAAATGTTGATTGTTAGTAGTCAAATGGGTGAATTGAAATGAAGTCAGGGGGAGAGGATTTCATCCGACTCACAAGCGGAGAGGAGCTCGTTGGTCAGGGGGAGGTGGATGCCTTTCGAAATTTTCTTTCTCCGTCGAGAGATCTGGGATCCGTCCAAGGAAAATAGGATAAATGAATAATTTTTCCCATTTCTCAATTCTTTATATATTTTCCTCAAGTCGTGGGACCCACATCTTTCCCATTTCCAAAAAGTTTAAAATTTTCATCTCAACTTTACTTCCAAACATATCTATATGGGACCTATGTGAAATTTTCAACCCAACTCAAAATTCTTAACTCATGTCATCTTAACACTATTCACAAAAATCTCCAAATTCTCATCTCATCTCAGTGGCCAAACGGAACCTTTAATGATCCAAATCAGGGATAGGTACCATTATCAATGTACTGCCTAGAATTAAGTATTTTAATCCAAATGATGCTAAAACCATTTGCATTTCCATACGTTACGCCATAGAGGGCCGAATGGATAACTTTGATTAATATCCATTAGCTTATCTTAATTAATATGTGGAATAAACTATACCTAGTTTGACATCGACTACAATCTTCAAAGAGAGCCTCTTTAACAAATAATGCACAAAGTAAATATATTGACCTTTTGTTTATGTTATGAGTTAATATATTCTTAAGTTGGTATGTAGAGTACATTATCTACGTCATTTAAATAGTAAAATTTAATTTATAAGATTTATATTTTAAACTTTTCTTTTAAATCAAATTATATCATATATACACTTTACTAGGTGTGTTATCCACACTAGCTTATAAATTAAATCTCTCATATGTTATATGTGGTTTATAATAATCTACTTAATTTTTAGTTTGAATGTTGGGTGATTATTGACATTATTGTTAAGAGTTTGATAATTTATTTACAGGGTGTACTTGTTGATGTGTACATAATATTGGTGAGTCTGAAAGGATAAGTTTCATATTGAATAATTGTTATGATCATGGGTGGTTAACTTTGCTCAGTGCAATACATTTCATCAAATAGTCAAGATATGAACTTTATATGATTAGATTAAGGAGCATGACACAAATTCTCATAACCTAATAATACGAAAACTAAGATAGCAAGCACTCCAAATACTAACTTGACTGTTAACGCTTAAAAATAGCACAACAAGCTGGAATAAGAGAAAGAGTCATTCATGACCCGCTGAGACTATTTGGGCCTCAATTGGTGTGGTTTGAAGCCCTTGACAGTAGTCCAGTGCAACAGTACGGCATCAATGCATACATTCATAACAGTGAACGGAAAATAAATGTAAGGAAGATAAACCAGAGGAAGACACATAGATTGTTTGGGAAGGCAAATGTGTTATAATATTTTGTTTTACACTATTGCATAGTCTCTCTTGTTCACTATACAATGAAAATCAGAGCGCTATCTTTTGGAGAGATCTTGTCACTAAAATCCTTGTCATGGGGTTGAAGAAGCTGAAACCCTTTGTGGGATGTGATCTGGTCTCTTCTCTTTATCCTCTACCCCTTGCCTAATTTACATCACCTCTCATTTTGTATGTCACGTCTTCGTCTTCACTTTTTTCCTGACACATTTCTCATTCTCAAGCTTTTGTTCCCTCCTTGTTTCTTTCTTTCTTCTCTCTTGAAGAAACCCTCAGCCTCTCCCCTTAGGTTGGGCCTAGAACCCATTATGGCCCGAGATATTTTATTGCCTCCAAGAGCATAGATACTCAACAAAGAACTCTATCCGTGGCATTCCTCCTTAGATTGTTCTTCTCCGAAGGACTTCTTTTTCTTTTTCAATAGTGATTGCCAACCTACTCCCTTGCTTCTTCTATAATCCACATACTCTTGGAAAGGATTAAGACTGTACCTATAAGAAATTAGGTCAGTTGCCCGTCATAGAGTTCATAATATTTACATAGCGCGGGCAAATTTCATTCTTGTCGCATTGAGTTGCTCCCGATGGTTTTGGCAGACGACCCGAAATCACAAAAGCTTCTTAATCAAATCTTTTTGTGAAGTGCTGTGGATTTATGCAGTTCAATATCAATTCTTGTACAAGGGCACATTTCTTCTTTGGGTCTGCACTACGAGCAGTATACTGCAAAATACAAGTAGTTTCATTTTGAAAAACACCGATTGACATATACCATTACCAAGCATCTTCCAGTTTAGTTCGCTTCACAAGCAATAATATCCCATGCCACAAGGTATATATGTAGACACCATCTCCACCATACTCCTGACTGCAGACACTAATCCATGACTTCAGAAACATAATCCAGAATCTTAAATTTGGATAAGAGGTCAACCAAACAAAGATGAGTCTCAAACAAAGCCAGCATATACATAAATATGAGAGAAAATTACACTCAGGACTTCTTTGCTGTGGCATTTAGCCTATGATTCTACATCAATTATCGTAGCAAATAGGATTTCATGAGCAAGCTTGAAATTTAAGGGAACTTTTGTTGTGAGGAATCATTAACTGTTTTTGCCTGCTTGATGTTGGGCTTTGTGAACCAAGTCGTATATAGAAATTGCTTGTTAGGCCCTACATGGTTGCATATTTGCCTCAGCTTCTGCCTTTCTCTCATCCATCTTAACACTATTTTCATATGCCTTTTGCTCGTCAAACCTCTCAAACCAACTTCCTGAATTTGATTTAAGACACAAAGATGTCAACAGAAAATTGTAAATTTGTGTTAGATAAACATGTGCGATCATGAAACTTCATCAGAGGTGGAATGCAGCAATTCTAAAAAGCACAGCAACAGCACTTCTCAAGTTACAGCTCAGCTCCATAGTTAGTGGCACCCAAAGTAACTCAATTGAAAAAACAAAAAACATTATTCTATTGTGATCAACGGGTATATAAATGCCACTAATTTCATTCAAATCACATGTTCTACTGATATGTAATGTACATGATGCTGCCACCACACTTCTGCACAAGAAAACTAACAGATAATATCTCACTAGTGCATAAGCATTAATCTCTCTTTCACACTCAAAATTAAACTAACACGTGTACCAAAGAAGCCCTAGTTCCATGACATGGCATAATGTTGTAGTGAAGACTTTCAGCGATTGATTTACAAACTATTTCAAAGAACAAGTCAAGCAACAAAGATTTGATAATACACCAACCACACCAATCCAAAGGTAAAAATCTACTAAGAGTATAGATAAGTAAAGAAAAACCGAACTACAAACAACAGTTAACATGATTTGGCACTATGGCTTACATCCATAGACAATTCAGCAAAGGGGGAAATTTCACTATCAATAAATGAAATTAAAATATGAGGTGTTAGGGACTTACCTCCTACAAGAATGGTAAACAATCCAACTCTTACAATCTCACGTTCTAGTAATGTATTTCCAAACCCAAATAAATTATGGAAGTACCCGAGTAGCGTGCAAAAAGTCCTTGCAAGAAATGGTGTAGAGAAACACAGTTTTTGAAAAACCCCCATTTCCTCTCTCTGTCTTCTCCCACTCATATATACAATACCATATCATCTAGGGTAGAACCCCACTAAAGAGAAACGCATTCTTAATGGGCAATGATCTATGAAGTCTATTAATGAATTCTCAAATTTGCACATCCACAGAGAAGAAAATAACGCCTCAAGATTAGAGAACAAAAAGATTTGATTATATATCAGATTGCAAAACATAACCATTCATTTATCTAAGTGAGCCCGATGCACTATGTGACTCAAAATGGAAATAACCATTAGCTGGACTATGTTATTGGCATATGAGAATTTCAGAAATCATGACTTATATGGGAGCAGAAAGAAAGGAAATTGAAAATGGGGTAGAACTAATGTCAGCCCACACAGCTAGCATTTCTTCGCAGCTCCTTCGCTGCCTTACAGTCAAAGACGTTTGTATCATTAGCATATTCTTTCGCAAACAATATATTCGGGGGGAAAAAAAAAAAAAACAGATTTAGATTTTTTTTTTTTTTTTTGATGTCGGGAACCTCTCCAAGGCAGGGCCCTTTGACCCACCCCTGCAGAATCAGATATAGATTCTTCATATGTAATCAGTTATCTTATGGGTAAAAATATATGAAGAGACAACGGTAGATGGCAGTAAACCTTAACATGATCCCATGTATCTGCGATGGTGAGAGGACCATGCTCCTTGACGATGTCAAAGATGACCCTGGTTATGGTCTGCGTTTGCTCTGGCGGCGTTTTGAGCTCTATCGGTTTCATCTTGGGTTTGGGCTTCTTTGCCATATACCTGATCGCCGTCCCAAACATAATGGTCAGGTGAATCTTCCTTTCCCCTACCTCAACCCACTACCGTACACGCTCGTACGACCGTATCTGCCCACCTATAATCAGAATTTTAGTCAGTAACTAAGAAAACTAACAAAAATCAAATGAGCAAAAATATAGACTGAAGAGTTCTTGGGAGGCAAATGAGAAAATGAAAGATGGCGCACAGCGAGAGAGAGAGAGAGAGAGAGAGAGAGATTCCCAAAGCTGTATTTTTTTTTTTTTTTTTGTTCAGTCAGATTTATCTGTGGCAAGGGATTCTGTTGAAAGCTTCAATTGTGAAGAGGTAGAGGGCCAAATACGAAACCAACTCAGGGAGAAAATACGCAGCAATCTGTTAGGGTTCCGGCGAAAGAAGTAAAATCTACAGGGAAGATGAAGAACAGAGGAACTGAACTGGAGTAATGTACCGTGCGAAGCGAAGTTAAGAGGATTGAAGAGGAAACGGCGCTGTATGATGCATTGAATGGCTGCTTGGAAGATCAATTAAACGGACCGTTTTGGTGAAATGGAGTCTCTCGTTTAGTAGTCATGCAGGGTCTGTCGTTTAGTGTTAAGGCACCGTTTTTATTGAGTGTTTTATGTTGTTGGGTATGTGTTGTAATACGCAGTGTTTTACACCAAACGGTGCGTTTGATCAATTATTTACTTTAGTATTCCGCAAGTCAGTTTATAGTTTTCTACCCCAACCTGTTACAAGGTGTGTGTGTGACTTAAGGAGGAAAGGGAGGTACAGAGGGAATCATTTTCTGGAATATTATTAAGATTAAATTCTATAAGGAGGTTGGGAATCCCTCGAAATATTCCCTTATCCAATCAATATACGCGCGGCTGTCTGAAGCATTTTCACAAACACCATGCATCTATCCTTTTATTTCATTTCTGCAATACCCCAGCTGCTGTTACACTCATTCCCTATTTACATTTAGTAATCATAAACACCATCAAAACAGGATATCTAACAATTGGTATCAGGATCGATCGATCCTATGGTAGATGATACTATATCCAAGCATCACCAACAAGAGAATCTTCAGCAGCAGCTAAATGGAGTCCAACAACAAAATGAACTCCACCAGTAGACTGTACAAGATTTGAAGGCTAATATAGACACACTAAATGACATGATGCATACAATCATCCTTTTCCAAAATCAACAACAACAGCAATAACAACAACATCACCAGCACTATGAGAATCAGTATAATGACCAGGAGGCACCAAGTCTGGGGAGGGGAAACTTTAGAGATGTTAAATTGGAGTTTCCTCATTTCCAAGGAGACAACCCAGTTGCTCGGATCTTCAAGGTGAACCAGTACTATGAGTTTCATCAGACTCCTATGCCTTATCGCATGCTCATGACCTCATATCACGTGGATGGGATGCTTTTGTGTGGTACCAAGAGTCTTTGGAGGGAGGCCATTTCTGTGATTGGGATGCTTTTAGCATATCCATGCTCCTTCACTTTGGTCCAACGACTTATGACGACCCCATGGAAGCACTAACTTGATTAAAACAGACCAATTCCATTGCTATCTACAAGGCACAGTTTAAGGCCCTATCCAATTGATTAAGAGGACTTTCCAATGTGCACAAGCTGAGTTGCTTCCTCAATGGGTTGAAAGATGAAATCCGTCTTCCCATTAAAATGTAGTTTGAATGTAGTATATGGATTAGCAAGAATATAGGAAGAATACCTCTTAAGTGCAAAAAAATCGAGTAAGCCTATAGTAGAGAAGGCTAGTGAATCAGTTGGGAGGGTTCTCCCAAGGATCTTTCTCGAGTAGCAACAATAATAAATGGCCTAGACCTACGGGTGCTAATAGACAGGTATCCTCAACCCAAATGGATGAGAAACCCAAGAAAGGATTGTGCTAGTACTAGGATGAGAAATGGAGCCCAGTCCATAACTGTAGAAACCTAAGAATTTAGTTTTTACAAGCTGATGAAGAAGAGTTAGTGGAGGAGAGTGGCAACAAACCAGATGATAAGGTAGAAAAAGTGGAGGAAAACAAGACTGAAGATAAGGTAGAGGAATTAGAAATTTCCTTGGCTGCAATTGCTAGGACTTCCACAGTTAGAACAATAAGATTGGTGGGCAGCATTAAGTGTGAGCTATTGGTGATTCTAGTAGATTCTGGCAGCTCACATAATTTCATAGACTTAACCTTATTTCCAAATTGAAGCTACCAGTAGATCCTTCCACTACCTTAAGGATTAAGGTAGCAAATGGTCAATGCTTAAGGACTGATGGAGTGTGCAATGCAGTGGAATTGAATGTGCAAGTTACCTTGTTTCAACTCTCTCTTTATTTACTTGATTGTGCTGGTTCTAATGTGGTGTTTAGGATTACAATGGTTAGAGACATTGGGTCTTATAACCTGGGACTTTTCAAAATTATTAATGAGTTTTGCACATGATGGGAAGAGGGTAGAACTAAAAGGGTTGAAATTAAACCTATCGGTAGTGGAGGATGGCCACAAGTTGCTCAAAGCCACTATGGCTAAGAGCAAGGGGATTTTACTACAATTTGTGACCCAAGAAGAGAAAGGGCAAAATTCAAAGGATGTAGATGATGTATTTGCCAAAATGTTGGGTGAGTTTGAAGAAGTGTTTAATGAACCTAAGGGGTTTGAAGAAGTGTTTAATGAACCTAAGGGGTTGCCCCACCCTGTGCACATGACCACCAAATTGTCCTTAGGCACTCAATCCATTGCAAATAGGCCATACCGATACCTCCAAGGCTGCAAACGAACCGAGTCTAACCAAGTTCGAACATGGGGTCTCGAGCTAAATTAGCATATATATGTGCTCAAACTCAATCGAGCTCAACAAAAATTAAAAACTTCCGATCAAGCTCAGCTCGCCTGACATATATTAAGATCAAACTCGACTCGAATTCGTATAGAATAAATAAAAGAATTAATACGAGCTCGAGCAACTTGAGCTCAATTTAAATCTCTGCTTTTGTTGAAAAACCAATACTCTATTTTTGTTGAAACCCAATGCCCAAACCGCTTGAAGGGAAGGTCAGCCTCAATCAGCCGGTCAACCCCATTAAAAAAGCATGTAGCAGCAAAGAGAGCAAACAATGCAGATATTAATCGCAACAGAGAAAAGCTAGACCTTTAACAAAGAGATTGAAAACCAAGTGAGAAGCAATATAGAAGAAATTATATCAAAACAAGCCGCAAAGAGCACTACCATATGGCCAAAAAAATCTCTAAACCTACAAATATCACGTTCTTTACATATAGTATAGAAGAAATTCAATACAAGAATGTTTATCGTTTATCGTTACTAGCCACAACCAGCAATTCTTCCTCCTTGAAAGGTAGGCAATATCTAAACAAGTAAGATATGTGCAAAAATGAACATTTCAAGATCCCAGTTGGCCAGTCACCTTTGAAGCTACTCCAAATTGTTTACTTTACCCAAGAATTCGAGACTTGGTTCTGCAATTCGTAATGCTATAGAAAACTTGGCTCACTTGGCACTCCAATAGATCTAATGATAGAGTCCAATGCAAGGATAGGGGGGTTGCGGCGGCGATCAAAGGCAACGGGAAGCACGGCCATGTTGCACAGTGGTCGTGGCAATGATGGGGGCGGTGGAAGCAGCTCACGGGTGGTGGTAGGGAGAAGAGAAAAAAAAAATTAAAATGGGGAAAAAGAGAGATACAGATGTTGTGCGGCACATAGAGGGGGAGGGGAAAATAAGATGGGCTTTGTCTTCCAAACCCCCAAAACGATGTAGTTTTGGGTGGGGTTTAGAGGGCTAGGCAACACTCAGGTTTGGCTCTTCATATTACTAAAGACTACTATCTTTTGCTCTTAGAGAAATAAATAATATTAAAAATATGTTGAATTTACCAATTTCACTATAAATTTTTCTTTTTTTAAAAATGAATACCAAAATTTGATAAAAATATGATAGAAATAAAATCTTAACAAAATAGATTTTAATATTGTGCAATATTTTATTTGCTTATATTTTAAGTTACTTATATATTATTTTTTCCTTTTATTAATGATTTTGATTTAATGATTTATTTAAACATATAATTTCAAAATATAAATATTTTATTTATTGTTGGATAAAATTAATCATTTAATAACAATGAATTGAAACAATATATTCTTATTCTATAATATATAATATACAACATAAATATTCGACTTTAACTATTAAAAGTAATAATAATAGATGAGGTACCATAATTAAAAATTTTCATAATGAATTATATTATAATTTTATATTAATTTTAAAATATAATATGTTATTATTAATATTTTACTTTCAGAAGTGTGCGAATGTAAATTTAATTAATGTTTTGCATTTTTATTATTTCTTATAATGTCTTTCAGAAATGAAATAAATTAATAAATATTTAAAAAAAATTAATAAAATTGTTCGCAATTGGTCATTTTTACTTTAGTTTAAATAATGTAATAAAACTGTTTCCACTTAAAAAAATGACATTGAAAAAAAATCTTTCTTTTTTTAATTTTTATACATTGATAAAATTTTACATATATTTAACTAAGATGCGCGCTTTAGACCCTACATATCTCTTACTGTCAATTTATTTTCCATCATATTGATATTTATTTTTCATACATTCATTTTTTTGTTATACTCAATAATTATTTTAGGTGAATGTTATATAATAATTATATAAGAGTATAAAAAAATGTAAATATTTATTATAATAGATTTATATTTTTCACCGTGCACGTGCGCTTCTTACTATTAAATATTAAATATAGCCAAATAATCAAAATGAAGTTAGATACAAAAATATCGTAATCAAATTGAAGTTACTTACTCTTTATAAATATTTAACTCAATAATTCTTTGATGAACTTAATACATTATGATACTTAACATTATTCTTTTGTCACCTTCTTATACATAAAATAACAAAATATATTACTTATACAAAGTATCAACATATAACACATAAATTATATACAATAAAAAAATATATGTAAAAATATAAGTGTATATATATAAATATTATAAATATTGTGACAACCTCAAAACAAATCAAGTTAAATTTATACAAGTTTTGTTTAAAAGTCTAAACTAAATCAAGTCAAAATTATACGAGTTTAGCTCGTTTAATATTGAACCAATATAATTGATTATGAATAACTCATTTATTAAATAAATCGAGTCCGAATTGAATTTATATGAATTGAATTCAAACTATTCATAGGCAACTTTGTTCATTTGCAACCCTAGATCATATTTCTATTGCCAAAAAATAGAGATAAAAAAAGATCGTGGCAAGAGCTACTTGGATCTAGATGGTAAAGCCGAATACTAGTTCCTTTTCTACTCTTCTATTTTACTAATTTGTAAGGCTAACGAAAGTTAGAGACTATGGTCAACTACGAGACTATAAATAAAAAATCGATAAAAATTGTTTGGCTCGATTATCTTCTCTAAACGGGACTTGAAATTTGGTTACCACCAAGGGTTGTATCACACTTAAAACATTTTTTTTTTATTACTCTATTATTTACAAGCTTTAACTTGATATTAGAGGCTATTTTCGTAATAAGCAAGTGTGATATATACGTATATATATCAAACTGATAATTTTTTATTAAATAAAATATATATTTATAAAATTTAATTTGTTTTTAATTAAATTAAATCATTGAATTTATTTCGTTTTAAAAATAAAAAAATCTATTTATCATCCTCACATTTCACACATTACACTTATTTTAATTTTTTTTTCATTTTTTCTATAATAAATATGTAGTGTGTGGATGATAAATAAAATAATTTAATTAATTTAATAAGAATAAAATAAAATAAAAAATAAAAAATAATATTTTAATATATAAAATATGTAGTGTAGGATAATATGTAGTATTTCTCTTTAAAAATTTTAATCCAAATTCAGTAAAAGGAAACAATAATAATTGAGCAGTAGAGAAGTAGTAAAGAAACATAATCATTATCCAATATTCATTGAAAAATTTGTTCGGACTGCGTGCGCAGAGCCCTTGAAAGGATGTGTTTCATTAAATGGGAAACACGCACCGTTTTGGGAGGAAAAAAGGCACCCTTCTCCTTCCTCAGCGCGAGTCCTTCCCCGTTCCTTAGAGGGAGACGGTCACAAAACCAGCATATAAGAATTCAGTGGAAACGTTTGAATCAACTGGGCTTTCCTCCAACATGTCCAAAGCAGAGAAATTATCCTCTGAAATCGAAAGGACGGGAATTGGATGGTGGGTTATGATTTGCCCACCAAGTATTTGGTTTTAGTCTTAGTTAGAAAGGCTTACTTGTTTTCTAAACTACAAGTATGCTAGAAATGAAGGAAATTGCATTGTAGTTCCTTTTTTTTGTCCATTTCAGTTTTGTTTTCAAAATCTTGCAGCCCAGAATATTCGCCATGTCCAAAGCAGAGAAATTATCCTCTGAAATCGAAAGTACGGAGATTGGATGGCAGGTTATGATTTGCCCCACCAAGTGTTTGGTTTTAGTCTTAGTTGGGAAATTGTCATTGCAGTTTTTTTTTATAGTCTTTGTTCAGTTTTCAAAATCTTGCAGCCCAGAAAATTCGCCATGTCCAGAGTAGAGAAATTATCCTCTGAAACGGGGATTGTTGGATGGTGGGTTATGATTTGCCCCACCAAGTGTTTAGTTGCCATGTCCAGAGTAGAGAAATTATCCTCTGAAACGGGGATTGTTGGATGGTGGGTTATGATTTGCCCCACCAAGTGTTTAGTTTTAGTCTTAGTTGGAAAGGATTACTTGTTTTCTAAACAAGTACGCTAGAAATGAAGGAAATTGTCACACTTTCGTTTGTTTTCTTGTTCAGTTTTGTTTTTCAAAATATTTCAAAATATTGCAGCCCAGAAAATTCGTGAATCTTTCTCAAGTTTCATTTAAGTTGAAATTCTTATCAGAAAATTAAGCAGATTTTAAGGAAAAAAAGGATTTCAGAGGAAAAAAGACTTTCTGATGAAAGATACACAACTTCAGGGTTGTAAAGATATTATTATAATTTTAAAAATTTTTTATGTATAAAACTGTCTAGACTTGCGTGATCAGTCTCCAAACGGAGACTGTATGCGTAGACGAAGTCATAATTATTATGCTAGAAATAAAACACATCCCAGCATATACATGCACGTACTCATCTCTTACTAAAGACGTGCTTTAGCCTATAATTAAGCAAACCTCCTACGAACCAGATCTAGACCTTAATTATGAGACCGTGTGATCTTCAGTTACAAATATTTATTATGCTAGAAATAAAACGCACACCCCAGCATATACATGCGCGTACTCATCTCTTATTAAAGACGTGCTTTAGCCTATAATTAAGCACACCTTCTACGAACCAGATCTGGACCTTAATTATGAGACCGTTTGATCTTCAGTTACAAAGGAGCATTTCACACACACCTACGCACGTAGGTACGTTCAGAAATGCGACAGCTAGTAGTGCTGGTGATGCTGATCTTGAGAAGTACGGTTCCCAGGAAGCTTCTCTTTGATCTTTTCCATCACACCCTTCTTCTCTGCATGATGCTGCTGCTGCTGCTGCTGCTGCTGTTCCCCAGTACCGTAACCCGTCGTGGTATAAGTAGTCGTTGCAGTCGCAGACGACGTATCACTTCGATGGTCCTTTTGTCCAATTCCAGGTATCTTCTCCTTTATCTTTTCCTTCAGCCCCTTCTTCCTTCTCCCGCCTTGCCCATCGTCCTCAGACTATATTACATTAAATTAATTCACAGAAAACAGACATATAAGCTAAAACAGAAGGTGAAAGCACATATAAGGTTTTAGAAGATAGGAAATTAGAAAAGTAAGTATATCATGTAGTACTGAGAGGATGACTTACGGAACTTGAGCTTCCAGAGCGATGAAGCTTGCCAGAAAGGTCATGACGCTGCTGCTGCTGCACACCTTGGAGAGGAGTGCCGCTGTGGCGTATTGGGTTGCCATACTCATCTGTAGATATCACGTTGCCGTATTCGTCTGTGCGGGCAACGTTGCCGTATGCATCTGTGCTAAGTACGTTGCCATACGCGTCAGTTTGGGCTGCTGCTCCGGATTGGTTTTGGAAATGTGCCATTTTCAAGGTTAACAAGCGAAAACAAAATCACAATCAAAGGCTTAAGGTTTTAACGAAAAAGTGCATATAATTAACTGTGATTGTTTGCACGGATATAGAATGGATTTAAGAGTGAGTACTTTGCATCAATCTGGTTATGAACTTATATAGGCAGACGCGATAGCGTACTTGCGTGACAACATAATTGTTACACGTGCCGCGTTACAAATTGCTAAACGTGCCACGTTACTACTCATGGGCACGTGGAAGTGACAGAAGCGGAAATGTGTCCAAACACGTCGGTTTGAGGTGAGAGTCGGTGCCGACAATGATCTGCCGGATAACCCATGCAAGACCACTTTTAAAACGGACACATCATACATCGGCAACTTATCTACAATTAAGAGTATTAACTATTCGCTTATTTATCTTTATTTTTATCTTTAAATTTAAATAATATGTCTTTAAATCCATCTATATTAATTTATACATTTCTAAATTTTTACATAGTTATAAATAATCATTCTTCAAGTTTAAAAATTCACTTTTCACTCTTCAAATATTATTTTTAATATTTTTCTCTCTCTCATATCCATTAAAATCAATTTTGTGAGATTTATATTAAGATAATTTTGATATATAAAATTTATATTAAGTTGATGATATAAAATATTTTTTAGTACATATTAATATTTATTGATAAAATTGATTATTTTTATACATGAAATTAATAATATTTAGATATATGAAATTGGTATTTTTGAACACATGGTGCTAATTGTAAAATATATAAAAAATAATAATAATTTTAAGAAAAAAATAAAAAATAAAAATATTTTTTTATTATTTAGTTCAAATATGCATAATCCAATATGAGAGTTTTTCTATTAAAATCAGTTTTTAAAAAATGTAATTTTAAAGATGCATATAAAGAAACTAATGCTAGTACTCTTCATCATAACCTCTTAATAAAATAATATTTTCTCAAAATTTAAATACATCAAATCTAAATAAAGATAAAATGAAAATCTAAAAAAAAATGTTATAATTTTATTAGGTAATTGTATAAAAGTTGCAATTAGATTGTTGGTTTATCATTTAAACACATGAAATATTCATTATTATTAATTTTCTTGATAAGTAACATCTCTAAGCAATCCTTAATCAATCAACGACTACATTCAAATCTAAAATCTTCACTTACAAATTAAAAAAAACAAAAAAAAAAAAAAAATATATATATATATATATATATATAAAATGAATGTTATAATAGTTATTAAATTTGATATTACTATAAAAATTCATTTATATAACTATTGGTTTACAGGACAGGTTATTTAATAGCTCGTTTGAATTTAGAGAGTGTTTCATCTTATTATTATAATATTTTTAAATTTCTTTACAAAATATAATAAACAATTCAACTTTTTCAAATATTTAAAAAATTATGATATTAAAAAATAATATTTTATTTAACTTTCATTTAAAATCATTTCATTTCATCTCATATAATTTGAATCCAAACGTGCTATAATACTGGTACTTGAACATTGATTCGAGTTATTTTCTCTATCTACCCTTCCTACCTTAAAAAATAGGAGCACCTTACGTTTTAGAATCAACTTAGGCTTAGATTTAATATTTTTCAAGAACTATATAGATTTTTAGAACTCATTCTTTTACTTTAAAATATAAAAATTCTTTTCTAATCGTGAAATAAAATCGGACTTGATGGGTTTATTAGTTCTGAAAATGTTATTTATTTTATTCTTATTTTTTATATTATCTTTATATTCAACAAAAATGTAGATGATTGTATATATTTTGTATTAAATTTGTGATTATGCACAAATTATTATCATTATATTGTCTTTTAACTTAGTAGTATTTATCTTATATAGGCAGACGTGAATGTGTATCTACTTGCATGACAACAGAATTGTTACACGTGCCGCGTTACAAATTGCTAAACGTGCCACGTTACTACTCATGGCTACGTGGAAGTGACAGAAGCGGAAAGGTCTCCAAACATGTCGGTTTGAGGTGAGAGTTGGTGGTGACACGTTGCCGACAATGATATGTCGTCTTGATAAATGATATCCCATGCAAGACGGCCCTTTAAACCTGACACATCATACATCAGCATCTTAACTACAACTAAAATCTCGTTTTTCTGTCAAATCTCTAAAACGACAGAGATAAAATTAAATGAATTAGTCCAATTTAATTATATAGATGAGATGAAATGTTTTAAATAATAATAAATAAAATATTATTATAATATAATTTTTAAATACTAATTTTATATTGAGATTTGAAAAAGTTAGATTGTTTATTATATTTTATATGAAGATTTAAAAAATATGTAATGATAAGTTGAGATGAGATGAGATAAGATTTTTAATTTTGGTTAACCAAACAAGGCCAGATTAAAATTAAAAGTTAAATAAAATATTATTAAAATATATTATTTTTATATAAAAATTTAAAAAAATTATATTGATTTAGTAAGATAAGATGAGATAAAATATTTTAAGAGAATGCTTCTAAATAGCCCATCTGATTTTATAGGAAAACCAGCCCTCCAATCCAAATGCAACGTGTAAATAATTGTGAAATTAATACTGTAGACCAAAATATAGGAGATAGAAAATAAAAAGCTGAGAAATCGTGCACTTCAATCCGAGTGCTTCACACCGAAACCAAAGGAGCTCCAAAAGCTGCACTCTGAAACCATCACGTTGAAACTAGTCAACAAACGAAAGTATTAGAAATCACTCTGAAACCATCAAGCAAACTCGCTACAGTTGCCGTTGTCACCCAATGATTTGATTTTTTTCACTTTTGAATTTGATTTTTTTTCCCTGCTTGTTGCCTCTTTTATTCACATAGTAGCAAGTGTTTGTGAAAATTCCACTAGATAAAGTATTAGAGAAATCTCGATCAAACCTCCACATTATTATTTGGAAAAGACAAAGCATCAATTTTTTTTTTTTTTTAATGCGCAACATGCATGTCTTTTACACTTGGCCGGCACTTGGATTTTAACAAAGTTTCGTAAGAAATTTATTAACTTTCTCACAATTATATATAGCCTGTTTAATTGATAAGCATTCCGTGCATGAAGAAAGGGGTTTAGGCATAAAAAGGTGTTGTGTTCAGGTGTAGTGAGATGCATGGTTATTATGCAAATATGATGACGTGTTGCATTCGGATTGGAGAGTTGATTTTCTGGGATAACCAGGTGGGCAGGTTATAAAATTTTCTGAATATTTTATGAAAGTAAACAAGGCTTGACCATATCCTCTTAATAAAAAAATATTTTCTCGAATATAAATACATCAAAATCTAAATAAAGATAAAAAGAAAATCTAAAAAAAAAGGGTTATAATTTTATTAGGTAATTGTAAAAAAGTTGTAATTAGATTGTTGGTTTATCATTTAAACACATGAAATATTCATTATTCTTTCCTTGATAAGTAACATCTCTAAGCTATCCTTAATCAATCAACGACTACATTCAAATCTAAAATCTTCACTTACAAATTAAAAAAACCAAAATAGATATATAAAATGAATCTTATAATAGTTATTGAATTTGATATTATTAAAAGAAATTCATTTATACAACTATTGGTTTACAAGATAGGTTATTTAATAGCTCGTTTGAATTTAAAGAGTGTTTCATCTTATTTTATCTCATTATTATAATTTTTTCAAATTTTCTCATAAAATATAATAAAAAATTCAAAATTTTCAAATTTCAAAAGAATTATAATATTAAAAAATAATATTCTAACAATATTTTATTCAATTTTCATCTAAAACTATTTCATCTCATCTCATCTTTAAATTCAAATGTGCTATAATACTTGATACTTGAACATTGGTTCGAGTTATTTTCTCTATCTACCCTAAAAAGTAGGAGCACCTTACATTTTAGAACCAACTTAGGCTCAGATTTAATATTTTTCAAGAACTATATAGATTTTTAGAACTCATTCTTTTAAAATTCTTTTCTAATCATGAAATAAAATCGCACCTGATGGGTTCATTAGTTTTGAAAATATTATTTATTTTATCCTTATTTTTTTATATTATCTTTATATTCAACAAAAATGTAGATGATTGTGTATATTTTGTATTAAATTTGTGATTATGCACAAATTATTATCATTATATTGTCTCTTTAACTTAGTAGTATTTATCTTTTTCATAAATGAGACCATTTGAGAAAAAGTAGATTAATTGAGGACAAATATGCTAATTATACTCTGTTTTTCAGCACATATGAATTATACTCTTACTGAAACTATTTATACTCATAAATATTCTTATTAACACTATTTAGACACTGTTTGAAACTGTTTTATACACTATTTTAAATGTTTGAATTCTTTATTAGCTAAAACAGCCGATTTCTAATTTTCATAAATGATCTAATTCATTGAATCGGTCTTTCTTCAATTCCGAATCCAATTTTAATTTTTTGAAATTAGATTAAAAAAAAGTTGTAAAAAAAGTTATACCTTTTTGTTATCTCAAATGAGTATTAATAATGTGATATGTAATAAATAGGCTGAGAATATTACTTTAGCAGTCTTATAAGATTATGAATCGATATGATATAGTGGGGCACGAGGAGAATATTTATTTAGTTGTCTTGGAATCACAAATTAATATTTATAGTATTTTTCTAATCTTGGTCCTCTCCTTATGAAGTGTGAGGTTTTCCTCTTTGCTTAGGTAAAGATTTTGTCTCTTAGACTTTTGGTTTGTAGAAGTCGTTATGGAGGGTGAGTTAGAGAAAATGTGGACAACTTTTAGTCTCACTAATTAGGAAAAGCAAGAAGTTGTCCTATCTCCTTTAACACTTCATGAGTCTATGTCAAAAGGAAAATCTTGTCTTCTTGCATTGGTGATTGTTGACAAGAGTGTGAATGAGGAGGCTTTCAGATCCACTATGTCTACAGTCTGGAAACCTGAGGGTTGGATTCAGTTTAAAAAAGTGGAGGATAACAGAATGCTAGTAGAGTTTCAATATGAACAAGACAAATCAAAGTGCTATTGGGGAGGCATTGGACATTTGATAGACTATTGGTGTGTTTACAGGAGTTAGTACTCCTTCAAATGAAATCACTTTCTCAATTGAAGTTTTTTGGGTCTAAGTACATAATATGCCTCTTGCCAACATGACAAAAGAAGTGGGAAACCAAATTGGGAAGGTGTTGGAAGTTGAAGTTGATGGTAGTGGCTTTGGATGGGGTCAGTTCTTGAGTTTAAAGGTGGAAATAGACATTACACTACCTCTAATCTGAGGTGGAGTTTTGTCTGTGGGTGGTAAAAAAATTTGGCCACCTTTCAAATATGAAAAACTTCCAATATTCTGTCTTCACTGTAGAGTCATCAAACATATCAAGAAAGTCTATTCTACGGTTGTACAAAGGCAAATTTCATTAGAGGAGAAGAAACCTCAGTATGGTTCATGGGTTTGTGCCATCCCCTCAAAGCCAATTGGAGATTCATTCAGAAGGATCGTGAAGATGAAGTTTAGCAGCCTCATCACAACTGACAGCAATGAAAATCTAGCAATAAGGCCACTAAGGAAAGAATTACGGTGAGCACTGAAATTCAGGAGCCATTTCAAGGACCAATCAAGGAATGTGTGAAACAGCAGGAGGATCTAGTCTATTTTGAAAAGTTTCCTTACTCAGCAAAGGTCTCAATTCAGAGAGGAAACTTCAGAAAAAAGCTAACCCCAAAGATTGAAGATCTTTCCTTAACTGATAGTGATTTAGGAAAGGAAAATAAAACCTTAGAGGGGAAAGTTAACTTAAGGGAGGAGGATCTTATGGACGAAACTGAGGGAAAGCATCAACATAATTCAATTAATCCTTTTGTCACGCATAACAAAAGACTGGTCTATCTCAAATTAAGTGAGTATTTGGAGAGAGCTTAAACCAGATAAAAATGGTGGAGGCTGCTTGGTAGCCCCACCAACAGCAATGAATTGCCTTAGTTGGAACTGTTGAAGGTTTAGGAACTCTCGAACAGTTTAAGAGCTTCACCTTTTGGTAAAGAACAAGAGCCCAAATTTCACCTTCCTGATAGAAACTAAGTCTAATAGAGAAAAAGTTGAAACAGTAAGAACAAGATTAGGCTTTGATCATAGTTTTGTGATTGAACTTGAATGGCACACCAAAAGTCACATCTCTTTAAGAATTACTCATCCTTTAGTAGGGAATGAATGGATTTTAACTATGGAAACTCTCTGACTTATAGGAGAACTGATAGTTGGAAGCTTCTTAGAGCTATTAAACCTCCTCATGGTATGGCATGGCTATGCGTGAGAGACTTCAATAAGATTTTACACTAGTATGAGAAGTTTGGGGCAGCTATGAGACCTTACAATCAGATGGAATATTTCATATTAGGTATGGAGGATAGTGATTTGAGTGATTTAGGTTTTGTGGGAGACATGTTCACATGGAGTAACAATAGAAAAGGAGGGCAATTTACTAAGGAAATGATGGATCATGCCTTTGGCAACTCAAGCTGGCAATATTTATTTCCTTTTTCGTCTGTTAATCAAGAGATAGCCCAAAGCTCAGATCATAGGCCTATTTTTGTCACTATGGCTTCCTAGATGAATGTCATTAGTAGAGGAGACAAGCCTTTCAGATATAAAGTTGACTGGGCACTAAGAGATGCATGTTTTCAATTAGTGAAGGAGGAATGGAAGAAACCTATGTTGGCTTCACACAAGCTGGCAATTGTTACTGTAGGTCTCCAAAGATGTAAAGCCAGATTGCAATCCTAAAGTAGGGTGACTTTTGGAAACTCTAAAAGGATTATCAACTCCAAACTTTCTCATCTATTGAGACTCAAGATTCAAACAAATGTGAGATGTGTGACAAAATAAAAGTGTTAAAAATAGAGGTTGACTTGCTTCTTGAAAATGAGTATGTTAAATGGAAGTAGAGAGCTAAGCAAAGATAGCTTAGAGAAAGGCACAGGAACACTAAGTTTTTCCACTAGTCTGCAAATCAAAGGAACAAGACAAATACCATTCACAAAATCCTTGATCATTCAGGTTCAATGGTTACCAATCCAGAAGACATTAGTGCTCAATTTCATAAGTTTTTTTAGGATCTCTTTTCAATATGTCATCCAGAAAGTATTGAGAGGTGTTTGAAGCATATGCAAACTGTGGTAACAGATGATATGAATCGATTATTGACAAGAATGTTCACTGCTGCAGAAGTGAAGGAGGTTGTGTTTTAGATGAACTCTCTCAGTTCACTTGGCCTAGATGGTTTCCCCCCTGCTTTTTACCAAACTCATTGGGATTATGTTGGAAGAGAAGTCACTGAAGCTATATTATATGTACTCAACTCTAGTGGAATGGTTTCTGGTGTCAATGACACATTCATTGCACTTATTCCCAAGATAAAATCGCCTACTTAAGTGTCTGATTTCAAGCGTATTAGCCTTTGCAATGTCCTTTATAACATAATTTAAAAAATAATTGCTAACAAGCTAAAAAGAACTCTCCCAGATATCATTTCACCAACTCAGTCAGCTTTTGTTCCAGGGAGACTAATCTCAAATAATATCATTGTAGTTTATGAAGCCATGCATACAATGAAAAATAACTTATCAGGCAAATAAGGTTATATGGCCTTGAAGCTCAACATGAGCAAGGTCAATGATCGTGTAGAATGGGCATTCTTAAGAGCAACCATGATGAAGATGGGCTTTGCACATTAGTGGATTGACTTAGTGATGAAAGGGGTTGAATCAGTTTCTTACTCTATCTTGATTAATGATATTCCTTAGCCAATTTTCGAACCATCTCAAGGGATTAGGCAAGGTGATCATTTATCACCTTACTTGTTCATCATTTGTGCTGAAGTTTTGAGTTCCCAATTGAATAATGCAGAGAAGATATGTGCTATCAATGGAGTCCCTTTGAAGAGAGGAAAACTTCATATTAATCATTTCTTCTTTACATATGATAGTTTGCTTTTTTTGTAGAACTAATTCTCTAGAATGGAGCAAATTGATCTTCTTGCTTAACATTTATGAACAGGTTTCTGGACAAAAGACTTAATAAGGACAAGACCTCTGTATAATTCAATAGGAATAGCTTGAGAAAAACTCAAGATATTTTGTATTGAGCATTGTGGGGATTAGATCAAGCATGTCCTATGAAATAGGGGTGCAAATCGACTATTCAGTTTCGGTTTTGGACCAAAACCGAAACTAAACCGATATGGTCCAAAACCGAAACTAAACCGATATGTGCAAATAAACTAAATCTTGACCGAAACCGACCGTTGAAAGGGGAGAAAACCGTCTACATCAGTCTCAACGTCACTTTAGTTAGTTCGTCGGGGTCTTAGGTGGCGATGGAGGCTATTTTCAGGCAATGACGCTGCAGTGACTGGGTGAGAGACTTGAGAGAGATGATGCCGAGAGATGCAATTTGAGAGTGATAGAGAGGCCCTGCATGGCTGTGGGTGGCGTGCGCCGAGAGAGAGAGAGAGAGAGAGAGAGAGAGAGAGAGAGAGAGAGAGATGATTCAGAGACGAGGAAGAAGAAGGATGCGTGGCATCGACTTTAAACCCTAGAGTGAAACGGCGCCGTTTGGATTAAGCCAAACGGCGTCGTTTCATTCAGTTTTCTTATTTAACTTCAGATGTTAAACGACATCGTTTCACTTATTTAAGTGAAACGGTGTCGTTTAAGTAAAGTATAAATAAAAAATATATATAATATATTACGTCGGCCGGTTCAATTGTTTGAACCAGAGTTAAATCGCTGTTGAATCAACGTAAGTCGGTTTTGAATAAATTATACCGTATGCCGACCGGTTCACTGGCGGTTTCGGCCGGTTCCTGACGCGGCCAGTCGGTTTGCGTCGGTGGCGGCCGGTGGCGTCGGTTTCTGTACACCATTGTAACAGCCCGTTAGAAATTTAATTGTGAAATTTCTATTGACTTTAGGAACTTCGTGAAAACTCTATAAGTTTTCACGAATCCATTAATCATATAGGTTTTAGTCTAACTACATAGTTAGTGTTATTACTCATTATGGTATTAGAAGTGTGTTTTGATTATTGAATATAGTTAGAAGTGTCTAATTGTATTATGGTTTGTGCCATTAGACTCGATGAGTTATTTAAGGTCTTATGACGCAATAACTCTTTTTCATATTTTCGGACGAAACGTCTATTTAAAACTGTATATATTATTGGATAAAAATATCTTGAACTAATTTTTGTGGATATTATTGGATAAAAATATATTAATCTAATTTTGTGGATATTATTAGATAAAAATATTTTAAACTAATTTCGTTGATATTATTGGGTAAAAATATCTTGAGTTGATTTTTGTAAATATTATTAGATAGAAATATCTTGAGATGATCTTTTATAGATATTTTGGGTAGGAAAAACCTACACTCAACTCTCAACTCCAGCCTTATCCTCTTCCATATCTCGTCCATAAGTATCTCCAGTCACCACCCATGAACTTATCTTCATTTACACTTTCCATTAAAAGAATATCAAACACTCTCTCTCGGACAGCTTTTAGGAGTTCTTTTGCAAGCCCATTTTGAAGCTTTTGTAAGTGTTTTATCATAAAGTCTCCTTCATATAAGTTGTTCCTTTTTTAGTCTAGTTTATGTGAATATTTTATTTGTCCCATTTGAAAATTATTTGGTCAGTAAAATATTATGTAAACTATAGAAAGCTCATTCTGAGAGATAAACTGGAGAATATGTTATAGTTTGGAGTTTTTGACCAAGCTAATGGATAGATATTGGTAAAAAATTTTTATAGAGTATTGTTAACATGTATATATGATTATAGGTTGAGGATTTTTGCATGATTAAAGGTTTTAATGAAAGATTTTTTTAGATTTAGAAACTTAGAAACTGGAAGAGGAAAAATAGTTTCTGTTTTGATAAAGTTTAACTCTTTGGTGTTTTAAACCTATTCCAATGACTTTGAACATTTTATTGGAGGATTCTAAGCATTTTATATATATGTTATATTATTATTTTGAAGATATTTGATATTAGTTTCAAAGATATGAAATTTTATGCAAAGAGATATTCAGATAAGCCAAAGTGTGGATGCTCTTAACTAAATTTATGTTTTGGTTAATTTTTAACCATGTGATCTTGAATTAGGAGCTTATATATATTTTAGGACATCTTTTTAAACCATGTGATGGTTTGGTTTGAAGATCACATCTTTATAAGTCATAAATCAAAAGGTTAATCAAAACAAGTTAGAAACAAAAATCAATGGAAATAGCATATGGGAATTTCGGCCCTATGGAGTTTTTAATAGTTGTGATTAGTTTTAAATTTTTCTAAATTAATATTTGAGTTAAGGATAAAATTTACATGAGACATGTAAATTTTGGTGACTTTTAGAGTTAATATGTAAAATCCTTAAGTTATGAGTAAAACGGTCATTTTTCTACATGTAGAGAATAAAATGAAAATTTTACTCTTTTAGTTATTATTTTCCATGTTTCAAATTATTAGTGATTTAGTGCTAATTTTTAGAATCACTAATTACAGTTTCTCGTGATCGCGCTTGAGGTTTTATAAGAAACGCGGAGATCGAGGTAAGTTAGCTTTTAACTTACTAGCAGTTTACTGTGTATGCGTGCTAAGTAAGTGAACTATAGTGTATGTATGTGTGTTATCATATATGTCATGCCATGCCAAGTTATCACGTAATTGTTTGTTATATAGAATTTATTCCATCATCAGTTTTTATCTGTTACATAATATATTTTGTCATGTATTGCTGTACATTACAAGTACCATGCTAAGTATGCCATCTATTACATGCATGTCAAGTCATGTAATATTCATTGTTGCAAGTATGTCATGTTAAATATGTTGTCTATTATATGTTATGCCATGTTACGAAATGTTTCTATCTCAAGTTGGTCATGTATTTCAAGTTATATTCAAATCACGTTATGTTACGTTAGGGCTTCAGTCCTTTCATATTCCAGTCATATTTTATCTTGATTACTTATGTATGAGGTCATAGCAATTGTGACGCATACACTACATGAGACACAACAATTGTGACACGTAGAATACATGGGGCCACAACAACTGTGGAGTATGTATTTACACGTAGAATACATTGGGCCATAACAACTATGGAGTATGTATTTAACTGCATTGTGACGTGTAGAATACATGGGGCCACAACAACTGTGGAGTATGTATTTACACTTAAAATACATGGGGCCACAACAACTGTGGAGTATGTATTTACATGTAGAATACATGGGGTCACAACAACTGTGGAGTATGTATTTTTCATGTTAAGTCAAGTTTCAAAACACGTTCATGATAAGTCAAGTTTCAGATCAAGTTCATGTCAAGTCAAGTTCAGTTCACGTTTCAATTTAAGTTATGTCAGTTATGCTATGTTGTACGCCAAGTTATGCTTTAATTACTTATGAATTTGATTAAACATTCATGTTTTTACTGTCATCCATGCATCATTAGCCTATGTGGAAGTTTTTTCTTAACTTATGGAGATTTATAATCAAATCTTACTTTAGTAGTCCCAACTACCATTCCCCCTGAATGGTAGATCTTGTTACAGGACCTGAAGGAGAATCAGGAGCTGACTAAGTAGACACAGTTGACTGATCGATGATGCGACGTCAATGTTAATATAGTAGTTAACGTAAATTACTACCTGTACGTTGGAGTTGCATCTCCAGTACTTTTTGGATCATAAGCATTTTGGACTAGTATTATGATCTTAGTTGTTCAATGTGTCTTTATATATGAAGTATGTTTTAAGCATTTGGGATATTTTCAATTTGGTGCATAGTATTGCTAAAGAAAAATTTATCCGCTGCGAATACTGCATAATGTTAGATGCATGTTAGGAACATTGCATCTTATATGTCATGAACGAGGGCAAGTAACCTTGTGTTGCATGTCTCGAAGCTTCAAATGTCCGTCCAATCCCAAACGAAAATTTGAGGGCGTCACACCTACTATGAAAGATACTTGGAATTACCAGCCTTAGTGCGAAGAGCTCAATCTAAGTCTTTTGGAAGTATATTGAAAAACATCAGAAACATAATCAGAAACTTCAAAGTCAAATCTCTCTCTCATGAAGCCAAAGAAACTCTTCTAAAAGCTGTTGTATAGGCCTTGCCTACTTATAGTATGTTAGTTTTTAAACTCACTCGTAACTTGTTTAGAGATATTAATAAGGTGATGTAGAATTTCTGGAGGGAGCATCAAGAGAATGAGAGGAGAATCCACTGGATCTCATGGAACAAAATTGGAAAAATCTAAAGCAGTAGGAGGGATGGGTTATAAGGAATTGGAAAGCTTCAATTTGGCCAAGCTAGTTAAACAAGGGTGAAGGCTACTCCAAGATTCTTATTCACTAGCCTCCCAAGTGCTAAAACTGAAGTATTTCCCAAGGGATCATTTCTTTCAAGCCAAGCTGTGTGGAAAATCTTCCTATATTTGGAGAAACATCCTTACTGCTCAACCTTTGCTAGAGAGAGAACTTATTGGAGAGTTGGAAATGGAAGGAAGATTCATATCTGGAAGGACAAGTAGATTCCAAAATCCACTATGTTTAGAGTTCAGTGTGCAGTCAAATATCTAGATGAAAATGCAAGAGTCCATGAGCTAATTGATCCAAATACTAATCACCAGAGAGTTTCTCTAATTGTAGGGATCTTCTCAAGGGAGGAAGTTGAGAACATAATGAAAATTCTAATAAGTTGTACCAATAAACTAGAGAAATTGATTTGGAATGAGACTTCCAATGGCGAGTTTACAGTGAAAAGTGTCTACCACTTTCAGAAAGCTTTGAAAGAATTATCTAAAAGTCAACCTTCAATCTCCAATGATAGAAGTGCAATGTTGTTAGTTCTATGGAAGATGAATATCCATCTTGCAAATGAGATATTTTTGTGGAGAGCATGCTTAGAGGGTCTTTCCACTAATTTGAACATTTTTAAAATAAGGATTGTTGACAATCCAAAGTGCGCTATTTGCTCTGTATAAGAGTCTGTAGTTCATGCTTTAAGGTCATGTCTAGTAGCACAAGATGTATGGACCCAATGTTTTAAACAAATTTAGATGAGTGCCTATTGGAAGAAGACTTTTCTAAAACTATTCGAGGCCTTTTGTTCAGGATTCGAGACAACAATTTTGGAGGAAATTGCAGTGGTGGCAAGGAGAATTTGGTAGAGAAAGAACTAGTTTTTCAAAGTGAATTTCAGCATCCCAGAGTTGCTCTATAATCTAAAGAAGTCTTAAAGAAGCTACATGAAAATCACTCAAAGAAGGCAACATCTAGCAATTTGGTTCTAAAATAGGAATCTCCCCCTTTGAACCTTTTTAAGGTAAATTGGGATATTGCAACAGATAAGATTAAAGACATTATTGGCATTGGAGTTGTAATAAGAGACTGTGAAGGTTCAGGGTTAGCTAGCTTACGAATGAATAGATATTCTATATTTGATCCTTTATTGGTAGAAGCAACTAGAGCCATACGAGCAATTCTTTTTAGTCTGGAGTTGGGTTTGTAGGCAATAATTCTGGAAGGAGTTTCTCTTTAGGTGATTAATGACATCTCAAAGGATAATGATAATCTATCTAACTATGAGATGGTGTTAAGTGACATCAAGTCAAAGCTGGGCTTTACAAGTTGGTCTACTCAACATGTGAAAAGGGAGGCTAACTGTGTAGCTCATACTTTAGCTAAATCAACATTACTAGTTACTGATGTAACAGTAAATAAGAAGGATTGTCTTTCATGTATTATTTCCCTGTTTTAAGTGCATTGATGAATAAAAGTTTGCTTAAAAAGAAATTATAGTTAATGTCTGAATTCTCTCGCTTATATTACGAGAAAAACAAACAAAAGAAATATGCTCATAACATTTATAGATGTTCATGCTTTAAAATTATAATTTTTATATTGTTTTCGTTTTGAAATTTTAAGAAGTTAAATTATTTTTTGTGTTTTGTTTTAAATTTTGGGAAAGTTATAATAATTAGATAATGATTAGATAAAAAAGTTAAAAATTTGAAATTGAAAAATATTTATATTTATGGTATTTGGATATTGAAATAAAATGAAATGAGATTGCAGGATTTCATTATCCAAACCAGGCCTTAGTGTAAAAAAAATATAACCACATATTATAAATAAGATTTATAATATTCTCTAAATATTTAATATCACCTAATAATAATAAATTAGTAATGTTTGCGTATACTTATAATTTTATGTATAATATTATTAAGTAAACGACCTATTTTATCAGTTTTTTTAATTTTGAATTTTAATTTTCATAACGTTCATTATATGATCAATAGCTGACATATTAGCATGTATATATAATTTTTATTATTATATGAATAAAAATTATAAATATAAATAGCATTTTTTAACAAGTCATAATATCTTAATTCACGAAATTACGTAATAAAATAAAAATCAGCGTGTCCGGACTCCGAATATGGAATACCTAAACCTCACTCTCAATTAGAATAAACCCGCCACCAAACAAATCACGGTGTTCCCCTAAAACCCCATTGAAAAACCGGGAGACAGGTAGCGCAGGGACACAGCCTCGGCAGCCATCAGTGCTACCTCCTCACGTTCTCATTGCGTATTGATATACCAACTTTCATGTATCGGATTTCACAACAATGATATCCTCCATAGCTTGGTTACCCAAAGGGGCGGCGAAGCCTGTGCCCTCGGTGGCCGACCCTCCTTCCAAAGAAGAAATCGAAGAGATGATCAAGTCCGGCGCTTTTGATCGAAGGTCAGTTCTTTTAATGGCGCTGAAAATAGATATTTTTGCGGTTTAATAGTCAAGGCTTACGTGAATTGAAGTTCAAGGATTTCATCTATCTTTATAATATTACATCTATTTTATACTTATTAATCTCTACTAGTACGATTTAGATAGGTTTTATTTTTTGTAGGCTATGCCTATACTTATTAATACTACCGTTTACTTATTAAAAAAAGATATATATATATTAACTGTACAAGTACACGAATGGGAAGGTGGGAGGTACGGGGGTACGCGGTTATTTTTTGAAATAAACAGCTTACTTTATGTTGGTCAATAACTAAGCATTGGCATTGGCTCATCAAAAGTATGGCTAAATGTAAAATATGATGAATTTGCCCAAAAAACAGCTGTATTGGATTAGCCAAAGGGATGATGTATGGGAAGTTTTGAGCTACAATAAAAGTATAGGTTCCTTCAAATTTGAAGGGTTACCGTTTACCCATCAAATATGTATTTTATTCAAGTTTAATCCCCTGCTCTAGTTGCCAAAAATGTGGCACGCACCAGGTCTAAGACTTCTCAGTCTTTATTTTATTCTCTTATTCTCCTTTTTTATTTCTTGGGTTAGACTTATGGCTGATTTGAAGCTGATGCAATTCAGATAATTTAGAAAAACAAACGCATTTGAAAACAGAAACAAAATACTTGGGTGCGGGCGTAGATTTGTGTTGAGCGAGACGGAGGATGTAAAGATCTTAATTTATCTCCCACTTGTTGGTGGAGAGATTTGATATAATATATTGGGACAAAAAGAAACTGTTAGTTTGATCTGGCTATGTTAATATCAATCACTCAAATTTGTTTCTTGTTTATACTCTGCCATTTTTCATCACATTAACTCCCATAATTTGTTACTTTAAGAAATTTGGGTTACTTTAAGTATCAAATTAAATTATTAATGTACATATGGTTGATGTAATTGCAAAATATGAAAAAAAAATTAAAAAAATTATTATTAAAAAAAATATTATATTATTATTTTGATGAATCCATTGGCTAATCTAATGTAGAGTTTTGGATAAGAAGGTTTTGGATTTATGGAAAACATGTACTTTTCATTAAATTTTGAAGATGGCTTTGATGAAGCCAATGTGGATGCTCAAGGTAGAAGATTTGCAGAATTCTTGGGCATTTGTTGATGAATATGCATGTTTACGCTTTTTACCTATAAAAAATAAGCATATTTTAGCTTTTTCAGATTGAGTAATTTCTTGTTGATCATAAAATTGACTGACGGAATCCTATGCTTTGGTTATTTGATATTGTTTATCTGAAAGAGATGGTGATTCCTTTTTGAAATATTTTATCCAAAAATAAAAAGCATACTATAGCTCACATACAATGGTGCACTAATCGTTGAGCGTTTATGATGACTGCGAGATTTTCAGTTATCTTTAAGTTTTCATTAAGAGTTGTGTTTCAGGTTATCACACAGTTTACAATTTTAATGATATGTAAAGAAATATTTTTGGATTCCAGAGACACAAAAATAGTAATACTTCCATCTTTTGGTTAAATTTATGGCTTTGTATACTTAATGAGGCTATTGGGTTACGCAGTGGAGATGGTGATGGTGAGGAAGACGATGAAGACATGGATACTGATGCTACTGTGCAGGCTGACAAAGCTGCTCATGCATTAGAGGTAGCTGATGCACTTGGCAGAACTTCCAATAACATGAAGTCAGAGAGAAGCTTTGATGATGTTACCAATGGTTTGAAGGAACTGGACATGGAACATTATGATGAAGAGGATGATGGTATCCCATCTGCTCAAGTTCTCTAAGTTTCTTACTCTGTTGTTATTCCTCCCTTTCTCTCTCTCTCTCTCTCTCTCTCTCTCTCTCTCACACACACACACACACACACGCACACACACAAAGAAGGATGGGAGGGGGTTTTCACTACTTGTTTGGTGTATGATTTTGTTCATAACATTATTTCTGTGGTTTTTTTCATAGAAAAGTTTCGTATGGGATGTGATTAGTCCATTAAATAAAATGTATGACAAGGGTTGTATTACTTGTATCTTCTCATGGCTTACCTACCTCAGGCATCGAGTTATTTAGCACGGGGCTGGGGGACCTTTATTACCCAAATAATGACATGGACCCATATCTAAAAGATAAGGATGTAAGTTTGATTATTTCAGATCTTTTGTTACTTTTGTTTGTCCTATGGTTCTAGAACATCATATTCTCTGTTGTTCTTTCCAGGACGATGATTCTGAAGAGGTTGATGACATTGCTATTAATCCGACAGACGCTGTGATAGTATGTGCACGTAGTAACCAGGATGATGTCAGTCAACTTGAGGTATGTATTAGCTAGAGAATACTTTCCATGCCACCCAACCCACCCCCCCGGGGTACAAGTGTCCAGCCGCCCATTGGCATTCCACCCTCCCCCAATAAAAATAAATAAATAAAGTTGCTTTCAAACATGCTTCAGGCATTCATTAGTTATCCTTTTTCTACTTGCAGGTTTGGATATACGAGGAATCTGGTGACGGTGATCCAAACATGTACGTTCATCATGATATCATCATTTCAGCAGATCCACTTTGTACTGCATGGCTTGATTGTCCACTTAAAGGGGGCGAAAAAGGTAGGACATGTTAATTTTTCGGAAGTTTGAAGTTCATGCTACAGTAGTGATGAACTCTCTTTAATGTTTTTTTTTTTCCTACCTTTGTAGTAATTAAATTGTTTGCATAGGCTAAAAAATTCCTCCCAGTGTAGCTGCTAATACGGAAACTGAAATTGCGTGATAAGTTTATAACAATCACTGTTGGAAAATAATCGGAATGTGTATGGCCTGTGGACCCCGGGATTAGTTGGGATGCTGTTCTAACTTCTCAGACACCCGGATTCTTGTATATACTGGGCTAGGCCTATTCTTTGATTAATATAGTTTTGATTACCTTAAAAAAAAAACTTCTGAGACACCTGGTGCCAATAAAAAAAATCATCAGAATGTGTATGATATACAGTGAGGGAGAATGATACTGACTGGAAGAGCAAACTATAAGAAGCAATATTCATGGTGAGTAATGAAAATAAATAGAGGAGGCTGTAATTGTTGACCATTCTTATCAAAAGAAAAAAAAAAAAAAATTGTTGAACATTGGCTTTGTTTTGGATGAAGCTAATCCTTGATATCATAGAGATTAGTGGCCATTGCTAGCAACTTATTTGTCCTTGAAGTCGGTTTGATTTGCTATTTCTGTATATTTTTTATCCTCTAAAAGCTTATCTTTAAAAGTTTCATGTATGTTGGCAGGGAATTTCATAGCTGTTGGCTCAATGGAACCTTCTATCGAAATATGGGACCTTGACATTGTACATGGACTATTGATATTAATTATTTGGCTATTTGTTTATTGGAGATGTTATGGCAAACTCTCTTATTTTGTTCTCTTGCTTTTAGATTGATGAAGTGCAACCATGTGTAGTATTAGGTGGAATTGCTGAGAAGAAGGAGAAAGGAAAAAAGGTTTGCCACTAAGTTCCTTCTAAGATTGATGCCTTATAAAATACGCACTTGTAAAATATGTGTCCTCTGCTGTGGCTTAATACTTGTAAGCTTATTGTATCAATAACTGAATTTTGTTTTCTGCTATGGAGATGGACATGTTTTGAAGGCTAGATGTTGAAATAGTGTTGAACACACCTAGTTCTATTTATCTAATATAGACAGTGTGAATAGCATAAACTTGCCCTAAAAATTTATGTTAGTCATGAGGTTTCTTTACTTGGGTTGCCTTTCATCTTGAACGAAATATCTTTTCCTTTACCTGATAAAAAGTGAACCTCTTGTTTACAAATTTTTCTCACATGCTTTTTGCTAGACATCAATCAAGTACAAAAAAGAGAGTCACAAAGGTCCGGTTCTTGGTCTTGCTTGGAACAAGGAGTACAGGTTGCCCTCTACTGCTCTACACTCTGTTTGGCCTTGTCCTACTTAATTGTGGTGCATATAATGGCTATACTTATTTATTTTACTTGGGCCTTTTTGAAAATAAAAATAAAAACAGGAATATTCTTGCTAGTGCAAGTGGTGACAAACGAGTTAAGATATGGGATGTAGCTGCTGGGAAATGTAATATTACCATGGAGCATCATACCGACAAGGTCAGAAATTTTTTTTTTTTATTTTTGACAAGTAGACATGTATAGTTTCTATCCACGTCATAATCGGATTATATATTAGAACATGTTTGTCCATAGATAGAATTTGCTAGTGTGAGTACATGCAGGCCATTTGCCCATAGTTGTGTGATACTTGCATGGCTCCAATGTGATAAAGTTATCATAAACATGAATGCATGAGTTTTTGGAACCACATCAAATGCCATTATTACCACAAAATGGAATCTAAATGATCCAGCAGATGATTCTAATTTTGTTCCTCCTAATGCTTGCAGGTTCAAGCAGTTGCATGGAATCATCATGCACCACAAGTTATCCTTAGTGGATCTTTCGATCATTCAGTAGTCATGGTAATAAATTATATGCTACATTAGTTTTTATTTTATTTTTTTGCTTTTAATTTCTTTAGAAGTATCATCATATCTATTGCATGTAAACATGTGGGCATCAGTATAAGCCTTGACTGGGGACTTTTGTGCTTGAATTGAGTGTTTTAGACTTTGTGGAAGTCTAAAATATATTCCATATTTTATCACTTGATGTGTATCATATTTACCCATTGCAGAAAGATGGGAGAATACCAGCACATTCCGGTTATAAATGGTCAGTCACAGCTGATGTAGAAAGCTTGGCATGGGATCCACACACCGAGCATTCATTTGTGGTGAGTGCTCCAGCCTCTTATCTGAAACCATCTTCCTGTTGGTGATTTCAATTATTGTTTTTTTCCCTTTTGAAGACGCAGTATTGTTTCTTAAGATTTTAGTTTCTGGATGGAGATGTAGTATAGTAAGATCACTCAATAATCAATGAAATGTCCTCTCAGGTGAGTCTTGAAGATGGTACTGTCAAAGGTTTTGATATCAGGGCTGCCAAGTCTGATGCAGCTTCGGAGTCAAAACCAAGCTTTACTCTACATGCACATGATAAAGCTGTTTGCACAGTCTCTTACAATCCTTCCGCACCTAATGTATGTACCTACTTTTTCTCTCCCCCCACTCCTCTCTCTCCTCTCTTTTTACTCAGATCTTTCAAGTTATAAACTCATTATATGTAACTTTCCCTACAGCTTCTTGCAACTGGATCGGAGGATAAAATGGTATTTATATATATATATATTTTATTTAATTTCACATGGATATTTATAAATCTTGCAGGGTGTTAATGTTTTATACTTTTCCATTGGCTGCTGCTCCTTTGGTGCAGGTAAAGCTTTGGGATTTGTCAAACAATCAACCATCATGTATCGCGACCATGAATCCTAAAGCAGTAAGTGATTATTAGCATTTTTCTTGTATCTGATATCTTGAAGGGTAAATATGCATCTGGTAGACAATACTTTAGCTGTATTATACCAGATAGACTCTCATGCTTTGTTCTGGATGCTGTTAGGGAGCTGTCTTTTCCATTTTCTTCTCAGAGGACAGCCCCTTTTTGCTGGCAATGGGAGGCTCTAAGGGGAAATTGGAAGTGAGTGGACCATTCTTGATATTTTGCTATTTACTCCAACTTCCTTTCACTTAAAAGTTGTGTAATTGATAACGTTGGCTGATATCACCAAAAATATGCAGGTATGGGACACATTATCAGATGCTGGGGTTACTCGAAGATTTGGGAACCACTGCAAGCGGAAGATACCTCAATCCAGTTCTTGATGTTGCTACGTTGGAAGGTGAGAGATTTTTTTTTTTTTTTTCCCTCACAATTTTGAAAAATCTGTATACCTTACTATTTTCTACCTCCCTCTCGTTCTTTGGAGATGTCCAAGCATAGGGATTTCTTACATTTTATTGTTGTATTTAAGAAATTAGGACTGAGGATCTCTAGAGATGTAATGCTATAAACGATTTATTAATAGTCGAATTATCTTTTGGGATGCAGAATGATTTAAGTCTTCTTACATACGAATATATTTGTCTCATATAGTCTAAATTAATAATTGCACGGACCTAACAATCTTAATAAACATAAAAATTGGAAAGATTTGTTGATTAAACATGATTAAAACGTGCACAAGACATATAAAGACAACCTCGAAGCTCAATTACGCGAAACATGAAAGTTCAAATCTCGTAAATCCTTAAGTATTTTGCAAACCAAATCCGCCGTTGCAAATCACCGCCCGTACAACATCTATGATGGTCAAAATCGTATAAAGTCCGACAATCATTTCGAGGCATATTCTGACCAGAACCACCAGCTGCTCCATTCCTCTCATTGAAGACATATAGATTGCAGTGCAAAGGTGTCGCACGTTAATGATAAGGTTATGCTATACGTATATTCTTGTATATTTCTTCATCTATGAACGTCACGGCTAGGCTAATTGATAAGGTATGCTGAGCATACAAGTACTGTTAAGCATAGAAAGAAACACCTTGTTTTTTCTTGGCAAAATGGCATTCATAAACACATAACGTAGGGATTAAAGGCCATTGCCTCTTTAGAAAGATGGAAAAGCTTATTCAAAGGGCAGAAGTTATTTCTGCAGGAATAGTTCAGCAGCTTATGATGAACATGAAGCCTGAAGATACCCTTTGAAGGTCTTGTAGAGTTTCTTATCATAAAGGCATGATTAATCTAAGTCAAAGTAATATTTTGGAGTCGAAAAAAAAATGATCTAAGTCATTCAAAAGAGGCAATGCCACCTCTGGACAGACTCATGTACATACAGGATTATTATGAGAAGAAATGGTAGGAACTAATTTGTGCAACGAGTTTAAATGGCCTAACCTATAATGTCGTATATCAGCAGAAACATTCTTAACAGGATAACAACAGAAAACGCTTGAGATAGATGATTCTGGTTGTTGTCTTCCAACTGAACAGGTCCTGTATGAAACAAAATTGAGCAAGAAATATAAGACAAGAAGGAATGGTTTTAATGAGTTTACTTGCTGATATAAAGATGAAAGAACAAGGAGGGGACACAAAGTACATTGGCGGTGATAGAAGAGATCAAGCAAGAAATGGAGCTGATCCTACTATCCTAGGATCAGAAACTCCTGTATCAATACTCCCTGGTTTGCAACTATAAACAATTTTACTAGAGTTAAACGGGGAAAAAAATAGGATGTTTGGGGTTGATGGAAGAAAAGGCAGAAAAACAAATGGAATTACCTGTCATGTTAGTGAACTTTGATCTTGAGGAAATGGGACATTACCTACTGAATCAGAGGATGTGATTCAGTTGAAGATTGAGGCTTGAGTAATGAAAGCAACCCCTGACTTAGATTCGGAGTCTCATTGAGCAAGTCTTTACCATGTGAAGCTGAAGTTTGATTTGCAGAACAATTAACTTTGCCTTTTGGTAAACTTGTAACCAGGAGGGAAACCATGCAAGTTGTAGCATTTTTCAATCGTATGTACAACAAAACCACAATGATCACAAGCAGGTCTTTCTTTTTGAATCAATTTCAGTTTACCAGATCGAGATTGAGATGTAGTGACTGATTTTGTGACTAAAGCAGCAGATGCAGGGTCCAAATTTAAAGAACCAACAGTAGCAATTTCCCTCGGTCTTTCTTCTTGAAGAACAAGGGACAATACCTTGCTAATTGGTGGCAACGGATCAAGTAGTATCTGGCCCCTGATGCATGAAAAAGATTCGTTGGAAAATGTACTCTTCTTGTTGATATTCAAGCACTGTCTTCAAAGCCTCACAAGAACAAGTACAAGTTGGAATTGGACGATGGTAGTGTAGTTCATGCCACAAGCCTTTCAGTCTAGTGAAATAGGTACTGACAGAAGCTTGCTCCTGCGAAAGAGATGCAATTGCTTTCTTTAATTGGAAGATTCTCAGGCCATTGCTTTGAGAGTATCGCTCCTTCAAATCTGTCCACATTTCTTCCGCTGAGTTCATGAAGATAACACTCGCTGCTATTTCCTTTGAAATGGAATTCAAAATCCATGAGAAAACCATGGCGTTACACCTGGTCCATGCTTGAGAAAGAGGATCTGATGCACTTGATGGCTTGGACAGAGTACCGTCAATGAAGCCAATTTTATTCTTGGCTTTTAATGCCATAACTATGATATGACTCCAGGTGTAATAGTTCTCACCATCGAAAACTTGAGAAACTAACGAAGAGCCGGGACTGTCTTCATGATGTATGTAATATGGATTGGAAGGATCTACAACAGAAACTGAATTCCAAGGAGATGAAGATGCCACGTGGATCAAAATCAAGACTGCAATATAATTCAGAAGGAAAAAGAAAATGCAGGATTGCAGCAGAAGAGAAATGCGGGAAAGAAAAAGAAGAATATCTGAGAAAATTTAATGTACTCGCAATTGATGTAAAAACATGTACAGAGATTGTATTAATATAGTTATCGTTTCCTATTCACGAGGTTTCTTGGCAAACAAGTATGTTCTAGCTTCACAAGTATCCGATAAGTATATACAGCGTAGAAAGCTCACCAGGGCCCAATTCTAGCGGTTTTGTTGCATCGAAAGACGTATTTTCTTGGCCTTCGCATGAGTTTGACACGGAATAGAAGCTCGAAACAATTGGATGATCTACTGGAAGAAGCAAGGAGAGCTTGACCTCAATAAGATCGTCTAAGGCTTGGAAACTCACCGGAGATTCGGGGTCGATCGAAACCCTAGGAATCCGAACCCTGAGAGAGAATTCGACGTCTTCGAACCAGCTCACCAGAACCAGAGATTGTGAGAGATTGAGATGGACCTCGAGGTTCTGGCACTGGATGGAGGGCTTAGTATAGGAACAGAAGATGAACAATCGGATGAATGGGACGTGAGATTGTGCTTCCCATGTGAACCGCCATAACCTAGGGTTAGCAGACATCGTTCTTCTGCCCTGCTACACACTGATCACTGATCAGTTATGGCGTATTCCCCGCGCAAACTAGAAACAAAAAGCTGAAACTGTATTCTCCAAAATATCCCTCGTCAAAGGCAGCTCTTTTGTAACGCATTTGGACATAGAGTTGTTCTGCGGAGAAGCCACTATAGTGCACACATTGCGCTCACTACTTAGCAGCCCTCCAGATTTTTTTTTTTTTTTTCCCTAACCAAAACGCACGTTTTGATTGTGTTTGAAATTCAGTTTCTCATTAATCTCCATTCAAATTCATCCCGCAAAGACCCTCCTCCCTCGACAACGACCGGTGTGCACGTCCTCTACCCAGAGCCTCTCGGCGATGCCGTCGGTCTCGTTAGTGCCACCAAGTGGCACTGCTTCGTCTGTCGTGTCGCCGCACTCCCCACTCGGCATATTTCGGGGCAATAGCGAAGCACTAAATCCCGAGAAAATAACCCCTCGGCGTCGTCCCGAACCTGCGTCGGGGTTCCTATTCCCAGGGCCCTGTCACGCCAGCGTCTCCATGTTCAACGCCAGCTTCCAAAGCGCCTACTTCTGTCGAGCGTTGCAACTTGCTGCGAGTTGAATAAACGGATGAAACCAACGAGAAGGACTCGGCTACTCTGTTTCCCAACGGTTTGGTCAGCTTGGTTGGTAAATACTTTTCATTTTCCAATCAATACATTGCTATGAGGTTGATGTGTACATCACTTTGTGTTTTTGAGATGGGTATTGTGGGTTAGGGCATGTGGAAAAAAATTGTACCGTGTGAATGTGGAAGAATCTCATCTGGTAACCGATTATTTATTCTCCTCTGCTTTCAAACTATACTCTGTTTGATGGAAGAAACCCATGTATGACCAAGTTGATTCGAATATATTGCTGCTTTCTGCTTTCAGTATATATATATCTTGCGTTTTTTGCAAAAAGAAAGAGTAGGACTGCTGAGAGACCTCTCTTGAGTCACTTACTGAGTCCTAACAACTGACAACACGCCCACGATAGTTGCTGCCAACACTCTGTGGGCGTCCAAACTTGTAATTATTAGGTATCTCTCTCCCTGTATAGATGAACTACTATACTGTGGGCACTGTCTGGTGTGATATTTCAAACCTCCAAGTGAATGCAACATAAATGGAGAGGATTATCCATTAATTGAACCAGTAGGGGATTACCCATTAATTGAACCAGTAGGTCCTTTTCTTTATAGCATTATATGTACATATACTTTCATTAAAGAGTGGTAATTAGAATACGGTAGGAAAATTAATTACGTGAATCTACCCATAAATATTGAGGCTGTAAATGGGTTTAGTTTTAATGGGGTAGATTTTATTGTATGTGGTTGGATTGAAGCTTGATTGAGGAAAAATTGCTTCTTTTTTGTTTACCAAAAAAGAGAGGGTGGCGGGCCTCACTCACAGTGAAAGAAATTATTACAAGCGTAGAAAAAGATAAAGCTAAGACAAAGCGAAGAAGAGAGGGTGGTTTACCAAAAAACTAAAAATAGTTTGATGGCTGGGGCTTCATTTTTTTGTTTGGTTGCTTTGACGACTTGAAGCTGGTTTTCATTGCATATTTAGTCAAAATTACAATTTGGTGTACCATGAACAATGATGCTTTCAGGTTTAATTGGGAATTGAAGAGGCAAGCTCATTAATAATATTAATTGCATTATTGCAGCGTGGTTTTAATGTAAAGATGTCATGCCCCCCAACTTCCAATCCTGTTGACTTTAGCCCATTTGATACTTCATTTTAGGTATGGAGCTATTTGAATTTTTAAATTTCAGAAATTAACCGGATTAATTTGTGTAGAGTTATTCCATTTTGCCTTACTATGTGTACTGTTTTAGTAGATGCCAACTTATAATCCAGAGGACCTGAGGCAAGCGGCGCCGTCGTCGTCAACTGTGCCAACTGCTGCAGTTGACAAACAAAATGTTGGCAGTACATCACCGAGTACTGATGCACATTTGCATGATGCCGATGGTATTATATATATGTTTGCCTTGATTATAGTCCTCAGTAATATTGTTTTGATGCTAATCCATTGATTCTGTGAATAAATGTAGAGTTGTGCTTCGACTTAAATGAAAATTTGGAGGGTACCACTATTGTCGAAGATGATGAGCCGAGGGTTGAAGAACCAAGATCATGCATGGAGTTTGAAAGTGTGAAAGAGTTGATGGCCTACTATAAGCAATATGCGAAGCAAGAGGGTTTTGGTGAACGGACACAGAGAACTAGAAAAGATGATGAGTAAATGCTACGTTGAGCAAGAATGAAAAGTGGGTTTTCACAACTGTTAAAAATGTGCACAACCACATAACTGTGAGCCCCAAGAAAACAAGACTATTGCGATCGCACAAGTTTCTAGACGAATATAGCCAAAGGATCTTGAACCTAAATGATTGAGCCGATATAGAAATGAATAAAAATTTTAATTCTCTTGTTGTTGATGCGGGAGGTTATGATAATTTAACTTTTCAAGAGAAAGATTGTCGAAATTTTATTGACGAGGCTAGACATTTACGGTTGGGTAAAGGAGGTGGCGAATCACTTAATCATTATTTCCAAAGAATGAGAGATCAGAATGATGGCTTCGTTTCTAACATGGACGTCGATGATGATGGTAGGCTATGAAATGTGTTTTGGGCTGATGCTCGTAGTCGAGCAGCCTATGAATATTTTGGTGACGTTGTAACTTTCGATACTACGTACCTAACAAATAGGTACGGGTTGCCTTTTGCCCCATTTGTTGGTGTTAATCATCATGGGCAGTCCATATTATTAGGGGTGGGATTGATTTCAACTGAGGACACACATACTTTTGTCTGGTTGTTCCAAATGTGGTTGGATTGTATGAATGGTCGGGCCCCCCACGCCATCATAACCGACTAAGATCGGGCAATGAAGAATGCTATTGCTATTGTATTTCTCGAAACTCGTCATAGATATTGTCTGTGGCATATCATGCAGAAACTTCCAGAGAAGCTAGGATCTCACGCCAAATTCTCAGCGGGGTTGAAGACTGACATTCAACTTGCAGTATATGACTCACAGACCACAATAGAATTTGAGGCAAGTTGGGGTGAACTACTTAGAAAGTATGATCTGGTTGGCAATAAATGGCTTCAGGCCTTATTTGAGGAAAGGTCTTTTTGGGTTCCGGCTTATTTGAAAACTGAATTTTGGGCCGGTATGAGTACGACTCAAAGGTCCAAAAGCATGAATGTATTTTTTGACGGGTATGTCCATTCTAGAACCATGTTGAAGGAATTCGTCGACCAGTTTGATAATGCTCTTAGAAAGAAGGTTAAGGTAAAGACCACTGCTGACTTCAATTCTTTGAACCAAACAATTCCCTGCATTTCTCACTTCAACATTGAGAAACAGTTTCAAAAGTTATATACGAATGCAAAGCTCAAAGAGGTCCAAAAAGAGTTGTTGGTGCTGATGTGTTGTAATTGTTCGTTGGTAAGCACACAAGGGTGCATTCTAAAATATGATGTATTGGGTGAAATATCTGCTGATGACCACATCAAAATAGTAAATTTTGAAGTTTAATTTAATGAAGAGGAAGTGGAGGTAAAATGCACATGTGCACTATTTGAGATCAGGGGGATTCCTTGTAGGCATGCACTTAGAGTTTTGCAGTTGAAGAAAATTAATGTGATGCCAGATGTATATGCATTGGATCGCTGGAGAAAAGATATAAAGAGGAGATACACATTACTCAGAAGTAATTACGATGACCAGCGGGACAGATCAGATGCACGGAATTATGAGTTTGTGGTTAAACGATGTATGAAATTAGCAACCAAAATTTCCTCAGATAATGGAAAGGTCAGTGCTTTCCTGCGTGTTGTTGATGACTTTGAGAGAAAGTGTGAAGATTTAACACCAGAGTCAACATTCGAACAAACGAAGGAAAAACCAAAAGTGGTCTTAGATACGGGTGTGAAGATCTTAAGCCCTAACGTGGTTCGAGAAAAAGGGAGACCCCCAAGCAAGAGGAAGGTTCCACCCGTGGAAAAGATAGCAACCAAGAGAAAAAAAAACCGGTAATTATTGTCGAAAGTTTTGAGTCTTGAATGGTTAGTATTATAGAACTCATCTTATTTCTATAAATGTTTTGAAACTTAGACTTGTAGGAAAATATTGGTAGATGAACCTGAATTGAGTGACAACCCGAGATCTCAACAGCACCAAGTGGATGATGGGGTTGGTGTTGGTACACAAGAGAGCATTCTTACACAATCAACTCCACAAAGAAATTTGGATCCGGTATGTGATTTCAATAAGTGCTTTTCAATACGTGAACACCATGGTTGACATAAGCAAGTGTTATAATTTATATTAGTAAAAAGGGTGCATTACAACTTTTTATTTTAATATAGTTATTTTCGTATAGATGTGTGACCGAGTTGATGCACACTAGTAAGTCCATAGTGATGGGAATACACATTTTTGGAAGCTCTTGGATTGGGTATATTGCAGTTTGTGTATGTTTGGATGAAAAATTTTTGGACCACTATGGATCGGGTATGGGGCTATTTTTTAGGCTTTTTGTACCGTGTGCTGCATTTTTTGTACCTCTTGAAGAGACTTGGTGTATATGCTCAAGTATGGCATGTGTTGTAATTGAACTTTTTATACGACATTCAAAATTTGGTTCTTTATTTATAGCTTTTAGTTTATATAGGCACGTGAATGTATTTTCAATAATTAATTTTGTGTGAAAAAATAATGGAAATTTATAAAAAAAATCATTCCATGTTGGGTTGGCAAGATATACACATATTCACCAAGTAGCAAGTATTTTCCAGGTGTTATTTACAAGTGTGTATTTATGGAGTTGGTAAGGATTGTATGAAAAATCAGATCATGCGTCAATATTTATGTATTCAATGTTGGACTTGCAGGGGAATTTCATACGGGTAAACAACAAATTACAATTCAGTGTGCACACATTTTTGGGTTGATCCTGCAAAGACATATGCCGACCAAGTGAAGTTTGAATCAAGTGACAGTTCGTAGGGTTGAAGATTGGGCAGATGTATATTTGCATTTTAAATCATATGTCAATATGCATTACTTGACTCACAATCTAATTAGTAAATGGAAAATTTGTTTTCATATTGACATTGTGTTGGATCAGTTGGGAGTTGGTAAGGATTGATGTTTCTCATCTTCTAAACAGGCCTGTGTATATTTCGGGACCTATAAAGAAAACATCCATGATATTTGCAGTTTACCTATCACAGTTTAATTCCAACTCATGAACCAGCATGCACCAAGTGGATAACCATAAATGTCCACAAAACAAGAAAGGGAAAAATAAATTGGAATAACAATGCTGAACTTAATATCCATTATATCCATTTTGTACATCATGGAAAAAGTTTCTAGTTGGGGTACAAAACAACTTGGTCACAAGTCAGTTTTTAACCAGTAGGTTGGAGTACTCCTTCTTTACATCAAAAGAGCCAAAGTACAACTCAAAGTTTTCATATTTGTTTACATACACTTTATCCAAACCAACCCAAAATAATTACAAAAACAACAACCCAATACAAGAATAGTAATTTCTATTTTTCCCTATGAAGAGTAGTCTCTCGCTTTCGTACTTTATCTTCTAGATTACGAACTTCATTCTTGCGCACCAATACATCATCCCACATCTTCCAAACTTCACTCTCTCTCACACGAATGTTTTCCTCTAGCAAGTGAAGTATATCTGCCCAAACAAAAAATTCACATTTCCTCGCTTCTCCCTGCACACAATAAGAACATTTAATCGTTATAAATGACCATTTAATGAAGCAAAAAAGTCAATATTAAATTATTGCTTTACCGTTTTATAGTTTGGGCACGCAAAAAATTTCATTCTGGATTTTTCGTTGTGTGCGACGTCTTTAGTGGTGCTTTCAAACCACACCAACAACTTGGTGTTTCGAAAACACAATCATCAGGTGCAGACGATGATGATTGTGTAGATGGCATTCGTGATTCTGCAATCACTGCACACAAGTTCAGATTAGTCATTATGGAACAAGGTTGACAAAACAAGGGAAGAAAGGCTAAATGAGATAAAGTGGGCATCAAATAGTTCAATCAACAGAAAAATTTTCAATATTGCCATGCCACTGATAGCATCTCTCAAATTGCTAAGATCAAGACGGACTCAGTGCTTTCGTCGATGGTACCATGGAAGACAACCATTATGGAAATTTACACAATAAAATTTCTGAGTGAAAATGTAGTTGATCTGAAACTTCAAGTAATAAGGAAATCATGATACAGACTGCTTGAATTAACTCCATTTCTTGAAATAAAAAGTCTAAGAGGTAACTTAGAATTAACTCTATTAACTACTTGAATTAAGTAAGAAGTATAAATTATACCTTTCCCTGAGATGTGTAACCAATCTCAAAAATCTAGAAGATGCAAAATATATAGCTATAGTCAATTATTAGACAACAATACATGCCATACACCAAAATTCTCAGCTTGTATTTCAATTAAATGGGATCCCGAGGGGTGGGGAGCATCATGTGACCAAGATACTTAATATCCATTTGGAAATCAAATAGCTAAAAAACAAACACGAAACAATTACCTGCTATTTTACTTGGTATTAATGGAAAGATCATGAAACAGAACACCACTATTTTACTTGGTATTAATGGAAAGATCATGAAACAGAACACCATTTCAACATCAACCAGTAGATATGGTTGCTCATATGTAGAATTCATTCATCTCGATTTCTTGATGGAAAGGATGGAAATTTCAACAAATATGATTTTACTTGGTCATTAATGGAAATATCATGAAACAGAACACCATTTCAGTATCATGAAAGAAATATCATGAAACAAAACACCATTTCAGTATCCATCATGATTAAACAGAAAAACACAATATGATTTGCTGATTTCAGCTCAAACAGTAGATATTTCAAATGCAAATTAATCTCAAAGGGTTGACATAAATATTTTATACATTTATGCACACATGTTAAATATTGTAAATATTTTTTATTTTTGTATTGAACAATATGAATGCTGCATCTAGGGTTTTTGGTAGGTAGCATACTAATCAAACTTTTTTCTTACAAATTTCGGTCTATTAGGTTTCCAAATGCAGTTCACTATACAGAGAGAAAAAGACATTGAGTAAAACAGATGCAAATTTTTTTTTCCCTAAACCCTAGAATACAAATTACCCTCCCGCAAATCTGCAGGCTTCAATGGACTAAGGCGTCGGTGGACTGAGGGCCAAGCATCGGTGGAATGACCAAGATCGGCAAACAGTGGTTTTGCGTCGGTGGTTTGAATGGAAGCCCAGGAGCCTCAGCACTGATGTCGCGATGATCTCCTCGGTAGGGTGAAGTCGGGGTGCTGGGGGGGGGGGATGTGTATTCTACGGAGGGCAAGGCAGATTGTGGGGAATGGAGCATGGGTTCAGAAGATGAAGGGGGGAATGGGCGACTCCATTTTGCGAGGGCTGTAAGGTGTCAGGGGAAGAGTTAGGGCTAAGAGAGATTGAGGGATTCCCAGGGCTGTCGGGATGTGTATTCAACGGAGGACAAGGCAGATTGTGGGGAATGGAGCATGGGTTCAGAAGACGAAGGGGGGAATGGGTGTCTTCATTTCGCAAGGGCTGTAAAGGGTTGAGGGAAGAGTTAGGGCTAAGAGAGACTCAGGGATTCCCAGGGCTGTTGGCTTCAAGATGAGAGACTTGTGAGTGAACCGGTTCGGTGCGTTTTAGTGAACCCGGCCTACACGTCATGTGTGCAACGGCTTCAGCCAAACAGTGGCTTCCGCGTAGATTATTTCTTGGAGATAAGAGGCATCGGGCATTCAAAGTTGTAAAGGTGAATGTTTCGCGTCAAAAACCATTTTGGTCACTCTCTTCTAGAGTATTGGTGCAAGAGTAATTCTAGATATAACCATGAAGTGTATAAATGTCGCGTAATAGTTTTAAAAAAGAGTGTGGTCTATTATTAAAAAATTAATTTTTTTCATGTGGGTTCCATGTTTTATTTATTTTTTCCAAAACAATTAAGCAGAGATCACACAATTCATGGTTGCGAATATCTTTTCTCATTTGAGAGTAATGATGTGCTTACAATTTATTTAACAATCAACCAACACAAGTATGCAAGTTCATTGAAAATATAATTCAATTTTATAAAAACTACTCTATATACAATTTATAAAAATGACATTTATTATATATAGAGTTGTAATAATTTCCCATCAAAATTATGATGCTCCATAAGCAAGATTTTCAAAAACAACTTTCGAATAATGTCACCATAGAAACTCCCTTGAAAACGTCGTTACTAACATCTTTATGCTAAATTGATGACAAAATCAATTTACAAACTTACATATTGGCAGCCTCAATATATACACTGATAATGCGAAAAATCTTTCACATACGTCAGCTAGTATAAAAAGTTGATATTTTGGTTCTTTTTTTTTAATAATTATATTAATGTATAGTGAATCACACAAGCAGTGGTATGTTAACTCATAATAAATAAATAGCAGAACTCTAAATAGGCGTACTTTATATTATCTTCAGCAAGCATCTATAGATCCATATGCCAAACAGAAAACATTATGAGTACAAGAGCTCCATACATGAAAATCACCTTCAATCACATTTAATGAATGTTAAATGCTAAATGCTAATTAAGAGATATGTACATGAGACAAAAATATTCTAAGAAGTAGTTGATATCTTTTATCTTTTTCTAAATCTTAGAATTTGGCTAAAAACTCTTTAAGGATCCTAATCTATAATATAGTCAACATTGTCTGTGTGGATTGTTGTGACTAAAAACATATCTAACAGTTTTTTTGTTGTTCAAAAATTTTCCTGAGGCTCTCTCATACTTCTGAAAAATACCTTGCAATTTACTTCATTCATCTAACCTGGCTCTACCAAATAGTACATAATCATTTGCAAAGAGCAAGTGATTTATTTTGATGCGCCCTCTTGCCAAAGCCATCCCTTTAGTAAAGCCACTTTGTGCTAAATGATTTAGTAGTGTTCTTAGCCCTTCAGCACAAATTATGAACAGGTAAGGAGATAGGGGGAGAGGGGACCCCCCTATCTTAACCCTTTCAATGATGAAAATTTTATTTCAGAACTGCCATTAATAAGTACAAAATAATATACTGAAGTCACACAACTCATTATTAGCTCTATCCACCTTTCACAGAATCCCAACTTCCTAATCACTGCCTCCAGGAATCTGCACTCTATCCAATCATATGTCTTAGACATGTCTAACTTGATTTTCATGCTTCCCTATTGACCTTTTTGTCTTATTTTCATTGAGTGTATAGCCTCATAAGCCACCATGATGTTATCTGTTATTAGCTTTCCTAGAATAAAGGCACTTTGGAAAGGGGATACAATAACTGAAAGAATCTTTTTTAGTCTATTAGCAAGAACTTTTTAGATAATTTTGTACAAGACATTACACAGATTAATGGGCCTATACTCACTGACATATTTTGGTTGCTTTACTTTGGGCATAAGAGCTATATAACTATAATTCAACAATGGTTCTAAAGCATTCCCATTAAGAAAAGATATTAGAACTGCTGCACATACCTCATCTCCAACGATATGCCAGTGTTTATGGTAGAAACAGGCCCCTAAGCCATCTAGCCTAGGAGACTTTAAAGGAGCTATTTGTTTGATGTCTTTTTCAATTTCAATTCTTATAAAGACCCTTGAGATGCTCTCATTCATGCCCTCAGTGACTTTTGGCTTCACTTCCCTCAAACAGACTGCCACATCCTTTGAGGTTGATCTTGTAGAATAAAACAGTTGCTTAAAATATTTATAAAATGCTTCCTCAATCTCTTCTCTTTTGGTAAGATTTCTATTTTGCTCATCTATAACTTGCTTAATGGTGTTCTTTCTTCTTCTTTGATTAGCACAAACATGAAAAATTTTTGTGTTCCTATCCCGAAGTTTGTACCAATTTCTTTTTGGCTTTTTGTCTCTAATTCATATCCTCTTGTCCTAACAGAGATCCCAACTCTTTTTGAATCCTACTTATCTTTTCTAAGTTCCTTCATCCAATTGCAAATGTTTGAGAGCATCTGTTATTTTTGTAATGGCCTTTTCCTTGTCGAATCTTGATCTTTTGATCCCCCTCGAAAAACTCACAGCACACCTTCTCAGTAAAACTTGTAATTTCCTCATAGGGTCACTCTTAACAGCTTCTTGCCTCTTTTTTACTTTTTTCATATTCCTCTTCTATGGCCCAATTGGCCTCATACTTGAAACCTCTATTGTCATGTGAGATAAGATTTTCTATGCAAAAACCTTTCAGCAAATAGGCCTATAGTCTGAACTCCTTGCTACCAACACCTCCACGCACACTTTATTGTAACCTTTAGACCACTTTGAATTTGCAATCGCCTTGTCTAGTCTTTCCTTTGTGAATGTCTCGTCCCCATGCCTGTGACTCCATCTGTATTTGTTCCCTTTCTAGCTTAGATCATATAAGTCCCCATCAACTAGAGCTCTCTGAAATTTTTCATCATCATTTCCCCCCTTGGTTTGCCCCGATTTTTTCATCATTAGTTACTATCTTATTGAAGTCTCTAATAACACAGCATGCTTGGTTGTTTGAGGGTTTAAGGGAGATTAAAAGGTTCCAAGCCTCGTGTCTCTTGCTAGCCTTAGGATGCCCATTAAAAACTGTCATCAACCACTTCATCTTATCCTCTTCTTCAATAACCCAGGCACTAATGTGCCTTTGTTAGTAATTCAAAATTTCTAGATATATGTCATCTCTCCACATCAATGCCAATCCTCCCCCTCTACCAATTGGTTCTACTACAAAACATCTCTCAAAGCTTAATCTCATTTTTATTTTTTCCACTCTACAAGCTTTTAATTTTGTTTCCATAACAAACACAATGTTGAGTTTCTTATCTTTTACTAAAGAGCAAATGTCTTGAACTGTCCAAGATTTCTCAAGCCCTCAGCAGTTTTAACTGAGTATTTTCATAGCGATTGTTGGGGCTAAACACCAAGCTTCACAAGCTCTCTTCAGGTAGCAATTCCACCCCTTTATTATTTTTCTTTCTTTTTTTTTCTTTTTTTTCTTTTTTTTTTTATTTTTTTATTTATTTTTTATTTTTTTAAGTTTCTTTGTCCCTTTCTCTTCTAGCTTCTTTTCATCTTTCTCTTCATTGTTTCTTTTAGACGAAGTACACTTTCCAATAAACTCATTAACCCCACCAACTATTTCACGAGCCCTCCTTTTCCATGCTCTCATTCTCTAATCATAGTTCCTTGTCTTCGTTTGTCTTTGTTGAACCCAAGATTTCAAGTTTTGTGTAATTATATATTTACACATGGATTTTGATAATAACAAATGAATTCAAAGAATAAAGAAGTCTCAAGCTCAAGTTGTCTACACAATGGAGTCAAGCACATCAAGGAAACAAGCATGAGCAAGAAGGGAACAAGTTCACATTAAAATTATAGAGTAATGTTGTAAATCTCTTCAAAATTCGAAATTAGGATTAATGCTCAAAATTAATATTTTATCATAAAGCATTAAAATACTTTTTTCACATGTGCATGAATATTTTTAAAAATTAAATTTGAAAATTTTGAAAGATGATTGATTGTCATCTTTTACATGTGCATGCCTTGATTAAAGGGTTGAACTTTGAAAATATTAAAGATGATTGATTGTCATCTTTCACATGTGCATGTTTTATTTGAATATTTTCAAAAGTGATTGATACTTTTTTGGACTTATACAAAAGGTAGATGATTTTGTTTGAAAAATTTGAAAAGTAAAGTGTGCTCATTTTGTCATATGCAAAAAGTAAAAGATTAGGTTTGAATTTTTTGAAAAGGAAAGTGTGCTCATTTTGTCATATGCCAAAAGTAAAAGATTAGGTTTGATTTTTTTAAAAAGTGAATGATGTTGTCTTTGACATGTGAATCTTTTTAAATTTGAATACGAAGTCTCATATGCCTTAATCCTTATTCATTCACTCTTCTCTAAGCATTGAGCCTTAATCCTTATTCATTTTGAGAAATATAGTTTGTGCTGTATTGTTCTTATGTCACTCATTGAGGAATGTTTTCTGATAACCTACCAACTATCAGCTTTTGTATCAGAAAAATGGTGTGTATAACCCTTGCGCGTGTAGAAAGTATTCTACACGGGGAATAGTTGAATCACCACGTGTAAGGTAATTGCAAGTGTAGAGGGTGTTCTACACGGATCCTTTGTAGCGGCGTTGTTCAAAGGTGTAATAGGTTTCTATCTCCACCTGAACGAGGTTGAATAGTGAATTTGGGAATCCTCAAGGGGTAGCTTGAGGCGAGGACGTAGGCAGTGGGGCCGAACCTCGTTAACATACTGAGTTTGCTTCTCTCTTATCCTTACTCTTTATATTTATTGTTATTTCATATTTTGTTTATATTTTATATTATATATTTGATTTATAATTGTTATTTTTTTTAATACAACTCAATTCACCCCCCCTATTGTGTTAGTCATCTGGGCAACAATTGGTATCAGAGTTAAGAGTTCTATTATAAGATTAACTATCTTTTGAGTTAAGATCTTATGGCTAACATTGCAGCTTCATTTGGTGAAGGTCAATCTAGCAGTCGGCCTCCACTTTTTTGTGGAGATAATTACTCATTCTGGAAAGTTAGAATGAGAATATTTCTTCAATCTCAAGGTAGAGAAATCTGGAAATGTATTGTAAATGGACCTTATATTCCAACAAAAGTGGTTGATGGAGTAAAGGTCAAAAAGGAAGAAGAAGAGTTTGATCGTGAAGACGATACACTTTATACTTTAAATTTAACTGCTATGAATTTATTATATAATACTCTTAATGGAAATGAATTTAATAGAATAATGAATTGCGCTACGGCAAAAGAAATTTGGGATAACTTGGAAGTTACTTATGAAGGAACTTCGCAAGTCAAGGAATCAAAAATTTATATTCTTACTCATGAATATGAAATGTTTAAGATGAATGATGATGAATCTATTTCTAGTATGCACACTCGTTTTACTAACATCATAAACAGCTTGACAGCTCTTGGCAAAATTTATTCCAAGGTAGAGATAGTAAGAAAAATTCTCAACTCTTTACCAAAACGTTGGGAATCAAAAGTTACAGCGATTCTTGAAGATAGAGACCTCAAGAAGCTCGAAGTCAATGAACTCATTGGGTCACTTATCACCCATGAGTACACATTGAAAAGAGGAGAAGAAGAAGGAAAGCCAAAGAAGAGCTTAGCACTTAAAGCTGTTCCTCATGAAAGTGAAAGTGATGAAGATGAGGAAAATGACGATAAAGATGAAGAAGTTGCGATGATAACAAGAAGAATTCAGAGGTTCTTGAAGAAAAATAGAACTCCTACGAGGGAATCCTTCAAAAAGTTTTCCAAGAAAAATTCAGGTAAAAATGACACTTTAATTTGTTATAAATGCAATAAACCTGGTTATATGAAGCCAAATTGTCCTCTGCTAAAGAAAGATCGAAACAAGGGCAAGAAAGCAATGAAAGCTACATGAGATTATGATTCAAGTAGCTCAGATAGTGAAGCAAGTAATGAAGAATCAGCAAATCTTTGTCTTATGGCTAAAAATAACATTGGGGTAACAAATCTTGATAATATTGAAAATCTTTCATATGAAGAATTGCAAAATGTTTTAGAAGAGGTTTATGAGGAATTTGAAAAATTGGGTATCAAATATACTGCTTTGAAAAAGAAAAATTTTTCTTTAACAAATGAAATTGAAATTTTAAGAAAAGAAAGTATCATTTTGAAAGATGAAAATCTTGAATTGAATAAGAAGAAAACCGATTTAGAAAATATTGTTGAAAACTTTACGAATGGAAAAAGAAATTTTGAAAAACTTCTTGGTAGTCAAAGATGTGTTTTTGACAAGGCAGCTTTGGGATATATGCCAAAACAAAAATACAAACCTTATAAAAATTTCTTTGATAATCATTCTACATCAAAGACTAATATTCAAAATTCTTTTCATAAAAATAATTTTGTCAAAAAAGGATATTATTATAATCATTCAAGTTTTTCATATATGTCACATGCTATTTGCAATTTTTGTAATAGAAATGGTCATAATTATCATATTTATCCTATTATAAGAAATCATACAATGACTATTAGGGTCATATGGGTACCTAAAAGTCTTGTTTCTTCTAATACTAATAAATAAAGGACCCAAAGAACTTGGGTACCAAGAAAAATCATTTTATTTGTTTTTATAGGTATGCATGAAGTCTTCCACAAGCAAAAACAAATGGTTTTTAGATAGTGGATGTTCAAGACACATGACGGGAGACACGACTAAGTTCTTTGATCTTAGATCTAAAGAAGAAGGACACGTGACATTTGGAGACAACTCGAAAGGGAAAATTGTGAGAATAGGTAAAATTGGTAATGAATCTTCTCTCATAATTGAAGATGTTCTACTTGTTGAAGGTCTAAAACATAATCTTTTAAGCATAAGTCAATTATGTGATAAAGGATTTACAGTTACTTTCAAAATTGATAAATGCATTATTTTGAATGATCATGATTGTAATATTTGTTTTATTGCTTTTAGAAGTAACAATGTTTATACAATCGATTTTGAAGAAATTACCCTACAAGATGCAATTTGTTTTTCAGCTCAAAATGAAACTAGTTGGTTATGGCATAGAAGACTAGGTCATGCCAATATGGAACTTATTTCCAATCTTTCAAAAAATGATCTTGTGAGAGGTTTACTAAAAACATATTTTCTTAAAGACAAAATTTGTGATGCATGTCAATTTGGTAAACAAACAAAAACTTCTTTTAAAACTAAGAAACATATTTCCACTACTAGACTATTGCAACTGATACACATGGATCTTTTTGGACCAAATAGAGTTGCAAGTTTAGGAGGAAAATATTATGCATTTGTTATTGTTGATGATTTCTCTAGATATACTTGGGTCCTCTTTCTTGCTCATAAAGATGAGGCACATAATGCCTTTACCAAGTTATGCAAGAGAATTCAAAATGAAAAGGGCTATACTATTTCAAGTATCCGAAGTGATAGGGGAAAAGAGTTTGTTAATAAAAATATTGAAACATTTTGTGATGAAAACGGTTTTGTGCATAATTTTTCTGCTCCTCGAACTCCTCAACAAAATGGGGTAGTAGAGAGGAAAAATAGATCTCTTCAAGAGATAGCAAGAACAATGCTCAATGAGAACAACTTGCCTAGTTATTTTTGGGCCGAAGCGGTAAGTACTGCATGTTATGTTATAAATAGAGTTATGCTAAGGTCTAAATTAGATAAAACCCCCTATGAGCTTTGGAATGAGAAAAAGCCCAACATTGGTTACTTTCATGTATTTGGATGCAAATGTTTTATTTTGAATGACAGGGATAATTTAGGCAAATTTGATGCAAAATCTGATGAAGGTATCTTTTTCGGGTATTCTACTAATAGTAAAGCTTATAGAGTATTCAATAAAAAGACTTTGACTGTACAAGAATTTATGCATGTAGTATTTGATGAATCTAATTCTTCACTCTCCAAGAAATCTATTGATGAAGAAACAGGAGGTATAAATAATACGAAAAGTCTCAATCTCAACAAAGAGAAAACAATAGAGGAAGTTCAACATGGAGCCATCAGGAAAGATCATCAAAATTTAATACAAGATGCAACCAAACAGTGGAAATTTGTGAAAGATCATCCAGTGGAAATTTGTGAAAGATCATCCAGTGGAACAAATTTTGGGAGAACCTTCACAAGGTGTAAGTACTCGATCATCTCTTAGAAATATTTGCAATCATACTGCTTTTCTATCTCAAATTGAATCCAAAAATATTGATAACGCACTTCTTGATGAATCTTGGATTCTAGCTATGCAAGAAGAGTTGAATCAATTTGAAAGAAATGATGTTTGGACACTTGTTTCTAGACCCAAAAATCATACTATTATTGGAACAAAATAGGTTTTTAGAAACAAGAAAGATGAGTCCGGAGTCATTACTAGAAATAAGGCTTGACTTGTAGCCCAAGGTTTTAATCAAGAAGAAGGAATCGATTATGATGAGACATATGCATCTGTCGCAAGATTAGAAGCTATTCGAATGCTACTTGCATATGCTTGTTATAAAGATTTCAAACTTTTTCAAATGGATGTTAAAAGTGCTTTTTTTTAAATGGTTTTATAAATGAAGAGGTATATGTTGAGCAACCTCCAGGTTTTGAAAATCATATTTCTCCAAATCATGTTTTCAAACTCACAAAAGTACTATATGGACTTAAACAAGCTCCTAGAGCTTGGTACGAGAGACTCAGTGGTTTCTTGATTGAAAAAGGTTTTTTAAGAGGAAAAATCGATACAACTCTTTTCATTAAATATGAAAATGATGATATTCTTTTGATTCAGATTTATGTTGATGATATAATATTCGGTGCTACTAATGAAAATATGTGTCAAGTTTTTGCTAAAACTATGCAGGAAGAATTTGATATGAGCATGATGGAAGAACTTACATTCTTTCTCGGATTGCAAATTAAGCAAGCAAAAAGTGGGACATTCATCAATCAATCAAAATATATTAAGGAATTACTGAAGTTTGGGATGGAAAATGCTAAGAAAATTGGAACACCAATGAGCCTATCAACTAAACTTGATAAAGATGAATCCGATAAGGCAGTTGACTCGAAGATATATCGAGGTATGATTGGTAGCTTATTATATTTAACAGCCAGTAGACCATATATTATGTTTAGTGTGTGCTTATGTGCACGCTTTCAATCATCTCCAAAAGAATCACATTTAATTGCAGTTAAGCGCATTTTTAGATATCTTAGTGGTACAATTAACCTAGGGTTATGGTACCCTAAGCACACATCTTTCGATCTAATCAGTTACACAAATGCAGATTATGCTGGCTGTAAAATAGATCGAAAAAGCACTAGCGGAGTATGCCATTTCTTAGGTCATGCACTAGTTTCCTGGTTTAGTAAAAACAAAATTCTGTTGCACTATCTACTGTTGAGGCAGAATATGTTGCTGCGGGTAGTTGTTGTACTCAAGTTCTCTACATGAAGCAACAACTTGAAGATTTTAAACTCATGTATAATCACATTCCAATCAAATGTGATAATACAAGTGCTATAAATCTTTCAAAGAACCCAATACAACATTCTAGAACTAAGCATATTGAAATAAGATATCATTTTCTTCGAGATCATGTGCAGAAAGGCGATATAGTACTAGAATTCACAAACACACACGATCAGTTAGTAGATATTTTCACAAAGCCTTTACCAGAAGATAGATTATGTATGATCAGAAAAGAAATAGGTATGATGCATGTTATGAATATCTCTTAAAAGATAGACTAGAGTCAATAAAAATAGAGATAGATTTTTTAAATACTTTTACATAAACTTGAGATTCTTAGCATCATGTTTGAGACGCTCATTCTCTTCATACAATATCATGTCATTCTTATCCATGGGAACCGGCAAGCGGAATGAAGAATCTAATAAAGATTTCAACTGTTTATTCTTCTGCCGAATGATTCCTTCCCTTGTGTGAGACTCTTAAACAATTCGTTGAAGTACAACAATTTGTTCTTTGAGCTTTTCAACTTCATGATTTTTGGCTTGTAGCCGCTGAGAAAAAGCAACAATAGAGGAAGAGTAGCGAGTCCCAAGACTCACCAAGTCATAAATAGCATTAGAATCTGACTTATTAGTCAGATTATTATTTTCCTGCTGCAACATGACACCAATGGCAGCTGCAGAAAGGACAGAAGGTTGAGATGCAGAATGCCTCATGGATGGATATAGAGAAATGTTAGAAGAATGAGCCATTGAGAAAAGAATAGAAGGCTTAAAACGAGAATGCTGAAGGAATGCAGATGAGTTATAGAGATGAGAAGAAAACTTGATGCGGATTGGATGAACTTCAGGACTGATTTTATAGAGATAGCATAAAGAACAAGACAAGCTATCATCCAAGTCAAAGAGCAATGTATTTTTTCCCGATCGGTGAAAATGATTTTTTTTAGAAACTCGGAGCCTTCAATCTCGTTTGTCAACAACATCAGGCGATTTTTTCAAATCTCCAGCCGCACTTGTCAGGTCACAGACGGATGAAATTTATTTATTTTTAACTATCTACAGTGTCTACTAACGCACCATTTTCTTCAAATCCATTTACTTGTTGCGGATCCTTTTTAATGATGCCAAAAGGGGGAGAAGTATTAGACTAGAACATTAACATTGTTTGAATTGCTAAACTTATTATATATGCTTGAAATTATATTTATACTTTTGCTTGAAAAACTAACGCACATCTCAGGGGGAGCTTAAGTATTAATACAACTTTCAGATTCTATCAAGTATTTGTCATCATCAAAAAGGGGGAGATTGTTGAACCCAAGATTTCAAGTTTTGTGTAATTATATATTTACACATAGATTTTGATGATAACAAATGAATTCAAAGAATAAAGAAGTCTCAAGCTCAAGTTGTCTACACAATGGAGTCAAGCACATCAAGGAAACAAGCATGAGCAAGAAGGGAACAAGTTCACATTAAAATTATAGAGTAATGTTGTAAATCTCTTCAAAATTCGAAATTAGGATTAATGCTCAAAATTAATATTTTATCATAAAGCATTAAAATACTTTTTTCACATGTGCATGAATATTTTTGAAAATTAAATTTGAAAATTTTGAAAGATGATTGATTGTCATCTTTTACATGTGCATGCCTTGATTAAAGGGTTGAAATTTGAAAATATTAAAGATGATTGATTGTCATCTTTCACATGTGCATGTTTTATTTGAATATTTTCAAAAGTGATTGATACTTTTTTGGACTTATACAAAAGGTAGATGATTTTGTTTGAAAATTTTGAAAAGTAAAGTGTGCTCATTTTGTCATATGCAAAAAGTAAAAGATTAGGTTTGAATTTTTTGAAAAGGAAAGTGTGCTCATTTTGTCATATGCCAAAAGTAAAAGATTAGGTTTGATTTTTTTAAAAAGTGAATGATGTTGTCTTTGACAATTGAAAAAGAAGAACCTTTTATTTGAATTTTTTGAAAAAGTGAATGATGTTGTCTTTGACATGTGAATCTTTTTAAATTTGAATACGAAGTCTCATATGTCTATAAATAGATCATTTGAGAGCTTCACATTTACAACACCAAGAGCATACAACATTCATTCAAAACTTTTATTCTCTCTTCTCTAAGCATTGAGCCTTAATCCTTGTTCATTTTAAGAGATATAGTTTACGCTGTATTGTTCTTATTTCACTCATTGAGGAGTGTTTTCTGATAACCTACCCACTATCTGCTTTTGTATCAGAAAAAGGGTGTGTATAACCCTTGTGCGTGTAGAAAGTATTCTACACGGGGAATAGTTGAATCACCACGTATAAGGTGATTGCAAGTGTAGAGGGTGTTCTACACGGATCCTTTGTAGTGGTGTTGTTCAAAGGTGTAATAGGTTTCTATCTCCACCTGAACGAGGTTGAATAGTGAATTTGGGAATCCTCAAGGGGTAGCTTGAGGCGAGGACGTAGGCAGTTGGGCCGAACGTCGTTAACATACTGAGTTTGCTTCTCTCTTACCCTTACTCTTTATATTTATTGTTATTTCATATTTTGTTTATATTTTATATTATATATTTGATTTATAATTGTTATTTTTTTTAATACAACTCAATTCACCCCCTCTTGTGTTAGTCATTTGGGCAATAGTCTTGACTCTTCAATAATCATATTATGTACTTGCTTCCCACTTTCTCCATGTAGCTCTACCCCATGGCTGCTGTGGTTTTTGAGGAAAAATATTTTAAAACCTCTACTCTTCTAGAAGCAAAACTGGGATATAAACCTTCTTTGATATGAAGTAATGTGTGGGGATCTATGAAATTGTTAGAGGGATTGAGATGGAGAGTGGGAAATGATAGAAGCATCAGAGTTTGGGGTCATAAATGGTTAAACATGCCTTCCTCTTACTGTGTTCAATCAATTGTCAAGATCTTAGTAAGTGTTGCAAGAGTAGAGGAGCTAAATTGTTAAAGGAGGGATTGAGATGGAGAGTGGGAAATGACAAAAGCATCACAGTATGGGGTCATAAATGGTTAAACATGCCTTCCTCTTACTGTGTTCAATCAATTGTCAAGATCTTAGTAAGTGATGCAAGAGTAGAGGAGCTGATAGATAATGATAGAGGAGAATGGAATGAAGACCTGGTAAATGTAGTGTTTGAGAAGGTAGAAGTTGAATAGATTTGCAACATCCCCTTTAGCAAAGTGGGATCAAAAGACAAGATGATATAGGGTCCATCAAAGAAAGACATTTTCTCTGTGAGAAATGCTTATTTTTTGGCAGTTGAAAAAAGTGTCTAGCCAAGGGAGAACCATCTGTTGCACAGGCAACGGACTTGAGGTGGAAGAATATCTGGAATCTAAATGTGCCGGGGGTAATGAAATTTTTTTATAGAAAGCAGGCAATGGCTTACTTGCAACAAGGAAAAACCTATTTAATAGGAAAATAGCAGAAACTCCTTACTATTCAATTTGCTTTGTAGAGGAAGAGTCTGTAATGCATGTATTATGGCAGTGTCCAGCAGTAAGGGATGTATGTGCAAAGTCAATAAGGCCACTACAAAAGTGGGCAAGCACAAAAGATATTTTCCTTAACCTGTGGGAGAAAATGGTGGAGAGACTAAGAGAAGAAGATTTAAAGTTAGCAACTGTCACTTTGAGGAAGATTTGGCTAAGAAGAACTAAGTTTATATTTGATGAGAGGTTTCAAAGTCCCTACAGAGTAATCTGGTCAGCAAAAGCAAGTCTTGATGAATTTCAAAAAGCACAGATGGGAGTAATGGAATGCAATGTAGGAGAGGATATATGCACCTATAGGAGACACTACAACATTTTTGCGTTTTTGCGGCTGTGTTTTTCCCGGCGTTCTATGCGTTTGACGGAAGAATGATGTACAGCCCATTTTATTACGGCGACCCATATAATGACGCAACAGGTGACATATTGCGGCGACAATTATTTCGCCGCTGGAAAATTGACTGCGAAATGCAATATAAGGCGGTCTGGAGCTTATTACCGCGACATTTGTGCGACGCAATAGTATTTGCTTCAGCATTACCTATTGCAGCGGATGTCTTGCCATAAAAGAGGGGAATTATTTAAACCCCTGTTTTCCTTCTCTCCCAACCCGATGCGTATACATGATCTGCAGCTGAAAAACACCCTGAGTTCCCTCAAGTTGCCGATAACCTTGTCGCGCATCATCACCTCACCCAGCAGGTATCTCTCTCTCTCTCTCTCTCTCTCTCTCTCTCTCTCTCTCTCTCTCTCTGTGTTCTGGTTTGACCCTCTCGGCCTCTCTCCATTTGCAGCACAAATCAAACAAATTGGGAAATTGGGATATAATTCCCTTAACTCCAGCTAGGAATTTCGGTTTCCCTAATCCTGCTGCCGCAACAATATTAAGGTATATATATAAATTTCAGCCTCTAATCTATATAGAAAATGCATTTTGTATACTTTTCAGATGTTTTCTGGGCTGCATATAATCGGTGATAAATGACCCCTCTTTGTACCTCTTGCCCTTGCTCCTGATTTTTGACGTGTTTCTTGCAGTTTATTGTGGGTTTGGTTATTTCCATCACTTAGATCAATATCTTCAAATTCCCTTACGCAATTTATTTTTACACTTCCTATGGTTGATGTAGATTTATTTCTCTCCTCATTTTGCTCTATTTAATTAGGTTTAGCTGAAATTATTGTGCATTTTATTAAACTACAACAGTTGTAATTTCTGTGACCATTTACATCTATCTAAATAAGAGCTTATTTACCTCCATTACTGCACATCTCCACCTACAATGCTCATGATAATGATCCTGATAGATGTCGTTTGTTTCTTTATTTCTTTTTCATTTTTTTTTTCTTGGGGGAAGGGGTTTATAGGCCATGGAATTAGTGGCCATGATTCTTTAATATGGCTGGAATCATTAACACCCACACATGTGTGCTAATGAGTGAAGAGCTACTTGTGCTGCAGCCAATTAATCTGCTGCATAGATACCAATTAGTGGCCATGATTCTTTAATATGGCTGCTTTAACAAATAAAATAAATAATAATAATTTATAAATAATAAATTAATGTTGACACTAAAAGTCATATCTTTCCAAATCTAAAACCATCAAGCGACATGGTTCATGAGGTACTTTTTGGATGAACCATGTTTGTAGTAGTCAAGGTGATCGTTAGTTAATATTAACATGGTAACTAATATGTTCAGTACTACATTAATGAGTTTGAAATGGTCCAATGTATGTGGTGCAAAATTCAGTAGCGTGTAGTTAGTTGGTAATGCCCCTGGGAGACATTACCAATTTAGTTCCATGCTAGATACGTACTGTGAACTGTTGGTTAAATTTCTGACAGTTTCAAAGTCAAAATGGTTGTTAGCATGCTTCATCCATTAATTACTTTTACATACCATGAATAAATGCATTGTATGTGGGTTGGATCATGCTATATGCTTACATCTTTGTGAGCTAATTCGTTGCATGACTTTTCCAAACATCTATATTTTGGAACATTTTAAAGGATTGATGATTTGCCATTAAATCAGTGCATTTCTTCTTTTGTTTTTGTAATAGAACTAAACATGGACATCACCCACTGCCACACAAGTCCTTTGATACTTACACATTCCTATCATGGGTGATTGGAGCTGACATAGGAGTTAGGATTATTCAGACATGTCCATTTTTTGATGGGGTGCTATTGCCTTTTGTGAGAGATCATGAACCCTTCATAAATATCTTCTCAGACTTCATCCCCATACTGAAGTTCTACACTTGATCTCCAATAGATATAGAAGTTCATAAAACACCCATACACTTCCTATTTTTCTATACCACCACTAGAGTGCTTTCTAAACGAGCAAAAACACCAACTATTCCTCTTATGAAATATATCTCTCTTTTTTTCACTGCATAATTAGATGTTTATGAGATCTGATGTCTATAAACATATAAAATCAAGTGTTGAAATATTCCTTTTTCAGATGGACAAAAGTTGGATGCACCTCACCGATAGGTTTAGGTCAAGGGAATATGGCATTGGGGTTAGGCAATTCCTCACAATGGCTCGAGCTCATGCTCAAGGAAGTACAACAGTGAAGTGTCCATACTGTAGATGTCGTAATAATTCCTTCTTGCTAATCAGTGAGGTAGAGAGGCATTTGTTTATTACGGGTATTGATCCAAATTATACTAATTGGATTTTTCATGGCGAGCAAGAACCGTTTAGTTTCATGGCCGAGGATGGAGATGATATACCTGATGGTGGTGACAATAGTTATATTGATGACATCGACGATATGTTGGCTGACATTCATGCGGCAAACAATGTAGGGGAAGAAGATGACATGGCTCCACACCCCAGGGAGCCCAATACGGTTGAACCCAACCCGAGCACCTTTGAGAAGTTGTTGGAAGATGCTCGCCGTCCACTTTATGATGGTTGCAACTCATTTTCAAAATTATCATTCATTGTTAAGTTGCTCAATATCAAAACTATTGGCGGTTGGAGTGTAAAGTCCTTTGACATGTTGATAAAACTATTGAAAACAGCTTTTCCTAATTCACTCTTGCCAGAATCTTTTCATGAGGCACGTGCATTGGAGCGAGGGTTGGGATTTAGATACATTAAAATTCACGCTTGCCCAAACGATTGCCTACTCTATTGGAAGGAAAATAGCAACTTGCAAGAGTGCCCTAAGTGCAAAGCCTCTAGGTGGTTGTCGGCCACATCTTCTAAAAGACCAGTGCCCCAAAAGATAGTGAGGTATTTTCCACTGAAGCCAAGGCTGCAGAGACTATTTATGTCCAAGAAAACAGCTGTATCCATGAGGTGGCATCATGAAGAAAGGGCACAAGATGAAAGCACTTTGCGCCATCCGGCTGACTCGGAAGTGTGGACCACATTTGATGCCGAGCATCGTTGGTTTGCTCAAGATCCTTGAAATGTGAGGCTCGGGCTTGCTACTGATGGGTTCAACCCATTCAATAATATGAGCAAACCATATAGCATATGGCCAGTGATTCTAGTTCCATATAATTTGCCTCCATGGCTATGTATGAAAGATCCATTCTTCATGTTGTCTACACTAATTCCTGGGCCGAAATCACCGGGGAATGAGATTAATGTTTACTTACGCCCTTTAGTTGATGAACTACTAGAGTTGTGGGAAAATGGGGTTGATACATATGATGCCATGGTTGGCCAAAGATTTCGATTACATGCGGCTTTATTGTGGACTATCAATGATTTTCCTGCATATGGTAACATTTCTGGTTGGAGCACTAAAGGGAAGTTGGCATGCCCTTGTTGTAATCTGCATACAGATTCTTTCTGGTTGACAAATGGGCGAAAGCATTGTTACATGGGTCATCGCCGCTTCCTTCCAACAGGGCACATCTTCAGAACCAAGAAGAATATTTTCAATGGAAAAGAAGATCTACGCATGCCACCTATGCAGCTTTCAGGGGAAGATATAATGCACCAATTAAATGGCATTGGGCATGTAGATTTTGGCAAGGGTACTAAGCGGAGAAAGCGCACCCCTGAGGAGTTAAACTGGACAAAAAGGAGTCTCTTCTTTGATCTACCCTATTGGCCAGCTCTAAAACTTAGACACAATCTCGATGTTATGCATATCGAGAAAAACATATTTGACAATATTTTGGGTACATTGATGAATATTCCAGGTAAAACAAAGGATGGTATCAAGGCTCGCAGAGACTTGGCCGAACTCGGTATAAGGAAAGAATTACATTTGAAAGAAGTTGGTGATCGAGTTATTATTCCTCATGCCCAGTTGATGTTGCATGGAGATGAGAGGAAAGATTTTTGTGCATGGTTGAAAGGTGTAAAATTCCCTGATGGTTTTGCATCTAACATTTCAAGATGTGTTAATGTCCGCGAGCGTAAAATATCTGGTATGAAAAGTCATGATGCCCACATATTCATACAAAGGCTATTGCCAGCAGCAATTGCAGGGTACTTACCTTGTGATATATGTATGACATTGAATGCACTTAGCACATTTTTCAAGATTTTGTGTGCACGGACATGCAAAAAAGAAGCAGTTTTACAACTTGAGTCTAACATTGCCCTCATTCTTTGCAAGTTGGAAACAATATTTCCCCCAAACTTTTTTGACGTAATGGTCCACCTGGCTATCCATTTACCTAGAGAGTTGTTGCTAGTAGGACCAGTTCAATACTGTTGGATGTATCCATTCGAGAGGTATTTGGGCAAGTTTAAGCAGTATGTGAAAAACAAAGCCCGAACAGAAGGATCCATTGCTGAGGCTTATATTCATGTTGAATGCTTGACGTTCGCATCAATGTATCTATATGATGTACCAACTCGCTTCACTCGAGAGGATCGAAACATTGATGTTGGTGTCCAAACATCCGAGATATCAGCCTTTGGGATTTTTGATCAAAAAGTCCGCCCACTTGGTATCGCAACACCTATCCAGTTGGATAAGAAACTATTTAAAACTGTCCGATGGTACGCCCTCAACAACTGCACCGAGATTGAACAGTTCTTGGAGTAAGAGCCTTGAACTAATTGATGGGCAAAAAATAAATTTTTATACCATTATTGGATAGTGATTATGTAGTGATGCTTGTTAAAATGCTTTATGTCTTTCGTGTAGGGAGCACTACAACATCTTGAAGGAGCAGAGCTTATATAACATTGAAAGGCGGCATGAAGCTGAATTTCCATCGTGGTTCAGGAAATGTGTAAGTTCAGGAAGACTTACATAATATCTACCCCACCCCATTTCCATTAATAGATACGTACTTATTCATTTCCATTGCCTTTCTTGTCTTCATGTCATTATTTTAGATTCAAGCGCTACGTGGTAGGGATCCCCACATAGTATCTGACGATCTTTATGCAATAGCTTGTGGGCCTGACCCTTGGGTGGGTTCATATTCTGGGTGTATAATGAATGGTATACGATTTCATACACAACTCCGGGAATTGAGACGTAGGACACAAAATAGTGGTGTTCTAGTTACAAGTGAGCACCAATCAAGTATGGTTGATTTCTATGGTGTTCTGAATGACATATTGGAGGTGAGGTACATGGGTTGGCGGCGTGTGTGGTTATTTAGTTGTGATTGGTTTGATGTTGGCGATCCAATTCGAGGGATCAGGGTTGGTGAGCATTTCACAAGTGTCAATCATAGTAGAACTTGGTATAAGGATGAGCCATTCATATTGGCATGCCAAGCTTCACAAGTATTTTACCTCAAAGACACGAGATTTTCTGGTTCTTGGCACATTGTGCAAAAGATCACATATAGGAATGTCTATGACGTTCCACAATTGGATCGCCATGATGATGTAGATCACATGAGCGAGTCCAATGTCTTCCAAGAAGAACAAACTCCAGAAGAAGCAGTAGATGTGGACACCGAGCATAATGTCGACAACCCCCAATGGGTAAGGCCAGATGTTCAGTCAGCCACGATAGCCACTACCGCATTGGCTGGGGGAAGTACTCACAATGTCAACAACCTGGGTAATATCGACGACATTTCAGATGAGGAAGAATTCAATTCTAGCGATACCATGTCTAATGGATCATGTGAGGAGGAAGATCTTGATGACACCGATGCGGAGTCTAATGTTGAAGGCTCTCCGAGTAATGACACTGATCGAGGATGGGATTCAAGCTAAGGTCTCACTTCCAGAAACCATATTCTTAATCATATAGCTTCCAAGTACATAATCCATCATATTATACCTTTCGTAATGTGTTAGATGAAATCTGGTGTCTTTTGTAATTAATTCCATTCATTATAATATATACTCCAGTATTTATTATAATTTGAAACTGTATGTGCCCATGAATATTGGGGTGTTGAGTTGAATAAAATGTAAGGAAAATAAACTAGTAGGGGACTTTTATGGCTCATATAAATAACACCTTCATGTAATACTGCACCTCAGAAATTATACATGGCAACCTGGGATAGGTAAGATGGGTATGTTTGGAGGTGAAAACAGTTCCTGGAGCTATGACATAGGGATCTTTCATGCATACATGAATTTAATCTGGAGTAGAACATTGAAGGAATATCTTGTATTTACAATGAAATGCAAGCTGTTAGAAGTGTTATTACATGTTTATTTCCAACGTGTTTATTGTAATTGGCGTACATGAATTATGGTGAAGGGAGGCATGGGTAGTTGATTAAAATATGATAAAGTAAGTGTGTATCAGTGTCCATATTCTCTAGCCTCTATTACATTGAGATTTATGCATGGAGTGCCTGATTTGGTATTTGGTTTGTAATGCTTTGAACAGATTCACAAGTTTGTTGGTGGTGTGATTGGTGATCGACTTCAAGGATGATGGCAGTAGATGGATAAACAAAGAGGAGTTGGAGGACAAAGTCATGCCGACATTCTTGGGGAGTACCATGAAGCAGCTAGAGAGCAAGTTGAACTAATTAGTACAACATTGCAACCTTCTTCAGTACATGCTGCATAGCCCCTTACCTTATTGCCCTCAAAGTTAAATACTGATATATTGTCATATATATATATATATATATATCAAAATATGGCTAGTGGTTTGTGATAACTAGTGCAACGACTCATTGTTTAATATTTTGTAATTATTCAGCCAGATATGTGGTGTAAACCCTAAAGGCATGTTTGCATCGAAGTGGGGCCATGAAATCTGAACGAATGCTTTAAACATGTATGCTTGTTTATTGTGTGGAAATGGTGCTGATCAGTTATTCGGTATTAGATAATGGAACCCTTCTTTTTTGGATATGAACCCTTCTTAGAAGATGGTAGATGGTAGAGGTTATTAACTGTGCATTGCATTACAAGAATTGTGACTGGAGTAAATTTATTTGAGAAGAATGTTATGCAGCATACATATACATTTATTATAACTTAATTAATATGTATTTACTGGGATATAACACTTTTATCCTATTTCATTTATTATAATTAATTAACAGGTGAAAATTTATGCTCGCATAAGACATTAATGGGCGAAAGCATTTTCATGCCCAGCTCTGGTATTTGGTATGTAGGAAATTATTACTTGATCGGTTTCTCCGAGCTAACCATAAATCATGCTAGTATGGTGCTATAAATTAATGCTTTGGAAATCATTTTAAGATTAATTTGACATGTTGAATACGTTGCTGTTAGTTAGAGTACTTGGGCAAGTTTGTCCATTCCAAAATAGGATAACTATTAAAATGACCAGTTCTCTAGTGCCTTCAACGGTATGTGTGGTTAGGAGCTTGGTAGTAGAATGCACATGGGTTGGTATCATTACATTTTCCTTTTATGTTATACTCTACTTTTATTTTACGGTGAGGTGTTTTGCTCAAGCTTTCTTACTCTTTGTGAATTCTTATAATTAAATAAATTAATAATACAAAAATTCAATTAGTTGGCTAAAGTTTTAAATTTAGATCTTATTTTATTGTTAAATAATATTATAATAGTTATTTCATTGTGGAGATTTATATAAATAGATTAATTAAAATTTAAATTCATCTTATATTTTTATTAATTATTAATATATATATATATATAACTTTTTTAACAATGCTCTTAAAACAAGGAAAAATGCTAAGTGTTATTGATATGTTCATATTTTCACAAGTACAGGAGGCGGGAAATTATTTCATGAGGCGGGATCCATTATTTGGGGGGAAATATCTGGAAAGCTATAAGGGTAAATTCGTAATCACGTTCTTTGCAAAAGCTGAAGAAGTATTACACAACCATTTATTGTTTATTTCATAAGCACTTTGCGTACAAGGGATAGAGGAAGTCTCTAGAAAGCTGTAGAGATTTTCAGGGGAAGTAGGGCCATCGTCTTGAGCTGAAGAAGAGAAGCTTACCTCAAGTGTGGTGCAGCCTGGGCTCAAAGGGTCACTGTGGGTGCTAGGTAAATCTCCTGAATTTTTATATTTGTATGGTTGAAGGGCCGAAATGTTGACTCTTGGGTATGGTGTCCATTTTCTCTTCCCCACCCCCATTTTCGTAAGCCATTGCTGAAATATACATGGGTTTCCTCCATGCCTATGTCAATGACAGTTCTATTCAACCTTGATGATTTTAGTGATAATGATTTTAGTGAACCATAAACATTGTTGCAAACAATGGGTTGCATAGAGATACATGCAAGAACCATGAGGGGATTTACTAGACAAGGTTTACACAGACATGCAATTTTATTAGGCCAACCATATAATTTCAGAGGGCACTAGAAGAAGAAATGCATGTAAGGCAAAATAAGTCAACCGACTGGTTCTTGCATGTATATTTCAGCATGTCGACAATTGCTCCGTGTGCTGTTTGGTTCATATGGTAACCAGCATTCATTCTTTTTGCTATTTAACAGTTTAAATAACAGTCAAATTAGGGTGGCCACATTAATTTAGTCCACAAATATACCTTCAAGAAATTATGTTCTAATGATCAGACAACTTACTGATAGATGCCATAAAAGTAATATATTAGACATTGGAGCAAGATTTTTTGCCATCGGGATTTTCTCTTACGCAATGGAGTATGGTACTTGTTAACACAAACATTTTTTGGAAATGGTCGATGTCTATGCATGTTGTAAAAGCTACTGATTTTACCATTGCAGTAAAATCAGGTGTATCAGAATAGGGGGTAAATCTGCAGCGGATAACGATATGGTGCGAAGTTTAATTGGTAGAGGAGTCCGTGGACGCGGAGGAGGATTTCGGGGCATATCAGTGCGCAGGCCAATTATACAAGACGCTCAGTCACCACCCAGAAGTGATGAACCGAACCTGCGAGACGAGGTTAACTCCTCGTCATCAGACGACTCAACCCAACCACCCGATGTCGTATTTGAGACTGAGTTCCCAGAACAATTGGATGGAACAGGTATCTCTACTATTTTTTGTAATAAATTCCAGTCAACATTTACTTACTATTAGAGTAAATACTTACAACCATGCTGTAAAAATCAGTTCTAAGTTGGGCACTACACCACTATAGTAATTTTAATCCTGATATTAACATTGTTAAATTCAAGCTGTGAGTAAGAAATGAGGCCGTGGACGAGCCAAGATGACAAAATTTGACATGCTTTGGAAAATGGGCCCGATTCCGTTGCTTATCAAGAATGGAGACACTAAGGTGTCATGCCAAAATGCTAACATTTTCAGTGGACGGGTGACATGGATAATAAAGCATTATGCAAACATGGGTTACAACCGTTGGAATGAAGTGCCAGAAGCTGAACAGGAGGAGTTGTGTGGCCGTGTCCGAGTAAGCAATACTACTTATCACAATATAGTAGGGGATAACCAGTCATCTTATTTTGTATTGCATACCACACATTCCTTAATTTTACACTTCTGTGTAATTGATTAGGCTGACTTTATTGTTGAATGGGAAAAAGAAAACCATCGAAAGACTGTTATTGACCAACTACGTAGACGGTTTAATTCTTTCCACTATGACTTACACAAGATATTCCTTGGGTATGGGAGTACGAAAGTTGCTCTAGCAAGAGGAACCGAGTTGGTGGATCATGCAGTGTGGAGGAAATTGTGCATGCGCTGGGGTAGCAAGGAGTTCAAGGTATAAACATTACTAACTATGCAAGTTGCTTTGAAATTAATCTTTCTCCGATTTTTTAATATTCCAGTAACTTTCGTTGCAACTTATCTCCTCTTTCTATTTGGCAAACAAAAAGGCTCATTGCTGATAATTTACTTCCTGGAGTAGGCCTTGTCGTTGCAAAACAAGGCTAATAGAGGCAAACAGCTCACCAACCATACTGCTGGCAGGAAATCCTTTGTTCGAATACTCGAAGAGCAGGTAATTATTATCTTAGTACATGTGTGATTATCAGTCCTTTGAATTGAAATCAGAAGTTATACCTACAATATGGTAATGGGAACTTTGGGTTGGACATTCCTCACAAAATTTTAATTGTATGTTTCAGCGTGAGGGTGTTAATAATTTGGTCAAATTTTTTAAAGAGACACGATGGTCCAAGAAGAAGAACGGGTTTGTAACCGACATGAGTGAAGAGCTGTATGTGAGTATATTGGAAAATTATTTAAAACTTTGTATTTCTGTTGTAATTAACATAACATGTACATTTGTGTTGTAAAACTTCATATCTAAAACTGTTGGAAAATTATTTATACCTACAATATGACATTCATGGCATTACTTGTTACACGTAGAAAGTAAAATATTTAAAACTGAAGCATTTTCATGTTGAAAGGAAAAAATGGTGGAAAAGCTTAATGAAATGCAGCCGGAAGAGCGCACTAAAGAGGCAGCAGCTGCAGTGTTTAGGGAGGTCCTAGGGAGGAGATCAGGATATGAGAGGGGTTTGGGGGAGAAGGTAATGCCTGTAACCCATGGAATAGCCCAAACTAGTAACAATGGAGGTCTATTGAGCCAGGATGCACAGTATTGGAAGGCGCAGTTTGAGGGGTTAAAGGCAAATGTTCAGGAGATTTTACTAAAGCAAGCAGAATTTGATAAATTTATGACATACACTCAATCACAACAACAGTCACAGGGGGAGTTTCCGAGGGAGACTCCAGGGGCTATGTAAGATAGTCTTGAGGTAGGTTTTTTGGGACTTTTTGGGAGATTTTTGGAACTTTTGGACTATTTTGAGAGGCAACAGATTATGGTAATGTACATATAGTTAGTTGGCTGACAACATTGACATATTTTGTGAGTGGCTTTCTGGAATTATCATGTATGGGTGTTTGCCAAGAGAGGTGGATGCATTATATATTTGGAAACAAAGATGTGGTTTTATAAGTACTGCTTACAATTTGAACTTTATGGGTAGTAATGAACTCCCTCCTGTCTATATAGACAGGTTGGGATTTGGGTTGATAATATGATGGTAGTGAAGAGTTTGATACGTGCGACATTGCCGATACATGTGGGGGCGACAACCCTTTCAAACAGGTATTTATCAAAAACTGGCATCTAGTTAATTTGGTACTGAGTTCAAGTTGCATTACTTTAGTAGGATTTAAATGGTTGTTTCATTTGAAAGGGTAATTTCCTGCATTATAATATAAGATGAACTATGGGGTAAGTTGATCTTTGATAATAATGTTAGTTATGAAGTAATTTTAGTTACTACATACAGTTATGAAAATAATTGGTTAGTTCTGAATGGATTGAGGAAGCAGTTTGGGGGGACTTAATAACACGGTTAACCAATTATTTCTAAGTGGTATGAGCAGGGTAAACTCAACAATTAATATATTTAGGTTCCCACATTAAAATCTATTCACCTCAGGTAGATGTTTAGTTAAAAAGCAATGTAATCTGATGGATGTAGTTTGTGGGAATTTTATATTACTTTTCTATATTTAACCAGTGGGTTTTTGTAAAGTCCTTTGGATGCAGGAAAAACTGTTGGGCAAGATGAGGCTGATGGGTGATTGGTGAAACTAGTACAAAGATGGGAGCAGTTATGGTTCTAGACACAAAAGATACCGATGGTTCCATGATTGAAAGGACTCAAATGTTGTCAAGCTAGGGTACACTGTCTGAATATATATGATAATTATAGTTGTCGTGTATTAAATATCCAAAAATTATTGCCTCATATGCGATTGCACAGTAAGAAGTTGCTAATTTAGGTAAATATGTAATAGAGTGATGGGTAAATCACTGGTAGTGGAATTAGGTGGATCAAATGTATGGTACACCAAAACTATGACAACTTTCAGGGTATATGAAGTTGCTGGAATATAAATGATACAATATTTACGTAGTTGGAAGATGCATATTTCTGTTTGAGACATAAATAGGTTGGAAAACATGTTAATTGATGTTTGAAGTTACAGCTTTAAGTAGCATTTCTATATTTCTATCATTTGCAGGTTTATGTATGATTGGATTTGAGACCCAAATAAGGCTTATTTATATTTAGGCCACGGCTCATCACTTATGTCTTTCAGAAATTTATGGGGTTTACTATTATCTAGGTATATTTAAGTGCATCAAATATGACTGTTTGTCTTACACAAATTGATATTAATTGATGATCATTCTTCAATTTGAGGTGACATTTTAATATTAGTTTAGGTAAAATTCTAGAAAACATGTTACTGATCTAGAGGATCAACACATTGGGGTTTGGATGGGTTTTGCAAAAACTTGGGGTCAGCGCAATTAGATCACATTATGTGACCCTCGATTAATTCAATGGTGAGCTAAAATTAACTTTTGCTGCATGTTAAAAACCATTGGCGAGTAATAGTCTATTTTTATTTTGCGAAACTACTGACAATTGTGATGATTAGAATAATTAGATGAATGCAAAATCATATACCTGGGGAAACATAGTATTTTTTGCGACATTTGTATATCAGTTTCTGCGAATTTCTTTATTATTTGCAACCTGGCTTATATAACATTTGCAGCGAATATACTATCGTTTGTGACTAGAATTAGATGAATGCAAAACAATTCACGGCGGAAGAGACTATGGACATAAATAAAATATTTTCCGCGGTGAATAAAATCATTATGGACGTAAAAATTTATTATTAATTGCGACCCCGAGGCTATAATTTGCTGCGAATTTACCATCTATTTGCAACCAAGAAAATAGCTATTTGCTGCGATAAATGCAGACATTTTTGACACTAATGATATGAATGTAACATTTCACGTCGGATAAATATAGTAGCAAGACAACTAACATGGGTCGCAAAAAATAAATTTACGTTTGCGACCATAGTAATCTTTTGCAGCCAATTTTTTGACATTTGTGACAAATATTAGATGAATGAAAAATTAGTTGTGACGGTAAAGTACAATTGAGAATGTTATGAGTAATTTGGTATTTGCGACCCACATGTTTTTTTAGCTGCGAATATATTTGGTATTTACGACATTGTTAGTTGTTTATTTGCTATGAATGACATAATACTTGCGACTAAAATTAGATAAGAGCAGAAACATTCACGGCGGGACAATTCGGGTCGCAAAAAATAGATATCGCAGTAAAATCAAATGACGTAAATAATCATTTGCGTCTGTATAATGGGACGCAAATGAGATGCTAAAACCGTCCGTTCATTGGCGACAAAGATGGATCGACGCTATAAATAGTTACTTACGGCGCAAATTAAACATTTACGGTTAGAAAAGTGGACGTTAATGAAGCAATATTCAGATGGAAAATTACTTTTTGCGTCTATGATGGAAGCTAGTTTGGGGCGATCAAAATGGACGCGAATAAAGTCACGTTTTGCGATTAATCATTCGTGCGCCGCATCAACTCTTTTGAGATGAAGTACTACCGACCACGTTGCGGCGAAACACAGTGGACACTAAAAATTATTAGCGGGGATATTTTTGTCTGTTGCTGCGATAAAAAACGACGCAAAAAAGCAAAAATGTTGTAGTGAGAATGCATTGAAAGAGTTATGACTTAGAAGTGGAAGAAACCAGATCAAACTTATGTCAAGGCATGCTGAGATGCTTCCCTCAATAAACAGAACAAGATGATGGGGGTATGTATTATAATTCGAAATGAAATGGGAGAAGTAATGGCTGCTGCATGTGATAAGAAGCCATATATCACTCAACCTAATTTGGCTGAATGTTTGGCTCTGTGGCATACGTTGGACGTACATATGCAAGGAACTCGAATTTGATAAGTAAATTTTGGAAAGGGATGCCCAAGTGATCATAAGAGCTGTTTGTAGTAAAGTGGAAGACTTGTCTTACATTTGACATATTATTGAAGATATAAAAGTTGTTTTAAGGAGCAGATCAGAATGAAAAGTTCAATATACACATAAAGATAGTAATGTAGTGGCACATATGTTAGCAAATGCATGCAGCTTTGAACTTAGAACCTAATCTGGTACGGGTTGAGAAGGGACCCGATTTTATTACTTGTCAATTGTTAAAAGATATGCAATGTACAATACATATCATATATATGATGAAGTGAGCAATTTCCAACTCCAAATACTACTATATTAATGGAATAGACGTACAATTTAATATAGATGCAGCATGATTTGTTTCTTGGGTGCTCAAAGTTGAGGTCTGCCAGCTTGTTTAAAGCATTAAATACCCTTCACTTTCGATTCCTTTTGACTGTCACGTGTTAAATAAGCCGATTAATTAAGAGGCAGCAGATTAAAGCTTCTCTCTTACGTACGTCGTCGACCATGTTTCCATGATCACATGCCTGACTAAAAATTAAAAGTTTCCCACAATTTTAGTGGCCTGAATTGGAATCTTTTCTTTCTCAACTCATCATCATCATCGACTTCGTTTATCTCCTGCATCATTATAAATTAAAAAGATTCCCATTATTTCTTGAACTGGCTGGCCAGTACAGCTACTGCTTATAAGTCAAACTCTCCAGTACAAGGATTAACAATCTTAAGTACTACCGATCTTATATATCAACGCGCAATTAATCAAAATCCAGAGTACTTAAAACTGTATTAATTGGTTGATGATCATGTAATCTTTCTGCTTGTTCCCTCGAGTAGAAGATGGCCTGGTTAAACTTCTATTCATTTCTTGGTAGATAACTACTTGAAATAGTAGAAATTGTATTGCAAAAGAGTGTTCCATGCATACATACATAACTTGTATAAGAAAGTGATTTTTGATATATATGACATGAACCACGAAACTTTAAAAGAAATTCTTCGAGATCTCTTTTGGTTTATGTTTTATTTCTAGCTGTATCATCATGGTAGAAGATATGACATGAACCACGAAACTTTAAAAGAAATTCTTCGAGATCTCTTTTGGTTTATGTTTTATTTCTAGCTGTATCATCATGGTAGAGCTAGCAGCCTGCATCTGATTCTCAAGTAGTACTGTTAAATTGTTAGTAAATGGTAAGCATAATGTGAATTGAAGAATGATGGAGATTTGGGATGAATTGATTGAGGTGAAACAGAAAGGTTAATGGAGCTCAGAGTTAACCTCGCCCAATCTGGCTCTAAGGGTCTTAACAAAGAAAACAGGTTAAGATATAAACATGAATATTATGTTGCAATTAGAGGTTTTTGTGCATTTGCTTAATTTTGGTTTATCGTTTGCTTATTGAATAGAGGTAATTAATGTCAGCTACAAGCTCCAAATAAACAAGTCTCATACAAACCTTTTGTAAAAAAGTTAGTCCTACTAATATTAAATAATAGTTTATTATACTCTTTTTAAAGAGGGGGTCTAGTTTATTTGGAGTTTGATTGAAATTGGTTCTTCCATATATTATTTCTCTTTCTTTTTGATACCTTTGCAATCTGTACGACACAGACAAACGTCGAAGGAAGTGGTGATCACTTCACATACAGAGAATATTAAGGTAGGTAGGCGCATGCATGCTTGGGTTGAGATTTTCAAAGCTTTCTTTTGGTCACCAAACCAATACTCTTTTCCACAAACCCACTAATTCTTGAAATCATGTGTTAAACATGATGTTGATGAGCTGGCCTGATTTTTATCTCTAACACCTTCTATAATTCTGATTAATTAATTAATTAATTAATTTGCAAATTAAACTAAGGGCACTCCTTTTCTGACTAATTAATTAATTGGTAATTAATTCATGGGTGCTTTAGTCAAACTGACAGGCGATACGTACAAATTAATTACTTGCTAGCTAGTGTGTGTGTATATATATATATATTAATGGCAATAGTACTTTTAGGGATATAAAAATAAGATAAGTTAATTAAGAATAATTAAGTAGATTTCCACTAATGTTAATAAAATAATGCAATCAGATCGATGGGTGGCCAAAATATATGTGACAGGATTTGTCTCCCATCTAGTACTCGATCGACTCTCTTAATATTAGGTCCACATGAACTTAATCTGAACCAGATTAATGATGATCAACTGGACCATTAATGAATCCTCGAGTTTCATAGCCATTATTTATATTCTCTTTTTCTATTTTTTAATTTTTATTTTCATATGCTGGCCTGTCAAAAGAGAAAAAAACCCTAAAAAATAATCAACTGCCCTCCATTTTAATACAAAGAATTTAAATGCCTAATAGTAATAATATATAAAATTCAAAGTGTACAAGTTTGGTACAAATGTTTTTTATTAAAAGAAAAAAAAAATTATTATTATTATTATTTTATAATAAAGTCAACTTTTTTTAATATATTTATATATTTAAGACTTGTCACGTTACTCTTTAACGACGTACTGCCCATAGGAAAAATATAGTTGCAAGTATAATTGTGTATTAATTTGTGTATTAATATGATGTGATTAGTCAAAAAATAAATTTTATTAAAAACAGTGTTAATTTAAATTTTAAGTATGAATAAATCAGTATTAATACACAGATTAGTGCGCGATTGTGCTTGTATATAGTAAAACTCCTGCCCATATATACTGTTAAAACTTCCTGAATTGATCTGACAAAATAGTACTGATGAAATTTAGATTTGGATTTGGAGATGAAAAATTAAAAATTAAATAAAATATTAGTTTTTAATATTATTTTTTTTAAAATTTAAAATTTTAAAATTATTTATTTTATTTTATGTAAAAATTTAAAAAATTATAATAATAAAATGAGATAAAAGTTGTAATTAATTTCTTGGTGATTAATCAGAGCTACAGTTACAACTATTCCGAAAACGCAGACATATCATGGAGACCGACAGGCTCGTTACATGGAGGAGCCCATTGTACTTGACTTTGATATTTTAGATTTTCATATTTAAATCGGTTCTGATTACTTCTTCCGCCTAACTAAAATAGGATTATTAATTATAACGTGATTGATGCAAATTCTCACCTCTTCCGCCTAAATAAATATTACATGAGTCATGATAACCTATGCGGGAAAGATTCTTTCCAATTTTTGTTTGAATTTGATGACTTTAAATATATAGCAGATTTATAGGAACATTACATGAAAATGAAAATATAATATTTATTATTATTATTGAATACTAAATAAATAATTGTTTGATGAATTATTTAAAACAAAAACAGACTGATAAACATAAAAAAACACAACACGAGACCGCAATCAATAATTGTTGGGTGTAAGATTTTGTCCTTTTCTGATTCCCAATAATTCAGATCTCGTGAGCTCATTACTTACTACTTAGTGATTTGTCTTTTGTCCAAATAGCCTTTTCTTTCCTATATATATATATATATATATATACATGCCAGCAAATTAACGCCAACGTCCAAACTTCATCATAGTTTTATATAAGTTTGTCCAACCAAATCAAACCAAGACCATTTATTTTATCCATTAAATACATCTGAACCCCTTTTGCGTATAAACTACCAATCTACCAATCTATCGAGAGAGTTGTGTTATATATAATTATTTTTATATATTTTTTTATATATTTAATTGATGTAATTAATAAAAAAAAGTTATTTTATATTAAAAAAATTATACAGTTAATTATATTAATAAAACATATAAAAAATACGTAAAAATGACTCTAGTTAAAATTTTTAATTTATTAATACCAGATCTTTAGTAGCATGGATGGAACTTCGGGAAGAGAGAGACTACATATTCTTTTGATATATATATATGTAATTACTAATTAATACATCATATTCCTAGTAATTATCACTTCCAAAAATGGGTTTCTTACCCCACTAAAAACAGATAATATATGGATAAAACTCAAGCTGAATACTATTAATTGAATGGATTACTATCACAGTTAATTAATCCATTAGTTGCGTACAAATTAAGAACCCAAATGCCAACTCTGATCTGCTAATTACATTGATCTTTCAACATCTTCTCACTCTGTGTTTTGGCCTTGATCGAGTTCTACAAGAAACTAGGAACCATACAAATTACAATAGACTTACGAACGACAGAGAATTGAACAAACTGGAGAACAAAGAAGAACAGTAACAACACCCACCAAGAAGCAAGATTTCAGAAGACCAAGATGATGATCAGTACATGAATATATCAGAAGAAGCCATTATGGGATGGTTCATATAATAGGGAGAGCTCCATGGCTGCATGAGGCTATTATCATGCAGGGTCGTCTGAGTACTGTCCCCAGTCCCAAAAAGACCACTACTTGTTGAGTTCACATAATTGACGATCTCATTCAGAGACCCTAATCTCTGATTAAGCTCAGCCATCTGAGCCCTCAGAATGGAGTTCTCAGCCTCAATGTTCAAGTAGACCTGAGAGGTCATGTTCATGCTTGTGAGGATTTGCTTGTTCTCCTTCGCGAGCTGGCCAACTTGGGTCATCAGATCGTCCAGGTGCTTCTGTTTCCGCTGCCGTGATCGACGCGCCGATTCACGGTTGGAAATCATCCTTTTCCGCTTTCTTTCATCCAGGACATGATGAAGATCGCCCTCAGACCCTGAGTTCTGGAGCGTGCTGGACCCTAAGGAAGCTCCAGTACTAGAAGAAGCCATGGTAGATCTTTATAAGAACAACAGAAATATATTAAGCTAAACAAAAACAAGAATTTTCTTTCTGGATTATGCTTGGTAATAAAAAAGCAAAGAATCCAGATGCTAATTATTTGAAAATAACTCTAATATATAGAAACTATATTATGAAGACCTAGTTCTGAGGTCTAGGTAGAGAGGGGACCTAGTTTAATTCATGAAAAAACGTAAAACCAGTAGAGGAAGACAACAGAGAAGGACTGAACCAAGTGGGTCCTGCGACGGAGGGTGGAGTTTATCATAAACCCAGAAAGGAGTATTTCACTAACAACCGGAGACATAAGTCCCAAACATCAAGAGCAAGACATATTTATGCATCAAAAAACTTGTGATCGATCTAGAGGGATATGGTTTTCTAGTGACAGAGATTCGGAGCCTTATATAGATCGATCTAGGGGAGACGACCTGAAAAGGATCAGAATTAAAGACGGAGCATGCAACAGATCATCAGACTCAAAAGTTTACTGGGGAAAGAAGATGGAGAAGTGGAAGAGGATTTGCAGGGTGGTGTTGCCGTAATTTATAGACCAAATACCACCACTTGCAAATAAACTATTGCACAAAGCGAAGCACTTGCATCAATAAAATAACATAGTGATCATGGCTTAGAAAACTAATATATAATAATAATAATGTTTAGTCCTTAATCTATTGATGTCTTTCTCGATCCACTAGTTTTACTTTTCTGAATGAATTAATTACTAGGCCTTCATATAATATATAGTTCGTACTTCGTTGTTGGCATTTTGATTGATTGAAACATGACAATAATTTATAAGAGAGAGATCAATTATTTTCTAAAGAATTAATTTGCTAAAAATTTTATGAACCAGTACTTCAATGAAATGGTCCTGGAGTAGCAGGGGTTGATCGGTCTTTTGGTTTGCAACTACGTACGTATTTATAACATGGGATGGCTGAAATAAATACCTACGATGTACGTATTTGGAGAAGGAACAAACAGAACCAGAAATCAGCCGAGATCTCATCGTACGTCCTATATATCATCAGTACTGTAATACGGTATCTTTGTGATCGATCTCGGATTCTCGAACCCTATACATCACATGATGTATTCATGTCAGACTTCTGAGCAATGGTCCCTTTTAATTCTATAATGGACTTCTGGTCACTCTTAGCATGCTCCAGCAGCCCAGCTCCTCCTAAAAAGGTACACTTTTCTTTTTCTATTATTCTGAAATCATAGAAGAAGCATTTTTATTTATTTTTATTAACGGAGAATTATAATGATTTTAGCAAAAAAGAATATGTATTTTTATGTAAAAAAATAAATAACGAGGATATCCTTTTAAAACTACTCAAAATTTCAAAACCAGAAAACCTTCTTATTTTAAGACTAAACATTTCAAAATCTTATCAGTCATGCGTTGGGGACTATAAGAGACAAATGTAAGATAAAATGTGGAATTAATCACATACGACACAAATTTTATGTAATTCGACAAGGTGTTTACGTCAGTCTATCAAGTTGCAAAAATTTTTATTTCAGATGATGAGAAAATATAGTGTGACAGCTATATATATATATATATAAGAATATATACAATATATAATAAGTTCTAACTACCTAGTCGAATTAAATAAAAAATAAGAACACAAAAATCACTCCATGGCCAAGCTTATTGAGAATCTACCAAAAATGGCAATGGACTCTTGTTGTATCTTGTCATCAATCGAGGCCGCACACAAGCAAAATTGAGGCTTTTTATTTTTTATTTTTTTTATTTTATATTTTTTTAATCACTTTCTTAATCATAAAGTAAAAAAAAAGTAAACCAATATACTTAAAATTATTTTCTTAATTACTAAGTAAAAAATAATAATTTTTTTGTCCAGCGATCAACCCTGGCGGTCAACTCGGGCGGTCAACCCCAGGCGGCAAAGGGGTTTTTTTCAATTGTTTAATTATGGTTAGTTATTTTTTGTAAAAATAATTATTTTTTTATTAAAATGAGTTTATTTTGATCGTAAATAGTCATTCTTATCATATATAATTAATCACAAATATTCATTTTTTATTATAATGAATATATAGTTTTCTTGAATTTACTTCTCTAAGATCTTGCATGAGTTGGGAGAGTTAGTTTCAGATATCCTTATAAGTGAAAAGGAATAAATATCTTAAAAGAAAATTTGAAAATATTAATTATATTCTGAATTTGATGGATGGAGTATCTGGTATTCCAAACTATTCAAGAGATTATTAACGCAAAGAAGACAAACAGAAGATGGCTGCCATTGAGATTGAGTTCAAATTTCATGGGTCAGGACTGACGTACAATAGTGTGAGGTCCATCAGATTCTGCATGTCATTTCTGGATTCGATACGTTCCAATATGGCTGAAAAAGAGGTATCATTTTGTTTTGTTTGCTTTCTTCCTTTCCAGCTTTGGATTTTATTAGTACTCTTTCTAGGCTTTAGATGCTATATATATGCTCAGGATTTTAGGTAATATCTCTTTCAAAGATGCCTAATGCCATTCATTCGAGCATAATTTTATCTAAATAAAAGAAAAAAAAAAAACGAATAAATATTTAGTCTTTGTTAAGCATAAATTTCACTTTCTGGTCAGATTCAATGGTCAAGATTGTACTCCATTACTTAGAGGTCAAAGATTACTATTTGTCAAATATTTTATAGTTGTAATTAACTTGTAAGGCAAGTCACATTTGAGTTTCAAAATAAAAAATAAAATGCAAATTTATTTTCTTTCAAATTAAGAAAATAAAGGAAAGGGTTGGGCCATACCAAGGTCGTAGTAAGTTTGATCTCATGTTACCATCAATGTGGTAATCCAGTTAGTTCAAGCTAATATTTCATAATTTTGAGATTAGGAGTTTGAATTATGTCATAAATTGAAATCACTTGTGAGAGTAAAGCCTGACTTTTGAGCTATGAGATGGGTTTTGGACCAACTGGATATTTTGAGAGTGCTGTGGTGATAAGCTGGCACTTGAAACATTAGATATGGCTCAAACCAGACATTCTGCAGTGGAGAGTGGCTCCTATAATCATGCGTAGAAAAGATTATTATGCTGGTCATGCCCACCTCCCTTTATTATTGAGGAGGGAAAAAAAAAAGTTTGATCTCATGTTGATGATAGCGACATAAAGATGGTTTCTTTCCTTTGCTAAAATTTAAAGTTGCAATGACCCAACCTCCATGATTTTGGAAATTTAAATTGCAAAGCTTATATACCACAGATAATTGATAATTTAACATTTTTGGGTTCAAATTATGAATATAAAGTATAAACCCATGTTTTAGCTTACCCCTCATTTCAATTAAATAGTTCCTAGTATTAAACTCATTAATTATGAGAGTTTAGCCCAAATCTTAACAAGAGGATGAAAAGTTAATTATCTAATTAATATTCTAATATTTTTAATTAGAATATCTTAATTAGGACCTGTTTGGGGTTATGTTGGGGTCATAAAAAGTATTTAAATATTCTCAAAAGTTCTTTAATGATAAAATTAGGTTGTTATGTACATTTTAATATAGAGTTTCGCTTTTGAACGGTCTAGCTGCTATTGAGGGATAAACAACCACTAATAGTATTGTGCCACATCAGCAATTGTAGTGTCTTCACAATAAACTCATTGCACTAGATTTTCTCTCGTTGTTCTTGTTGTTCCAGTCGTTCTCATGATGTTTTTTTGTCTGTCTTCGCCCCCCATCTAGAGTAGCCCATATTCTGTCACCCATTTCCCTGTTTCGAACCAGATAGGCCGTCACCCACCACCGCATTGGACACCGTTGTTGTTAATGGATCGCATTAATGCATTGGCAGGCTCACAATTTCCCTTATCACAAAAAATACCCAAACCCAAACTACACGAAATATTGTTATGTGTGCATCTGGGTTGAAGACACATGCAGCAGGCAACAGTTTTAATAGACTTTGATACGGTGCATTTGAATGGAGTGAAATGATGTGCAGCAAAGGATGAGAATTAATGAAATGGTGCACAGCGAGGAAAAGTGTTGTCGTGCGAATTAATGGGTTGAGTTTAATAAAATGATTCATTTTAATTGTTTTGTGAAATAAGCCAATACGACACCGTTTGAGTTTTATGTTTTTGAGATGCTTTGTAAGTCTGTTAGTTAGTTCTGTTATTTTTTCTTATAAATAGAGTCAATGAGGGCTGCAGAGGGGATCGATCATTTCACTTGAGGTTTGATTTGTAAGGAGCTTGGAGATTGCTCGAAAATCTCTTCTGAATACTAGAGAAGCTTGTAATTCTATTCTGTGTTGTTCTTCTGTGATTTAGTTGTTCATGATTGTGTGAACTGTCGTCTGAACCTTCATTCTAGCAGAGATTAGTATTCTGTTAGTAATAGCAGTTGAGGACCAAGGAGGTACGTGACAATTGGTATCAGTAATAGGCGATCCTTACCATAGAAGGTGTGATGGAAAAACGTGCACGTGGAGCACTTAAAGGCCAACAAGATGCCTCTCTGAAAAACCAAGATATGGTGCAGAAACAGCTGGAACATCATCAGCACACTATTACAAGAATAACATAAAGGTTAAATCAATTTTCTGATATGTTGAGATCTGTTGTTGAGACTGTGAATGCTTTATCTAGAAATGATAGGGAGGTATCTAGAGAAAGAGATCATGTGCCTAGAAACCATGAGAATAGAGGTGGTTTTCATAAGGGTTTTAGGTTGGAATTTCCACATTTCAATGGTACTGATCCAATGGGATGGATCTTTAAGGCTAATCAATATTTTGATTACTTTCAAATACGATTTCATCAAAAATTAATGGCGGCATCACACCATATAGATGGTGAGGCATTGGTTTGGTATCAACATGGTTTGGATTCTGGCCAATTTAATTCATGGGAGACATTAGTGGTGGTAATACAAAATAGATTTGGACTATCTGCATTTGATGATCCAATTGAGGCTTTGACAAGATTGAAACAGACCACTTCTATTGGTTTATATACCACATAGTTTGATATATTGTCTAATGGGTTAAAAGGCTTGTCCGAAAGGCATAAAATGAGCTGTTTTATTAGTGGAATGAAGGATGACATAAGAATTCCTATGAAAATGTTTAATCCTTTAAAGTTAGGGGTTGCCTTTGGCTTGGCTAAGTTGCAAGAAGAGTATGTTTTATCTTCAAGGAAGTCTTGGAGGACCATTGGTCATTATGCTGATAAGTGGCCAATCAATCAAGTGGGACTTAAAGATTTTACTGAGGAAGGCAATAAGAATTTTGCTCCCTTAAAGAGGGTGAATTCTTCTTAGATTGATGAGAAGAGGAGGAATGGGTTATGTTTTCATTGTGAGGAAAAATGGAATCCGAATCACACTTGTAAGAAAACTAAAGTGTATTTCATTCAAGCTGATTCTGAGGAATCGGACAAATCTGATAATGAAGACCCTCTGTGTATTGAGGATAGCCAATATGTTCCTACAGAGGTTGATAATTTGGAAGTGTCTATCAATGCTATTTTCGGATCTATTAGTGCAAATGCTATGAGGTTGCATGGCTGTGTAGGCTCTTGTGCTGTTGAAATCCTAGTAGATTCTGGGAGCACATATAATTTTATGGATCCTTTAGTGGTTCAGGATGCTAAAATGGCTGTGCATAAAGAGTCTAGTTTGCAAATGAGAGTGGCCAATGGTGAAAAGCTTCTGAGTCAAGGCAGTGGGGTGGAGGTTTTTAAGATTCAAGGCTCCAGATTTTCTATTCCTTTCCATGTGTTAGCATTGGGAGGATGTGATGTAGTTCTTGGGGTGCAATGGTTAAGAAATTTGGGCTTTATCACTTGGAACTTTGTAGATATGTCTATGCAGTTTGAGTGGGGGGTCAGATGGTGAGCTTGCAAGGCTTAACTTCTGCAAGTATACATATAATGTCTGGTGTTAAAGGCTTTAAGTCACAATTTGTGCCTAAACAAGGCTGGTTTTTACAAACGATGTCTGTTGAACAGCAACCTGTTGAAGTTTCTGTGGAAAGTCCTATGGCTGACTTACTTAAGTAATTTAGTGATGTATTTGCTAAACCTGTTAGCCTGCCCCCTAGAAGAGCTTTTGATCACCCAATTAATCTCATAGAAGGGGCTTCTCCTGTTTCAGTAAGGCCATACAGGTACCCTCATTACCAGAAATCTGAAATTGAGAAGATTGTCCATGAATTGTTACTTTCTGGTGTAATCAGACCTAGCCAAAGTCCATTTTCCTCACCTGTGTTGCTGGTTAAGAAGGCTGATGGCACTTGGCGTATGTACATTGATTATAGAGCTCTAAACCATGAAACCATAAAAAATAAATTTCCAATTCCTGTGATAGATGAATTACTTGATAAATTGTTTGGAGTTAGAATCTTCTCAAAGCTGGATTTAAGAGCTAGTTATCACCAGATTCGTGTGAAGGATGAGGATATTCCAAAGACAACTTTTCGAACTCATGAGGGCCATTATGAATTTCTAGTGATGCCATTTGGACTCACTAATGTCCCTGCCACATTTCAGGGTTTAATGAACCATATTTTCAAGCCTTTTTTGAGAAGATTTGTTTTGGATTTTTTTTTTTTTTTATGATATCCTCGTATACAGCAAAAATATTACTGACCATTTGTTGCATGTACATATTGTTTTGAGTACATTGAAACAACATACTTTGTATGCCAAGATGTCAAAGTGCAAGTTTGGTGTATCTGAGATTGAGTATTTAGGCCACATTATATCTAGGAAAGGAGTACAAACTGATCCAGCAAAGACTACAGCTATAGTTAGTTGGCCTGTTCCTAAAACCTTGAAGTCTTTAAGATGGTTTTTGGGATTGATAGGATACTACAGGAAGTTCATCCGAGGGTATGGTTCTATAGCAGTTCCTTTGACATATTTATTAACAAAATATTCTTTTTGCTAGAATGACAAGGCTAATATGGCTTTTGAATTATTAAAAAGTGCTGTTAGCAGCCCTCCTGTGTTGAGGTTGCCTGATTTCACTAAAGTCTTAACCATAGAATGTGATACTTCTGGAATAGGTCTTGGAGCAGTCTTGATGCAAGAGTCTCAACCCATAGCCTTTTATAGTAAAAGCTTTGAAGGGAAAAGCTTTGCTATTATCTACCTATGAAAAGGAGCTGTTGGCCTTGGTTTCTGCTGTCTAGAGGTGGAGACCTTATCTGTTGGGCCACCCTTTTAAAATCAAGACTGACTAGCAGGCCTTAAAGTTCTTGGTGGAATAGAAATTTGGCACGGAGGCACAACACAAATGGGTGTCCAAACTCATTGGTTATGATTTTACAGTAGATTATAAAAAGGGCAAAGAGAATCTGGTTGCTGATGCTCTTTCAAGGAAAGATGAAAAAGATCAAGCTCTCATTGCTATGATTTCTTTTCCTACTCCCTTATGGATTGAAGAACTTAAGAATAGTTACTCATTGTGTCCAGAATATGTGGATTTGGTTCCCAAGTTACAGCAAGGTCAGCAGGGTCCAAAATATTTTTCTACTCAACAAGGGTTGTTACTCAGAAAGGGCAAGTTGGTGATAGTTCATTTTTCATCTATTTTATCCAAAATTCTGTAATCTATCCATGAAAATCCACAAGCTGGTCATGTGGGTTATCATAAAACACTTCAAAGGGCTCGAAGAGATTTTTTGTGTGGCCTGGTATGAGGAAAGATATCAGGAGGTTAGTTAAGGAATGTGAAACCTGTCAGGTCAGTAAAAGTGAAAATGTGAAGTACTCTGGCCTCTTACAACCCTTGCATGTTCCTGATTCCCCTTGGCTGGATAAATCCATGGATTTCGTTGAAGGATTACCCCTTTCTAATGGGTTTTCTGTTGTGCTGTCTGTGGTGGACAGTTGACTAAGTTTGCTCATTTCTTTCCACTTTCACATCCATACACAGCTATAAAGGTGGCTCAAGTTTTTTTTTAACTTCAAATTACAGGGCTTGCCTCGCTTAATAGTTTCAGACAGAGATGCAGTTTTCACTAACTCTTTCTGGAAACAATTGTTTCATTTGCAAGGTGTTTCCTTAGATTTTACCTCTTCATACCATCCTCAATCTGATGGTCAAACAGAAGCATTAAATAAATGCTTGGAAGGGTATGTGAGATGTTATTGTAGTCAATAACCAAAGCAGTGGACTTCATGGTTGGTTATGGCTAAGTGGTGTTACAACACTACTACACATTCTTCCATCAAAATGACTCCATTTGAAGCCCTTTATGGTTATGGTCCCCCTAAACTTCTTTCGTATGTACCTGGCATTTCCTCAAATGCTGCTGTTGATCAACAATTAAAAACAAGGGATGAATTACTGAAGTTGTTGAGGGATAACATAGCACAAGCACAGCACTGGATGAAATTTTTTTCTAATAAGGGCAGAATAGATAGATCTTTTCAACTGGGTGACTGAGTCTTTTTAAGACTACAGCCTTACAGGCAGAAAACAATGGCTATGTGCCATAACATGAAATTAGCTCCAAAGTTTTATGGCCCATTTTTAGTGCTGTAGAAAGTTGGGTCAGTGGCTTATAAACTTGATTTGCCATCATCTTCCAAGATCCATCATGTATTCCATGTCTCTTGCTTGAAGAAGAAGTTGGGGGCAGCATGTCATTCCTTTGCCCACCTTATCTCCAACTGATTCTAATGACCAATTGCAACCTGAGCCACGAGAAATCCTTGATAGGAGGATGCAAAGGAGGGGTAACCAGGCTGTAACTGAGGTCTTAGTGAGCTGGGTGGGGGCTGCTCCTGAAGATGCCTCTTGGGAGTGTTTGTGGAAATTGAGCCAGTTATATCCTCACTTGGTTGGCACTATTTTGTAGGTGTGTGCATCTGGGTTGAAGGTCTTGTGGGGGCAAGTCCTTTAAGAGGGGGAGATTGTTATGTGTGCATCTGGGTTGAAGATACATGCAGCAGGCAACGATTTTAATAGACTTTGATACGGTGCACTTGAATGGAGTGTAAAGTTGTGCAGCAAAGAATGAGAATTAATGAAACAGTGCACAGCAAGGAAAAGTATTTTCGTGTGAATTAATTGGTTGAGTTTAATAAAACGATTCATTTTGGTTGTTTTGTTAAATAAGCCAATACAGCACTGTTTGAGTTTTACGTTTTTGAGATGCTTTGTAAGTCTATTAGTTAGTTATGTTATCTTTTCCTATAAATAGAGTCAGTGAGGGTTGCAGAGGGGATCGATTATTTCACTTGAGGTTTGATTTGTAAGGAGCTTGGAGATTGCTCGAAAATCTCTTCCGAATATTAGAGAAGCTTGTGATTCTATTCTGTGTTCTTCTTCTGTAATTTAATTGTTCATGATTGTGTGAACTGTCATCTAAACCTTCATTCTAGCAGAGATTAGTATTCTATTCATAATAGCAGTTGAGGACCAAGAAGGTACGTGACAAATATCACAAAAAATCACCCAAACCCAAAGATCATTCTAAATTGCAATCACTATTATCAAAACGTTGCATGTGTAGAAGGTTTCAACTTTCAATTCCAAGATTTTATCGGCAACCAAACAAACGCAATCCAATACCTCACTCTCACATAAACCAAACATACGAAATCCAATACCTCACTCTCATAGATTTTATCGGCAATCACATTCATGAAATGAAGAATCTAATACCTCACTCTAACATAAACTAGATTGGCCTTAACGAGATTTTATCAGCAATCACATTCATGAAATGAAGACCTGGCACAAAGAGACTAAAAAAAATTAACAAAAAAAAAAAAAGGTCAAGAAAGAACATCATAAATCGTAGCGGGCCCGTTCAGATTTCTGCTTCTTCTCATACTTTTGTCCGTCACCGTCATCAACAAGGCCATCTAAAGAGATCTACGTAGAGGGGGATGCAAAGGCTGCAAGAGGGGGGTGCGAAGGGGCCAAGGCATTACAATCTAATACAGTGCATCCACAAGATTGTTGTGGTAGAAAGTCTAGGTGTCATTACATTATTGGTGGGCTGTTATTTGACTAATATAAGCCCGATCTAAGGATTTCTCTTTAATATATATATATATATATATAACTAAAAATTACATTTAAGAAAATACATTATTTTTATGTTTTTCCTCAAACGAGATTGATATTGTGGAACATAACTCCAATTTAAAATAAAACTATCAATGACAAAAATGCATGGCATACAATTTTTAAATAATTACCTCTTTGTTATTTGATCTTATCTCCGACACAACTTCAAATGACATTTTATGTCATTTTTATCTCAAGAAAACTTTGCTTTTTTTTTTTTACAAATTAATATAACATATCTAAAAGTGTTTTAGATATATAGTTACTAAACAAGAAATAACTTTTTAATAGTAGAGTTTATTTTTTAAAGTCTACAACTAAAAGCTCTAAAGCTAAAAATTGTATTACCCACTGAAATTGTAAACATGCACTTAGGGATTGTAGTGAGAAATATATCTTATAACTTATAGTTTAAGTGATAACTTCTATTATTAAACAATTATTTATTATTTGATAATCTTATGTTTAAAACGCTTTTAAATATGTTATATTTTTTTAGAAACAAATTAAAAAAGTATTTTCTAAGATAGAAATGACGATCATTTGATTTTTTAAAAATTATAATCATATCTTTAAAAGTTTAAAAACTATAATTATCTTAAAGTTGTATAGATATGTTTGTCCATTGACGGTCTTTTTAAAATTTGAATTACATTTCAAATTATTTGGACAAACACATTTGAGAAAAATCATAAAAATTATCTTTTTCTTTAAATGTACTTTTTAGTTTATTTGATATTAAAAAGTACTTTAATATGTAACATTTAAACAATCTAATTTTTTCATTAAAGAGCTTTTAAGACTATTCAAATGCTTTTTAAGAATCCCAACGCAACTCCAAACAGACCTTTAGACTAACTAGGTATGATATTTAAATGAGAATATTACATATTGTAGGATTAATTTAAAGAAGAAAAACCCCCCACAGAAACAGAAAATCAGGGTTTTCTTCGGAAGCTGCTTGCTTCGTTGATTTATTATGTCGTTAGTATTCAAGGCAAAAGAAGAAAAGGAAGTCAAGAAAAGAAGCAGTACTGCTTAATACATCCCCTAATGCATATCACTAACAGCATATATTAATGCATATCCCCCAATGGCGTACATGGAAGGTGCGTCGTCCTCTCCACGAATTAGTAGCCAAGTTTTCGTGAAATAAGATTGTTTATAATAAAGCATTCAAAACCTTTGCCCCATTGTCTTGTACTTTTTTGTGAATTTCATCCGCACATGTTATTCTGAAGTCAGTGGAAGATGAAGCTTCCTCTGATTGCCATGCAGCCCTTTAATTATATACATATATTAATGCATGACATTTTGATCAGCTGTTAAAAAAAGGTACTTTAAGTATGCTTTAAATATTTAAATCTATAAACTGACGTGGATTGATATAATACGTCAGATTATAAAATTATTTTTATTATAAAATAGATCTAACGAATTATATCAATTTATAAATTTATTTTATATCTTTTCAGCTGTTTCTTTATTGCCCATTGTTTGGTAATATCCCATTTTATAAGGATACTTGAAAAAGGAGCCAACCGAAATATATGGGAATTAAGCATGAAAACTCCGATCTCGGTGCGTGGACTCTGACCCTTCCTTGCAGTTATAAAAATAAAGCAAAAAGTTTAGTACTTTTATTTTATATCGACAAGCAAGCTTATAAATGGATTCTTTATCGTTGATCAACAACCTATGTTTGAGCCAATAACACAATAGTATAAAAGTAACATTAAGCCCATATAAAACCTTTCTCTTTCCACCATGTTTATTTCAAGAAGTTTCGTTGACCATTAAAAGTTCAAACGAAAAGAAATAAATAATATTTTTGTTCATCTTAAATTTTATTATCTTCAATCAAACTTGATGATGTGATACATTTTAAGCGACTACCGATTAAGTAATTGATAAGTAAAATCATTTGAAATACGCTACATCATTACGTGTGACTAAAGATAGTAAGTTCTACAACGCAGAACAGCTTACTAAAATGGAAATATTAGAATTTTTTTTTTTTTTTTTTTTTTGTAATTTTGGTAGCGTCTACTTCTAGTTCTAGGATAATTTGAAATTGAATGGCTTTCAATGGGCGCAAGCAGTTGCCTCGTATTCAAGAAGCATACTCGGAAGAAGTTAATGGATTTATGCTAAGCCCAGTTACATGGGCTTGTAACCCCAGTGCTATGCTTTTAAAGTTGTTTGGGCTTACAACTTTTGCGTTCACCGTTATGATGGGCTGAAATAAAATTAAAAAATTTGATGAGTCGTTGCGACGAGGTCATGGATCAAGTTTCACTTAAAAACAAGTAATTTGAGATATAATTACAGGTTACGCAACCATAGTATATTTTTTATAAAAATAAAATAAAATTTATTATTAAAAAATTAATTTTTTTATACAAAATTCATATTTATTTTTTAATTTTTTAAAATAATTATAAATATCATTTTTCTTTAAAAAGACTTACAACTATGTTATTTTAATAGGTAATGATGTTAAACAATGATCAAAACACCAAGGTGAATAGTTTCTCGCATATATGGGTCTGGGTACGTGCATTCAACAAGAGAATCATGTATTTTCATGATCATGAATGCCTATGACAATTCAATTTTCTAGACGAAGAAAGGATAAGAACTCTTACTAAATCTATGATCATTGATGCATCTCGAGTTATAATATCTTTAGCTAATCATGCCATACATTCATCATGAATTATACAAGAGCCGATATTCCTAGACTATACAACTAACGGCATCAACTATTTACAAGTTACAAGATGCTATGTCCAGTACTTCAATTTAAAGAACTCAAACTAATGAATAATACCTCAAAACAAATCTCAGTGCAATCACAAAGTTTAAGATTGCACGTTTCCTATAGGAACATTAGAATTAGCTCCAGAGAAGCATCGTAGAAAACACCGCGATCAAGGGAATGCTTTACGGTACCTACACGTGGGCAGAGGTAGCTTCAGGATGGTAAAGCAGCATCTCATTCCACATCATCTTCCTAATCATCTTCTCCCCCAAATTTTTATCTATGTCGAGATTAATTGTGACTTGGACAGGAGATTTTTTTTTTTTTTTTATGAGTAAAAGATACATATTATTGCTCAGAATAAGAAAGGCATGGTCCGTGTACATAATAAGTATATATAAGGTACCTAAGTACATTCTATGAGCGAGGAATTAAAGGCAAGAAATCATGGACATTATCTCCATTTAGTACAATAGCGGAAAACCAAATGAGTAAAGTGTGAAGAAAAAAATTCTTTAGTTCTGCCAGAGTGCATTCCTTGTCTTCAAGGCAACGTGCATTTCTTTCCGACCAAACACACCACATGATACAAAGGGAAATCATCTTCCACACTGCTGCCACTTGTTGGCAGCCTTGTAACTTCCACCAATACCCCAACAGATCCACCACCCTCAAAGGCATAACCCAAGCAACGTCTACCCTTTGGAAAATCTCATCTCATAACTCCCTTGTAACCTCAATGTAGTAGAAGGTGATCCATAGATTCTCCATTCTTTTTGCACATATAACACCAATCCATCACTACACACCCCCTCTTTCTCAAGTTATCCGTAGTCAAGATCTTCTCAAGTGTAGCGTTCCATACAAAGAAGGCTACTTTGGAGAGTACACGAGACCTTTAAATATTTTTCCAAGGGAATGGAGGATGATTTTGTGTGGTCAAAATTTTGTAGTACGCCTTTACAGTAAATTTCTTATGATTATTATACCTCCACTTCACACGATCACACTATTCCATAGGAGTCCCCATGGAATATAGGAGGCTGAGAAAATCTAATACAAAAGAAAATTCTCAATCATGAAAGTCTCTGTTGAAGAGAACATCCCACTAAGGAGTGCCATAATAGAGAAACCACATATCCACCACTGAAGCCTCCCTATTAGCAGCAATACGATAAAAATTCGGAAAAAACTCTTTCCAATACATGATCTCCACACCACACGCCCTACCAGAAACTGATTTTATTGCCTTCTCCAACAACAAATCGAATATGTTTCTCAAAACAAGACCACCCCCTCCTTATAAATTTCCACAAACCCACACCATATCCCCCTCTCCCTTCGTTGGAACACCAACCGCCCCAGGCAGCTCCATATCGAGCGATAATAATTTCTTTCCACAATGATTCCCCTTCCGAGTGATATCTCCATAACCATTTCCCCAATAGAGTTTTACTAAAATTTCTCAAGTCACACACTCCCTGTACGACTGGAGCACAAACTATCTTTCATCCAACCAGATAGAATTTCTTCTCTTCCTCCATGCCCCTCCATAGGAATGCCCTAAAGATTTTCTCAATTTTGTTCCCCACCCCTACCGACAAAGGAAACAGTGATAAAAAATAAGTGGGAAGGTTCATAAGGGTGCTCTTAATAAGAGTAAGTCGACCTCCTTTCGATAAGTATACCCGTCACCAGCCAGCCAACTTATTCTCTATCTTCTCCAGTACCTCATCTCAAATATGTCTAGCCTTAAAAGATGCTCCCAGCGGAAGGCCCAGATATTTCAAAGGAAAAGAGGACACCTGACAGTCCAAATAACTTACTAAGCTGTGTGTATTTGAAACCACAACCACCAGAACAATCTCAAACTTGCCAAGATTCACCTTGAGCCCCGACACTGCTTCAAAGCAAAGTAACAGTGCTCGTAGAGTTTGAATCTGTTCCCTATTCGCTTCACAGAAGAGTAGGGTATCGTCTACAAATAATAGATAAGAAATCATTACCGTGCCATTACCCACCTTGAAGTCAAATAAGAACCCTCCATCAACAACGGCCTGTACCATCTGACTAAGAGCCTCCATAGCTAGAACAAATAAAAGAGGAGATAGAGGGTCTCATTGCCGCAAACCACGAGAACTATCAAAAAAACCAACAGGTGTACCATTAACTAGAACTGAAAACAGAGCTGTTGAAATGCAGTGCACATCCGAGCATCCACCTATCGCCAAAACCACACCTCCTAAGCATATATAAAAGGAAGTCCTAGTTCACGTGATTATAAGACTTCTCCATGAAAAGCTTGCACAATATACATGGTTCACCCTCCCTCAATCTATGATCTAAGCACTCATTTGCAATGAGCACCGAGTCAATAATTTGTCTTCCACGAATAAAAGCGTTCTGAGGCTTGGAAATAATATGTTCCAGCATCGGGCTTAGACAGTTAGCAAGAACCTTCGAAATAATCTTGTAAACTCCACTAATCAAGCTTATAGGGCGGAAATCCTCAATAATCGTAGCCCCGTGTCTCTTAGGGATGAGAGCGATGAACATAGCATTAAGAGATTTTTCAAACTTTTGAAAAGAATGGAATTCACTAAAGACTTGCATAACATCACATTTAACGATATCCCAACAAGTTCGAAAGAACCCCATTGAAAAACCATCCGGCTCCGGCGCTTTATCCTTGGCCATAACATAGATGACCTTGTAAATCTCATCTTCCTCAAACGGTCTCTCCAAGATATTCACATTATGAGGATCAATTGTTTTAAAGGACAGAGTGTCAGGCTTTGGCCTCCAACCAGTCGATTCTGAGAGAAGGCACTCGTAATAGTTCACAGCGTGGTTTTCTAGATCAAGAGGAGATAGCACCTGATTAACTGAGTGTAGTGACTCAATAGTGTTACTGCGCCATTGTGAGTTAGCCACTTTGTGAAAGTACTTCATGCACTTGTCGCGTTCTTTCAACCAAAGGGCCCTGAATTTTTGATGCCAAGAAATCTCCCCTGACAACAAGACCCTCTCCAAATTTGCCAAAATCATGCCCTTTCTCATAAGTATCTCCTCCAAAGTATCTCTCATTAGTTCCCTCCTCTCTAGTTCTTGCAATTCCTCCAAGAGTGTAGACTTCTGATCGTCGATGTGTCCAAAAAATTCCAAGTTCCACTTCTTCAGGTCTTGTTTCAGAGCCTTCAACTTACCTGCAAGAGTAAAACTTAGAGTGCCAGTAAACTGATACGAGGACCACCAAGTACGAACCATCTCTACAAACCCATCCGCTGCAAGCCACATGTTTTCAAACTTGAAGTATCGATGACCACTATGAATGCCCCCACAATCTAATAGGATAGGAAAATGATTTGAACTTACACGAGCTAGTCGTTTTTGACATACCTCCGAATAATGGGCTTCCCACGAAAGAGATACAAGAAATCTATCCAGTTTTGACCAAACCCAACCATTAGACCATAAACTCGCCCCCTATCAGGGAAAGATCCATTAGATCTAGCTCAAAGATGAACTCGGAGAACTCCTCCATGGCTATAGAATTCTGAAGATGCCTTGTCGCTCACTAGGGAAATGAGTAGTGTTGAAATCCCTCCCCTCATACACTACGATACATCCCATAAAGAGTGTATACCAGCCAACTCTTCCCATAGCCTCCTCCTTTCCCTGTCCACATTCGGCTTGTAAGAGCCTACAAATGCTCATTCCCAGTCGTTGACCACATTTTTGAAACGTGATGCTACCGAGTAATCACTGATACATTCCCCAATCACCTCAACCACTTTTTATCCCACATTAATAATACTCCGCCTGAAGCTCCCAAAGAGGCCAAATAGGCCCATCCCATGTACGAGTACCCCCATAAACTCCGCACGATTTTTCTATCAATGAAGCTTAGTTTAGTTTCTTGAAAACACACAGCATCCCCCTTCCACATCTGCAATAAAGATTTGATACGGAGGTATTTATTGCAATCATTAAGCCCCCACACATTCCAAGAAATGATCTTAGGCAGCATGTAAGTCGAGAATGCCCCTCCCTTTCACTCTATCCCTACCGCCACTTCCCTCATTCGCATCATAATTAATGGAACAAGTTAGCATTTTAAGTTCCCTATTCTACTTATTATCTGACTTCAATCGCCTATCTTCAATAGCCATAAGAAGAGCCAATTTATCTTCATCGCCTTCATACGAAATTCCAATAACAGCTTGTATCTCCTCCACCTTTTTGAAAACCCAGTTAGAAGGACATCTCTCATAATTGAATGTAGGTGGGATTGTGCCTAAAGGTGTTAGCACAGTCCCCTCCCCACCAGAACAATTTTTATCAACCAGTGCCAGTTGAAGGGACACTGATTCTGGGTCTACACCACAAATTTGGATAGGCTCATCCCTGGGTTCCTCAACAATTTCAGAAGGCCTCCTTACATCAAGAAAATTGCATTCCCCCATCTTAATACCATCACTCCCCTCCATTTCTCGAGAGAAATCACCTAACGGCGGCCCCGAGACCCAAGATCTACTCCCTGGTGTTTCATTTAGCGTCAAAGAGATGGCAAGGCCACCATCCACCTTAGTCGACCTAGTCTGTGGACTTTCTGGTGATAGAGTTGGCCTCTCATCACTTTGCATAGCAACAAATCTATCCTCTGTCCTTACCAGCGCACCATCCGGCACCCCTGGCCTCTCTGATAAAACTTCTGACACCCCTGTCCTCGCCAGCGAGCCCACCACCTTCAACGTTGACCCCTGACCCGTCACCGGTGGTTGGGGTTGAGGCCCATTAGACGTTGAAGGGGCATCGACTTTCAAAGATGACCCGCTAGGTTTGATTGACGAACTGGGCTGAACAAATTGTTGGGCTTGGACCAGAGTCTGTTCCAGCTGGATCTAAGTGGTGTGTTAAGCCTGGGCCTAGACCGGTGTCTAAATCGGCTAGATCTATATGAAGTGTTGAGCCTAGGCCTGGGCCATCTTCAACCTATCAGTGTTTGGGCTAATTGAAAGGCCTTCAACTTGATTGAAGTGCATGCCATGAGGACCTTCGATGGGCCCTTTAGGCACAACTGTCACCAAGCCCTTCCCCTCAGCCTGAAACCCAATTTCTTCTAAACCCTCATTATCCAGCTGAGACCCTTTTTCATGGCCCAACTCATCACAAGCACTTATCTCCACAATGCAATGTTTCAGCACTCCCATGTTCATCTGCAAGGTCCCCACTTGTTTATCCATCTTAGCCAACGCATGCAATACATTTTCCATATTAAGCCCCGACACCCTCCTGTCGTTCTTTCCACAATTATGATTTTTCACCGAAGGAGAAGACTCATCTGTCCTCTCTACATGTTTTGGGGCCCGAGACAAAGCCTCTCTATACGAACAAGGGAGATGACCCTACGACAGAGGGAAGGACTAAGACGATGAAGGCCACCATTGAGGGTTGCCTCTGTTTTTCCCTTCCAATATAGAGGAAGACACGGCGATTTCCTTCAATAATTCCCCAAAGTTCCTTCACCCTACCCCCCTTCTCCCTTCCGGTATCACTAACATACCATGCCGCTTCCCTTGACCAAACTTCGATAAGGATAAGAAACTCCCATAGGAGTTACGCTGCCGCTATAAGACCAGTACCTAAGAGCCATTGCGTCTCAATCTAATAAACTCTGAAGAACCCCTATAATCTAAAGCTTCCTGCACTGTGGCAGCCAACCAACCCATAGAATCTTGAGGTATGGAGATATGATTCATTGCACGACAACTACTCTCTGTGCATCTCCACCATTTATCATTTAACTTTTCAAACTCAAAGCACTTCTGCTCAACCAAATCATTTCTCGACATCCCCATCCCAACGTAACTACTCCTAATAGTGAAGCAAACTGGACTAAACACCACTAAACACAACCATCGTTGACATGAAGATGAAACCAGTGAAATTGTATTACACACTGCAATTGTAAACATGCACTTAGGGATTGTAGTGGGAAATATATCTTACAATTTTAAGGTTTATTACTTATAGTTTAAGTAATAACTTCTATTATTAAACAATTATTTATTGTTTGATAATCTTATATTTAAAACACTTTCAACATATTATATTTTTTAAAAAAACAAATTAAAAAAATATTTTCTGAGATAGAAATGACGATCATTTGATTTTTTAAAGATTATAACCATATTTTTAAAAGTTTGAAAGATATAATTATCTGAAAGTTGTATAGGTATTTGTGCCCATTGACAGTCTTTTTAAAATTTGAATTACATTTCGAATTATTTGGACAAACACATTTGAGGAAAAGCACAAAAATTATCTTTTTTCTTCAAATATACTTTTTAGCCTATTTGATATTAAAAAATACTTTAATATGTAACATCCAAACAATCTAATTTTTTTCATTAAAGAGTTTTTAAGACTATTCAAATACTTTTTAAAACTCTTAATGCAACTCCAAACAGGCCTTTAGACTCACTAGGTATGAGATTTAAATGAGAATATTACATATTGTAGGATTAATTTAAAGAAGGAAAACCCCCCACAGAAAGAGAAAATCAGGGTTTTGTTCGGGAAATGCTTGCTTCATTGATTTATTATGTTGTTAGTATTCAAGGCAAAAGAAGAAAAGGAAGTCAAGAAAAGAAGCAGTACTGCTTATACATCCCCTAATGCATATCACTAACAACAGATATTAATGCATATCCCCCAATAGTGTACATGGAAGGTGCGTCGTCCTCTCCACGAATTAGTAGCCAAGTTTTCGTGAAATAAGATTGTAATAAAGCATTCAAAACCTTTGCCCCATCGTCTTGTACTTTTTGTGAATTTCATTCGCACATTTTATTCTGAAGTCAGTGGAAGATGAAGCTTCCTCTGATGGCCATGCAGCCCTTTAATTATATACATATATTAATGCATGACATTTTGATCAGCTGTAAAAAAGGCACTTTAAATATGTTTTAAATATTTAAATTTACAAACTCATATCGTTTGATAAAATTATATTTATTATAAAATAGATCTAACGAAATTATATTAATTTATAGATTTATTTTATATCTACAAGAGTCTTCTCAGTTCTTTCTTTATTGCCTATTGTTTGGTAATATCTCCTTTTATAAGGATACTTTAAAAAAGAGCCAACCGAAATATATGGAAATTAAGCATGAAAAATTAAAAAATTTGGTGACTGGTTGGGACGAGGTCATGGATCAAGTTTGCTTTAAAAACAAGTAATTCTATATATAATTATGAATTGTACAAATATTACATATTTTTTATAAAAAAAATAATAAAATTCACATTAAAAGATTAATTTTTTTATATAGATCTCATTTTTTTTTTCTCAAAATAACTCCAAATATCATTTTTCTTTAAAAAGACCTACAACTATGTTATCTCAATAGGTAAAGATGTTATACAAGTATCAACCTCTGGAATTCCCCACCTTTTCTCTTTATGAAGAAAAAAAATTAAAACATATTATTCGGTCGATAGTAATAAATATAATGCCCTCATGGCACCTTTTAGAATTTGAACCCGCGACTTAATTTTGTTACCCATCTGAGGAAATATTAAAAAGAGTTTTAAAAAACTGCAAAACGAAAAGCTTTAAAAAAACCTTCCACACCATCTTCCTAATGTCCCTATTCAAAGGATCAAAACACCAAGGTGAAGAGTTTCTCGCATGTATGAGCCTGGGTACATGCATTCAACAAGAGAATCATGTATTTTCATGATCATGAATGCCTATGACAATTCAATTTTCTAGAGGAAAAGAGGATAAGAACTCTTACTAAATCTATAATTATTGATGCATCTCGAGTTATAATATCTTTAGCCAATCATGCCATACATTCATCATGATTTATACAAGAGCCGATATTCCTAGACTACAATTAACGGCATCAACTATTTACAAGTTACAAGATGCCATGTCCAGTACTTCAATTTGAAGAACTCAAACTAATGAACAATACCTGAAAACAAAATCTCAGTGCAATCACAAAGTTTAAGATTGCACGTTTCCTATAGGAACATTAGAATTAGCTCCAGAGAAGCATCATAGAAAACACCGCGATCAAGGGAATGCTTTACGGTACCTACAGGTGGGCAGAGATAGCTTCAGGATGGTAAAGCAGCATCTCATTCCACATCATCTCCCTAATCATCTTCTCCCCCAAATTTTCATCTATGTCGAGATTAATTGTGACTTGGGCAGGAGAATTACTTCTTGGATCATACAGTTCTGACATGTAAGGGTGTTGGAGTGCTTCAGGGACGGTAATTCTCTTAGTTGGATCAAACATAAGCATCCTTTGCAACAAGTCTATAGCTAAAGGGTCAGCTTCGGGGTACAAACGGGAAAACTGCATCCCCCTTGAATGGGGTAGTGATTTGATGTACTTCCTGGACTTTGGATTATCAATGAACTCAAGATCAGCTTTGTGTTGGCTGCCAAGAACATTGATTATCAGTTTCAGCTGGTTCAGGCAATCCTCTCCAGGGAAGATTGGTTTCCGACCAAGAATTCTCAGCAAAGATGCATCCTACAGACCACACATCAATGGAGGTTCCATAATTGTCACATCGCAAGAGGAGCTCTGGTGCACGGTACCAATGAGTGACAACATACTCTGTCGTGAACTGATCATCACCTCCATTAGTTCGTGCGAGCTCAAAATCACATATCTTCAAGTCACAATTGGCATTGATAAGGAGGTTCCCAGGCTTCAAGTCCTGGTGAAGGATATTTGCCGAATGAAGATAATTGAGTCCTCGAAGCAACTAGTATGTGTAATATGAATCAGTCACAAGAAGATTGACAGTCAAGAGTACTTGAAAAAAATGATGATAAGAGAGAGTTCAAAACGCAACGAAGTTTTTACAGTGCGAACTGCTTTAGATCTTAGCAATGCAAGACCACCATCTTTTAATGAATCCATTCAGCAAATACTACAAGCTGTCCCTATTATTATACTTACACCAACCCCAAGGGGTTGGCCCAAGTGGTGAAGGCCTTAGTCTTGGGGTCTCATTCCCTTCAAGGTCCAAGGTTCAACACCTCATGGGTGCAAACAATCCTTTGGGACCACACCCCCTGGTGAAAAGCCAGCGATTTAACCAATTCCGTGTAGGGAAACTTCCGAGGGTGCGGTGCACGGGACCGGAGTTTATTCTGCAAGGGTGGGTCCAAAGGGCCCTGCCTTGGAGAGGTTCCCCGACATCAAAAAAAAAAATTATTATACTTACACCAACTGAAGTTATTGAATGCAACCGTTTTGTTTGGTTTTCATTTTTTTTTTTTTTGTTTTTTTGTTATTTATGTTTCTATATTTGAGGAGCATGCTCATTAGAAAGGGCTCACCCTCTTCGTTTGTACTTATCCCAGAAAGAAGAAGAAGAAAAATAAATAAATAAATAAATAATAAAAATAAAAATAAAAAAAATAAATTGTCTGGGCTAAACTTGACTGTTACAACATTGAAATATCATAGTTTTACTCCTCTATAATCTCTCCTATAAATTATCACGGGAACTCCAATAATATAGGATCTAAGGGGTGAGGACTAGCATCGAAGTCATCAATTATTATGGAGAGAATAGATAACTTTAAAGGAGAAGTGGAGAACTCCAACAACAACATGTAAGCAAATCTAGAAATTCATAACTAGTCCAGTTAGAAAATCAGAACCGCCCACGGCATATCCAAGTTTTATACACTCATCCATGTCCGCACCATGGATTGTCTCCTAAAGGTTGAACATTGATGCTAATGCAGTGCTTGACACTTAAATCTGATATAAATATAGAACAATCGAACTTAATAGTTAGTATCCACATGTAAATTCCATTCTAATTGTTTCCAGCACTTCAATACCAAACATTATCTATGACTCAACATGATCTTCTCTGTTCAATAATTTTCGGTTCATTATAAATGGTCAAATAATTATTACTAACAGTGTCCTTAAGTAAAACGGTACTCATTTGCAATGTAAGAATGCATTCCCAAGCAATCCCTCGTCCTCGTCTATTTGTACGATTACCAAATTGGAATGAAAAACACCATACGCCTGAAAGACAAATTAATTTACCTGGAACAAGAAATATTTGCAATGATCACCAGAAAGTGGCTACGAGGACTTGATAACCTGACGAAGATCCGTATCCATAAGTTCGTAAACCAATTATATGTCCTTGAAAGTCCTTCGATGACTAGCCTTCATGACATCCTTCAAAGCAATAACATTCTCGTGCCGAAGATGTCTAAGAAGCTTCAGCTACCTCAGCGTTCTCAGCGCATCAATGGTGTTCTCAAACACATTTTTGATCTTCTTGATTGCAACTTTCTCATTGGTTTAACTGTTGAAGAGCACACCACCCCATATGCCCCTTTACCTACGGGTTTTATGGGCACGTATTTGGTGTCGATCTCGAACACCGTATTCCACATTGTGTAGTAATGCTTCCCTCGTTGCCTAACGCCATTCGGAGGCTCTACCGGAGTAGCCATTCCCAAATTACTCAGTAGCAATCTAACCACCAACAGCCTGTGATTAGTTCAACGAACAAAGAATGGAAATTGAGAATGCTGTTTATAGCTTTATAGATATGAGGAAGGGGTTTAGAATCGATTCTTACTTGCCGATTATATTTGGGTGGTGTTTCGAATTTCGATCTTTTTGGGTCGCCTTCTTTGCCGTATCGCTTTTCTCCGACTTTCTTAAAACATTAAAAATTTTCGCCTTTTGCGTTATCCGACCCAGAAACTCATACGAGCCTTCGCACCATTCACGAAACCAGTGTTCCGACAATGAAGCTGGGAAGAATTCCACGCCCACGCTATACACGAGTCTCGGGCTCCTACAACAAATTCACCCACCCACCAATATCAGGTATTTCTCGTTGTTTCCTTCAAAAGTCTCAAAATCTGATAAAAGAGAAGGACTGACCTTAAAGAAATAATCCCGTGCTCTGAAGGAAAGAGATCGGATGGGTCTTAGGGATCAGGACAGGAGTTGCGAATCAACCGGAAACTTAGGGAGAGATCAAAGATGGGTATGGATTAGAAGAGCACGATTCAACACCGCCCGACACGGCTATGTATCGAGGAAACGGCGGCTAAGGATCTTTCTTTGCTTGTTTTGGGAAATATCAGTCACCCCTCTCTCTATATACATAACTTCTTGTTCTTCGATCGTCAACGTGAATGTTTCTGCATTTTTCCCATATCTGACGAGTCCATACATATATACATATATATATATATATATGATATGTATGAATGCGATATCATTTGTTAAGTGTGCCAAGAAAATATGAGTCTGTATACTAATCCAACTCTCGCTACACGTCTAATCAGATAGTCATGGAGATAAATACACAACATTTTTCTCAACTTATCGTCTAATTTACCAACATAACTTTTTTTGAAATTATCAATTTTCGTACTCTTGGAGTGTGGGAATTAAGCTGCATGAAAACTCCGATCTCGGTGTGTGGAGTCAGCCCCCTCCTTGCTGTTATAAAAATAAAGCCAAAAGTTTGGTACTTCTGTTATTAACTGACGTGAGAGACTTTCACATTAGAGATATGTTTGGAATCTCGACAAACAAGCTAGATTCTTTATCGTTGATCGACAACCTATGTTTGAGCCAATAACACAATTGTATAAAAGGAACGTTAAACCCATATAAAACCTTTCCTTTTCCACCATATATTTATTTCAAGAAGTTTCATTGATCATATAAAAGTTTGAAGGAAAAGAAATGAATAATATTCTTGTTCATTTTAAATTTTGTTATCTTCACTCACACTTGATGATGTGATACATTTTAAGCGGCTACCATTTAAGTAATTGATAAATAAAATCATTTGAAATATGCTACATCATTACGTGTGACTAAAGATAGTCAATTCTACAATGTAGAGCAGCATTGCTAAAAGGGAAATATTAGAAAATTTTTTAATTTTGGTCTCTTCTGCTTCTAGTTCTAGGATAATTTGAAATTGAATGCCTTTTAGTTGGCGCAAGCACTCGTATTCAAGAAGCATATTCACTAGAAGTTCATGGATATATGCTAAGCCCAGTCACATGGGCTTGGGACCCCAGAGCTATGCTTTTAAAGTTGTTTGGGCTTACAACTTTGTCACCCATATGACGGGCTGAAGCAAAATTAAAAAATTTGGTGAGTCGTTTAGATGAGGTCATTAATCAAGTTTGTCTTAAGAAAACAAGTAATCCTAGATATAATGATAGATTGTGCAAACACGTATATTTTTATAAAAAGAAGGTAAAAATTATTATTAAAAAATTAATTTTTTCATCTAAATTTTATATTTATTCATTTTTTCTCAAAAAGACTGCAAATATCATTTTTTATTTAAAAAGAACTACAAGGATGTTATATCAATAGGTAAAGATGTTATACAAGGATGCTGAGTATCAACCTCTGGAATTCCCCACCTTTTCTTTTTATGAAGAAAAAAATTAAAACATATTATTCGGTCGATAGTAATAAATATAATGCTCTCATGGCACTTTTTAGAATTTGAACCCACAACTTAATTTTGTTACCCATCTGAGGAAACATTGGAAAGAGTTTTAAAAAACTGCAAAACGAAAAGCTTTAAAATACCTTCCACACCATCTTCCTAATGTTCCGATTCAAAGGATCAAAACACCAAGGTGAATAGTTTCTCGCATGTATCGGTCTGGGTACATGCATTCAACAAGAGAACCATGTATTTTCATGATCATGAATGCCTATGACAATTCAATTTTCTAGAGGAAGAGAGGATAAGAACTCTTACAAAATCTATGATTATTGATGCATCTCGGAGTTATAATATCTTTAGCCAATCATGCCATACATCAACATGAATTATACAAGAGCCGATATTCCTAGACTGCAACTAACGGCATCAACTATTTACAAGTTACAAGATGCCATGTCCCGTACTTCAATTTAAAGAACTCAAACTAATGAACAATACCTCAAAACAAAATCTCAGTGCAATCAAAAAGTTTAAGATTGCACGTTTCCTATAGGAACATTAGAATTAGCTCCAGAGAAGCATCATAGAAAACACCGCGATCAAGGGAATGCTTTATGGTACCTACACGTGGGCAGAGGTAGCTTCAGGATGGTAAAGCAGCATCTCATCCCACATCATCTCCCTAATCATCTTCTCCCCCAAATTTTCATCTATGTCGAGATTAATTGTGACTTGGGCAGGAGAATTACTTCTTGGATCATACAGCTCTGACATGTAAGGGTGTTGGAGTGCTTCAGAGACGGTAATTCTCTTAGTTGGATCAAACATAAGCATCCTTTGCAACAAGTCTATAGCTAAAGGGTCAGCTTCGGGGTACAAATGGGAAAACTGCATCCCCCCTGAATGGGGTAGTGATTTGATGTACTTCCTGGACTTTGGATTGTCAATGAACTCAAGATCAGCTTTGTGTTGGCTGCCAAGAACATTGATTATCAGTTTCAGCTGGTTGAGGTAATCCTCTCCAGGGAAGATTGGTTTCCGACCAAGAATCTCAGCAAAGATGCATCCAACAGACCACACATCAATGGAGGTCCCATAATTGTCACATCGCAAGAGGAGCTCCGGTGCACGGTACCAACGAGTGACAACATACTCTGTCATGAACTGATCATCGCCTCCATTAGTTCGTGCCAGTCCAAAATCACATATCTTCAAGTCACAATTGGCATTGATAAGGAGGTTCCCAGGCTTCAAGTCCCGGTGAAGGATATTTGCCGAATGAAGATAATTGAGTCCTCGAAGCAACTAGTATGTGTAATATGAATCAGTCACAAGAAGATTGATAAACAAGAGTAGTTGAAAAAATTGATGATAAGAGAGAGTTCAAAACTCAACGAAGTTTTTACGGTGCGAAATGCATTAGATCTTAGCAATGCAAGACCACCATCTTTTAATGAATCCATTCAGCAAATACTACAAGCTGTCCCTATTATTATACTTACACCAATTTAAGTTATTGAATGCAACCGGTTTGTTTAGTTTTTTTTTTTTTTTGTTATTTATGTTTCTATATATGAGGAGCATGCTAATTAGAAAGGGCTCACCCTCTTCGTTTGTACTTATCCCGGACTTAAAGGAAAAAAACCTGACTGTTACAGCATTGAAATATCATTGTTTTACACCTCTATAATCCCTCCTATAAATTATCACGATAACTCCAATAATATAGGATCTAAGGGGTGAGGACTAGCATCGAAGTCATCAACTATTATGGAGAGAATAGATGAGTTTAAAGGAGAAGTGGAGAACTCAGCAAGTATGTATAGTTTGACACTGATACCCAACAACAACATGTAAACAAATCTCGAAATTCATAACTAGTCCAGTTATAAAATCAGAACCGCCCATAGCATATCCAAGTTTTATACACTCATTCATGTCCACACCATGGATTGTACCCTAAAGGTTGAACATTGATGCTAATGCAGTACTTGACACTTAAATCTGATATAAATACAGAACAAACGAACTTAATAGTTAGTATCCACATGCAAATTCGATTCCAATTGTTTCCAGCACTTCAATACCCAACATAATCTATAACTCAACATTATCTTCTCTGTTCAATAATTTTCGGTTGATACTATCATTATAAATGGTCATGACTCATATATTTATTACTGACTTAAGTAAACCCGTACTCATTTGCAATGTAAGAATGCATTCCCGAGCAATCCCTCGTCCTCGTCTATTTGTACGATTACCGAATTGGAATGAAAAACACCATACGCCTGAAAGACAAATTAATTTACCTGGAACAAGAAATATTTGCAATGATCACCAGAAAGTGGCTGCGAGGACTTGATAACCTGGTGAAGATCCGTATCCATAAGTTCGTAAACCAAGTATATGTCCTTGAAAGTCCTTCGATGACTAGCCTTCATGACATCCTTCAAAGCAATAACATTCTCGTGCCGAAGATGTCTAAGAAGCTTCAGCTCCCTCAGCGTTCTCAGCGCATCAATGGTGTTCTCAAACACGTTTTTGATCTTCTTGATTGCAACTTTCTCATTGGTTTCCCTGTTGATGGAAGAGCACACCACCCCATATGCCCCTTTACCTACGGGTTTGATGGGCACGTATTTGGTGTCGATCTCGAACACCGTTTTCCACATTGTGTAGTAATGCTTCCCTCGTTGCCTAACGCCATTCGGAGGCTCTACCGGAGTAGCCATTCCCAAATTACTCAGTAGCAGTCTAACCAGCAACGGCCTGTGCTTGGTTCAAGGAACAAATAATAGAAATTGAGAATGCTGTTTATGGCTTTATAGATATGAGGAAGGGGTTTAGAATCGATCCTTACTTGCCGATTATACTTAGGTGGTGTTTCGAATTTCGATCTTTTTGGGTCGCCTTCTTTGCTGTATCGCTTTTTCTCCGACTTTCTTAAAACATTAAAAATTCTCGCCTTTTGCGTTATCCGACCCAGAAACTCATACGAGCCTTCACACCATTCACGAAACCAATGTTCCGACAATGAAGCTGGGAAGAATTCCACGCCCACGCTATACACGAGTCTTTGGCTCCTACAACAAATTCATCCCCCCACCAATATCAGGTATTTCTCTTTGTTTCCTTCAAAAGTCTCAAAATCTGACAAAAGAAAAGGACTGACCTTGAAGAAATAATCCCGAGCTCTGAAGGAAAGAGATCGGATGGGTCTTAGTGATCAGGACAGGTGTTGCGAATCAACCGGAAGCTCAGGGAGAGATCAAAGATGGAGATGGGTATGAATTAGAAGAGCAAGATTCAATACCCCCCGACACGGCTATGTATCGAGGTAACGGCGGCTAAGGATCTTTCGTTGCTTGTTTTAGGAAATATCAGTCACCCATCTCTCTATATATGTAGCTTCTTGTTCTTCGATCGTCAACGTTAAATGTTTCTGCATTTTTCTCATATCTGACGAGTCTATATATATATGAATGCGATATCATTTGTTAAGAGTGCCGAGAAAATATGAGACTGTATACTAATCCAACTCTTGCTACACGTCTAATCAGATAGTCATGGAGATAAATACAAAACTTTTTTCTCAACTTATCATCTAATTTACCAACATAACTTTTTTTGAAATTATCAATTTTTATACTGTTGATAAAAAAAAATTAAAATTAAAAATAATAATATCTTCAAATAAAATATAATCTTGAAAAACCTTAAAAAGTGAAGAAAATATTTTTATTTTCTTAAAAAACTTGATTTTTATAAAAACGGATAAAAAAACAATTTCTCATTTTAAAATAATTTCAGGTACATTGCAATTAGAAAAATAAATATAAAAATTTTATGTATAGTCATTTTTACGATCTTTTTTGTGCACTCCTCTGATGTGATTGGTTGTGTATTAAAAAATTAATATAATCAATTATATTAATAGAATGTATAAAAAATAAGTAAAAGTGACTGTATATAGTATTACTTACAAAAAAATATATGAGATATGGTTCATTGATTGTATTCTCAAGATTGATGATAAGCTTGTATCTTATCCAACGTGGGGAGATTAAGTTAGGCAGATTAATTAGAGCTCAGGCGTCAGAGGGTGTGGGCATAAGGAATGGAATGGAACCTAATATAAGGGAGCATTATGGAGATGCTTGATGGCAAAGATGAAAAAAGAGAAAACAAGGGGCGGCCTTTACTTGCCCTGTAATTCATTCAATCAATCTCGTGAATATATATATATATATAACTTCAAATTCGACATTCTCCACCCTTCTTATCCGCCACAAACAAGCTGCGCATCATGTGCATGGACAACTGTGATTGAGGCCGGTCTCTTTTCTCTTGTTCCAATTCATCTATGTCTCAACCCCAACCAAATCCATATTTTGTATCTTGTTATCAATAAGGCCCAGTTTCACAAATGATCTCAATATCTCTTTTCGTTTAGATGTCGAGATGAGTTGATACCATTTAAGATGAGTTTAGATATATTTATAAGAAATTATTATAAGTCTCACGTGTAAAGAAATGTCGAGTTAAAAAAGATTGTGGGTCTTATGTATAAAAAGATTTTATATAGAGATGAGTTTAGTAATTTGAGAGTTGAATATCTAAATGTTAAACTCAACTTAAAATTAAACTGAACTAAGTTGATCGTAGTTAAGTCTAACTTCCAAATAGGACCTAATATCCAAACACTATTTAAACACAAATATTTTTTAATTTCAAATTTTTTATCTAATCATATCTAATCATTAAAATTTTCTTAAAATTCTAAACAAAACATGAAAAACAATTCAACTTTTTCAAATTTCAAAATAAAAAATTATGCTAAAAAATATTTTTATAATATTATTTTAGCTTTATAATATTTTTATTTAACTTTTTCTTTCTCATTTTCTAAAAACTTATAAAATATCTTAACTCAAACTATTTCATTATTATTCACATATTTTTCATCTCATTTAATCTCATCTACTTAATCAAATCAGACATAATAATTCTTATTATATTATGAGAAATGTTAGTTACAATATTAAAATATGCAAATTTTATTAGGTGGATTATGCATGGTATAAAAGCCTTCAAATAAGTCTACTTTATTGTTATACAATATTTTAATTCATATCTAAGACCGATATTAAATGGAATTACATTCAAATGATTTGGGAGCTAAGCACTAAAATGAGACTTTTAAAAACATAAAAAATAAAATAAAATCCATATAAGAGCACAACCCCAAAATTCAAATGATCCTTCATTTACTTGCTTATCAAGACTCTACTTGTCACGTAATTTTTCTTTTTTTCTTTTTTTCTAAATTAAAGTTTCATTGCTTTGGACCTTCTTATTATGTCCATAAAAAGTGCCATGAAAAATTTGAAAAATACACACACAAACTCACATATATACATAAATAGAAATATAGGTTTGAAATGTATGTTTTCACAGAATATCTGTAAAGTATAGACGCGCATTAGAAGACCGTTGACCCAACGCGAAAAAACTGTAAGGCTTCATTTAATTACACATATATTTTTCAGCAAAGAAGATTGGAAAAAGACTTCATTTACTAAAACACGTTTTTAGTTTAAGTAATTAAAGTCGAATATTTAATGTAAACAGCAACTTCGGATCGGAATAGAAACCCCATGTTTCTCATGTTTGAATAAATTAGCTAATAAAAGTTATTATTAAAGCAAAATAAGCTCGCAGATCTTTTTAGATAGAGAGATAAATTGCTTTTTGCATAAGTTGTTCCCATAAAATAAATATTAAAAAAAAAAAAAGACCATACTCAGTATTATTGATAACATTTACTTGTGACGGGTTAAAGAATACATTATGTAAAAAGAAGTAAAAAATCCAAAAAATTCCAAAACGAGAATCCTATATAGAATGCATAAAACCTAACAAAAATTAGTAGTGGCGGAATCAGGAATTTGTTTTCGGAAGCCAAGTAAAGCTAAAAATATAAAAAGATATTTTTTATTCTATTTATATATAATTTTTTTTATGGTATAGAACAATCAGATAGTAAGATCTAAAATAAAAATAGAATATGTTGAATATAACCTATATACTAAAAAAGTATATCATGTGTCAAGAACAATATATCATTGAAATAATATAAAGACACTCATACAAATATATATATAAAAAAAAAAAACATAGTGTCTAAAATTGTAATTTGCATTCTTTTAAAGAAATAAAATTATCAATTATTAAATCTAAATCTAAATTCTTAGTTATTTTTGTTTTAATATAGAAAACTAAATTATTTGCTAGAAATTCATCTTCAGTTTTGTTGCGAAATCTTGTTTTAACAATCTTTATAACTGAAAATGTTCATTCACCGATCATTGTAGATACTGCAAGAGTCAAAATAAGACAAATCAATCTATCAATAAGATCATATGTTTTTGATTTCTTTGTTTGTACTAATTTTCAACACAAATATGCAATGAATAACAAATTTTAAAACTTCGGATTAGTAAGCATATCAACTTCAAAATACTTTAATTGAAACTTTTTATTAATTTTCTCATTTCAGAAAAATAAAAAAGATAAGATTTTTTCGTAAAACAACAGATATCATCAATATTAAAGTCCTTTGCATCCAAAGATGACTAAGGGTCAAAAGTTTTGTTGCTCTTCCACCAAACCTATTGTCAAGCTTTTACATTTGAAAGTCTATAGTAATATTAAATATTTTAAAATGATAATGATGTTCTATCGTAATGTGATCTCATTAATGATGACTATGACTTTGGACACAATGAGAGCTTAATTCTGAAATATCAATATCAAATTTCTTGAAGAAAGAGACAATATTCTAAAATAAATTTTTTCAATTACTTTGAAATTCAATTACTCATAAAACATGAATTTAAAGTTAATCTTTATGCATAAAATAAATAATCATTCATAATTATATCTAAGTCAAATCAAGTAGTAATCAATCTATTTAAAAAAAATTATAAATAAAAATATAGCTGAATCAATACATGAAAAAAAGAAAATGTAAATAAAAAAATCTAAATAATACTGTATCAATAGTTCAATACAATTATATATATATATATGAAAGAAGAAAATCGGCAAAAAAAGAATGAAAAAAAAAAAAAAAAAGTCAAACTTAAGCCGATATATGTAACTGTCGGCCTGTAATATGTAAAAGAGCTGCAAAGCAGAAGACGACAATTTTAAAGTACCTTTTGGCATATTGTAAAGAAAAAAAAAAACTTTTATTTTATTAGTAAAACTGCATGAAAAAGGTAAAGGAGAAGAAAAAAGGTGCCGTGCCTATTCATAAAAGCTATTGATTTCTTTTTTTATTTCTATTAATAGTGAAAACGTGTTATAATGTTATTAATTAATTTTATTTTATATAAAATATATTTTATTTATTTTGTTTTTCAGTTGGATTAAGAATTTTTAAATTAGACTTATAAGTAATTAATTTATAAGATTAAAATAATTTTATAAAAGTGGGTCAAAATAATTTTTTAGAGAGAGAGTCATAAATATCATCCTATTAAATCATAAAAAAAACTAATATATATATATATATATATTTTTTTTTTTCAAACTTTGGTAGCCTATTAGTTTACTGCCAAAAGGAAGCAGGGACACACCTCCCCGATCCCATGTATTGCTTATTTCTCACCTAGTCCATTTATATTTAAAATCTACATAAAAATTCCAAAAACTTTTGGCCCTACATTCACCTAAAATATTTAAAGTTATGCTGTTTGAAACACATAGCTTGTTGCGAAACTCATTACAATTATAAAAAATAAATAAAAAATAATAATAATAATAATAATAATAATAATAATACATTTTTATATTAACTAATATATAAAGTAATCGCTAAGAGTTGGTTCAAATGATTTTCTCCTTAAACTATCCGAAGTGTGCTCGGATACTGTTCAGACAACCGATACAAATAAATAATAATAATACAAAGTTTACACATGAACTAAATTTTGGGTGTTTCTATAAGAAGACTTGCAAATAAATTAAAATTAAATAAAAAATACATCAGGGCATATGGTGCGAGTGGAACCCCTGTAGAGATTAAGTATGCAAAGTGAGTTAGACAATTTAAGTATAAGACAAATAGAGGCATTCACAGAACTTGGATGTACGAAGAAAGTTATTCCCAATAACACAACTTGTAGGAGTGGGTCTTGACGACTCAAGATCACGCTGGGAACAGAAAAAGAAAAAGAAAAAGGAAGAGCGATTTGAACTTGGATGTGAAGACAAACGTGCCCATTGGCCATTATCTCAATCTCCCCTTAATTTTCCCATCACCTTTTTATCTTTATCTGATGTTGACTGTTGTGGGTTGATGATCTGTTTATAATATGTCTTTGCTTTGATGAAGTTGGCTTCATTCATTCGTAATTTCGTATCATCCTTATTATATAATACTGATTAATTAAACACATCAGTTGTAAGGCATTTCCTTGCATGCTAATCTATCGGATTCCTTGTAAGTTTTGGTTACATAGTTTAGATGAGATAAAATAAAATATTTTATAAAAAATTAAATAAAATATTATTAATTTTTTTTAAAATTTAAAAAAATTGAATTATTTATTATATTTTATATAAAAATTATAATAATGAGATGAAATTTGATTATTTGGATTAGGGTATCCAGCCCTAAATGATTTGTGTCCTTGAAAAAGTTTCACCACGTCTCTTTCCCAATTCTTTGATCGGGAATTTATTAAATATCTCTATTTTTCAGTGAGAATGAAGGTAGAGCATGCATTCAAATTAATTTATGCATATGCATTTGTGAAAATATCTCTTTTTTGGAGATTGATTTTGCATTCAAAAAATTTCTTTACATCAAAATAATAATAAATTATTATTATTTTTTTTCTTAAAATTAATTTTTTATATAATTTTATAATTAGCATCCACTACATATATTTGATATTAATAATATAAATATAATAGTAAAAATATTATTATTTTTATATATAATATTAAAATATAACAAAATGATAAAAAAATATTATATATTAAATAATAAAATAACGGTGAAGGTAAAGATTCATTATGGTGTTGATAGAGGGAGAAGAGGAAACGATTGTGAGAGAGAGAGTGGGAAGAAAGAGAAAGAATTAGTAAAATAAAATTTGTATAATAAATAGTAGATCTTTAAATTTACATAGGTACTGATTATAACTATGTAAAAATATAAAAATGTATGATTCAATATAGTGAAATTTAAGGTTATATTATCTAACTATGACTTTACATATAGAAATACATAAACCAATGCCATCATTCTGAATTGACAAATCGAACCGGCCAGTCGGTTTCGGCCCAAAATCAAACCGATCGGTTCTCTACCGGTTTCAACATCTGTCAGCTGATTTTTTCAGTTACTATACAGTGATGTTATGTGATGTCCAAGTAAGAGCACAGGCGCTGTTGGAAAGTCACTTTCAATTACTCACTACGCTTTTTCATCAGAAAGAAAATGTAGACACAACGCCATTACCAATTAATTTATTTAGGAAATCCACCGAGAGTTGATCCATTTCTATAGATTCTCTTTACTTAATAATTAAGAAAATATTTTTAAATAATATTATGAATATTTTTTCAAAAAAATATTTAAAGGTATAAAATATATATATAAATAAAGACCAAATTATTTTCCTAGAAGAATTTCTCATACTACACCCTCGCTAGGAATAGCACGACCGATTTATGTATGATGGTGTGTCTTACATCTGTTTTGTTTGTTTTTATAGATAAAATGAGATAAAATTAGTTGAGATAAATGTTGAAAGTTAAATAAAATATTGTTAGAATATATTTTTTTAATATTATTTTTATTTTAAAATTTAAAAAGTTGAATTATTTATTTTATTTTGTATATAAATTTAAAAAAATTATAATGAATAGATAAAATAAGATAAGATAAAAAATTTTATAAAAATAAACGAGGCCAATTAGCCATTACAAACCGAGATAGATAAGCACACAACTATACATTCACGACACGTCTAATTATAGGTTAGAACTCACATTTGTATGTACGCTTTTGCATTTTCTTCTTCAAAAAACTCGATGAGCAAAGTTAAGAATAAGAGCATGTTTAATACTAGAGTTAATTTCTCGTAAATTTATTTCTAAATATTATTCAAATAGAAAATATTTTTAAATTTTAAATTTTTAAATTTTTTATTTAATTATTATCTAATTATTATTCAAATAAAAAAATCATTATAAATTTTAAAAACTTCAAAACAAAACACAAAAATCAATATAATTTTTACAAACTTAAAAAAATATATATATTAAAAATTGCATCCAAACAATTATTTAATTTGATTTATTTACTTTCATAAACTCAATACAATACTTATTTTAATGGACTATGAGTTTCGCTTTGAACTATGAAATTATTCTCACGCGCGTCCATGCATGCAAAACTAGATTTTGATATTCATGTAAGTTAATAATCCCAACGGTATGTGACAGCAACATAATAAAACAGTCACGGCATTCAAATTACATATCAGACTAATTGTCAGCTCATTATATAAGTACATGTAGGAATGTCATAGTCTATGGAACAGAACCGAATTAGGCCAGAGCTTAGAAGTAGAGGAGGGCTCAGCATTGAGCCTTGTGCCAAACTCATATGCATCATTTAAATATATAAATATATATATATATATTTAAGTACTGGTTATTATTAAGGGCTTAATTTGGTGAAAGACGGCAATATCATAAACCCTGAGGAAGAAGCCGTGGGTGCCTCTTATAGAGAGAAGCTCCAACCTCTTCCTAAAAAATTTCCAGCACCAATCTGCCTCCTCCACTTCGTCTTCTCCTTATTTTGTTTTCTTTTATTTTTCTCTTGATTTTTTTACTTTTTAGGCCGAGAAAGACGAAAACATTGATTTGAAGTTTTTTGGCGCCCGGCAACCAACACGCACCCTATCACAAGACTCCCGATCGAGAAGAAGATCTATCAGATAGAGGAATAAGTTCGCCAAAATGGACGGTGTGTGAGCCACACGTGCGTGTTGAAGTCAGCACGTGAAGCCCATGCGCCTTCGTCCAAGGAGTGTTTTTGCAGCTATGCACGTCGATTGAGCAACCAGCTCTTTCAGATCTACTAGGCATTTTTCCCATACTAGGTTTCTGTCTTCTTCTTTTTTTGTGTATTTTTTCAATTTTCATGTATTTTTCTTGTAATTTTTAGTTATTTTCCTTTTAGTTTAGGTTGTATTTGGAAATAACCAAAAAAAAAAAAAAAAAAACTCAAGAAATAGAAAACATTGTCTCTAGGACTCTTGGTCCATAGAGTTTTGCGTTCCATTCCATGGGAGGAGAAGCTTTGTGTGCTAACTTAGACAGTGGGCTAACACAGAGATCTATCTCTCAGACGGTTAGTTTGAAGAGGTTTGGATAAGACTCTGTTAGCCACAGAGAAATTTGTATGTTTGGTAGTTAGAAAAGTAAGAATTTGGCTTGTAATTCTCAGATCAGAAATTGTAATTGTCCATTATATGAATGAAATGAAATAATGTTTTACTAAAAGAAAAAAGGAAGACAATTTGAAGGCCTTGTTACTTCAACGATAATGGGTGTTGAAATCATGGTAAGTTTATAAGTCTAACATGCCCGAAAGTTAGTCTCTCGAAATTAATACTAGTACATGGCTTTAAAAAAAAAAAAAATTGCTTTAATCACAAATAGAGTTTATAAAATTAAATTTATAAATTGATATGACTTGATGTAGTATGTTAAATTGTAAATTATTTTTATTATAAAATAAATTTAGTGTATCGTATGAAGTAATATTGATTTATGAGTTTACCTTTATTAAATGTTTTTATTATGGAGATAGTAATTTTTTCTAGACAAAATATAGGTTGCTACAATGAAATTGTCAGGAACACACTTCCATTACAAAACTAGTAGGAAAGCATGTGCCTTACACGTGTGTGACTCTTTCTATAAAAATTATTTGAAATTTGAAGAAAAATATAATGGAGCGATACTTTCAAAACACCACAGGACAGGGCTCGAACCCATGGGTGAGGATATAATGTTCACACGGAAAAATGATGGGAGAATTTATAAAGAGAAATGATATTTGCAGTCGTGATTATGTAGGTGGTGTGCAGTCGTTTTGAAAAAAATAAATTAATATAGGACCCACATGAAAAAAAAACTAACTTTTTAATCGTGGATCCCACTCTTTTTCAAAGCGATTGCGCGGCGTTTACAATTCTACGACTGTATATAGCATCGCTCATTTATAAATGTTAAAAAGTTTAAATTAGTGGTGTTCTAAGAGTATTGGCATTAAATTGACTATTTTAATTTTCAAAATTTAAACAATATGTAACTTTTTAAATTTTAGCTAACCATTCAAAAGTTAAAATCTATATTGGATTAGCCATCACATTCTCTATAATAATTAAATATTATCATTTTTTATTATTTATATTTCCTTAATAAATTTATATTTTATTACTTTTTTATTTTATTTTCCTAATCTTCAATAACCTCTAACAATCATATTCATTTTTATTTTCACAATCCAACAATATATAAATAATAATCTCATATATACATAGATGATAAAATCTCATATGTAAATAAAAATTCCATATATACAATCCATAAAAATGCCACATCTATAATGTAATAATCTCAAAATATAACAAAATAATATAAGAGAAAAAGATGAAATTAATAAATAATTGATATAGACTTGCAATAAGACTTTTCATATTTGAAAAAAAAAAGATAAAATTACTGTAGCTCATATTTGGGATGAAAATGGGTTGATTAATTCAATGTGGGCCAACTTTTGATAAAATAAATTAAATTTGAAGATGAAAAGTAATTTAAAGAAACCAATATAGATGCTCTTATACCAGTATTTGCTAAAAATTAAAATGAGCTGAGGTTGAATTTTGAGAAAACCTATAAAAATCAAGCTTGATTAATTTTTGCACTACCATTATATCTGAGAAATAAAATATTATGGCATTTAATCATGACTGATATAGTTATGAACAATATTTATATTTTCTTTCTCTATTGGCATTGCAGGACGTAGTAGTTAGTTTTTGTGAAGAATGTAGTTATTAGGAGGTCTATCTCCTATTAGAGTACTATATTTCCACTTATCTGGGCATGTTCTATGCATGGTTGTGATATCCCATTTTTACGTGTATTTTATTGAAAGATTATTTAAAATAATTATAATTAGTAGTTCTTTTATTTTAAAGTAAATTTATTTTTTGTTGTATTGTTTTATGATTTTTAAGTTGTGAGATTTAAATAATGTATTTTCTTGATATTAATAATTACTTCGCTTTTAAATTACTCTCTAGCTTGAATTATTTAACGCTTGGGCTTTAACTATTTTATGTTATTAATATTGAATTGTAGTGTTTTTTATTTATATTTTATTTATTTTATTGTGCTTTTTATTTTAAAATAGTTTATTGTTGAATTCTAATATTTATTTTATAAGTCACTGTTTTTAAATTATTTTATTTAATTTTTTATTTTAAAATTCACTTTAATTGGATTTATTTAGTTGTGAAATTTATTTTGTAGTGCTTTCTTATTATTAATTATTGTTTTGAGTTTAAATTGCTGTTTAATTTATTTTAGTTTATTTTTAGATTTAAAATTTTGTTAGTTTTTACTAGTTATTTATTATATTTTAGCTAAATTTTGTGTTTAAATTATGGGTAAATATATTTTGCCCTCTTTAACTATCACTCAATTCACAATGTGCTCCAAAAACATTTGATTGCATCAAAGTGCCTACTCTTACTTTCAAAAAGTCCTAATCCCCCATTCCGTCTACAATAAGCATTAAATCGAATGAAAATTGTACGGTAGTAAGGATGCGGCCTGGAGGTGGGACTGATATTTCCTTTTGATTTAACACTTATTGTAGACGGAAGGGGGGGATTGAGACGTTTTGAAAGTAAGAGAGGAAACTTTGATGCAATCAATAGTTTTGAGGGCATATTGTGTATTGAGTGATAGTTGGAGAGGGTAAAGTGTATTTAACCCTTAAATTATTTTATTCAATTTATAGCTTTTAAAGTTGCTTTCGTTGGATTAGTTTCTTGACTCCAGAAATGAGGACTAGACCTAATTTCTTTTCCCCATCTTTTTTTTTTCTCTTTTTCTTTTTCTCCTTTCTCTTTCTTTTCTCTTTTTTTTTTTTTTTCCCCCACTTCTTTCCTCCGATTTCTCTCTCCCTGTGCGCGCGTCTCTCTTTCTTCTCCATATTGCCATTTTCATCTAAATGTCTAGTACAGTCGCCCACCGCCGCCATGGTCAACACCACCCACCCCATTTTCTTCCCCTTAGGCCAGTGATCATCCCTACCAAATTTCACTTCTATCCGAGCCACCGTTAACCACCACGAGCTCCTCCAAACCGCGACGTCTTTTCACTCCAGCGCCGCCGTCATTCCACCTCCAGCCACCATCTTTTCACCACTTCATCATTGACCTCTGGCCGACCTAAACCACCCATTTCTAGCTCCAATCCATCACCGGAGCAGCCCCCATGACCTCACTTTCTATTTTGGACATTTTGGCCTTCCACCACCGTTTTCGCCGCCACCCACTGCCAACCCTCACTTCCACTAACTTCATAAATACCTCTAAGTCATTTCCTATCAATTTCAAGCCTTGGTTCATCCTCATTCAAGAGTGGGTATTTTACAACCCACGGCCACAGTGTTTTTACACTGTTACATTGCTTTTTCTTCGCCTTTTCCAGTTTGTATATTTCAGAAATTATTATATAGCGTTGTAAGTATTTTCCAAACTTCCTTTTAGATTTAAATATATTTTTGCTTTAACAATAAACTGTGATTGATTGGTTGGTTATTCCGGACTGAGTCCGAGGAGTTGAGGGTTGGATGGATTTGAGGACAGAATTGTTTATTTGTTGTTGATGTTGAAATTTGTTAGATAATTTGTGTCTTACCATTTGTATTGTATGGTGCATGCATGTTCATGTGTTGAGTATTGAAAACTGAATTTTCACAACTTAAATGAATTTTTTGGTACGTGTGTATCACGACCCCAAGCCGGGATGGGACATTATCTCTGTAGAGTTTCTCTGGTCACTCGGGAGTGGATGATACTGAGTGACATCCCCTGGGTTGTTGCTGGGTGATGACTGGATCGCACGATACGGTAATGCTGTTGTGTCGACCCCGTGGTTCCTCGACTGGCAGGGACTAGAGGATGCCTGATCATGGTACGCGCTGGGTGTAGAGCTGAGTATCACTCGTATAGATGTCACATGCGTAGTCGTTATCTGCGGTGTGGCATAGGAGCTATGGTGTGCGGATGATCCCTAAAAGAGATCATAGTGCATCCAATAATTGGAAATTGTTTTTGGATTTCAAATATGGGTCATTTTCTGGGAAAATAACGAGTTTGATTAAAGGATATTTGTGAGCCATTTTCTGAAAAAATTGCGAGGTTTTATATGTGTACTTTGTGAACCATTTTATGGAAAAATGATGGTTTTCTTAGTTTGAGCCATTATCTGGGATAATAGCGATGACTTGTTTTAAAATAATTTATTATGGGCCAAAAATGGAATTTTTGACATGCGTGGAAAAATATAGATTTTTGGGAGACTTGCATATGACATCTTTTCATGCATATTGTTGAGTGTAATATATTTTTATCTTGTGGTGTTTGGATTATTACTTACCCACGGCACTATTTTTGGTATCGTAGATTTTGATGCAGAGGTTGAGGAGGAAGATGTTGAGTTCGAGGAGGCGGCTCCGCTAGAGTATTGACTTGGAGTTGTTTTACGTTAGAAATTATCTTTAGTTGTTTTTATGTTATGTATTTTGGATTTGAAACAATGTTGAAACTTGTAATGTTTTATTACGTGTGTTTTAAGCTAGTTTGTATTTAAATAAAATTCTGGTACTTAGTTGTAAGACTTTTATTATCCACTGCTTGGTTTTATTGTATACATGTTGTATGTACACACATTTGGCACTTGGTGATAGGATGCGTGACCTGTGTTGTCATCATCCTGACATCTCAATTTCCATGTGTTCGTATGTGGGAGTTGGAGGTGACACAATGGTTGTATGCTCTTTTATTCATGCTTGCATATGCTTGGTGACAATATGTGATTGCGGTATTTTAATTTGAGAAATAATAGTTGTAATCATGAGTTTGCAATTGCCGTACATGTAATTACTGTGAAAAAAGTGAATAAATACGAGATTTACATAAAAAAATTAAATTTTTAATAGTGTGCCATACTCTTTTTCAAAACAACTGTACGATACTTATGCACTTCACGATTGTATGTGGCATTACTCTTTCAATTTTTTTTTTTTATTTCAAAAGTTTTTCTAAACAGAAAACGAGTAATGCTATGTACAATTATTTTTACGTATTTTATATGTACTACACTGATATAATTGGTTGTATTAATTTTTTTAATATACAATCAATCACATTAATGTAGTATGTAAAAGAATATGTAAAAATGATTGCATATAAAATTTTTTTATTTATTAACTTAAGTGAAACTTTCATGGTGTCAATTTTCTAACGTATTTTATTATTTTAATTATCTTTCAAATTTCTCTTTATCAGGAGTCTTATGCTCAAACTATTACGATAAAACTCTCCAATTTTACTCAATTCATTTATGATTTTATCGGTCAGAATTCATCTACTTCCAATTTTCATATTTTCTAATATTCATCTCTTCCTAGTCGTCATAGTTTAATATTTCTATATTTTCAACGCTAATATTTTAAAATTTTTGTTTCATCATTACTTTCATAACTAATAAAATAAAAAGAAAAAAAATAATAGAAAACCTATTTGAGAAGAATTTTCAATAGATGGAACAATTCGAAAAGAACAAAACAAATAACATGGAACTTACACTAAATGTCATTAACAAAAATTCATATTATTCATATTCACAATAAAAATATATTAGTATTGTGAGAACTTAAATGAAAAAAGAAAATTTTAAAGAGTGGTGTTAACGCGCAACATAGTTACAATTTTACGGTGTGAAAGGCTATTTTAACACACTCCAATAGAAAAAGCCCACGTAAGCATTATACATCTTAAAGAGATGAGGAACATCACATGGGCTTACTATTGAGAAATAAAATCATACAAGATCAAGGGCTCATATTTGGTTGTCTTCACTTCTCTCAACTAGTGCTCGATTGGCCACTATCAGACCTTAGCGACTAGACCGCCGCAACCTATTCTGTTCTTGACCGAGACGATGTCGTTTGGGAGGAATACAATGGGGACTTAAGTGAACGCAACATCTCGAGTGCAGAATGGAGGAATAAAAGGTAGCTTAAAACATGGTTGTTTTGGATGGGACTTCTAGAAGTAGCAAAGCAACAATTTGATATACCAGAATCCCTCAACGCTAGTCTGAGGACTAACAAAATTTTCATTTTATCTTTCCTTTTGGAGGGAATTGTTTTGTTCTCAAAATATAAGCATTGGAAAAATAGACAAAAAGGTTATGGAAAATATCTTGTAAAACTTTGTACGTTGGAGGTAGGATTGCCTCGAATCAATCCCAATTGTATGACATTATATTTTCTATTATTCTCTTTAGTGATTCTCTGAAATTATGGAACCATTATTCTCATTGTCACTGGAAAGTTGCATACAAATGGTATCTAGAGCCTTTCGATCCCCATGGTAGAGGCTGCTTATTCCAAACAACAACATGCGAACTTGCAGGGGTCAAGTCAAATCCTATGAAGAAAACATACAAGAAATTCAAGAAAGGTTGAACGAGCTTGGCGATATGATGCGTATGTTGGTGGGGAATCAAATAAAGCTTGCTAATAGATACCAAGAGTGGGTGGTGTAGGAGACCAGGTTAGCTGCCAATTGAGGAGTCCCCCTGGAGTTCCCTCACTTTGACAGCGAGAATTTGGCAAGATGGGTCTTTAAGGCCAGTTAGTGTTGTGAAAAACAATGATAATAAATTGAAAAAAAATATGGAATGAGAAAAAAAATCACACACGGCACAAGATTTACGTGGTTCAGCAAATTGCCTACGTTCACGGGAGCTGCAGAGGATTTTATTATTGAGGAATATCACACTACAATGATGGATCAATCACTGTACCTTCACAGTGTTTCTACAGTACAACCATATGATATAATAATCATATATATAGTCAAACGGCGGAAAAAACCCTAGAGTTGTGTAAAATACATGTTCACTCAAGCAGCATGTGGAGTGCGTGTCAAGCGAACTTCCTTCCCGCATCCGCTCGAGCTCACTATCGAGCTGACATCGAGTGTTCAACTCTGATTGGCCGCTCGAGCGATGTGGACCAGACTCCACAGTACTAAACAATTCTCCCACTTGGAGACTAGTACACTTGCTGTATCGCCGTCTTCCTTAAACATGATATCCTCCACCTCTACAACTTATTGCCCCTGTCTTCATGCTAGAAGACTAACTGAAGTTGCGCACAACTTCAGTTTCTCAAGTGGAACATCCTTTGTCAACATATCAGCAGGGTTCTTGCTTCCATAAATCTTCTCAAGTAACAACTGTCCATTATCTAACAATGATTGTATGAAGTGATACCTGATCTAAATGTGCTTGGTCCTGGAATGAAATGCTGGATTCTTAACAAGGAATATGACACTCTGACTATCACTGTAGAGAGTGCCTTTCTGATTCTTTTTACCCAATTCCTCCAAGAAGCCCTGTGGCCATATCATCTCCTTTGCAGCCTCTGACATTGCAATATACTCAGCTTTTGTAGTAGACAAAGAAACTGTTTTCTGTAAATTAGAACCCTATGACACTGTAGTACCACCAAGTGTATAAACAAAGCCCGTAGTATTCTTTCTACTATCAATATCTCCAGCTAGATCAGCATCAACATAGCCCTGCACCTCCAAAATCCCTCCAAAGAAACACAGGTTTATGAGGAGCCCTTTAGGTAACTCAAAATCCATTTCACTGCTTCCAAACGTTGCTTTCCTGGGTTACTCATGTATCTACTCACAACTCCCACTGCATGGGCAATATCTGGTCTTGTGCAAACCATAGCATACATAAGTGAACCAATAGCTGAGCATAAGGAACCTTACTCATGTAATCTTGTTCGTCCTCTAACTCAGGTGACTGATTCTTGTTGAGTCTGAAGTGACTGCCCAAGGGTGTGCCAACTGGTTTAGCCTTGTCCATATTGAACCTGCTGAGTACCTTTTTCACATACTCAGCCTGTGAGAGTTTCAACGTACCTCTGACTCTATCTCTGACAATTCTCATGTCAAGGATTTGCTTTGCAGCTCCCAAATCCTTCATTACAAAATGCTCTGACATCTGCTTCTTTATATTATTGATCTCATCAATACTAGCCCCTGCAATAAGCATGCCATCCACATACAATAGCAGAATAATATAAGAATTGTCAAAGTGCCTGACATAGCAACAGTGATCTGCCTGACATCTAATGTACCCTGTACTGTGTATGAAGTTATCAAATTTCTTGTACCACTGTCTAGGAGCTTGCTTCAGGCCATACAAGCTCTTCCTTAATTTGCAAACTGAACTTTTCTTTCCCTGTACCACAAACCCCTCAGGCTGGTGTATGTAGATGTCTTATTCAAGATCTCCATGAAGAAAAGTTGTCTTCACATCTAACTACTCAAGAAATAAATCTTCAGTAGCAACTATAGCCAGTACCATCCTAATACTTGTGATCTTCACTACAGGAGAAAAGATCTCAGAGTAATCAATACACTGCTTCTGCTGAAAGCCTTTTACAACAAGTCTGGCCTTGTACCTCTTACTGCCATCATGCTCAGTTTTCACTCGGTACACTCACTTGTTATGTAATGTCTTCTTCCCTGATAGAAGTTCTGTCAATTCTCATGTCTAATTCCCTAACAGGGAATCCATCTCATCTTTCATGGCCATCTTCCACTTGCTAGAATTTACATCTTGCAATATTTCTTCGTAACTCTGCGGTTCTTCACCATCTGTCAACATAATGTAATTCAAAGTAGGTGAGAAACGCTGTGGAGGACATATAGTCCTAACTGACCTGTGAACTACAACTATAGGAGTGGACGGTTCTGAAACTACCTGCGGAATAATAGGAATGGGTGCACTAGACCCACTCTCCTCGTCACTCACATCTCTACACTGCACTGTGACTTCTGGTAGGTCATTCAATCTTACAAACTCGGACTCTTGAGGAGTTATTACAGAAGCTGTACTAGACTTATCTTTGTACATAATTTTCTCATTGAAAATTACATTCCTGCTTCTTATGATTTTCTGATCCTAATCATCCCAGAAACAATAGCCAAATGCCTCGTCTCCATAGGCAATGAAATAACATTTTTTTGACTTAGCCTCAAGTTTACTACGAGCATCAGAATTAATAAGCACATAAGAAAGACAACCAAAAGTTTTAAGGTGAGAAAATTTGACCTCTTTCTCGCTCCAAACCTCCTCAGGCAGTCCACAATTTATTGGAACTGATGGCCCTTTGTTTATCAAGTAAACGACAGTGCTGACTGCATCTTTCTAGAAAGTGGGTTGTAGTCCAGCGTGCAACCTCATGCTTCTAGCACGCTCATTAATGGTTCTGTTCATAAACTCAGCAACTCCATTTTGCTGTGGTGTCTCAGGAATGTTCTTCTCCATTCTGATACCCAGAGCTGCACAATACTCCTTAAACCTACCATCAACATACTCACCACCATTGTCAGGCTTCAAACATTTCAGTTTCAAGTCTGTCTCTGTCTCAACCATGGCTTTTCAAATTTTGAATACATTAAATACATCAGACTTATGCTTCAAAAAATAAACCTATACCTTCCTACTATGGTCATCAATGAACGTGACATAGTAGCGAGAACCTCCAAGAGATGCCACTGGGGAAGGACCCCACACATCTGTGTGCACAAAATCCAGTCTTCCTGTCTTAGGCGTCCTGCCACTTTTCAAGAAACTGGCCTTCTTTTGTTTCCCCATAACACAACTCTCACATATATTGAGATCAATTGACTTCAGTTCTGGTAGCTTGCCTCTAGACAGAAGTTCTTTCATACCCTTTTGACTTATATGGCCAAGCCTGCAATGCCACAAATCTACTGTGCTCTCTGCAACGGTAGTAGCAATAGTGTCAATCAAACCAATGATCATATATAGTGTACCAGTTTTCTTACCCCGAGCCAGTACCAATGCCCCTTTTGTGACCTTCCAGGTGCTATATGAGAATACCACTGAATGACCACACTCATCGAGCTGCCCAACAGAAATGTGGTTCTTCTTCAACTCAGGAATGTGTTTGACCTTTTGCAAGGTCCATTTGTTCTTGCCAGGGAGTGTAATATCAATGTCTCCCACCCACTACGTTCAAAGCCTCTCCATCAGCCAAATACACATTCTCAAAATCACCTGCAACATAGTTCCGCATTAACTCCCGGTGGGAAGATGTATGAAAGGAAGCTCTTGAATCCAGTATTCAGTCATCAATTGGACTATGAACTGCAAGCAATAGTGCATCCTGTACTTCTTCAGTTACCACATTAGCACTATCATTTTCGGTCTTCTTAAGGTTTTTGCATCTTTATGTGACCAGCTTTGCCATAATTCCAGCAAGTTGCCTGCTGACTAAGCCTCGACTTGCTCTTGCCCCTGTACTTTGATTTTGATCTTCCTCTGTTTGAGTTTCTGTCTTGTGATCTCCCTCGAGAATCAACATTTAAAGCTGAACTCAAACCCGAGGTCTCGCTTGAATCTTTCCTGCGCACCTCCTCAGCCAAAATCAAATCACGAATATCATCATATTTCAATTTAGATTTACCAGCAGAATTACTGATAGCCATTCTCATGGCTTCCCAACTATTTGGCAGTGAAGCCAATAGTATCAGTGCACGTATCTCATCATCAAATTCAATTTCAACAGACGACAATTGATTTGTGATAGTATTAAAATCATTCAGATGTTTTGCAACAGACGTACCATCTGCCATCTTCAAATTGAATAACTTTTTCATTAAATTTATCTTGTTATTCGCTGATAGCTTTTCATACATACCTGACAAAGCCGCCATGAGATCCGCATTCGTCTTCTCCTTGATGACGTTGTGTGCAACGAATCTCGATAGGGTTAATCGAATAACCCCCAGAACCTGTTGATCCAACAGGTTCCAATTAGCATCATCCATCTTTTCCGGTTGTTTTCCCAATAGTGGAAGATGAAGTTTCTTCCTATAGAGGTAGTCCTTTATTTGCATCCTTCAGTATCCAAAATTCGTGTCATCAAACTTCTCGATCCCCGATGCCTTCAATTCATCTCCAGCCATCATTTTTTCTCAAACCTGAACCTTGGCTCTTGATACCAATTGTTGTGAAAAAACGATGATAATAAATTGAAAAAGAATATGGAATGAGAAAAAAATCACATACGACACAAGATTTACGTGGTTCGGCAAATTGCCTACGTCCACGGTAGCTGCAGAAGATTTTATTATTGAGAAATATCACATTACAATGATGGATCAATCACTATATGTTCACAATGTTTCTACAATACGGCCACATGACATAATAATCACATATATAGTCAAACGGCGGAAAAAACCCTAGAGCTGTGTAAAATGCATGTTTGCTCGAGCAGCGTGTCGAGCGCGCGAACTTCCTTCCAGTATCAGCTCGAGCTCACTGTCGATCTAACATTAAGCGTTCAACTCTGCCTAACTTCGCTCGAGCGGCCAATGCCTCCGCTCGAGCAGTGTGGACCAGACTTCACAGTACTCAATAGTTAGTACTTCGAGTACCACCAAATCCCTCCTCCATAACGTCTACTAATGGCGTCATACCATATGGATGGTGAGGCTTTTGTGGAGAGCGGGTTATTCAACAATTGGGATACCTTCATTAGGGCCATCCAAATTCTTTTTGACCCAACAACATATGGCGACCCCATGGAGGCACTCACACAATTGAAACAAAAATCAATAGAGGCTAGTTATAAGGCCCACTTTGAGTCCCTTTCTAACTAATCGATTGTGGGGTTTGTTCGAGCATCACAAGCTGAGCTATTTTCTCACAACTTGAAGGACGAGATTCGACTTTTGATTCACATGCTCAACCCAATCAACTTAAATGCAGCCTTCAATCTTGCTAAAATCCAAGAGGAATATTTTTTGAGCACTAAAAAGACCTTCAAGCCGATGGGGGAGAGAGGAATTGCAGTGGGGGGAGGCTAGCAAACTCCTATTGTGAATCATGGGGAAAGCTCCAACAAAGGCCAGAAGATATTTGTGGCACCAAGGAAAGTCACCTCCCTACATATGGATGAGAAAATGAAAAAAGGGTGGTGTTACCACTGTGATGAGAAGTGGAACCTAGCCCATATTTGCAAATCCCCAAAAGTCTACTTGTTGCAAGGAGAAGAGAAGTAAGACAAAAAAAAAAAAATGATGAAATATATTATGATTGTAGTGGACCATAAGAATCTTATCCTCCACAAGCCCATGAAGGCCCTGAGATTTCAATTAATGCAATGCTTGGCACCCTTAAACCTAATACCATGAGGTTGTTGGGGGTAGATGAGGGGTGAACCCGTGGTAATTCTGGTGGATTTAGGTAGCACGCATAATTTTATGGATCCTTCAATGGCTGCTAAATATCAGCTTCCAGAGGATCCTTCCAACAAGCTGGATGTGAAGATGGTAAATGGACAGATCATAAGAAGTGAGGCCTGCTGTAAAAAAGTCTCTCTGTGCATCTAAGTTTTTAGTTCTCAGAATATTTGTATTGGAGGTACTTGGCTCCTTGAATTTCCATACACTAACATTACCTTACAATTACATATTTACAACATTAAAGAGCCTTAGCACTATTCTTCTCTTTTGTGATTCTTTGAAATTATGGAACCATTATTCTCATTGTCACTGGAAGGTTGCTTACACAACCAAATGATATTGTCCCTATGTTTCACTGCCCACATGCCATCGAGCCCTTGTCCTCATTTCCCACAAGCCATCGCCCTCTACTGTGTATCTCTGTCGTCAAGTCCTTGTCTTCTAATGGTTTGTTTTTTCTTGTCTTCATTGTTGATTTGTGGAAAATCTGAAATGAGAAACATATGTTGATTTGTAGAAAATCTAAAATGAGAAAACACACTTGAACAGTGAGGCATACCAACAAGGAAGATTACCAGTAATGTGTGCCTTTATCAGCAAACTAGACAAAGGAAAAAAGCATCAACAAGAAACTTTTGACTTTCTTATATATGGGGATGGTTTTGCCCAACTGTTTTTCCATCCAATTTGGGTAAAGTTGAAGAAACTTTTGACGCTTCCATAGACTGATGCCATCCAAATTATGTAAAGTTGCGGCTTTTGATCTCTAATTTTTTCTTTTTTAATTTTAAAGATCACTCTTGGGAGAGAAGGTGAGGTTTTGGAGTGAGAGAGGGTAACAAAAGAGTGGGAGAGAGGGTTAGACAAGAGAAAACCTGTGTTGTTCGTCGTTGGCTGAGTGGGTCATGGCTTCGAGGGTTACAATATGTTCGTTGAGGGTATTGGGAGAGAAGGTGAGGTGCTGGGGTCGTGAGTCTTGTGGGAGAGAGGGTCAGAAGAGAAGTCTTGTGTTGTGCAGTTTAGTTTTAGATAAATAGGACGACTGTGGCATCTTGAAGCAAAGTTTTGAAATCCGTTTCGGTGACCATTCTAGTTGAGGCATTGTAACGAGATATTTCAGTACTGGTTTGTTTTAGTGTACCGTTTCGGAATAGACATTGAATGGATAAATTATATATATATATATATATAAACTATATTCTAAAATAATATCAATACAATTCTTAAAAACATAGATAATTGAGGTGGCAACAAACATTACAAAACATTATATACAATGCAAAAATTGATTGTTGGAATAATTCATTGGCAAATTGTTAATAAATGGTATGACTTGTTGCTTTGCTAAAACATACTTCATGACAGACACACCAGAAGAGGAAGACAAAGTGACAAACATGCAAAAAACAACCAAAAAGAACCAATTTTTCAAAACAACTTTCCCTTCCCTGCCCTTTTAACTTAAGAATGCATCGGATTTGAATATAATTGTGCCCAATTCAGCTCCTAATATCTTAGGAATGGCTAAAAGAAAACTTGTGATAGATTACAAAAATGATCTATGAAAGCCCAAATGAAGACATGGAGTAATGTTCCAGATAATGGACTCAGCAACGCACAAGATTTGGGATAGAGCTTCAATGCCTGCTACGAGTTGATGATGGTGTTAGGACTTAGGAAGCTCGAGCTGCGATGCCTTTGATTTTGGTAGGTTCCGATTGCCTAAGTGTGGTTGGCGAGTGGCAACTGGAGTGGAGACAGATGAGAGAAAAATAAGTAGTTTTGGTATTTTATTTTGCAAGGGAATGGGGGAGAAGAGAGAAGAAATCAACCAAGACACTAAATTATGATTCTGGCCCTCCATCTTTCATTATTTTCAAAAGTGCCATTAAGCTTACAGCAACGATAGTGCAGCTATATTAATAGCCAAGCACACTAGAATTTGGGCCACATTAGAGCAATCCCAACTAGGATTGCATATGTACCTTTTTCTTATAATTTGAGAAAAATTTTAGAGATTTTATCATAATTATCCTACATCTAAATCTCTATTTTAGGAAAAGTATTTAAGGAATGTATAGTGGTTTTCCATATTTGGAGAACCACTGTTCATCCATAAATTATTTTTTTATCAATATTTTATTATAATCATCTATATTTTCTATCATATTTATCTACTTTTAATCATCTACACTTTCTATCATACTCATATTTGTTATAATTTTAAATAATAATTTTAAAAATAATTTAAATAATTAAGAAAATTTAAAAAAATAATTTTAAAAATATTATCATATCTATAAAAAAATAATTTAAATTTTTATTTAAAATATTTACTAGAGTAATAGTTCAAAACATAAGAAAAAAAAGGAAAAAGCCACTGTGCCATCCAAAGTGTACCTCTATGGTGTACCGCTCCTTTTTTTTTTTTTTTTTTTTTTAACTTAGTGATTAAGGAAGTGATTTTAAATGTATTGGTATATTTTTTTACTTAGTGATTAAGAAAGTGATTAAAAAATGTAAAAAGAAAATTGAAAAAAAAAATAAAAATTTACACTGGGCGGTCACGGTTGAGCGGTAAGGATGGGGCGGCAGAGTAGCCCCATCCATATATATTGAGTAGTTAAGTTTGTAAATAGAAGTAAGAGAAAAAAGTAATAAAAAAAGAATAGAGAAATATTATTTTAATAGAATAAAAAAAGTATAAGGAATTGAATATAGAAGGTTTTTGAAAAAATGAATAAAATTTAAGAAACTTTTATAGGAAATGTTAATTTTAATTAAATTATAAAAACTTTTATGAAAACGTGCTCTTAGATTAGCCAGATGAAAGTCATACCACATATTAGCTACAATAAATTTATGCTGCAATTCATAGCTTCATATATGACTTGTATTGTAGCAAAGTCATATGCTTTTTTTATTATTTTTTGAAACCCTGTTTCGTTTCTTTCCCTTGGCTTCGCTCTGTTATCTTCCTCCTATATTTTATCTCCCCAGCTGCTCCCTGTTGCCATAAACATTTCCTGTCGAAGACAATAGTTCAGAGCCATAAACATCATTGCTACTTCGTCCTTGTCGGCAGCCCGTTCCCGTCGAGCTCTTCCATCAAAGACAAGTGCCCATCGCCATTTCACAGGTGAGTTTTCTACTCTATCTCTTTTAGTTTCGGTACTGCCACTTCAAATCACGAATCCCAACTAGATATGATTTTTTATCCATATTTTCTCTTTTTTCCAAGTTTTTCTCACATGGGTTTCCAATAAAAAAGCTGAAAGAAAATCCCAACACAACTACCAGGCCTATGCGTCTACTTCTTTATAGTAATGGCCAAACACTACGACGCTTTCCCTAGATTCTCATTCATTTGTCCTACAATTAATAAGCCCTGAAGGACAAGATACAAACTCTCCTCAACCACTCATAAACACCCAAAAAACCCACAAAAGCCCCCAAATTTCTCAAGTTGGATCCTGCATTGTCGTAAAAAAAGAAAATCATTGAAGCCTAACAACGTCTCTCAATGTCTTTGAAGAAAATCACAAAACCCCTAAATTCTCAAGCGAATGCTCTTCATAACGATCCCATTTATTTAGATTGAGATGTTTTGTTTGGAAAATTCTAGTGGCCATATCCACAAAATATTATTCAGGAAAATTCTAATGAAAATTGATGTGAGTATGTGAGCATGCCAGTTTTAGGAGTGATTTACCTTTGTCACGAAGAGTTGCATTCTTAATCTTATCGACGATATGAAAATCCAAGAAATGAGGATACAGATGGTAGTTGACAAGTTTGATTGAGGTCTTTTGAGTGTTGGGATCACCATGATTTGACTATGGTTGCATGAATTTATTGGCTACAACAGTACGCATGAAATTTAATTTTGGTTTTGAAGGCAATCTATGCATGTGCTGCAGTGCAATTCATTTGCTGATAATCAGCTTTGTGACTTTTATCTATGTTTTCTTTTTAAGATTGGAGTAACGTGCTACTTATTTCTTTTCGTGATATTTTCTTATTGAAGTGTCTTTTGAGTTCAAGCTTTTGCTCATTGGAGATTCTGGTGTTGGAGAATCTTGCCTTCTTCTGAGGTTTGCTGTAAGTTTCAATTGTCCTTTTATCCCATTCTTATAGCCAATCCATGTTTTAAAATTTTTATAACAGAAGCGATTGTTTGGTATATGTGTTGTGTTTGCCGTAAGTTTAATCTGTAAATTTATTTTTACAAATAATTCATATAGGCTAATAATTTACTTGTAAATTTAGTGAGTGATTAGTAAATTTACTTGTCTTGGATAACTTCTTCCCCATAGCATTGTGAATATCTAAAAACTAGTAGGCAGTTTTTTAGATGCATAAAAAAATGAATGTGCATCCAAAAACTGTCAATCCCACGAAAGTTAGAATCTCTATGCTGTTGTTTCTTTAGTTGACTATAAAAATAAAAATAAAAAGTATTTAACGAATAAAAAATAAAAAAATAGTTAAAGAAATATAAATAGTAAATAATAATAATATTTGATTATTATAGAGAGTGTGATGACTAATCTAATGTAGATTTCAAGTTTTGAGTGATTAGCTAAAAGTAAAAAAGTTACATATTAGCCAAATTTTAAAGATTAGGATAGCTAATCCAATGCGAATGCTTTTAATTTCAGTTCGAAATGACAATTCCGACTAGAATACCGATATTCGGCCAGAATGAACTGAAATCGGCCGGAATGGTTGGAATTTGAATCGATATAGAACAGTACCTTATCTTGTGCCAATTACTGTTCTGGCATTGAAAATTCCGACCATTCCAATTGGAATGGAATGCGTTTTAAAACTTTGATTGGAAGGTGTTATTTGGTGTTTAATACCACATTCTTTGATTGAAATATTCTCTCTCTCTCTCTCTCTCTCTCTCTCTTTTATGGATATCCGTGGATGTTTGGGTAAGCATGCGCGCACCTTCACTAATCCAACGAAATTTTAAAGTTAACGGTCAGGTAAACCTCCAGTGACCCTGAAGGAAACTCGAATTGGTGACCATTAAGGAGCAAACCCAATGCCTAACTAACTGAATTACCTCTTAGAGAAAGATTTTGCTCTAAATGCGTATTGAATTTCTATCTCAATTTAAGATTTTTCTCTAAATACGTATTGAATTTCTATCTCAATTTATCATATTTGTGTTTTGCTAATTTAAATTTTTCATAATTTTAATAGTTGACTTGACTTCAATTTGATTATATGTACAAGAGAAATGATTTGTACTAAGTTCAAATAGACAAGTTCAGCACAAATTTTCGTAAAAAAGTGGACCACATATTAAAAAAGTGTAAAACAAATTGTTCTTTATTAATAAAATTTACATTTTTACAAACAAATTTATACAAAATTTATTTATTTAGAGTTTTTACGTAAAATTATAATTACAGATAACATTTTGCTTATTTATACACAATCCCAAGCACTTACACAAAAGTGCTGCTAACCTCTTCGTTCCTTTTGTGAAGTGGCGCCCCGTCCTTGGAAAAGGGAGTAAAACCCTAGCTAAACTCGACTCAACTCAACAAAAACCCTCTTCTCGTTGTGCCGCCTTTCATCAACCTCGAGAGGTACAAAAATGGTTCGCAGCGTCAAAAGCGCGAAGAAACTCAAGAGAAAGAAGAAGGTTCAACAATCTTTCTTTCTAGATTTCTTAATCAACCGTTTAGTTATTTTAGTTGCCTTTTGGGTGACCTTTTCACGCAACCTTCTCTCTGTCCTCATGCAGGTCTCGAGCATAGGAGATGGATCTTCGTCTTCGATACCGTCAATGCCGGCGAAGGTGTGGCAACCAGGTGTGGATAAATTGGAGGAAGGCGAGGAGCTTGAGTGCGACCCCTCGACCTATAATTCCCTTCACGCCTTCCATATTGGCTGGCCCTGTCTTAGGTACCGCTAATTCTCTGTGCTGTTTCTTCCATTCAATGGTGACCCAATTCGTGTAAGCCATATGTCATGATTTCCTTATATCTCTTTCTAGTTCCTAATTTATAACTAGATGTTCACTTTTTTATGCTTCCTGTATACTTGGGCTATGCCAATTTACTTGATTCAATAAAATTTTATTCTTACTTACGAAAAATAAAAAATAAAAAGATTCTCGGTGCCTTTTCTGTTTGATTACTGAGAAAGTGAAGGGAACCAGGTATAAGTTTGAACTTCGAGTTGTGGGTTTTTTAGTAAGTTGATCAATCCATAATGAGTCAATAGGTTTTTGAATCGTGGGTTTGGGAATGAACAAGCAACAAATGCAACGAATCATTATTTAATTTTTATAATCGTATTTGAATTTGATATCTTAGATTTTGGATGTGATTTGCCGAGGTTGATGGGAGTCATCGCACCTCAATGCTTTGGTTGCTTACAGATTGCAGAAAGTAAAAAGCATTTGAACTATTCTCAAACACTGAATTTCGTTTGGATTATTGAAATTTCCTCTCCAATGAGGATATAAAGGTTTTTGTCTTAGGCTTGTTGGGTAGGGAGGTTTTAAGCACCACCCACCCCAAGTTTATCTATTATTTATTTAAGTCCCGCTTACTGTTAGATTTGAAATTTTTTTGACAGCTTCGATATTGTACGTGATACACTGGGGTTGGTCCGAACGGAGTTCCCACAAACAATGTATTTTGTTGCGGGTACTCAGGTGAGGTTTATTTCATTGTCTTTTATGGATGGTTATTGAAGCATATATTCATTTTAATCTTCTTCATGCGTAAAGTCGTCATTGATCTCTACAAAGTGCAGTTGCTTCGGGATTAAAAAATGTTTCCCTAATAGATGTAAGGATTATGTTACTATAGTGTGCAATACATATTTCCCAAAGATTACCATAGTATCAAAATGTGGTTTCTGTATATAACTTGGGCAACACCTTTTGTTTGCAGAGGAGGAAAAATCACAATACATATCTGTTTAATATTAGGAAGAGGAATACTTAGTTTTTTTTACCTCCTTTTTATAGTCCTTTGTCCTTTTCTCATCACATTTTGTACATTGTATATTGACATCATGGTTCTTCTGCAGGCAGAGAAAACTTCATGGAACTCTATTGGAATATTTAAAATGTCCAACATCACAGGGAAAAGACGTGACCTAGTGCCTTCTGAACCTGCAGCTGGTAACTCTGATATGGAGAGTGACAGTAGTGATAGTGACGAGGATGATGAGGATGAGGAGCTTGGTGGATCTGGGAGTCCAAGTTTGCAGGCAACATCTTATTTCTTTTGAAATTTTGCTTATTTCACAAAAACAGAGATCCACACTGCTTGTTTTTCCGGTTATCTATTTACACTTTTCATTTATCTTGTTTCTTTTCCAGTTGCGCAAGGTAGCTCACGAAGGATGTGTAAACCGTATACGTGCTATGGCGCAAAATCCCCATATATGTGCATCTTGGGCAGATAATGGTTATGTGCAGGTTAGAATTCACGTCGTTATGCTGTGGGGGTTTTCATGATTTTCATGCCTATTTTGGGGCTGTTTTCTGTCTTGTTGTCCATGTAGCATATTACTTTATGGAATGTGATAATATGACTTCATATTCTTGAATCTCAGGATTATGACATGAAGCCAACATATTTTTAGTTTACATTGCATGTTTACTTGGTTGTTAAGTTTGGAAATTATAAACACCCCCCCCCCCCCCCCCCCCCCCCCCCCCCCCCCCCCCCCCCCTTTCCCTCTTTTCTTTGCCGAGAGAAGGTGCTAATTAGAGATGTGTAATTTATGTTTAGAAACTTACGAAGTAGAAACTTGCTAATAAACTTCTGTTTGTAATATACAGTTATGCACTAGGATAGGCCCTTCCAATTCTATTTAGAAAACATTTATAAGTGAAAACATTCATTTCTAGTAATACACCTTTATAAGTGAATCAGGGGCCTTAAAAAGCATCAGACTACAACAAGATGGTGGTAGTAATTGAAAAAGATGCTCTATCCATTCAAATATAATGTTTTTACTTTCCAATTTTAAATGTCCCAGTACTCGAAATTTTTGCTTCACTTACTGCATTGTCCTCGCAGTCCTCACAGTTTTCTAATAAAGTAAAGGTTCTCATTATAAATCTCGCCATTTGTGGGGTATCACTTCCCTCAAGGTCCAAGGTTTAACATTTCATGGGTGAAAACAATCCTTTGTGGCCACACTCCCTGGTGAAAAGCCAATAATTTAACCAATTCCGTGTAGAGAAACTTCCAAAGGTGCGGTGCATGGGACCGGGGTTTACTCTGCAGGGGTGGGTCCAAAGGGCCCTACCTTGGAGAGGTTCCCCAACATAAAAAAAATAAAAAATCTCGCTATTCGTAACATAAAATGAAGAACATTTTATGAAGATTACTTTCCTTTTTTTACCTTTCTTCAATAATTGTTCCATTTCAAACCAAAACATCCAGTTTAAGACAGACTATTTAGGATAAGGCAAGATAGATAATTGAGATTTAATACGCGTCGTAGAAATTATGACATTTTATGTATAAAAAAAATTATGGTGTGATTAATCCGGGTATTGTATGAACTTGAAATTTGATTTGCAAGGTTTAGATTACAATAAAATTGATAATGGTATGTAGGTATGGGACTTCAGCTCTCATCTGAATGCTTTAGCAGAATCAGAAACACAAGGTGCTCAGGGGGCTTTGTCAGTTTTCAATCAGGCCCCATTAGTTAAGTTTAAGCACAAAGATGAAGGCTATGCTATAGACTGGAACCCTATTGATCCGGGAAGGCTTTTATCTGGTACTGTTAGATGATATTCTATTTTTATTCTTGATTTTGTACTTGTTTATTTATTTTTTGCTTCTTCCCTAAAGGAACCTTACTTATGAGCTTAATGCATTTAATGTGACACTTCGGCGATGTTCTTCATGTGTGAAGGGGACTGCACGAATTGTATATATCTGTGGGAGCCTACATCTAATGAGGCATGGAATGTTGATACCAAACCATTTATTGGTCATACTGCGAGTGTCGAAGATCTACAGGTATATAGTTAACCAGTGAATCTATAGTTGTTTAGGCTTCCCCTAAATGTAGTTGAATCCTGTGCTTTGAGCAGAACTGTTTTCCTTTATTTTTTAAAACTTGTAACCGTTCTTGTTCCATCTCCTCTCCTGTAGTGGAGCCCTACAGAACCTCATGTGTTTGCCTCTTGTTCTGTGGATGGGACTATTGCAATATGGGATGCGCGTTTAGGGAAGTCAGCAGCAGCATCTTTCAAGGCTCATAATGCAGATGTGAATGTTATATCGTGGAACAGGTTGCTAATAGTTCTGGTTTACTCTATTTGAAAATCCTTACGTCTCATTTATGTGATGATCACTCTTGGCACTTCCTTGATTCTGATTAGGTTGGCTAGCTGTATGTTGGCATCTGGAAGTGATGATGGGACATTTTCTATTCGTGATCTCAGATTACTCAAGGTACAGTCCAGTATGGGATATTCTATCATATTTTCTAGAAAAAAATATATGATCTATAATATATCAGTTTAAGGGCAATTGTTAGAATAGTGTCTTCAATTAACCCTGAGGTGTAGCTCAATTGGTTAGGCCTTTGGGTGTGCTCTCCAATAGTCAGCAGTTCGAGTCCCCTCAGGGCCACTAGAGGTTTACCTGGCCATTAACTTCAGGGCCCCGTGAGATTAGTCAAAATGCGTGCAAGCTAGCCTGTACATCCATGGATAAAAAAAAGAAAAAGAAAAATAATAGTATGTCTTCAATCCTATTGCTGTCATTCTTCTGCATTGACTGTATAACTTATATTGTTAATTCAGATTGGTCGCTATTTTCTACAATCCCTTTTTGAAAAAAGTGGGTTAACTAACAAAAGAAGGATGGAACAAGCTGCATCTTTAAAGAAAGTTGTTTGCCTCTTGGTATGCATTGTATGACACAACTAAAAAGGGGTTAAGGCACTTAGTGCGTTTTTTTTTTTTGGTGGGAGTGGGGGAAAGGCAAGGCCTTGTTTCATTGTGCATGTATGTGTTATGTACCTACATGCACAAGTATATATTTTTTGGAGTCATAGAAAGGGTTGACCTCTCTCTCTCTCTCTCTCTAACAAAGAAAGGATTGTAGGTTATGAAATGGGTTTTTTCATGTGTTGATAATGCTCTTATGTTAAATGTGATTTTTCTTTGGGCAGGAAGGAGATTCTGTAGTGGCACATTTTGAATACCATAAACACCCTATAACATCCATTGAGTGGAGTCCCCATGAAGCCTCTACTTTGGCTGTTTCATCATCAGACAATCAGCTAACGTAAGTACTATGCATGATAGAATGGATTGGTGCATAAACTAAGAATTGGTCATGCAAAGATATAATTTTTTTATTATTCTTCTTTGGATAGAAGTTCATAGTCTTATGTTACATTTTTCTGAGATTTGTTTATTTATTTTTGATCGTTTGGGTTCATCGCATAGAATATGGGACCTTTCCTTAGAAAAGGATGACGAAGAGGAGGCAGAGTTCAGAGCTAAAACAAAAGAGCAAGTAAATGCCCCTGAAGATCTACCTCCACAACTTCTGTTTGTTCATCAGGTAACCCACTCTCTCTCCCAAATCTCCCCCACCCACCCCCAACACCAACAACAACATCCGAACTTACCTCTTAGTGAGATGGTGAATTTAGACATTCTATCGGTTCAGTGTGTTAACTCAAAAATGCTTTGACTTTAAACAGGGTCAGAAAGACTTGAAAGAAATACATTGGCATTCACAGATTCCAGGAATGATCGTATCCACTGCAGCAGATGGTTTTAACATCCTAATGCCTTCAAACATACAAACTACCCTCCCCACGAATGGTGCTTGAAACTCGCATATGGTCTGTTGATAGCTTCATGTGCCAAATTGCAATAATGTTTGCATGTGGCGTTGACCTGATGCATACATCTTGAATCAAGTTGTAATCTGGTTCTTTTGAGTATCTTGGCCCTTGTCCCCCAACCTGTTTTGTTTTAAGTTTTGCAGTTGCTCCCAAAAGTTTTGCGAATATCCTTTCCCATTTTGTATTTAACGTACTTGTGAGATGGATAAGAGAATCTGACAACCTCGTGACTAGTGGAAAATGCTATTCTTCCTGTAGCTACATTTGGAATTTTTATTTATTTATTTATTATTATTATTTTACTTAATGATTAAGTATGTGTTTTTTAATCATATTGTATTTTTTTACTTTTAAAAAATGTTTAAGTGTTAATATATATATATATATAGAGAGAGAGAGAGAGAGAGAGAGAGACACGCTTCTAGTAGGTGTCACCTTAAGTTGGTTTTATTGGAGATCAATATAGAGCTGCCACATAATGGATTCCTCAAGAGTTGGCTTTGGATGTGTAACAAGGGATTAAACTCTCATTCCCTCTCAAATTGAATCTAGCCCTTTACGATCTATGCTCTCTCGAATTCTCTCTCACTTCCCTTCACGGTCTCCCCTTCGCTCTTTTTAAAACTGAAACCCCTTTAACCTCTTCATCTCTGTCTTTGTCTCCTTGCTATCTCACTCCCCCATCCAAGAAACTAGAAATCCTAAATCAACTCTTCCCTCACTCGACTCCTCCATAAAATCCTAACCCTCTCTTACCCAACTCCTCCATAAAACCCTAACCATCCCTATCCCTCACCCGAATCACTCCTCTATAAAACCCGAACTCTAACCCTTATTCGGCTCACTCCTCTTAAGGGAAAAGCTCAAAAAACAAAAAGAATGAGAGAGACGGAAGGTCCATGGTGGGATGATTCCCAAGGTGAATTGTTGCGTTTGATTGCTTGCCCGAGATGTGAAGATTGCGAGTATCATCGACGGGAGGGTGCCGCACTCGTTGCTCTTGGAGATTATGACAGATAAAGGGGCTGGAACTATGATCACTGGGAAATAAAAATGTGACTTGGTTTTAATGTTCTTTCTTTTGGTTTTGATGCATGCATAAGGAATTGGAAATGGAAATGGAAATCTCAATTACTTGGAGGATTTGTGTTATGTGGCTTCTAATGCTTTGAAAATCTCTATAATGTTGTTCTGTGACTCTGTTTGTGGCAAATTGAACAATTTGCTAATGAGAAATTGAGGCAACTAATAATCATATCCTGATTTTTTGAAATTGTGGGAAGTATGTGAGAGTAATATATATGTGGTTAATCTCAGGTCACAACCTCACATCTCGAAGCACATCACTTTTAGTGCGTCTAAGCTTAACTCTCATTCGACTCACTCCTCCGATGGTTTTTGAAGGAGAGGGCAGGAGGTTTGAAGGAGAGGGCAGGAGGGAGACGGAAGGGGAAGAGCTAAGTTCCTGGGTTGAGGATGATTTTCGTAACTGGAATGAGAGAAATGGAAGGAGAGATTTGGGGGGGGAGAGAGAGAAGCGTTGCATTTACATGTTAGGGACGCTTCGATCACCTGCAACGCAGCTTCTGGCTGAGAAATTGTAACACTTACGTATCACTTAATTGTTGGACTTCGATAAATAGACTTGATAGGAAACATCGGTTTAAAGTTATTCTCATATATATATATATAAACACAAAATTAACTAGCAGGATCCCTACGCGGGAGATCCTAACGGTGGCAATAGAGTCACCTTGTGATCAGCTATTCAATGTGGGATTGTTTGCCTTTGATATAACGTACCTTCTGGACTTGCTAGTTAAACGCAAAAGTTAGTGGACAATGTCATAATGCTAGGGTCCGAGAAAGGAGACCCTAGCATTGGACTACGATAGTGCGAGATGTACTTCTCTTTTTTATTTTCTTGTTTATTGTTAAATATTTTAATCCTTGTAAATATTTTAAAAAAATAAAAATAATTTACAAAATCTCGGACTCTTGCATTGGACTTACGATAGTGCGAGATGCACTTCTCTTTTTTGTTTTCTTGTTTTTTGTGAGATATTTTAAAAATCCTTTTATACATTTTAAAAAATAAAAATAATGTACAAAATTTTTAGGAAACACATTTTTTAGTCTTCATTAAGTAAAAAAATAATAAAAAAAATAAAAAGACAAAATATGTCACTTTGAGGTATCATCTTTTTCAGAGGTCCAAGCATTTTCCAAAGTTATAACTCTTAAAAAGAATGAAGCCTAGCACTTGGCTATTTGTGATTTGCGATTTGCGATTATATTAGGTAGATATAGACATAGGATTTGCAAATCTTTTGTAGTTCATTTGATAAAAAATGTGGTCTACCATAATCGGTTAGGAGACCTGAGATTTTCGACTAATGTGGTGTGGTGGCCCGTGGGCCCAATCCAAGCTGTGTGGGGTCAGTTCACTACAGACGCAATCTCTTAGATGAACAAGGAAGATCTCCCAGCCTCTGGAATTAATACAAATAGACCAAAAGATGCAGCATGGGAAGTTGGGATCTTGTTCTTAACTTGTTTATCTTTCAGAAACTAAATAGATTGTAAAACTTATTAATGACTTGCAAATAGTGTACCTAATCTTTTCTTATTTTCTATTTTTTTGGAAAAAATTTAGTTGGAAGTATAACTTCGCACTAATATATACACCAATCTAATTTGATTGGTTAAACAGTAAATTTTATTAAAAATAGTGTTAATTTAATTTAAATTTTGTTTAGCACCAATATTTGTATCCCTTTTAATGGGATGGACATTCTGGCTATCAAAATGGCATCTTAGTTCTACCAAGGCTAATAAAAATTGCAATTTTAAAACATCAAATGCATAGTTTTCTAATGATTTCTATCGGATTTATACTGAGTGTTCTCTGATCAAGATAAGGTGTGACCCTAGCTATAGCAAACTTGGTCTGGCCTAGTAGCAATAATTGCGATATGTCAAAAATTAAGCTGACGAAAAGAGATATATTCCATAATATATTTATATAGAAAAATTCTATTTATAAGTTGGTGCGAATAACACATAAAAAAAACATTTATATGACATAATTTGATTTGAAAGAGAAATTTAAAAATCTAAATCTTACAAATCAATTAAATCTAACCATTAAGTAATGTGGATTATCTTTCTTCCCACTAGAGCTTGCAAATTTTATATTTCGTAAGATTTGAACTCTGGATATTTTGATACCATGTGAAATTATTACTTGTTTAAAACTGATGAAAAGTTGTATATTTTATTAAATATTTTATATCCATAACAATTATGACCCAGCTTGTTATATTTAATTATTTGAATGGGCCACCTAACGATTATTGTTGGGTGTATCGTTAGTGCAATTTTTTTTTTCTTTTAAAATCTTTTATCATTAAGAAAAAAAATACACAATTTCACTAATAATTACTTTCTTAATTATTAAGAAAAAAATAATAAACTATTCAAGTGATAAGTTTGAGAGAGCGAAGTGGCATTTTCCTATTTATTTATTATGAAAACGGCTAATACCGTAACATTAATTCCAAGAATTTCTCAATTTTAAAGTATATGATAATTCCATCAACACTAAGATTGTGTTTGGTTCTTGAACTAAACTCAACTTATCTCAAACTAATTATTAATAAAACTCACTACTTTTTTAACTTTCCATAAAAAAGTTATATCTATGTCAAAGTTGCTACGAGATGTCAAGAACATCCAAAAAAACGAAAGCCGTACAGTTCGATCGGCTAAATGATGGCATTGTTTATACCAACTTGACTACTTGGATGCGTTATGATTGAGGGAACCTTTCTGGAGGAAAGCAAGTAGAGTCTGTAGTACAGAATTTGGAGGAAATATTCCTGTGCTTGACATAGTAGGACGTAGGGTGTTGAGGCCATCACCCAATGGTTGGCCATTGGACCACCTTAATTTGTGTTGGCATTCCTCTTTAAGATGTCTATTGTTAATGACAAAAGGCGATATTGAGGAGGAACACTCCCAGTTTAATTTCTAAGAAATTTCCCTCTATATTCGCGGGCAAGAGAGATCGTCATTGATAGAGGCTTCCAGCTACCTAGAAAGCCTCCCTCCACTATTGCTGACCAAGGGGTAGGGGGAAAGGGATTTATAAGTGAGGACTTGTTCAAGCTCCTTGTAGACTGGGGACAGACATGAGTTATTAAGAATGTTGAGAGAGAGAGAGAGAGAGAGAGAGAGAGAGAGAGAGAGAGAGAGAGAGAGAGAGAGAGAGAGAGAGAGAGAGAGAGAGAGAGAGAGAGAGAGAGCATTTATAGAGAATGGAAGTAGGGTACTTGAGAAGCTGGTTTCCACTTGTAATTGCAAGCCTATTGTTACGGGTGCTTGGGGACAGGCCTTGAGAGGAGGAAGGTTGGTGATGAGTGGTTTGTGGAGAAGTAGAGTATCAGATTGCAGAAGAGAATAACGGCCTTAACAACCTTGAAGATGTGGGAAGATGGAGGAATACGACGTGCAGTCTAGGCTAAGTAATTCTTTTAATAAAACGGCGTGTTTAGCTTTAGTGAGGAATGCTGTAAGTAGCTTTGTAAGTGTATGGGTTCGTTTTATGTTTTACTTCCTTCGTTTTAGTCTATTAGCTATACGGTGAGTTTTAATTCTTAGAATTCAGTTTCATGCTTCTGCAACTATAAAAGCAGTAGCCATCTCTGTGTAATATCATCTGGAGTTTGAGTTTTGAAGTTAGTGAATTGGAGGTTGAGAGCTCCTCGAAAGTTCTCTGTCAAGATTCAAGAATGGAATCTTGCATTTGATCATTGAATCTTGTTCCAGTTGTTTGCATTTCGGGAAGTGAGGTTCTGTTCTTGGTATCAAGAACCTTACAAGTGGTATCAGCAGTCGGCGATCCCTGGACAAGGCGTTCTGATGGCAGAGGGTACGCGTGCAGCGTTGAAAGGTCACCAAGAAACAACTCACAAGCAACAAGATCTGGTTCAGAAGCAATTGGAAGGTCATCAGCAGGCAATTGCTGGTATAACAGAGAGGTTAGATCACTTTGCGAATGTTTTGAGTTCCTTGGTTGAATCTATAAATGTTAATTCATTTAGAGATCGTGAGGTATCTACTGAGCCTAGAAATCATGAGGAGCGGACTGTGTTTCAAAGAAGTGTTAGGTTGGACTTTCCACAATTCAGTGGAAATGATCCTTCGGGTTGGGTTTTTAAAGCAAATCAATACTTTGATTACTTTCAAATACCTTTCCATCAAAAGTTGATGGTAGCCTCGCACCATATGCAAGGAGAGGCATTGGTGTGGTATCAAAATGCATTGGACTCAGGGCAGTTTAATTCATGGGAATCATTGGTGGTTGCCTTGCAAGGGAGATTTGGACCATCAATGTTTGATGACCCAATGGAGGCTTTGACTAGGCTGAAGCAAACTACTTCAATTAGTTTGTACACTTCACAATTTGAAGCCTTAGCAAATAGGCTCAAAGGTTTATCTGAAAGACATAAGATGAGTTGTTTTATTAGTGGGTTGAAGGATGAGATTCGTATACCTGTGAAGATGTTCAATCCATTAAATCTTGGAGCTGCCTTTGGTTTAGCTAAACTGCAGGAGGAGTATGTGTTGTCTTCAAGGAAGTCTTGGAGGCAAACTAGTCATTTTGCTGATAAGTGGCCAGTTTACAATGAAAGGCCTGTAGATTCGTCGAGTAGAGGCCAGAAGGGTTTGTTTCCATTATGAAAAGATGGGTTCAAGTAGGGGTTGTGACAGTTAAACGGGCCCGACAAGAACGTGACAAGTGTCGCTGACATAGATAACTATTAGATAACTATTGGACAAATCCCACAATTTGTGCTACACAAAAGGACGTAGGGATCGAACAATCCCAGGCCATCCCAAACGTGGAAAGATGTATCGATGGAGCCAGTTTTCGAAATTGAAGAGGATATTTAAGAGATAAGCTTCAAGTTGGAACCGGTGTAAAACTTATAATTACACCAGCCAATAAATAATAGACACGTAAGAGTCTCATGTAAAATATCATGATCTGCATATGAGAGTATTTGCTCTCAATTCTGTAGAAGTACTTCATTTCACACGTTATTGTCGTCTCTCTCCCTCTCTCGTACTCTATCTCTTTTGTCCCTCACAGACTATTTCTCTCGCACGTTTAGATTTCTCTCCCTCTCTTGCACTCTCTTTCTGTTCGGAAGCAGTAGCAGCGTAGCTGAAAGACTTCTCTCGCACTGTCTCTCATAGTTAGATTGCACTTCTGTCTGGTAAGACTTCTCTCTCACTCACTCACTCACTCTCTCTCTCTCTCTCTCTCTCTCTCTCTATCCAATGGAAGTAGTAGGGCGATTTGTCTAGGTTGGAATGTTATGTCAATTTCTTTGATTGGGTAGTTTGGGTTGGGATTTCATCGATTGGGTTCCGATTTTGTCGATTGGGTAGTTTGGATACAGACCAAAGAAGGAATTTCTACTGACCAAAGAATTGTTGGTTATATATATATATTTTTTTGATTTTGAATCTGTTTTCTATATTGGTCTAGAAGAAAATTCCATCTTTGGCTAGATCTAGATTGAACGACTCCATCTTCACGAGGCAAAGGTGAAATTGGCAGCAGGTTACCACCGTCCATTCACTGTTCATCTCTTGCTGCCAAAGAAAATCATTTCCAATGAACTAAAGCCTAATCTGACAAAGCAAAATTTGTTCCCCTGTCTTCCTCCTCCCCCTCCGTCGAACCCATCATAACTCTTGCCATCTTGAACTCTCTCATTCAAAAAAAAAAAAAATATAACTATAAAGCCTATAGGAACAAAATCAGTATCCAAACTTGATGAAGAAATTTAAGTGCAAGTACAGGGTAGCTTGAATGTTGCCTACCATGGAATATTTAAATATGAGATAGTACCCCAAAACATTTCCCTCATGTGCTTTTTCAATTTTTATGCCCCCTCAGACAAAACCCAACCAATTATACTGAAATTTTCTTGTTTCTAAAGTTCTCATTCAGCAATGTAAATTTTTTCTTGCACTAATTCACACTCTTCCCAGGCATCGTTGCTGCAATGCTGATTGGCTGATTGCACTAATGCTGATTGACTTCCTTTGGAAAGATTTTCTCTTATTCTTATGGTTAATGCTTTAACCTTTATTTCTCTAAGTTGGAGGATGGAAAGTGTTTTTTCCTTTAGGATTATTTATTATAATTTTTAAGTTAGGTTGGAAGTTCATTGTTTTAGCCAAATGACATACAATCTATTTGAATCTATTAGTTTGGCTTGGATTAGAATAAATTAGGTAGGATCAGTAAAACAACATAGTGACCAGCCATAGCACAAAGTTTCTAGCATGTTTTCACTTTGTTAATAGCTATTTTGCATTCTTTACTCTCCAAGACACCTGTTTTAAAACAATAGAGATACTTTAGTATTCTAGTTTTCAACACCAAACATTCAGAATTCATGATGTTAGAAAAGAAAGTTGATACTTATAGAAATCACCCTGAGGCTGTTAAATATAGTTAAACTAGAAAAAGACAATAAGTTAGAGTATACAGGTCATGATTATATATGTTATACTTTCAATTCTTGTGTTGGTTTTGTTTTGGATTAAATCTATCATGCTATCTTTGGTTGGGACATGTTTTTAACTGGTTAATGAAGTAAATTTTAGTGAGTTTGTGATTTTTTTTAAAAGAAAAAAACATAAAATATTTAAAAATGCGTGAAAGGAAAAAAAAAGAAGAAAGCTGTGTGAATTTAGGTAGAAATATTTATGTTGCAACCTCTTTACTTATTTCTGATTTACTGTTGTGATGTCTTTGGAGAATTTGATTTTGTTTGCAGCTAAATGGAAAATAGTGGCCTAGACACCATATTTAGTTCACGGTCTATGCAGGTAGAAGATGAAGTGATGTCGGGATGAAGACCACTATGTTATTGTGGCATTTCCTCCAAACTTAGGACGTCTGGCAACCCAAAAAGTTTTGGTTGTCGGTTTTTCAACTGTCTATATTATAAGATTAAAAAACAGTGTGCATTTTTCGAATGGGTGGATCTTGAAATGGAACAACCGGATTGTTGTAAGCGAACCTTGGAATTAGCACAACGAAGAAATGAAAGGATAAATTTTGAACGGGCAAGGATTGAACATGCAAAATTCCAATCATTAATAAAATGAAGTACAAAAGTATCTTGATTGCATCTTGGATTGTATTTGTTGCGATATTAGTTAGTTTTAAATTTTATGAAGTCAATGATAATGTAACTAGTTTAATGCTACAGGAAGATATATTTGGCTTATATTTGCTTAGAATAAATTTGAAATCAAGATCTTTGGTTATTGAGTGGGCTTATATCCTTTATTAATTGTTGTTATTTAAATTATTTGATAAATGCCATTTATAACAAGTGTAAATAGGCCTGCAAATACTTTGGTAACAATTAAAGTAGTAGAACCTGTTAATAAAATAAATAACCAAGTGTAAATATAGACACAAGCCTGTGAATACTTTCACAATGATAAAATAACAATTACTTTCACTTTAAAAAGGCCTGCAATACTTTGGTAACAATTAAAGTAGTAGAACCTGTTAATAAAATAAATAACCAAGTGTAAATATAGACACGAGCCTGTGAATACTTTCACAATGATAAAGTGACAATTACTTTCACTTTAAAAAGGCCTGTGAATACTTTGGTTGAACTTAAAGTAGTAGAACCTGTTAATAAAATAAATAATCAAGCAGATCTGTTGTCTACCAAGAAATAAAGTTACTGTAGCATTAACATTAATAAATGCAATGGCTTCTCAAAAGTTGTCATTAACCCAATCCAAAATATATCAAACATTTCAAAATATATCAAAATGGCTTGTCAAAATGTGTCATAATCTACGAAGCAACTCCAATAAAAGCATTTCATCCAACACTTGGACATGAATTAATTAATGATTTTGTGATGCATGAAAATTCCACGAAGCACCAAAGTCTTGATCCTGTGACATGGTTGGATCTTGAGACATGTCAAAAGCAGTTGTATAACTTTCCAGCATATTTCTACAAACAAACAAAAAAGTTCATATTAAAAGATGAATAAATAAAAAATGAGAAATACAAAATACCAAGTGGGATAGTATTCAAACATGTCAAATGCAGTTGAGATAGAGCTCGGTTGTGAATCTATGTCAAATATAGTTGAGCTTGGTTCCCCCATATGCATACAAAAAAAAAAAAGATTCCTTAATAAAGTAAAAATATGGATTTAAGAAATGAAATTAATTAGAAACATAATTGTCACATTCTAAGTACGTATTTGATCTACAATTGGTTCTAACATGGCCCTCTTGTTTATAGATACTACATCGTTGCTTCTTGGTTGGACCATTTTCCTTTGGGTTCTTTTGACCTAATGATTTGGGTCTTCCTTTAGGCACAATATGTGGAGGATTTTGTAAGATGAAATTTGAGAGTACTTGCCTATTGATTGGTTATGCTTCCTCAACGTTCCCGTCATCAACATTCATTAATTGAAATTCTTGTTGGATATTCTCTATGCCCCTCGAGACATGCTCATATCTCTGGATAGACTGCGTTCCCATTTCAGCAACTTCATAAAATTGTCTTATCAAATGATGTTTCATGACAAATGTAGTTGGGATTGTGTCCACTGGCCCCCCATCGCCACATATGCCAAATATCATGCGACTCTTTGCATTGGTTGTCCACCTCTCTAAGACATATGATTGCAGTATGATGTTCATCATAGATTTTTTTCCCAAAATATGTAGGTTATGGCGGCATAAAAATCCAATAAATTCAAATTGACAACATGTACACGAAACATTGAGTTTCTCCCTCCCAATTGTTACTTCATATGCAGGACTTTCTTTCCCATCAATTGTCACAAAATATATTTTTCTCCCATCTTCCTCACATGTTTTAGAGGCCTTGTATCGTTGGCTTTGAAATATCTCTTCTTGAAAGTGAATAAATGACTTTCTTGTGTAGATCTTTGCTGTTTCCTCTCCCACTTTGAAACAAGTTCTCATAATTGGTTTCGTAGTTTTGTCTTCACATCTTTCTCTTTCTCATTGAGATAACGAGCGTTCAATGTTTTATCATATTGATGGACAAAATCATGAACCATTGTACTTGAATGAACAAAGTCTTTAAAAAACTTGTTCATACTTTCACTGCGCTGAGTTGTGGACATTCCAACACAAAATATGCCTCTCAAATAAGCTGACACCCACTTTGACCTCCTGGCATAAATGCCCTGCAACCAACTATTGTCTTCCAATTTGTACTTTAATAATATTTTTGTCCACTCAAACTCAAATTCTTCAATTATGAGTGTTTCATGAATACAATAGTGAAAATTTTGCTGAAATTGTGAGTACTTATTATTGACACGAGTTAGATGTTCAGGAAATTTTTGTAATATATGCCATAAACACAATTTATGAGTTGTATTGGATAATATCTCCGCGATAGCCTTAGCCATTGCCTTGTTATCATCAATGATTATTGTTGTTGGAGCACGACCAAGCATCACCTCTACCCATGTTTTCAGTAGCCATGTATAAGGTTGGGTTTGAGTGTTGAGAAGTGTTGAGATATGTTGTGAATAATAGTGAAAAAGTAGATAAAAGGTAATAATAAAATATTGAATAGTAGTAAACAATAGGTGAAAAGTAATAATAAAGTAATGAATAGTAGTGAAGAGTGTTGAGAAGTGTTGAGTATGTCTCAACACCCAAACCGGCCCTAAGACTTCGTTGTCTCATTTATAAGTAAGGCACATCCAAACATCACAGATTGATGGTGATGATTAATTCCAGTGAACGGAACAAAAGGCATCTTGTAGCGATTGGTGAGGTATGTGGCATCAAAAGTTACAACGTCCCCAAGATGCTGATATGCAGTCTGTGATCTAGCATTTGTCCAAAATCAGTTTCCCATCAATCCATTTTCATCAACTTGGATCGAATACACAAAGCCTGGACTATTATGTTCGCTTTCCAAAAAGTAAGTGTACATCCTTTGTGCGTCTCCCTCTTCCAGAAACTGTCTCCTTCGATTGTCCAAATAATTTTGAATGTCTTTATTAATGCAACCAATATTATAGTCACCACTAGATTCCTTACTCAAGACGGACATTATTTTCCGTGTTGGTATCCCCGACTTATTTAGTGTCTGTTAAATTTTTTTGTGCTGGTGTTACCTATCTATGCCCATGAAGAAAACTTGTACTCCTAGGTGTCAGTAGCTCATAATTATGTTGGAGTACAAACTTGGACACAACCCAGTTTTCTCCATCCTTTCTTATTGTCATAATTACTTTACACCTAATCTTTGTTTCTGTAGTCTTGGGTCTGACTCTATCTTTCGATTTCAAATTCTAGTGACGGAACCCTTCCCTTGAACAAACATATTCTTCTCCAATTAGTGATCTATCTTCATTTGCCAATCGGGTATGAGTTGTTTGAATGCTAAAACCAGTTTGTCTAGAGAAGGTTTTATAGCAAGTGTGTGCATCTTTTACATCGTCAAATTGTAGTCCCACATACGGTTCCACATATGAAGATGACCCAGTATTTAGTTCATTGGGCAAGCTCTTATCTTCTTCAACCTCAACATTCAAATCTTCAATTATTTCAACTTCATCGGCACTAGAATTTGCAGAATCAAATACCTCAACATCATGTTCTTTAGAGTTTGAGTTTTATTAAATTTTTGGTGGGCCATTATGTTACAGGATCAGTAATTTGTAATAAAAAAATTTTTTATTTTTCTTCATGTTAATGGGTATGGCTTCAACAACAATCCAAAAAAGTCATTTTCAAATATAAAAAAACAAATTTTTTTTGTCGCAGTGCTATGCTACATATTATTAAGTTAGTGAGACATTTTTTTTTATCTTTTTATCTTTTTTTAAAAAAGTTAATGATTAAAAACAAAAAGCAAACTTTTTTCTCAAACTTGACAAACTGTTTTGTGAGACAGGTTAATGCTACAAACTAAACATATTATTTTGCAGTATTTATCAAAGTAGAAAAAGAAAGCTTAAAGCAAAAAAAAAAAAAAAATAAATAAATACTGGAGCAGGTAAAAAATATCAACACGTTAAAAAGAACCTTAGGTTGATCTGAAGAGAGCAACAACATGCGAGGAATATGTCTAAGGAGAGCGACAGCGAGTGCGAGAGGGGTAAAGTCTGAGAAAGGGGTCCAGTAACTCTAGTTTATCCGAAAGAAGGAGAGAGATATTTTTTTTGGAAGGGGGTCGGTGAAACGGGTGTAAAGAAAGAGAAAAGGTTGAGAGAGAAAAAATGTGTAAAAGGTTGAGAGAGAAAATTGATCAGAAAAGTATGGTCCCGAGGAAAGCATTAAAAAAATGTAAAAGATCCCCTATATTTAAGTTGTATTTCACTTTTAAAGAAATCATTATGAGTCATCTTGTGATTGGTGGGTGTAAAACATATATTTGCCCCAAGACCAGCTGCTAGGCGCACTCTGTATTAAAGGCCAAAATCAGAAATTTTCGCCACACTCATGTGACACATATTTGTGAGATAATTGTAAGGCCAAATGGGCCCTCACAAATGCAAGGCCGAGCCCACACCTATGAGAGCCCATGAATTATAGGACAAGAGACCGCTAGAGAAAGGTCAAAGATCAATAGCCATCACGTGCCAACCTAGAATTCAAACCCTTACATCATCAATCACCAATTAATGACATAACGGATGGATTAATCATCTGCATCCACATAATACGCAAGCATAATAAATTAATAATTGACTGAGGTATTAACTTCCTCCAACGTAATGGATTACTAATCTAGCAAAGATTAGAGGAAATCGCGCCATGAGACAAGCTTCGTTGATCAAGCGACCTACTTGTATAAATAAAGGTCAAATGACATGCTTGATGTAAGCTTTGATCTCTATTCAGTGGAAATACTCTCTAGATTATAATTGATTTAGGCATTAGATGTGTCCCTAAACACAATTCCAACCCCCTTTTACTTTCTGATTGCAGATTACAGGAAGAGATTGTTAGCGCTAGGAAACATGTCCTTACCATTGATATCTATAGCTTTAGTTGGTTTCTCTTTGAGTTTTTAAGTGCAAAACATTTTACCAATAGTTTGCTTGTGAATGCTAAAAGGAACATACTAAAAAATTGTAGATATGGTGCGATAAGTGCAATTATCGATCCTATAATCCTGGTGGGTGGAGGGGCTGGTGTCAACCAGCCAGCAATTACTAGCTGTGAGGATCCTTGTTTTAGTGTGCATAAGCGATGATCTGAGGGAAAGACTAACCATAGTTGATGTTACGTACCAAAGAACTCAAATGAATTGAAAAACCTATATTTCTTTGTTGTCATCAGCTAAGAAATAAAAGGACAACTTTATGGATTTTCTAGTTACTGAAATGATTAGGCATTTTACTATTTTTTTTCCAGCAAGCTTGCATTGAATTAAAAGAGAGAATATAAGAGGAGAGGGCGAGGGACCCTAACAAAAATTCTTTTACAGAAAGTGCAGTGATTACAGTAGAAAATAACAAAATTGTTATTTTCTGGTGGACCACTAGTTGGATGTAGTGGTCCCCTCCACTACATCCAACTGGTGGATTTTTTAATTTTTTTTAAATGCGGTTGTGATTCGCATTCATGAAAGTAGCACTACAACTATCTATTATGGAGTTGTTGACGAAAGTCATCACATCATTTTCTCCTAGATTCTTGGTTTAGGGAAAGTAGTAATATAGCTAGATAGCTAGAATTGGGAAGTACGGATGGTTGGTGAGCACAGTGGTGGGACGTGTGTGGTAGTTCTGATGGTCGGAAAGTGACAGATCGAACATTTCCAATCTAGTGGAAAAAGAAAGAGAAAAAACAACAACAACAAAATGTAGTGAAAAACTAGAATATCTAACCCAAAAGGTGACTAAGTTGCAACTGAGGAGGAGGAGAGAGAGGAGTGGGCTCCTCCCTCCCACTCTTCCCTCTCTTCTAGTGATGATTTACGATGGATTGTCAATACTGAAAATTGTCAAGAGGGTTACTTGACAATTTTACAACTTGATCCACCTAAGTTTCTTTCCTACATACCTTCAAATTGTCAAAAAGGGCTGCTGTAGCCACAAATTACTCAATTTACAAAAGCTATTCATAAACAAGTTTTAAAAAACATTAGAAAATATTTTTTCCAAGAACAGTACTTGCCTCCCCTTCATTTGTTCCGAATGCCATTTCTTTCCACATTTTTTTCACGATATCTGAGTTTATGTTTCGGTCATCAAACCATCTTAGGTAGAAAACATAAATGTCTAACAGAGATAAAAAAAATAAAATAAAAAAAAATAAAAAAAACAAACAAACTAGGTAAAATATGTATTGTTGAGGAGAGGACTTCTAACTCTAGGGCTGGATGAACAGAGAGAACACTTGTCTTGCTCATATGGCCAAGAAAAGTTGGTTAAAAGATGGTGATAATAATTATAATGTCCCGTTTCGTTACACAGATGAGATGATATGTTTTAAATAGTAATGAATAAAATATTGTTATAATATAATTTTTTAATATTAATTTTGTATTGAGATTTGAAAAAGTTAAATTGTTTATTATATTTTGTATGTGGATTTGAAAAGGTTGTAATGATGAGTTGAGATGATATGAGATAAGATGTTTCGCGTTTTGGTAACCAATCGGGGCCTAAATCTTTTCATGCTTACCTGAATGCGAAAAATCAGAAAAGGGTGAGTGCTATGTGCTTGGCTAATGATGCTATTTTAATTTTCTTTTGAAATTCATTAGGTTGCTGTTGAGTATTTTCAAAATTTTTTGTCTTAAAGTAATACTCATGATGTACCTAATTTAAGTAATTTGATCATTCCTGTGATTACTAATGTTGAGAATCAGGCGTTGTGCAGTCCCCCTTCCCTTAAGGACATTAAGGATGCTCTTTTTAGTATACCCATTAATAGTAGTCTTGGTTTGGATGGTTTTGGTTTTGATTTCTTTAGAGTTTGTTGGGACCTCGTCAAAGTTGATCTTTTGGAAGCTGTTTTGGATTTTTTTTTTTCATAATAAGTCACTTCCCAAGTTTTATACTGCTTCTTCTATTGTTCTAATTCCTAAAATGGATAAGCCCATTGGTTTTGAAAAATTTAGGCCTATCAATCTTTGTTAGGTGATTTACAAGATTTGTGCCCAGATTCTTGTGGACGTATGACTAATTTACTTTCTAAGATGATTTCCTAGGAGTAAGGAGCCTTTATCCCTAATTGTAGTATTTTTGAGAACATTAATTTGACCCAAGAGATGGTCCATTCTATTCACAAAAATATTAATGATAGTAATATTATGATCAAGCTTGATATATCTAAGGCTTATGATAGAGTGGATTGGAATTTTCTATTACATGTATTTTCTAATTTTGGTTTCTCTTCTCATGTCTGTGACTTGATTAAGGAGTTTATTTCCACTCCTTCTTACTTTATTAATATAAATGGTACCTCCATAGGTTTCTTTAAAGGTGATTGTAATCTGAGGCAAGAAGAACCTCTCTCGCCCTATTTATTTATCATTATGCAAGAGATGCTCTCTCTTATTCTAAAGCATTTCTTTGAGACTGGTAAAATTGGCCACTTTACTCATACTAGAAATACCCCTCTTATTTCCCATCTTATGTATGTCGATGACATTGTTATTTTTGCTAATGGTGGAATGAGAGCTGTAAGAAGTTTGATGAAGGTTTTTAACCTTTATGAGACATGGATGGATCAAGTCCTTAATAAGAATAAGAGTGTCATTTACATTTTTTTTTTTTAAAAAAAATTATGGTTTCCAGAAAAATTTCTCTCCTTCATCTTACCAGTTTTTCGGAAGGGTCTTTTCCTTTAAGTACCTGGGTGTGCCTATTGTGGTTGGTAATCTAAGGGCTTTTGATTTTGGTGAGATTCTCAGAAAAGTGAAAAAGAAAATTGCGAGTTGGAAAATGAAATTGCTCTCTACTGGTGGTCTACTTATTCTTCTCCATCATGTTCTTTCCAGTATGGCCACTTGCTTTCTATTTTACATGTTCCAAAGGTAGTTATCAAGGCCTTAAATCGACTCTTGAGCTCTTTCTTTTGGGGTGAGTCTGATGGTAAAGGTAAAAAGAAATGGATTTCTTGTACTCATATTTATAGACCTTCTGATGAAGGAGGTCTGGGTATTAGGGATTTTGGGGATATTCAAAAGGCTTTACAATGGAAACTGGCTTGGTGTCTCATTAAGGGTCAATCTCTATGGGCTAATTTCTTTAGAGGGGAGTATCCTAGGGGTAACCATTTATCCATTTTGGAGCCTACTAAGGGGACTCGATTTTGGAAGTTTATTGCCAACAATATTCTGGAGGTTTTAAACAGTTCCAAATGGATAGTGAAAGAAGGGAATACTTCTTTTTGGTATGATAATTGGGAGGAGGGAGGTCCTCTTTATTGTAATTATCTCGTGCTTGATAATCCTATGTTGAAAATTAAAGAGCGTTGTATTGTTAATGGGTGGAATATCTCTCTTTTGAAAAGGCTTGTGGGTCAACAAAAAGCAACTAAGCTGTATCATTTCTTGGCCAGAAGAAAGGAAGGCTAGGAAGTTTTAATCTAGTTCAAAGATGATGATTTGAATTTTACTACAAAAAGTGTTTGGGATTGTGTCAGGGTTTGTGCACCTTCTTTACCTTGGGCTAAATGGATCTAGCATGCAAATCTTCCTAAGAAAATATCTATGATAATGTAGAAGGTTTCTTATAATTGCTTGAGTGTTGATGATAAAATTAGAATGGCTGGTATTCCCATGATTTCTAAATGTAATTGTTGTTCTAGGGGTCATATAGAGGATTTGAATCATGTTCTTTGTTCTAGTGATTTTGTTAGACAAATCTGGCGTCTGGCTGTGATTCACTTATGCTTGCATATGGGTGTTTTTCAAACTTGGTAAGAGAAAATAAATTTTTGGTTCCGTCGTGCTAGCAAGTCTTCTTAGCTGAGGATTATTTTTGGATTCATTCCCTCTATTATCTCTTGGAAGCTCTAGGATAGGCATTGCAAAGCTAGGTATGAAAGACACACTACAACATAACCAAGCTTTTGCTGCGTTTTTGTTTACCTGCGGCTAATTTCCGTGGCAAAATTTCATGAACTTTATTAACATCCGTTGAGTTAATGACGAGATAGTCTACCGCGGGAAAGAAATACTTTTTTGGCGTTTTTTATGTGCAGCAAATCTGATCGCCGAAGGAAAATTGAACGTTTAAGTGACTTATTGGCATTTGAGAATGGGTTTGTACGTTGCTGCTATTAACTATCGCCGTAAATTTGAGATTTGGACCTTTTACCGTGATACCGTGTCGCTGCAATAAACATGGGCCAGGGGCAACTACACTTAGTGACGCAATAAGCATATGGCAGGGTTATTAAGGCGAAATATCTACCGCCGCAACAAACAATCCTATTTAATAGATGAGAATCACCGAAGGCTCTGCACCAGATAGATTTTCCCCAAATGCACCCCCTGCTACGCCGACGGAACTTTCTCCACGATTTGCTGCGCCGCCGCTCGTCGGACCGTCGTCGTTGCTGTAGGAGTCGTCTCCTCCCTGCAGGTAATGAAACGCTCTAAATCTAGTTTTGTCTCCTAGAGCTGTTCGTCCTCTCTCTCTTATCTCTCTCGTTCGACCCTTTCTCTTCCTAGGCTGCCCCTTTCACTGTTTCGGCATGATCTCCACCGTGTTGCCATAGCAGCCCATTTTATTTTCTGCAACCGCCACCTCCTCTGGTAATTACCACTAGACCTAGAGAGATGGTTAATTAGTTAAATTAGTTGATGAAAAACCGTGGAAATGCGCATGATAGTTTGGATGGATCGGTGCAACTTTCTTGCTTGACTCATTCAAAGTCTAATTTAGAAAGAGGAAAATGCACAAAGAAACGAACAAAAAACTAGAATTCCTACTGCTCTAGTCTAAAAGCTAGCTTTGCCCTGCATTTTATTTTGAATTTTAAATTTTGAGTCAATTACCCTTTCTTGTAATTAGCATTTGAAGCTCGCTTCAATTGCAATACAGTTGATAGGAATTATAGAAGATCTCTTGAGTGGGTCTTTTGATGCAAGTGGTCATATCTGACTTTTCTTTTGGATCTGTAGATCAATTTGGACGTTCATATATCTTAGTTTGTGAATTAAATTGATATATTTCTCAATGATCAAAGTGTATTCATTTGGTGATACCGATCACTATTTTGATGTAAAAAATACCTAAAGCTTTAGGGTTAGAGGAAAATCCCAAACCTTTTTGAAAATTTCAAGAACAATACTAAATTTCGGGACCTCTAATAGCAGTGAAGCGATGATGACGACACTAGTAGCAGTGAAGCTCTTGAATCTAATTTCGGGACCTCGTCTGAGGATGGTATGGATTCATATGGCTACCAGTTTCTGCCAGCCCCTCTCATTACCATTTTAATTCATTTTATTAAAATAGTACCCAAATGAGTTAAACTTGGACCTATTTAGCCAACTTCCTTAACCTTCCATTGTTTTTTTCTAATTAATAGGTGACTGAGCATAGCTCATGGGCTGTTCGAGTAGTTATATATTTCCAAAGGCATGGTATCTCTTTTCGCTCCTAATTGCCATTTATATACATCATGGTAATGTTGTTTAATTCATGCTCGTTGAGAACTTAACCTGTGGATATGTAATACTCTGTTGTCTTGTTGAATATTACTGCCTGTGTAGCCAGAATGTTGTTAAAATATTGCAAAAAACAAATATGATAGAATTTGTTTTCATGAGTTAATACTCTGTTTAGTAAAAAACAGAGTACCAACATTGGAATGCCTCAAGTAATTACTTTACTTTCACTCTTGTTCCTGATTTATTCAAGGAAAAAATTATTGGAAAACACTTGAGGGTTGGGGGTGTTGCTTTTCTTTAAAAGATACTAGTGGGCCCGGGGTCGAGTACTCACTTTCATCTGTGCTAGTTTTATTGGTTTTACAGTTTTTAGACTCTAGCGAAGATGATATATATTGTGCTTATTCTTTCTACTCTATAAAAGGTATGCTATTTGTGTACTGACTTGGGTGGGTAACATCATGTTGTTTTTACAAGCATAAAGTTGGGAAACAAAATTCTGCAAGCTTGTACTGCTCCATTCTACTTGCATATCTGAGGAGGATCATCACCATTCTGTCCAGCCTCCGAACTTGGTATCCAGACTCTCTTGCTCTCCATCTTAGGAGTTGTGCTATTTAAGTTGCTTCATGCTTTATCGGGCTGTAGTTGAACATTTGGACTTTGTGCATTTTTACTACTTCATTTGCTTCAATCCTTTGGGTCTTTTTACTGTCAACTACATATCTATTAGCTGGAGTAGTATAGAGATTACTCATTATATATTTACTTGCTTCTCTATTGTTGGTTTCATGAGTACCATAGTGCCTCCGTAATGAGTCACACGCAAAGAGGGAGAGGAGTGTTGCAGCCCATTGGACGAAACCCACATCCAGAACCAGCAGGTTGGACTTTGAGAGACGATCCTAAAGTGGACTCTGATGATTCCACTCAACCCCAAGATGAGTTACATCCATCATTTTTGCATCCCTCTACTACTCCTGCAGGGGTGAATACAGCAGTGAATACAACAAGCAATGGTAAGTATTGTTCACATCTGCCCCTTAAGGGATTAATAAACAGTTTACAACAGAGAGGTAAAATAAAAATGGTTCATTTTTAACGGCTGACTGTTTGTGTTGCTGGTATAGAAGCAAACACTAGTAAACGTGGAAGATGTGTAGCCAAAGGAACATAATTTGATCGGATGCGAAAATATGGCAAGATACCACTTGAAATCAAAGATGGGAAGATAGGTCCATCATGTAACAATAGGACAATATACACAACTCAAGTGACATGGATCATTAAGCACTATGCAGAAATGAGACATGTTAGCTCGGGTGTTGTCGATGCAAAGGAGAAAGAGGAGCTGTCTGAACGTGTTCGAGTATGGCTCTGATATACTTTTTACTGTCATATGATATGTTGTTTAGTAATAACTTTAGATAATATATATACTTTTTGGCAGATACCTAGATCATATATATTATCACACCAACTACATAAAACAGAATATGCACTCGCACATAAGTACTTGTGTAAGGTTATAATACATACAGTTGTTAGTGAAATGATGGTAATGTTGGATCTGATTCATGCAACAGAATCAAATGGTTGAAAAGATGAATGCGAAAGAAACAAATGCTTGCACAGATGAAGCTGCATGCTATTAAATTACACTAGTAGGTTGGTAAATTGGCCAGCTATTAAATTATACCCTATTGCATGCAGATATTTAGTTTAAGTATTTAATGTATAGAAAACTTTACAGCTATGCTTTAATGCAATATTGTCTAGACAAGTTCCTCACAATAATGCCCTTATGTGTGTGCTCTAATAAAATGGTTTGATATAGTTAGCATGAGCGAATTGTGTAAATTAAACCACACATTAACTGAATTTATTGTTATTATATACAGGTTTCTTGTATAGAAAAGAGGTTGGTCGTGGCCCTGCCAACATCAGGTAAATATAAACTCATGGCGTTCAAATTATCTCATCATTGCAAATATGGATTAGGAAAAGGCCATGAATTTTGTGCTTGTATATAAATGACATGTAGACCCTTCATTTCCTTATACCCTATATAACTGAACCACAAATAAATCCCAGCTATCGACCAATTCCATCTATTCAATGAGCTAAATTTTGTTTAGACTGTGTTGGGCTGAAGGAATATAAATTACATGTCTTTAGATGTTTGGCCATTGCAAGTACTTCATGATGCATGGTACCATAACTTATTTTAGGTTGGTGGTTATATGGAATTGGATGCATGGAGGAAACTAGTGGTTTGTTTAATTGTTTTTTTAATGCCTGCAGGATTAGATGGTCTGATTCCATTTTATTGATGTGTTTTTGTAACAGGTCATTAATTCACCTTCCAAGGGCAAAGCTTTTTTGGGATGTGCTAGCCAATACCCCAAAGAACTTCTAAGTGTAAAAATTCATGTGGAGTATGTACATGTAGATGTAGAGTTAGTAGGACTGCTGGCTTGTTGACATAGCAACTATGGATGCTCTGTTTTAGTACTGCTAAACTAAGTTATGAAATGTTAACCTTTAATAGAGTATTTTCTAGCTGATAAGATGATCATCTCATCAGGTAGAAACTGCCCTCCAGTTTCTTTAATATATATATAGCATACTCATGTCTAGTGGCCAATTTCTTTTATAGCATGCTGGTATTATAAATGTGCTAGTTGGACATATTGATGATGATTAGGGTTAATTTGGCATGTTTTACAATCAGATGCAGCCATTGGAAATCATTGTATCAATATATCATTGCATCTGGTTCTTTGAATAGGGTAAAATTGATCATCTAGGATGTATTATATAGTGACAAGCATTGAAAATCTGAGAATATAATATATATAGTGATGCAGTACCCCGGTCATATATGTCTGTGTCATGATCATCATGAATGTTCAAGTAATTACCATATCATCTCAGATCCAATATTAATTGGAGATAAACTCATGAAAGAACAACATGCTCAAACGTACCTTGAATGTATAAGGTGCCAAGAAAAAAAAAACTTATCCATCCAGCCAGCGCAAATAATGCTCAAACACCAATACCTTGAATGTCATACGCATGTGCAGAACGCAAGAATGGGATTTTTTGTACCATTTTTTCCACATTTTGTCATCACGAAATTTGGGGAAATTGGTCAAAATTTATGAAATTTTGTAAAATTTTAAACCCAAATTTGTGGAATTCATGCAAGCAATTAATAGCTATGGGACGTAAGAGTATTACCTGGTAAAATCCCAGTAAAAATCCAATTGTGCCAAAAAATCGTAGATACCTCACCGCATGAAATTAGAATCGGCGTTTGGGTTAGATGCCGGAAATTTGGTTTGCATGCTTCCCAGCATTTCTTCGGCAGCCGATTACACCGCAGGAAAGATTTCTTGACAGCTTTGTTAAGTGCCGAGATTTTGGTTCTCCAAACCGACGACGTGCAGATCGCAGGAGTTGTTCTCTCTTTGCGGCGACAAGGCCAGGTTGATGGAAAGTAATAACGGCGGCCGATTTTATGGATTTCTCGGTGTCTAAATCGCCGGAGATTGAAGGCAACATGCGGCGGTTCCCTTATCGGCGAAAACCAGAGCATATGTCAGGGTAAAATCGCGGGGGTCTGTCTGCGATGGACAAAACGTGGCTGAAGGGTATTTTCGACAGTTTGTTCATTTATTGCGACGGTTTTGTGGCGCGGCAAAAAGCATACCCGGTTGTAGTGACAAGAACAACACGGTTGAGTCGGTTTGGCATGTTATTAAATTATGGATTAGTAAAATTATGTATTTGTTTATGAAAGTTTCCAAGATCTTTAACAAGGATGTGGATATTTTAAATTGTCTGGATATTCCTATTATACCTACAAATCCTAAAATGTCTGTGTGGTGAGGTGGACTTGACCTCAACAGAGTTGGGTGAAGCTTAATACTGATGGTAGTAGTTTGGGTAATCCTGGGCTAGCAGGAGCAGAGGGTGTTATTTGGGATGATAGTGGTAAATTACTTGTGACTTATTCTGTGTTTTTGGGATAGGGGTCCAATAATTTTGCTGAAATGAAAAGTTTGGTGGAAGGGGTTCGTCATTGTTATTAGTTTGGGTTTTATTGGATTGAGATTGAGATTGATTCTTAAATTCTTGTCAATTGGGTCACTAAAGGAAATTGTAATATTTGGTATTTGGAGGATTTATAGGATGAATTATATGTCTATCTTTCTTGCTTGGAGTACACGGTGAGACGATTTTCAAGAAGGAAATGCCGTGGCTGATTTTCTTGACAAGCAGGGAGCAGGCTCTAACTTGGATTGGTGAGGGGATCATGATATGTTGCCTAGCAAGTTAAGGGATCTTCTTTGTATAGATAGAGTTGGTCTTCTTTATCTGTGAATCTTGTAGTGCTTTTCCAGGTATAATGTGTTTGGTTGAATTGTTTTATCCTCATTTGATTGTGTATTTTCTTGTAGGTTTAACATGTTGTCTAGGTTTTTATTTTGGGTCTGGTTTTGAGTTTTTGTCTTATAATCTCTTGTAATTTAATTGTATGTTTATTATTATTTTTATGCCTGAGTTTTGGTTCTTCTTGTTTATCTTTATCCTTTAGGTGTCGAGTTGTAATCGCGATTTTCCTTTGCCACAAGTAAGAGTTATCAATAAAATTAGAGTACCGTTATCTTCTTAAAAAAAAAAAAAAAACTCAGGTTGGGAATGGTTACACTAATTATGACCCAACTTACTTTATTTATTTATTTGAGATTACATAAAAATAAATTTATGTATTAATGTAATTTGATGCAATACGTAAGATTATAAAGTTACTTTTATTATAAAGTAAATTTAACAGATTATGTAAAGTTATATTAATTTGTAAATTTACTTTTATATAATATTTTTGTAGATATAAGCAGTTTTCTATTTATTTTTACAGTGGTATGATTTTGAAAAATTTGACTATTTGAATATTGTGTGATTTTTCCTCTAATAATGCTTAAGTCACCGATGAATTCTCTCTCAAGAGTTTATCGATTTTTTTTTTTTTTTTTTTTTTCCTTAACTTACGGATTGAGTGCGTATTTTTAAATTAAATGACGTAATGATTTTTCTTCAGGAAAACTTTGCTGAAAAAACCACAAAGTCCGACTGACATATTCCTGCCGCGTATAATAATTGCCTACTCATTAAGACTTTAAAGTGTGTTGACTGTTGATCAGCTGAATTTGCGTCTTGCACTTGCTCACTTATTACTTTCCACGAGATTTCCCATTACTTTATGCGGGCAAGGGACTTCCGACCGCCAGCTTTGACTACTAATTTTTTTTTTTTTTTTAAAATATCAATACATTAATCACTCTTTTAATTATTAAGTCTAAGAGGAAAATTTTAAAAAATAAATAAAATATTTGAATGGTCAACGTGAAGAGACAAAACCTTGGACATACTTCCATCTTTCCTCATAAAACCACTTTTCATCAGAAAACCACCCTTTATTGTCGTGGACGTTAAGGGCAATGGCATTTATATTGCAGATTCTCTCTAACATTCTTAATAAGCTAAGAATGTTGAGAAAAGAAAGAAAAAGAGAAAGAGAGAGAGCATTTATAGAGAATGGAGGCAGGGTACTAGAGAAGCTGGTTTCCATTTGTAATGGCAAGCCTATTCCCATACGTACCTTCTCCTTTGCAGAGTTGAGCAAAACCACAAATAACTTTGATCCTCAACTTGTTATACGTGAAGTGTGGCCTTATCAATGGTATAAAGGTCATCTTGAAGGCCGAACAATTTTCATTAAGAAAGCAAAAGATGTTGATGCAAAGGAGGAGGTGTTCACTGATTTAGCAATTTCTGCGAAGCTGAGTGCTCACAAGAATGTTCTAAAGCTCCTTGGTTGCTGCCTCGAGACTTCAGTTGTCATTTTAGTGTATGAATTTGCCGGGAAGGGAACCCTGAGGGATCTTATTGCAGCCTCTAATGAGCCCCTGACGTGGGAGAGTAGGCTAAAGATGTCAAGAGAGAGTGCTCATGCAATATCATATCTCCACACTGCATTCTCTAGACCCATCATCCATACCGACATTGGACTACATAATATCTTCATAGACAGCCATGGGATTCCAAAACTGACTGGTTTTTCATTTTCTTTAATAATCCCTGAGGGTGAAACTCATGTCATGGATGATGATAACGAATGCAGATTTCAGATGACTAGGAAAAGCCAATGCCCCAACTATAGGAAGACGGGGTGCATAACAGAGAAAACTGATGTCTATTGCTTCGGTTCGACTCTCTTCCAAATTTTAACTGGAAAGAGTCATCCTTCTTGGAGGCCAACATTTGGAAATTGTGCTATAAATACAATGGTGGATCCTGTAATCCTGGCGGGGGAATTAAGAGGAGCTAGAGTGGAACAGCAATTCCAAGCTGTGCAGGAGCTTGCTTTCAGGTGCATGAAGGAGAATCCAATGGAAAGACCAACCATGGTTGATGTTACCAAAGAACTCAGACGAATCGAAAAGTTTATCCCGTAATTATTTCGAAGTTCCGTAAAAACATCTGTTTCTTTGTTGTCATCATCGTTTTTTTATGAGTTTTGTTGTTCTGTCAATGAGTATGGCTTTCACCTGGTAACCGTCCATGTTCTTGTACTTCTGATTTTATTTATTTATTTATTTTTTAATGAACTTACGCTAGCTACTATCCATTTGTTTTTCGAACTCTTAATATTATTTTTTTCCAGTATACAAAACCTTCTCTTGGATTTCAGTTGAATAATTTAATGGGAATATGATCCACAAATGGCATCCCCGCATGGAAAAATAAAATAAAATAATCATAAATCATTCCAGAATTTGAAAAAAATTAAAATGAAACAAAATCTAAAAAAATAGATTTTGAAAAAGAATTAATCTTAAATCAGGGAGTTTACACCTCCAATTAAAAATTGCAGCTCAACATTTTGTGGTTGAATAAAATGCAACTCGCCCAGAGTGTTCTTCAAGAGTTGCAGGGTTTTGATCAATTTGGCTATTTCAATGCTGTGTGATTGAGATAGTAGAAAGACAAGGTCATGTGACGCGCTAACTATAGAAAATCTGGTCTATTTTAAATTTTTTTTAATTTATATTTAAATTATTCATGGCCATGTGATACAACTTGACTATTTGAATGTCGTGTGATTGAGGGAACCAATTCGTAGAATGACCTACCTTATACAAACCAGATTGCCGTTGACCAGCTGCATTAGCATTAATCATCTAAGCTAAAAAATGGCAATAATGAGGAAGGCTCCCCTTACTTTCCACTGAATGTCCTTCAACTTTCATGGGCAAGAGATATAATTCGTGACAGAGAGAACTTGTTAAGAATATGCAGGGCCGCGTTCAAGCAATGCAGAATAGGGACAGGGAGAACTTGTTAAGAATATGCAGAAGAAAGAGGGAGAGTGCGGGAGAGAGAGATAGAGAGAAAGCATTTATACAGAATGGAAGCAGGGTACTTGAGAAGCTTGTTGCCACTTCTAATGGCAAGCCCATCCCCATCCATAACTTCTCCTATGAAGAGTTGAGAACGGCGACAAATGACTTTGATCCTCACCTCATTATTCATAGAAACAGGTGGTATAAAGGGTATAAAGGTTATATCAAAGACCGAATTGCATTCATTAAGAAGGCGACATGTGACTCTGCAGAAGAGGTGTTCACCGATATAGCAATTACTGTAAAGGTGAGTGATCACAAGAATGTTCTAAAGCTAGTTGGTTGCTGCCTCGAGACTGAAATTGTCATTTTAGTGTATGAATTTGCTGGGAAGGGAACCCTGAGGGATCGATTTGTAGTCTCTGATGAACCCATGACGAGGCAGGGTAGGTTAAAGATGGCAAGGGAGATTGCTCATGCAACTTCATATCTCCATACAGCATTCTCTAGACCCATCATCCATACGAATATCAATCTCGACACTGTCTTTGTAGACCAAAATGATATTCCAAAGCTAACTGGTTTCTCTTTTTCTTTAATAATACCTGAGGGTGAAATTCATGTAAATGATAATTGGAAGCGTGGGATGACTACTCTATTCCAATGCCCCAACTATTTTGCTACGGGCTGCATAACTGAGAAAACTGATGTCTATTGCTTCGGTTGGCTTCTGTTGGAGCTTTTGACCGGAAAGCGGTGCCTTGATTCATGGCAAATAGGTCCTAAACTGAACGTACTAAGTCAATTTAGAAATTCTCCTATAAATACGATTGTGGATCCTGAAATCCTGGCAGGTGAAGGAAGAGTCGGTGTGGAACAGCAATTGCAAGCTGCAATGGACCTTGCCTTCAGTTGCATTGTAGAGGATCCAATCAAAAGACCAACCATGGTTGATGTTACCAAAGAACTCAGACGAATTGAGAGGTCTATCCCATGATTCTTCTTCACTCGGTAAAAATCTAAGTTTCTTTGTTGCCTTCAGGTATTAATTAATGATACAATTTTTGGATTTTTCTAGTCAATGCAAATTATTATGTTTTCACTTGATACATATAAGTTTATTTGTACCTGTCAATATTTCTTCCCGCCCCCGATGAAAATAGTAAACTAAAGACACTCTATCCTAGAAAGAGGGAATGTCTGCCATCAAAATTGACAAATTGGGATTCAAGAGCATGAGCATGAGCTTGGAGGTTTTGCATCTTGTTTTGACCTGATTAAGAAGCCAAGGTGCAAACTTAGATACAATACTTAAAATGGGATGCAGAACGCACCCTTCTTCATTGCAAAGCATTCAAGACTTTATCATGTGTGATATTAGTTCATGTGAGGGCATATCTGTTGTCTTCCGAATGCTGGATTCCCACATTTTAGATATGAGAGAGGCATGACAGTAGGGTGTTAGAAGTTAGGAGAGTTCAAAAGAAGTTGGAATTTTTACAATTAGAGTTCTGTAAGATTCTGGACTTCTTTTTATTTACCTGTAAAACAATAGGGATGAACAATTAGTGTTACTTTCCTGGAGGTTAGCCTAGACGACGATATCTCAATGGCTATCCTAAGGTTCACAGTGCTGATATGCCTTAGCAAGTGCTTGTAGGACCATCAGATCAATCCTTTTCATCAAAGTAATCGTATGACAATGTTTAATTCAAGGAAAGGAGATGTTGTCGATAGTCTGACTGGTTTTCATGATCAGGGAGGAAAAGCCGATTCCGAGACACTGGAGGTGCTACCAAGTAGTATATCGGAGTGCGCATTTTGGTATTTGTATCAATATCCCGTGACACCAGGGACTTCAAATGCTATCCTATGTAGTAATCCATTTGATATGAATACACAAACTTTGCAACTCAAACATTTAGTGCACGCATGTTTATGTATCAATTAGGGCAGACAGAGAGAGTATGAGATTAAACTAAATGAGAGAGAATATAAGATTAGGATAAATGAGTTACTTGCAGCAATAGAAATGACAAATCAGTTCTTTTCTACCAGTAACTTTAGCCAAGAAATCCACCAGTAATCTCCCTGTATTCTCCATTCCTTTGCTTTTTTAATTCTTCTAGTATCTCAGCTTTTTTATTTTCAGATAAATCCAATCATAAATGGTTACCAGTTACAGAAAGTTTCTCCAAACTCCAAATATCAAAGCACATCCAGAAAATTTTAGGAAAACATCGAAACTCTAACCTTGAGAGCTGCAAATCTATCGCATGGAATTTTTCCAGCAAGTGCATGTATACCTCATAAATAGAAACAAGTGCATTAGTATGATGGAGGGAAATCACACCGTACTTAAATCCATTAACTCATCAATAAAGACCTCCGGGTTGAAAGAACTTGATACCTGTGTCTTCTCTTGAGCAAGGAATTCCTGTGATATTATATAAGCACACATTAAGAACAATGAAATCAGCATACCATGCGATTTGGCTAGGGAATAGAAGCAATCTAGCATTATGGATTTGAATAACTTACTTAAAAAACATACCTTTCCAGCCCAAGAGGAAAATATTCTACTATAACTAGCAAACCCATCATTTACCATCTTCTAAATTACTACTCAGTCCGCTTGGACCAAAAGAGAGTCATAAATCAGTGGAAAATTGGGCAATTCTCAATCAACTCTACATTCTACTAGGGAAATAGAATGGCCTAATTTGTTAGAGATTCAAATTAAGAATTATTAAGAATTTTACTTGATTTGATATTATCTCTAGCATAATTTACATGGAGGCAGAACAGTCATGATGGTCTCCGATCACTGCTAAAATGTTGATAAAAATATAGCCAATGCTTGAATTAATTCAGTGGAACGCCTAAAAAGAGTGTTATTCAAGATAGACCAAAAGATCAAAATTTTTGAGATCGTTGTTTGTCAAGATAATTGTGTTATATAAACCAAAAAAAAAACTCGCAAACCAATCATACAATGCAGATGAAAGAGCAAATTATATACAAGAGAGGAGATAAAGAAATTGTTACGAGTTGATTTCACTGAATTCGGGTCCAACATAAATAGTTACCTGCAGTGGCTGCCGTCACATTTCCAAATGTCATGTTAGGCAGAGTTTTTTTTTTTTTCCTTTTAGGTAACTTCAAATGCCACAAAGATATCCAAAAAACCGTATCAGATTTTTGTCTTGAACATTCACCCAACATCTATACCCCAGTGTTTTGAAATATCCTATACGCACTTCTAATCGAAATATTCCATTTCTCTTATATACCCAGAAAACCGAATCTTCATCATCTAGACACATTCAGCTGCAAAATTTGGCTCGCCTCATTTGGATTGAATATAGCTATTAAACCCTGCACATTCCACCATCTTGTTCTCTCATCTATCAGAGAATTTACTCGCATATCTTCATCAACTAAAGACTGGACAGCCGGCAAATCACATCCTGGTATCTAAGGATCTTTGAATACTCTTATATTCCTTCCATTTTCCACACGCCACCTGCATCCTTTCTGTAAAAAGTGTCTAGCTTCCCAAATCCCATTCCAAATATATGAAGATCTCAAACCAGCTTTAGCCTCAAAGAAACTGGTATTTGGAAAAATACTTTGCCTTATAAATGCTGAACAACAGTGAGTCTTCATTCTTCAAAAGTCTCCATCTTTGTTTTTCTAGGAGAGCTAAATTAAACGTTCTTCGAATCTTAAAACCCATCACACCTTGAAACTAAGAGTCACAAAAATGCTCCCAACTAACCCAACGAATTTTTCTCCCCTGAGATTGATTTCCCCGTCATAATTGAGCCATCATACTCTCTAACTCGGAGCATTAAGATTTTGGAAATCTGAAACAACTCATAGTGTAGGTTGGAATGGACAAAGCTGCAGCTTTTATTAGAACCTCTCTCCCCCCTTGTGACAACAAGTTACCCTTCCACAATTGAAGTTTTTGCCACATCTGTTGTTTAATACCAGAAAATGCTTGTTTCTTTGACCTACCCACCATAGGGGGGAGACTTAAATTGTTGTATGTGACTACGTACCCCTCCAAAGCTGCATAATCCGAACCCTCAAGTCTACATGAACATTCATACTAAAAACCAGAGAGGTCTTCTCTTTATTAATACATTGACCAGATGCCTTCTCATATAAATTCAATAAAGATTGTATTTTTTCAGTTGACACCCGCCTTACAAACAGTCACACTACCATCCACAAACAACAAATGATTTACTTTGGGAGCCATTCTACAAATTCTCACACCCTTAACACCCTCCCTGACGGTGAAACTCATGTTAGTTGAATAATTTGTTTCGGGAACGGTACCCGCGTCCCCTTCATTTGTTCCCCATGCCGTTTCTTTACACATTTTTTTTTTTTCACGATATCTAAGTTTATGTTTCAGTCATCAAACCAGCTTAGGCAGAAAACATAAACGTATAACAGAGATCAAAACAAAAACAAACTAGTTAAAACTTGTTTTGTTGAGGAGAGGACTTCTAAAGCAACTCTAGGGCTGGGAATGGTTACACTAATCATGGCCCAGCTTACTTTATTTATATATTTATTTGAGATTACACAAAAATAAATATATATACTAACGTGGTTTGATGCAGTATTCGAGATTGTAAAGTTATTTTTATTTTAAAGTAATCTAACGATCATATAAAGCTACGTCAGTTTGTGTGTTTACTTTTATATAATCTCTTTGTGTATGTAGCAGTTCTCTATATATTTTCATAGTGGTATGATTTTGACAAATTTGACCATTTGAATATGAAAAATGCTCAATGTAGTCAGCAACTGTAATTGTTGGGCAATCATTGCCAATGTGGAAAATGAGAAATTCATCGTTTAATCTATTTGAACAAAATAGGTCATTTTTTATTTCAGATTACCTTAAAGCCTCCTCCCTCCCTCAGTTTCGTCTTCCCTCCCTCTTTGTGTTTCTTCCCATTGAAGCCTCCCTCCCTCCCTCCCTCATTTTTGTCTTCGATTAAAGTCTAAGATCTTTTCTACGGATGCCTCCCTCAATTTCATATATAGAAAACTCCATCCAGGTGTCTGAGAATATCCGTCTTGGATGAGTTCACATCACAGCTGTTGGAAGCCAAGGCTCAAAATGATAAGGTAGATGGAAATGAGAAAACTTTCTTCATTTGGGATGAAGAGAAACTTGCTAATAAACTTATGTTTATAATATATAGTTATGCACTAGGATAGGCCCTTCCAATTCTATTTAGAAAATAGTGCTTGGGAAATGAATGAACATTCATTTCTAGTAATACACCTTTATAAGTGAATCAGGGGCCTTAAAAAGCATCGGACTGCAACAAGCTTACTTGACGGAACTAAAACAAGAAAATCTGAAGCACTTGGAGCACCCGAGTCTTCAGCAAAACAAAATCCTCAACTGCCGTGCAGAGTGAAAGAAGCAACTTCATGATCCTTGGAACTCTTATCTTGTTTAAATTTAAATACTTCCGCATCATATGTAATTAGTTATACCTGTGTATTATATATTGATCACATCTGAACACTTTGAAAATATAGTTTCAAATATTCAAACTCTACTTTTTCTGTTTTTCTCTAAGTTTCTATATGGTATCAGCCTAACCAGCCAACGTGGCTGTTTCCTCCACTCCTTTCACCATGTCTTGTTAAGGAACAAACTGTCGTCACAGCAAAAGAATGACAGCCAAAGGACTTTAGTGGAATCACGTAACGGCTTCAGCATCTCTGCATGAGCAGCGTCTCTGCATGAGCAGCGTCCCTGCATTTCATCCTTTCTATAACAAACCGTACCTAGGCTAAGAATATTCTCTGTACAAAAACTTCTCTCTCATTGTAGCTACGCCTATAAAAAGGCATCACTGTAACGTCTTTAATATACAAGGAGATAAAAATGTTTTGAGGCAGAGTTCAATTTCTTTAGCATGGTATCAAGAGCCTAAAAAGGACTAACGTCCATGGCGCCTCCCAAGCCTCAGAATCCTAATCCTTCCCTCACCATTTCTGTCAAACTCACCCCAGAAAATTACCTTTTATGGAAAGTACAGCTTGTGCCTTATCTTCGTGGCCAACGCTTGTACAAATACGTAGATGGCTCCTGCCCTGCCCCTACCACCCATCTTGACAATGGTGCTCCCAACCCCGAATATGATACCTGGACTGAGCAGGATCAATTAGTAATGTCTGTGCTCATCTCCTCCTTATTAGAACCCATCATGGCTGAAGTTGTGGGCTGTACTTCTACTCGTGAAGTCTGGCTCACTCTCGGGTCAACATATGCCTCTGTTTCTCAATCCCGAATCCTCCAGACCCAACTCAAACTAGCCTCACTCAAGAAAGGAACCGATACAGTCTCAGCCTATTTTCGTAGAGCTAAAATTCTGGCAGATACCATGGCTGCCGCGGGACGTCCTTTACCTCCCGAAGATTTCGTTCCTTATCTTCTTGCTGGTCTTGGACCTGAATACGATGGCCTTGTCACCTCTGTTACTTCTCGTATCACTCCTATTTCTCCAAGTGAAATTCTTAGCCACCTGCTTGCCCATGAAGCCCGAATGATACACCACAATGCAAATAGCCTCTTTCCCGCTGAAGCATCTGCTCAATACACAGCCAGAAATCAACGTGGTCGAGGCCAACGCTGGGGTCGTAACACCCGTGGGCGTGGTCGCTCACACCGTGATCGTGAACCACCTGGAGGTAATCATGGTAGCACTCAGTTTTTGGTGTGTCAGGTTTGCAACCGCCAAGGGCACTCTGCTCTCACCTGCATTTACCGCTTCAACCAGGCGTATACTTCATCATCACCAACTTCTGCACATTATACCTCCAACTCTTCTTCAGATTCCAGCTAGTATCCTGACACGGCAGCAACGCATCATATCACAAGTGACTTGTCTCACTTGAATCTGCAGGCTGCCGAGTACCATGGTGATGATTCCTTGCGTGTTGGCGATGGCTCCACAATTCCCATATCTCATTCCGGTTCTGCCTCCTTTTCTACTCCTACTTCCAGTTTCATTTTAAACAAAATTCTCTGTGTTCCATCTTTTCAGAAAAACCTTGTCTCCGTTCGTCAATTTTGTATTGACAATGATGTCTTTTTTGAATTCTTTGCTGACTCTTTTTCTGTTAAGGAACGAACAACGGGGAAGCATCTACTTCACGGAACCACGCATAATGGGCTCTACTCCTTCACGCCTCCGCTGCCTTCAGCTCACACAACATCTCTTTCAATTCCAACATGGCATTCAAGACTCGGGCATCCCTCCATAAAACTTGTCCATTCTATTTTACAGCATTACAATCTTCCCTATGATCCTCTAATAGTGCCATCTTTTTGTAATGCATGTGCTCAAGGAAAGTCCCATAGACAACCTGCACTCACTAGGCGTCACAAGTCTATCTCCCCTTTTCAACTTGTGTTTTCAGATCTATGGGGTCCTTCCCCACATGTATCTCATGATGGACATAAATATTATATCAGTTTTATGGATGATTATTCCCGCTACACTTGGCTATTCCCTCTCAAAACTAAATCTCAAGCTCTTGATACTTTCATTCACTTTAAAACTCAAATTGAACTTCAATTTCAAACAAAAATTAAACAATTTCAATCCGATTGGGGTGGAGAATTCCGACCCTTCTCTCAATACTTAGAAACTCACGGAATCATCCATCGAATAACATGCCCTCACACTCACACACAAAATGGCATTATCGAACGGAAGCACCGTCACATTGTTGATACAGGCTTGGCACTTCTAGCACATGCTTCAATTCCACTCCACTTCTGGCCCTTTGCATTCGCCCACGCTGTCTACTTAATTAACATTTTACCCTCCCCATCTCTTAACAATTCATCTCCTTATTTTCTACTTCATCAAAAACATCCCGATTACAACGCCCTTCGCGTTTTTGGTTCGGAATGCTGGCCACTTACCTCCCCTTACAACTCCCACAAATTCAATTACCGATCCATTCCATGTGCTTATCTCGGTCTCAGCCCATCTCATAAGGGATTCATTTGTTATAATTTGCCTATGGGTCGCACGTTTACGTCCATTGACGTTCAATTCAATGAGAAAATTTTTCCGTTTGCCAATACTCAACCCAAGCCCATTTCTCCTCCAACTCACACGGATCTCTCTCTTTTTCACTCAAATCCTTCTCCAACTGAATCTATACCCACTTCCTCCTCTCCATCTATCTTAGGCCCACCTCCATCATCCTCTACCTCTCACTCATCTCCTTCATCATGTTCATCACCTAGCACGCAGGACTCTCATTCATCTGCTACGCCGCAGCCTGCACATCCAATGATCACAAGATCCCGCACCAATGCTCTCCGTCCGCGTCAGTACACTGATGGAACGATCAAGTTGCCGCCTCCTCGTGCTCTAATTTCCATCTCCTCTGATATTCCAGAGACACCAACCTGCTATACGATTGCCCAGCAGCATCATGAATGGCGAGAAGCCATGGCCCAAGAATTTAATGCTCTACTTAACAATCGAACGTGGTCCTTAGTACCATCAACCGAAGCTTCCAACATTGTTACCTGTAAATGGGTTTTTCGAACAAAACGGCATGCCGATGGCTCTCTTCAACGACGGAAAGCCTGTCTTGTGGCAAAGGGTTTTCTTCAGCAGTCCGGTATTGACTTTGAGGAGACTTTCAGCCCTGTCGTGAAGCCAACCACTGTCTGACTTGTCCTTGCACTTGCCGTTACAAACCACTGGCCCATACGTCAATATGACGTTCAAAACGCCTTCCTGCATGGACCATTACAGGAGACTGTTTTCATGACCCAACCACCTGGATTTTCTCATCCCCAATTTCCCTCTCATGTTTGCAGGTTACATAAAGCTCTCTATGGCCTCCGGCAGTCCCCAGGTGCATGGTACTCCCGCCTAAGTAATCGCCTGGTTGATCTTGGTTTTAATATCTCTACTGCTGATCCTTCTCTGTTTCTGCGCACCACCTCACACAGCAAGATATGTGTTCTTGTGTACGTGGATGACCTGTTAATAACAGGATCCTCAATTCAGCAAATATCTGATCTTGTTACAGCTCTGCGATGTGATTTTCCTATCACGGATCTTGGTGTTTTACGGTATTTTCTGGGTGTTGAAGTTACATCGAATTCCAAAGGATTACTTCTCACACAGCAAAAATATATTCTTGATTTGCTTCATCGGACAAATATGTCCCTAGCAAAACCGGTAAAAACCCCAATGACTACAACAGAGAAACTAAGTGCCTTCACCGGTAATTTCTTTGAAGACCCTTCTCTATATCGCAGCACTGTCGGATCCTTGCAATATCTTTCATTCACACGGCCTGACTTAGCCTACGCTGTTGGCAAGGTCTGCCAGTACATGCATAATCCCCGAGTTCCCCATTGGCAAGCTGTAAAACGAATCTTGAGGTACTTGAAATATACATCAACTACTGGTCTGCAAATTTCGCCATCCTCAACCTTCAAGCTCACTGCCTTTTCCGATGCCGATTGGGCAGGCTGCCCAAACGACCGGCGTTCCACAAGTGGTTTTTGTGTCTTCCTCGGTGCAAACTTAGTTTCTTGGTCATCTAAGAAACAACCCACAATCGCTCGCTCCTCCACTGAAGCGGAATTTAAAGCTGTCGCCAACGCCACCACTGAAGTAATATGGCTCCAACATCTCTGCCGTGATTTGGAAATTCCTCTCAACTGCCCACCTGTCGTCTACTGTGATAATATGGGGGCCATGTACCTCTCATCAAATCCAGTTTTTCACGCTCGCACGAAACACGTTGAAATCGATTTTCACTTTGTGCGTAATCGTGTAATTAACAAATCTCTTCAAGTGGCCTTCGTTTCTGGAAAAGACCAAGTTGCCGATGTTCTTACAAAACCACTATCTGGAACACGCTTTGCTCTTCTCTGTTCAAGTCTACGCCTGCATGCTCACTCACCGCTTGACTTGAGGGGGGATGTTAAGGAACAAACTGTCGTCACAGCAAAAGAATCACAGCCAAAGGACTTTAGTGGAATCACGTAACGGCTTCAGCATCTCTGCATGAGCAGCGTCTCTGCATGAGCAGCGTCCCTGCATTTCATCCTTTCTATAACAAACCGTACCTAGGCTAAGAATATTCTCTGTACAAAAACTTCTCTCTCATTGTAGCTACGCCTATAAAAAGGCATCACTGTAACGTCTTTAATATACAAGGAGATAAAAATGTTTTGAGGCAGAGTTCAATTTCTTTAGCATGTCTAGTTCTACTCTTCCTCTCTTCAATCCCACCTCCTCTCTCAATATCACCAAACTTAGCCGTCATAATTATCTCACCTGGAAAGCTACTATAATTCCTTACTTGAAAGGCCAAAAAGTTTTCGGTTATGTGAATGGCACCCTCCCACCACCACCACAAGAATTACGTGCTGCTGATCGCACCTGCTCTCCAAATCCTGTGTTTGACACCTAGGAAATTCAGGATAATTTAATTCTAAGTTGCATCAATGCTTCCCTCACTAATGCGGTTCTTGTGCAAGTAGCGCAGAACTGCATCTAGCGCATTGCACTTCGTCACATGCAGTTTGGACTGCCCTCACCTCTGCCTTTGCTTCTCACTCACGAGCTCAGTCTATTCATGTGCGCTCACAACTTTCTAATGCCCGTAAAACCACCCAGACGACTAGTGAATATTTTCTACAGATTAAAAGCTTGGCTGATGATCTTGCTCTTGCTGGTCATCCCTTAACATGTGATGACATTATTACATATATTCTTGCTGGCCTTGGACCTGAATATGACTCTCTTGTCATCACGGTGTTTGCTCGTGATACCACTATGCCATTAGAAGATTTCTATTCAATGCTACTCACTTGTGAGGCCCGCATTCAACAGCACTCTCAACAGGTTCCTTTCGTAAATGCTTCCGCCCATGTTGCCGCTAAATCTCCATCCTTCACCAGCTTCCGTGGACGTGGCTCCCAAACTTTCCGTGGTAGGGGGCACAACCGCGGCTCATGCTGAGGCAATTCTCATTTTCGACCTCAATCTACTTCTAACCTCTGGTGTGAACTTTGTAGACCAGGCCATATTGCCTCCAAATGCTACAAAAGGTATGATCCTCATTTTCTTCCCCCACCATCACGCCAAGCTGCACAAGCAAATCTCTTTACAGGCCAAAGTCAACAAGCATCTAATCAAGAGTGGAATGATGACACTGGAGCTACTTACCACCTGACAAATAATTTGCATAATCTCAATCTCCACACAGACGAGTATGTTGGTACGGATCAAATCCAAGTTGGTGATGGATCAGGTTTGACTATAACTCATACTGGCATTGCCTCCATTCCCACACCTTCAAAATCTTTTGTACTTGATCAAATACTTGTTCCACAAATCACTAAAAATATACTCTCTGTTAAAAAATTTACTCAAGATAATAATGTCTATTTTGAGTTTCACAATTCTTTCTTTTCTGATCAAGGAATACTCGGGGAACATCCTGCATAAAGGTCATAGCAAGGATGGGCTGTACTGCTTTTCCCAGCCTCTCCAACGAACTATTTCTTCTGCTTTCATTAGCGTTCGTGTCTCTATTTCTGATTGCCATCATTGATTAGGCCACGCCTCTTTCCGGCTGTCAATCATGTGCTGCATGCAAATAGAATTCCTGTTGGATCCAATAAAAGACAATATGTGTGTCTTGAATGTGAGATGGCTAAAAGCCATAATTTACCTTTTTCATATTCTCTGAGTTTTTCTACAAAGCCTTTGGAACTAATTTATTCTGGTGTATGAGGACCCAGTTCGGTTATTTCCAGTTATGGTTCTCGTTACTATGTCTATTTTTTGGATGATTATACTAAATTTATTTGGTTGTTTCCTTTAAAACAAAAATCTGATGTTGAAGCCATTTTTTTATCAATTTCAAAAATACGTCGAACGCCATTTTGAGACCAACATAAAAGAAATTCAAATTGATTGGGGTGGCGAGTGTCGTCGACTTAACGCCTATTTTAAAAACTCAGGCATCCAACATCGTCTCTCTTGCCCGTATACACACGAACAAATGGGTTCCGTTGAACGTCGCCACCGTCAAATAGTGGAAATGGGTCTTACGTTGTTAGCCCACTCCCACCTACCTACATCTTTTTGGGAAGATGCCTTCTAGGCTGCCACTTACATTATTAATCGTTTACCTACCAAAGTCTTGCACAATTAATCTCCCTTTGAAAAAGTCTATCAATAAAAACCTCACTACAATTTTATGCGTATTTTTAGGTGTGCTTATTTTCCAAATTTACGACCTTATAATAAACATAAAATTGACTTTCGATCGAAAACGTGTATTTTTATTGTTTATAGTCTCTCACATCAAGGCTACAAGTGTCTTGATTTATCTACAGGAATAATATTTGTATCCAGACATGTTGTTTTCGATGAGCCATTCTTTCCTTATAAAGATTCCAAATCCACCTGGACAAATATTCAACCACCTAATGCTTTATTGCCTTTGTCCTTGAATCCACCACTTCTACGTCCTCTCACTCCTTCTGCAGGTACTGGTTCTTGTTCTATTGATCCACCATCAACTTCATTTGATCTGGACACGACTACTTGCGTACCGGAAGTTGAGATCAAGATGTCCCAACTGCTCCAACTCAACTTGCCACTTGCGCATCAGATCTTTTTGATCCTCCTCCTATTTATCCAGATCCTCCAGCTGCTCCTCGGCGCATAATAACCCACTCTCAAACCAACAATTTGAAGCCAAAGCTTCCCTTTGTCGGCTTGGCCAGGTATCCTTTACCAACATGTTTGCTCGCAGAGTGTAACTCACAATTCAAGAAGCCAACTTCATTTACTGAAGCATCCAAGCATGCTTCCTGGTTTAATGCAATGAACAATGAGTTCAATGCCTTGATAAAAAATGGAACTTGGGATTTGGTTCCACCAACGCCTCATCAAAATCTTGTGGGAAATAAATGGGTGTATCGAATCAAAACCCATGCAAATGGCCGTATTGAGTGCTTCAAAGCTTGCCTAGTTGCAAAGGGGTACCACCAACAAGCTGGTGTTGAGTTCTCAGAAACTTTTAGCCCAATAGTAAAGCCAAGCACAGTTCACCTTGTTTTATCTCTAGCAACATCCAAATGCTGGCCTCTTTGCCAACTCGACATTCAAAATGCTTTCCTCCATGGCGACCTCTATGAGGAAGTGTATATGCAGCAGCTACAAGGATTCACACATCCAGATTTTCCGCATCATGTTTGTGGCTTACATAAAAGTCTCTATGACCTTCATCAAGCACCTCGTGCTTGGTTCTCAAAGCTAACAGAAAAATTGCAGCAATATGGCTTTCATGGATCCAAGGTAGACACGTCCCTCTACATATTTAACCAAGGTCCTACTTATTTGGTAATTCTTATTTACGTGGACGACATCATTGTTATAGGTTCTAGCATGGCAGCGATTAACACTTTTATCACTCGATTGGCTTGTGATCTTCCAGTTAAGAACTTGGGTGAATTATCTTTTTTCTTGGCATCGAAATATTGCATGATGGAACCGATCTCATTCTCACACAAAGGAAATACATTGCCGATCTTCTCTGCAGGGTCCAAATGGACAAGGTAAAACCGTGCTCCACACCCACGTCCACTAGTTGCCAACTTTCAAAATTTGAGGGAAGTGATTTTGAAGACCCACAACTCTATCAAAGCACTGTAGGTGCCCTTCATTACCTGGGATTTACATGGCCTGATATTGCCTTTTCTGTTCATCAAGTCAGTAAGTTTATGCATAACCCCAAGGTACCTCATTGGCAAGCCGTGTAGCGAATTTTGCATTATCTCAAACATACAATATCCTTTGGCCTTCGTTTCTCAAGCAGCTCTACTCACTCATTGCATGCTTTTAGTGATGCCGACTGGGCGGCAGATAATGATGATAGGAGAAGTGTTGGAGCTTATTGTATTTTTCATGGAAACAATTTGATTTCCTAGAGTTGTAAGCAGCAGAAAAAGGTTGCAAGCAGCAATACAGAATCTGAGTATAAATTCCTATCTAACACTGCTGCAGAAATTCAATGGTTGCAGGCTCTACTACATGATCTCGATCTCAAGCTCCCTTGCTGTTCGCAGCTATGGTGTGATAATATTGGAGAAACTTACCTGTCTTCAAACCCCATGTTCCATGCCAGAACCAAACATATTGAAATTGACTTTCATTATGTACGAGATCAAATTTTACAGAAGAAACTATATGTGTCTTTTTTATCCACAAAGACCAACTCGCAGATCTTCTTACAAAATCGCTGGCTGCTGCTCGATTTAATTTATTACGACACAACCTGCATGTGCAGGAGCTGCCCATTTGGTTGGCATATTGGAGCATCAAACGGAATTGAAACAAGCTTACTTGACTGAACTAAAACAAGAAAATCTGAAGCACCTGGAGCACCCGAGTCTTCAGCAAAACAAAATCCTCAACTGCCGTGCAGAGTGAAAAAAGCAACTTCATGATCCTTGGGACTCTTATCTTGTTTAAATTTAAATACTTCCGCATCATATGTAATTAGTTATACCTGTGTATTATATAATGATCACATCTGAACACTTTGAATATGTAGTTTCAAATATTTAAACTCTGCTTTCTCTGTTTTTCTCTAAGTTTCTATAGTAGTAATCGAAAAGATGCTCTATCCATTCAAATATAATGTTTTTACTTTCCAATTTTAAATGTCCCAGTACTCAAAATTTTTGCTTCACTTACTGTATTTTCCTAGCAGTCCTCACATTTTTCTAATAAACTAAAGGTTCCCATTATAAATCTCGCCATTTGTAACATAAAATGAAGAACATTTTATGAAGATTACTTTCCTTTTTTACCTTTCTTCAATAATTGTTCCATTTCAAACTAAAACATCCAGTTTTAAGATAGAATATTTAGGATAAGGGAAGATAGATAATTGAGATTTAATACGTGTCTTAGAAATTATGACATTTTATTTATAAAAAACAATTATGGTGTGATTAATCTAGGAATAGATTGCAATAAAATTGATAATGCTATGTAGGTATGGGACTTCAGCTCTCATCTGAATGCTTTAGCAGAATCAGAAACACAAGGTGCTTAGGGGGCTTCGTCAATTTTCAATCAGGCCCCATTAGTTAAGTTTAAGCACAAAGATGAAGGCTATGCTATAGATTGGAATCCTATTGTTCCAGGAAGGTTTGTATCTGGTACTACTATATGGTATTTTATTTTTATTCTTGATTTTGTACTTGTTTATTTATTTTTTGCTTCTTCCCTAAAGGAACCTTACTTACAATTTGCTTAATGCATTTAATGTGACACTTTGGCGATGTTCTTCATGCGTGAAGGGGACTACAAGAATTGTATTTATCTGTGGGAACCTACATCTGATTAGGCATGGAATGTTGATACCAAACCATTTATTGGTCATTGCGAGTGTGTTGATAAGAACAGAAGGAAAATAAAGTATTTTTTAGAGAAATTGCAATCTCCAACGTGAAGATTGATTCTAAATGTTCTGGTCTTTCATTTCTCATTAATATGATATATATGCTTACATTGAGACTTGCAATATCTTTAAATAAGAAAGACAACTTCCAAGATTAGCTAATAATAGTAAAAACTAAACATAGTAAACCTAGACATAATATGATGAGTTTTCTAGAAAATAACATCACATTAAACCAACTTCAATACTCATCCTTGATTTATTTTTCAGATATTCGAAGCATTGATCTGAGGAACTAAAATTTTTCTCTAGGAAGAGAGTTTGTAAAAATGTCAGCTATTTGATCTTCTAAGCGGCAAAACTTTAATTCAATTTCTCCACTTGCTTCCACTTCACGAAAAAAATGGTATTTGATTGCTATATGCTTGGTTCGACAATACTGAACAGGATTCTTGGCAATGGCAATTGCTAATTTATAGTCACAAAAAATATTAGTAGAACCTTGCTATTTTTCCCCCATATCTTCTTAACCATATGGCATGGTTTGCTGATCCAGTAGAAATATACTCTGCCTTAGTTGTGGATTGAGCTACATTTCCTTATTTCTTTGAACTCCACGAAAACATACCAAATCCAAGACCAAAACAGTAACTAGAAGTACTTCGCATGTCATATGTAGAACCTGCCTAGTCACTATCAGTGAAGCCAACCATCTTTGTTCCTGAAGATTTCTTATACCACATGCCCAAACCAATTGTTCCTTGTACCTTAGAATTCTCTTAGCAGTTTCAAAGTGAATCTGACTTGGACATTGCATAAACCTTGAAAGCAAACTAGTAGCAAACAAAATATCAGATCTGGTATTGCACAAATAAAGCAAGCTTCCCACTAAGCTTCTATAGGTTGATGCATTCACTTTCTTGACACCATCTTCCTTTCTCAACTTTTCATTAGGAATCAATGGTGTTGCAATTGGTTTGCAACCTGTCATATTAAACCTTTTCAACAAATCTTCTGTATATTTCTTTTGAGAACAAAATATTCCATCTTCTTCTTGGCTTACTTCCATCTCAAGAAAATAGTGCATCTTTCCCAAGTCAGTTATCTCAAAAGTGGCCATCATTTCCTTTTTAAAATTTTCAATCATCTCTGTATTATTTCTTGTAAAGACAAGATCATCAACATACAAGGATACAATGATTATTTCAGCATTGTTCTGTGACTTTACATACAAGGTTGGTTCACTTTTACTCCTCCTGAATCCTTGATTAGTAAAATAACTATCAATTCTTCCATACTAGGCACGTGGTGCTTGTTTCAATCCATACAATGCCTTTTTTAATATATATAAGTCTGTCCTTCTTCCTTTATGAATCCCTTAGGTTGATCGACATAAACCTCTTCTTCTAGAGCACCATTTAAGAATGTTGACTTTACATCTAGTTGCCAGATTTTCCATCCCTTTTGAGCAGCAAGTGCAACAAGTGCTCTTATAGTGTCCATTCTTGCAATAGGTGCAAAAGTTTCATTGTAATCAATTCTTGACTGTTGTAGATAGCCCTTGACTACAAGTCTTGCTTTATGCTTTGGTATTGAACCATCGGGATTCAACTTGGTCTTGTAAATCCATTTAACTCCAATTATTTCCTTGTTTGTAGGTTGAGCCACTAATTCCCAAGTTTCATTTTTCTCAATCATTTTGATCTACTCTTCCATAGCTTTCAGCCACACTCTTTCTTTTGATGTAGCTACAAAACTTTCTGTTTCAAGAGTGACATAATTACATTGCTCATACACTTCTCTCAGCAACCTTGTTCTTCTTATGGGAGATTCAGGAGATGACTCTTCATCACTATGATCAGAGAACAATTGATCAGTAGTGGAGCTTCTAGTTTCAGTTTGCTGAGAATCTCTGGCTTCAACTTCTACTTCTTCTTCTATCAATGACTCAACTGGTACCTCTACACTTTGTTTAATCACTTTCTCAGCTTCCCAATCCCAAGATGTATTTTCATTAAACCTCACATCTCGACTAACAACAAGCTTTCTAGTTTCTAAATTAAAAACTCAAAAGCCTTTTGAAATGGTGCTATATCCCACAAAAATACCCTTCTCAGCTTTCTCTTCCAATTTACTTCTTTTCTAAGATGGAACATGGATGTAACATATGGAACCAAACACCCTTAAAAAACTTGCAGTGAGTTTTATTCCACTCCATGCCTCATAAGGTGTCTGATTTTCTACTGCTCTTGTTAGTACTTGATTAAGTAAAAATATAGCATTATTCACTACTTCACCCGAAAATTCTTTAGGCAATTTTTTCTCAAATGACATGCACCTTGCCATCTCCATCACTGTTCTATTCTTTCTCTCCGATACTCCATTCTGTTGGGGAGAATATGCTACTGTTAATTGATGCTCAATCCCTTATGCTTCACAGAATTTCTCAAACTTATTGGAGTTATACTCAGTGCCTCGATCACTTCTCAATGATTTAATTCTACGACTAGATTGATTTTCAACCAGTAGCTTAAACTTCTTAAAAATTCCAAAAACTTTAGATTTTTCATGAAGAAACCCACATCATTCTAGTAAAATCATCTATGAAGAGAATGAAATAGTTGTTTTGATTGTGAGTTGAAGTTCTCATTGGACCGCACACATCAGTGTGAACCAACTCCAATTTTTCTTTAGCTCTCCATGTGCTTTCCGAAGGAAAGGGTAGCCTGTGTTGTTTCCCAAGCATGCATTCCTCACAAACTTGTGCTTCTTTTTCTAAGAGAGGTAAGTCCCTCATCATCTTCTCGTGCAACAATCTTAAGAAGTTGAGGTTGTAGTGTCCAAATCTTTAGTGCCATAACATATTATATTCCACAGTTGCCACCATAGCTTTAGGAAAGCTCCATTGAATAGGAAAATTCCTAGTTCTTCCCATTTTTACCTCAGCAAGTTCAACTTTGTTTTTTTCATCATATATTTTGCACATATTATTCTCGAAGCATAAAGAATAACCATTTTCCATCATTTGACCAACACTCAACAGATTTGATCAAGACTAGGAACAAGTAATACATCTTTAATAAACTTTGTACCTTTCTTTGTCGAGATAGCCACTGTGCCTTTGCCCCTGCATTCAACTAGATCTCCATTGCCCATCTTAACTTTGGTTTTAATAGAGGGATCCAAATCAATGAAGATGCATTCATCTGAGGCCATGTAGTTGCTACATCCACTGTCAATGAACCAAAGTTTTTCTTCTTTTGTAATAGCTTGGCAAGCAAAAAACAAATGCTCACTTTCTTCCTTTTCTTCAGAATAATGAGCTTGATGTTTGTTTTTGTATCTACAATATTTTTCCATATGTCCAAACTTCTTGCAATTCCAACATTGAGGCTTCCCAAGATGATAGCAGTTCTTCTCAAGATGATTTGTTTTTCTACATATATCACAAGGTGGAAAGTCACTTTGTTTTTCTTTCCCTTTTATCTTTCCTTCTTTCTGGATGTAATTTGTGTGCTTTGCTCTTTATGTGGCTTCTTCTTATAATCTTTCACTTTCTTATTTTTCAAAGTTACTTTAGATTGAAAGGCATCCTCCAAGGAACCATCACTCATTCTTGCTATTCTCTGTTCATGAGCTTGAAGTGTTCCCATCAGTTTAGTAACTGATAAAGTTCGATTCCTCAATAGCTGCAACAATGTGATCATATTTTTCTGGAAGACTAGTAAGAATTTTTTGAATGATTCTCAGATCAGCAACCTCTTCACCATGAGCATGCATTTGATTAACAATTTCAATTAATCTAGAGCAATACTCTTTCACCTCTTCAGATTCTTTCATTTTTAAATTTTCAATCTCCCTTCTCAATCCTTGAAGTTTGATTATTTTTACCTTTGCATTTCCTTGGAATTCTGACTGCAAGATTTCCCACACACCCTTTGAAGTATTGGCCCTAATCAATCTTGGAAAGATTGATTCAGTCATTGCTTGTTGCAGAATAAACAAAGCCCTTGCATCCTTGGTGCTTTCTTGTTTGTGTTGTGCAAAGTCCAAGACTCCTTCTAAAGGAACTGCAACTCCTTTTTCTACTACATCCTAGAGATCCTAAGATAAGAAAAAAGTCTTCATCTTTATGCTCCAAGAGTCATAGTTCTTACCATTGAAGATGGGAACTGATGTAGTTGCTCCGAAGGCAGCCATTGATGACCGTTAAGATCAACTTGGTTTGCTCTGATGCCAATTGTTGATAATAACAGAAGGAAAACAGAGTATTTTTGAGAGAAACTACAATCTCCAACGTGAAGATTGATTCTAAATGTTCTGCTCTTTCATTTCTCATTAATTTGATATATATGCTTACATTGAGACTCACAACATCTTTAAATCAGAAGGACAACTTTCAAGATTAGCTAATAATAGTAAAAACTAAACATAGTAAACTTAGACATAATATGAAGAGTTCTCTGAAAAATAACATCACATTAAACCAACTTTAATAGAGTGTCGAAGATCTACAGGTATATAGTTAACCAGTGAATCTATAGTTGTTTAGGCTTCCCCTAAATGTAGTTGAATCCTGTGATTTGAGCATAACTGTTTTCCTTTATTTTTTGAAACTTGTAACCGTTCTTGTTCCATCTCTTCTCCTGTAGTGGAGCCCTACAGAACCTCATTTTTTTGCCTCTTGTTCTGTGGATGGGACTATTGCAATATGGGATGCGCGTTTAGGGAAGTATATATAGGATATTCTATCATATTTTCTAGAAAAAATATATGATCTATAATATATCAGTTTGAGGGCCATTGTTAGAATAGTATGTCTTCAATCTTCTTGCTGTCATTCTTCTGCATTGATTGTATAACTCGTATTGTTAATTCAGATTGGTCACACGCAATTTTCTACAATCGCTTTTTGAAAAAAGTGGGTTAACTACAATCCCTTGTTGTCATTCTTTAAAGAAAGTTGTTTGCCTCTTAGCATGCATGGTATGACACTACTAAAAAGGGGATAAGGCACTTAGTGCGTTTTGTTTTTTTGGTGGGGGTGGGGGCGGGGAAAGCAAGGCCTTGTTTCATTGTGCATGTATGTTTTATGTACCTACATACACAAGTATATATTTTTTGGAGTCATAGAAAGGGCTGACCTCTCTCTCTCTTTCTCTCTCTCTGTCGCGAGCGCGCGCAAACAAAGAAAGGATTGTAGGTTACGAAATGGGTTTTTTCATGTGTTGATAATGCTCTGATGTTAAATGTGATTTTTCTTTGGGCATGCAGGAAGGAGATTATGTAGTGGCACATTTTGAATATCGTAAACAGCCTATCACATCCATTGAGTGGAGTGCCCATGAAGCCTCTACTTTGGCTGTTTCATCATCAGACATTCAGCTAACATAAGTACTATGCATGATAGAATGGATTGGTGCATAAACTAAGAATTGGTCATGCAAATATATAAGTTTTTTATTATTCTTCTTTGGATAGAAGTTCATAGTCTTATGTTACATTTTTTTGAGCTTTGTTTATTTATTTTTGATCGTTTGGGTTCATCGCATAGAATATGGGACCTTTCCTGAGAAAAGGATGACGAAGAGGAGGCAGAGTTAGTTCAGAGGTAAAACAAAAGAGCAAGTAAATGCCTCTGAAGATCTACCTCCACAACTTCTGTTTGTTCATCAGGTAACCCACCCCCCCTCCCCCCCCTTTTCTTTTATCCGAACTTACCTCTTTTAGTGAGCTGATGAATTTAGAAATTCTATCGGTTCAGTGTTTTAACTCAACAATGCTTTGACTTTAAACAGGGTCAGAAAGACTTGAAAGAAATACATTGGCATTCACAGATTCCAGGAATGATTGTATCTACTGCAGCATATGGTTTTAACATCTTCAAATATACAAACTACCCGCCCGACGGATGGTGCTTGAAACTCGCATATGATATGTTGCTATGCTTCCTGCGTCAAATTGCAATATATTTGTTTTATAGCATCAATGGGATGGGCATGCAGCAGCTCTATGTTTGCTTGTGGCGTTTTTTTTGGTTTAGTTGAGCATCCTGGTCCATTTTGTGTTCAGTTTTGTAGTTGCTCCCAAAAGTTTTGCGAATATAATTTCCCATCTTGAATTTAACGTACTTGTGAGATGCATAAGAGAATATGACAACCTCATGACCAGCTATTGAATGTGGGGGTGTCTGACATAAAGTACTTCTGGACTCGCTAGTTAAACACAAAAGTTAGTGGACAATGCTAGGGTCCGAGAAAGGTGACCCTTGCATTGGACTACGATGGTGCAAGATGTACCTTTTTTTTTTTTTTTTTTTTAAATCCCTTTGAACATCTTGAAAAAATAAAAATAAAAATTTACAAACACTTTAAAAAACACTTCTTTAATCATTACGTAAAAAAATAAAAATAAAAAATAAAAAGACAAAATAGGTCAGTTTGAGGGATCATCTTCTCCGGAGGTCGAAGCATTTTCCAAAGTTGTAAATCTAACAAAGAATGAAGCCTAGCACTTGGCTATTTGTGATTTGCGATTAGGATAATAGTTAGATAGAGACTTAGGATTTGCAATTCTTATGATTGGATTATTATGATTGGATAAAGAATGTGTTCTGCCATAATCGGTCGGTTAGGAGACCGGACAATTTCGTTATTATAGCCACTAATGTTGTTTGGTGGGCCCAGTCCAGGTTGTGTGGGGTCAGTTCACTACAGTCGCAATCTCTTACATGAGCAAGGAAGGTCTTTCAGCCTCTAGAATTACTACAAAGAAAAACCAAAAGACGCAGCATGGGAAGTTGGGATCTTGTTCTTAAGTTGTTTATCTTTTAGAAACTAAATTGATTGTAAACTTATTGATGACTTGCAAATAGTGTGCCTAATCTTATTATTATTTTTTATATTATTGGAGAAAATGGGTTTTTTTTTTTTTTTTTTTAGAAACAACAGGGTTTATTGATAGACTTTATCAAATAAAGGAAAGAATACAAGGAGGACACTCCTCAAAATCAATATTATCTTCTAAGAACTCTAAAGCATTTTTTGCTAAAACATGAGTACCAGTATTTATATCCCTTTCAATGTCATAGACATTCCAGCTATCAAAATGTAAAAGATTCTTAGTTCTATCAAGGCTAATAAAAATTGAAATTTTAAAGCTTCAAATGCTGATTTTTCTAAGGATTTCTAACGGATTTATACCATGTGTTTTTTGTCCAAGATAAGGTGTGACCCTAACTATAGCAAACCTGGTTTGGCCAGGTAGCAATAATCACGATATCTCAAATATTAAGCTGATGGGAAGAGATATATTCCATAATATATTTATATAGAAAAATTCTATTTACAAATTGGTGTAGATAACACATCTAATAAAACACTTATATGATTTGAAAGAAAAATTTGAAAATTTGACAAATCAATTAAATCTGACCATGTAAGTGATGTTGATTGTCTTTCTACCTGTTAACGATGTGTTTTGTACGCCTTTAGGCCAAATCCTTGGTGGCTCAGGCCTTCATCTATTCTTGCACACACAAAACCACTCCCGGGTCCAGCCACCAGGTGGGCTACTAGGCGGAGTCTCCGATGCTTAAGTTAGCTAGGGGAAGAGGAAATTTTCTCAAAGTGTTAGTTGAGGATTATTTGAACTTGTCACTCGGCGCTTGGAGGACCCTTTTTATACCCATGCCCGGGGTTAGCAACCCATGCCCTGCGACTGAGCGTAGGCAATTAATGCGGCATGACCTCTAGGATGGGACACCGGATGTGTGTTTTTCCCTCCATATCTAGAAATGAGGGTCTTGTGCTTTCTAGGCTATGGCCAGCTTGACCCGCTAGCCAGACTTGTGTTTTACCAGGTCGAGAACTCCTCAAGTGGGCCATTGGGAAGCCAAACACGCTTCCGCCTACTCTTGGGCAAGGGGTCGCACTTACCCGGATTGGGCTTGTGCTTCTAGGAAAATCATCCCAACAATTATCCCACCAATTCCTATTGAAAGGATTCAATGGAAATTCCTACAGCTCCTGGTTCCCTCGCTTTTGGTACAAATTGACTGGAGTAGTTTCTTTTCCCATGCTGTTAATGCATCTACGGGCAGTTGCTTCATGTGCCCTATGCTAATTGGCTCTTAAGAAAGTGGCTTGATGGTTCCCCTACTCTTAATAATGGCACGTTCAGACAGTTCTTTCCTCGCTCGTGATGATATCCACTTCGGTCAGTGTGCATGGGTGGTTTTAGGTGGCTCGTACCATGTTTCCTTCTGTCGCTTCGAATTTGCTGAGTTAATGTGGCATGAGTGCCCCCGCAATCCCGAAATGTGAACTGTCTCTCGAGGCCCTACATATAGCCACAGATAGGTGGACAAGATGTTTATTGTTTCGAGACCCCCTAACTTGCCCCATCTATTGCCTTGGACATTTGTCTCCATCTTTATTGTTCTTCAATGACTCCCAAAAAACCCATTCGAATAGTTTCGAAGCGGTCGAAGGACCCTAGGACTACAATGTCCCTCAACTTGTCCAGTTTGCCCATGAGGACAGTATCCTCCAAAGTTCCTAAGGAAGGTCAAGGATATGCGGGATCCTCGTGGTGCTCTTCAGTAACCCCTCCAGACTTACGGGCTTTGAGGCAGGCATACAACATACTTGAGTGTGTAGTTCTTAAAGTTCCACCACAGGATGAAGGAGTTGTGGATCCTGAGGGATTCGTCTACAAGGTTGCATTGTTTCCCTCCGTGTTTTTCAATGGTCTTCGGTTGCAGTTCTATCTCCAGGTTTGAACATGGTCGGTGTGGTGCCTGCCTAACTCCTCCCCAATGCTTGAAGGATCCTTGTGGGGTGTTACGTGATATGGCAGCAAGCCTTGGAAGAGGCTTGGGACACCTGGCCTAATCTCACTGGTCGGGAGTTCTTCCTTACTCACCGGGTCCTGAAGAAGAGGGAAAACACTTGTTCACTTGGAACAACAGTACGACAGGAGAACATCATGGTCCAAGCATGTTTTCTTTGTTTTTGGCGTCAGATGGGATTACCCCCTAGGGTAGTCATCAGGACAAAGCTATCCAATTCAGGCAAACTGGGGAGTAGTGCTAGATGAGGAGCTTGTGAGGTCCTCGGTGACACCGGACGAGTTTCACCGTATTGGAATTGTGCGGGATTGGGTTACTACCTATCCAGATGAAGTTTGGTTGAATGTGCTATTGAGCACGGACAGTCTACTGTAGTATCTTCCCGCCCAAGTGGCATTGTGCCAAGCGACGTCTTCAATCTTGCTAGAACCCATGGGTCGTTCGATGCTCCAACGATCTTCCAATCCTCCAGTTGAGGGGAAAGGAAAGAGGCCACGACAGAGCACGCCGGTTAAGTTGGATTTTGACGATGATGTTCCTTCCCCTCCTGATCAGTCTTCAGTGGGGGTCTCTATTCGAAGGCCTCCTTCTTCTAGAGAGCTAGAGGGGTGAGGAATTTACGCACTTCTAAGCTCAGGGGCTTCATTTCCTTCTTCCGAGCCCTCGGAGAGTTAGTGTCCTCCTCGCTGTTCTAGCGTGCCCTTTTCCCGATGGGCACCAGTCCTTCAAATGGCCCATTGCCTGCCCCTCTTATACCCCCATCGATCGTGGAAGTTTCCCCCATGCTGTCTCCCGAGGGGAGGTGCTTAGCATCTTTTTTCTCTCATGTCTCCTATGTTATTCTTCCTAGGTGCTACGAAGCTGAGAGGGGACATCTGGAGTGGCTGTTGCTTGGCGCCAAGGGCTCGAGCCACCACGGGCGGATGACTCAGGCACTCTGCTCAGGTTGTTCTTCAAGTTTAGGTTCCTTTATCCTCTCATGCCTTGATAGTTTCGTTGTGGTTTCACTAGATGTTTTCCTGGTAGGCTGCCGACCAGCTACCAACCTAGGTGACAGACGATCGAGTGCGGTAGGGGGACTCCAAGGACCAAGAACCTCATTCCATGGCCACGCGGCCTTTAGTAAAGCCGTGGGTGCGGCAGAGCCTCTGGATGGGCCTAAAGGTTCTCTTGTTGACTTGTGTGAACACCTGCACCGTGTGAAAGTCCTATTTGCAAAGGTCTCAGGACGAGGTCACCTTGTGTTACCATGATTTGGGACATGAGTAGGATATCCGGGAAACCCTTTAGGAGATGTTCGATTGTCAGGCAGAGGAGCTCGAAAGATGCCAAGCCGCACATGCCTCATTGATCAGGAGGTGGAGGTACAATTCCACAGAGTCCTCTAGTCGGTTTGCCAAAGACAGGTTCCTGGGGGTTAGTGAGACCTTCTCGAAGAGGTAGGAGTTCCTTAAGGCCGTGAGAGCTGATAGGAAGGAGTTGAGGTCCATTTCTTGGCAGCAGTGGCGTGAACTGTCACAGGTGTGGCAAATCTAGGACGAGGCATGGCGTCATGGCTTCTTCTCAGGTAGGGAAGAACTAAGAGATTACTTGCTGTCAAATCCTGGAGGTGACTTGTCTTCACTAGACCTCAAATTCTTGACCCCCAACCTTGCGGCACTAGAGGTGGGAGCTTGAATAGGAGTGGATCTGATTCCTAGCGCATTCTTAGCTGCATCGGTGGCGCCAATGGCGACCCCGACCTCTTTCGAGGTGGACTCCTCTAATTCTGAGGAGTTTTGAAATCGTCTGGGAGGGCCCTGTGCTCCTGCCTTATCTTTCTATGTATTTTTGTATAAAGCTCTGGCTCCTTGCATTTTTTGGGATTGTATGGACTAGATTTCAATAGATATGTTTACCTTTAAGAGTTTATGCATACTTCACGTTCCTTTGATGACCGAATCACTCAGTCTCCATACTGTGGGGTCTCATTATTTTCTAAATTGCTATTGTGGTGTCCTTTCTGTCCTGACTTGCGCTGCAAGTCATAAATGTACAAGTGGCGCGCATCTCGTTGGATGTGGTAGGCGACTGGTTGTGCACGTTTCCCAAGCTTATGGAAGGGTGCTCACTGCATTTTCCCATTTCATAGGTATTCTGACTGTTGATGAATAAAGTAGCTTTCTTCCAAACTTTGTCTTACTTTTCCCTGTCGTTTGCCTGTGCTTTGCACATGCCCTCTCGAGTGGTATCATGTTGGCTGCTTGCTAAGGCTTGACGGTTTCCTTATTGTCATGACAAATTAATAACATTGCGTGTGATGCCCCCAACTTCCACGTACGAAAATACAGGAATCGAGACATCGTGATGATGACAATACGGGCCACACATCCCAATGATAAGTGCTCAAGTGTGTGCAACATGCAAAATGTGTACAACAAAAGTCGCAGTGGTTAATTAAAAGTTAGTAAACTAAGTACCAGAAATTTAAATACAGATTTCCAAAATAAAATGCCTTTAAAGGTTATATAGTTATCCAATATAAATATAATACAAACCAATTACATAGCCAAAAAGTGGAAGACAAATCCTAATACACGAGCAAGTGATCCCAAATCACTTCTTCGGCGGAGTCGAATCCTCAGGTTCTATATCAACATCATCTGCATCAAAATCTATGGTACTATGAAATTTTACCACAAGATGTCAAATACCTTTAGATTATGAATCTCAATAAGTAATAAACCAAATAGCCTAAGAGATGAAAATACAGTCATGCAACAGCAAATATGCGTGCATATGATGAAATATGCATGAGACCCAAAAATCATCATTTTTCCCAAAAATGATTATTTTCCAACACACATCAAAATCTCATTTTGGCCCAAAACATTCCATTAAAACATTTCCCTCCCCGAAAATGGCCCAATATAAATCCACCATTTTTTCAGAAAATGGTCCACATAAATCTTTTTATCAAAGCCCACCATTTTTCTAGAAAATGGCCCATTATCCAATTATCCCTTATGCACCATGATCTCCCCTAGGGACCATTTGCACACCCTGGCTCCCTTCATCACACCACGGGTAACGACCTTGCGTGTGACTTCGTAATGAGCGATGCCTAGTTTCACGCCTAGTGCGTTCGTTGCCAAGCATCCTCTAGCTCCTGCCAATAGAGGGGTCACGGAGTCAGCATGAGAGCGTTACCATCTCGTCCGATCCCATTGTCGCCCAATGACAACCCAGAGGACGTCACTCAATATATTCCACTCTTGAATGACCAAAAAAGCTCCACCGAGATAATATCTCATCTCGGCTTGGGGTCGTGATACACACGAATCCAAAAATCCATTCTCTCATGAAAACCTAGTTTTCAAATATACACATGAACATACATGTAATTATGCAAAAACCCAGTTTTCATTTACAAACATGAACATGTGTGTCATTATGCAATGTATATGACATGACACAATTATTCAACAACCAACAAAATCCTAGCATAATCTAATCACCCAAATAACTCAATTCTCTAATCCAATCGACCCCCAAACTCCTCATACTCAACGTTCGGCACAACCAACTAGATTACAAAAGATTTGTTAGTGCAAAATATATCTAATCTCATAAAATTATTTGAAAAATTACTTACAGTGCTAAAAGGCAAAATCTGGAAGTTTATGGCTGGAAATGTAGCTCACAACATGCACTACAAATCAACAAGAAATCAAGTGAAGCTCACAACTTCTATGGGCAAAACAGTGGCACGACAAGGGTAAAAGTAGAGAAATGAAAAGGACCAAACAAAAGGAAATGAAATGGGAATAAATCACAAGTATGCACTACGAAATTACTAAGGAAAATTAGAGAGAAACTGAGCTTGAAGGCTCATGAATAGACCAGACAAAAATGGAAGAGCAGTTGAAAAAACACAAAAAAGAAGAGGGAGAAAAAGAGCAATGGTGCACAAGAAAGAAGAAAGAAAAAGAAATGAAGGAGAAGGAGAAGGAGAGACACAGCAACCGCACACAATTTGCAAAAGAAAAAGAAGCCGAAAATGAAGAAAAAGAAGACTGTAGTGGCACGACATTGCAGAAAGAAGAAGAAGAAAATGAAACTGGAAAATGAGAAGAAGAAGGAATCAGCATAGCAGAGGAAAGAAAAGAGAATCAAAGAGAGAAAGAGAAAAGGAAAAAAACCAGATGAAGGAGAAGGACAGAGCTGCGCGGCAACAAGAATTTTAGAGGAAGAAGAAGCATTTCAATGGTGAAGGAGAGGCTGTTCAGTGTAGGGGAGAAGAAGAAAAGCTTAGGGTTTTTCACCCTTGATCAAAAAGAAAAAAGGGCTGAAAGAAATTAACTCGGGTTGGGCTTCACACAAAGAATGGGCTGGGCCCCAAACAGAAAATAAGGCACACCAAACAAGCCCAATCCAGAAAGAAGAGGTCCAGTAAAATAAAAAGAGTACAATAAAATAAATTAAAGACAAATGAAAACACTACAACTAAATATTAATAAAATAAATGATTAAACCCAACGAAAAAATAATTTAAAGTAAAGAGCAAATTTAAATAATAAACAATAATTAACATTAAGAAAGCACATCAAAATAAATTTCTCAACTTAGAAATCATAAAATAATATAAAGAGGATCAAGTTAAATTTAAAACAAGAGAAGCAATAATACTAATAAATAAAATAATTATTTAATTAAAATACATGTAAATATGGGGTATCACTTTACGTGCAGCACCCCGCTGAGCATAAAGGCTTCTCTACCCACCTTATTTTGTGGGGGGCTGAACACTTGCCTTTTAGTTGGACTTCGGGACCTCTAAAGGGTTTACGCCGAATTCCTCCAAGTTCTTTTATGTGATGACCTTGGTTACTTTTAACTTCGTTGAGGCTCTGCGAGGCATATGCAAAGCTTTTATGGAACTCTCACAGTATGCAAAACCAGACCAGCTTAGTTGATCCTTGCACTCAGTGAAAGGGGTCAAGCGAAGCATCAACTAGAACTCGCCTAGATTCTTTGCGGAGGTCGCACGGCATGTGAGACCTAGCGTACCTCTTTGATCCTTCTGCTAGGTGAGAGGGGGCAAGTGGTATGTAAGACTGGGATTCCCCAAATACTTTGATGGAGGCCATGCGGTGAGACCATGCACACCTCGTTGACCCTAGCACTCAGCGAGAGGGGGCCGAGTGGTACATAAGACTTGGCTCGTCCAAATACTCGTGTACATGTTGCATAACCAAAGCCCAGATATATGTATACTTTATTTGACAATTACCAACCTGTCTTGTTGGTTTGGTGCGATGAGATTTTGGGATCTTTGTTCTCTCTGGGAAACATGATGTATTCTATGGTTGAGATGGGTAGTCTTGGGGCTATCCCGCACTTCACCAAGGGAGAGGTAGGGGCATCTCAAACCAACCCTCATCTTTAGTCCCCCCGGGAGGTCATCTTCCACTTGACCATTTGACTGTGGATGTCCCGAGGGGGAGTGGGGGAAGTATCGGGATTTGATCCTCAGGTCCCAGCACCAGTATAATGGTTGGAGTCAAACTGTCTCCCGTTATCTAACACGATGCTCCAGGGCATGCTGAACCTACAGACAACATTCTTCCTAGGAAGCGGATAATGTTATTAGTCGTAATTGTGGCTAGTACTTCGGCCTCGACCCACTTGGTGAAGTAGTCCACTGCCACCACTACAAACTTTACCCTGCCTTTCTTTGTAGGGAGAGGGCCCACCAGGTCGACACCCCATTGGGTAAATAGCCAGAGGAGATTATTGGTGTCAACTCCGCTAATGGTCAATGGATGATTCCACCTTATTCCTGGCACTTTCTACACTTCTGCACATATTTCTTAGCATCTTTGAGGGTGCACTGCCAATAGTATCCAACTCGCATTGCCTTCTCTGCTAGTATGCTTCCCCCAGCATGATCACTGCATATTCCTTCATGTATTTCAGCCAATACCTACTGGGCTTGCTCGCTTGAGATTCATCTTAGCAGGGGTGCACTGTATCCTCTGCCGTATAGCACCCTATCGACTATAGTATATGTTACTGCTTGGTATCTTACCTTCCTCGGTCCCTCTTTACTGCCGGGAAATTTATTGTCATTCAAATATCGTAAGATATCTTGCACCCACTTGCGTGCACCCGATCCTACTTCTAGCAGCTCGACCCCAACAACTGGCACTTCGATAGTCTTGTGGACGGCTGATTCCGACATTGGTGCGGCTTCCTGCCTGGATGCTGTCTTCACCAACCTATCTGCCTTGTTGTTCTCAATCGTTGGGATTTGTTGTATCTGGAAGTATTGAAAGTGAGTGTGTTCACCCTGTATCAATGCCAGGTGCTTTTTCAATTTTTTGCCATTTTCCACGAATTCGCCCCTCACCTGGTTAACTACTACCTGGGAATTCGCTTTGAACTCCACTTCCTTTGCACCTAGGGACTTTGCTATAGTCATGCCGAGGAAGAGTGCCTCATACTTTGCCTCGTTTTTTATGGTTTTGAATACTAGCTTGATAGCGTAGTGCTCCTCGCCTTTGTCAGTGATGATACGCACCCCCATCCCCTTTCAACCCAGTAAGGGGAGCCATCAATAAAACTTGCCAGGGCTTCATAGGTGGTGCATATCCTTCTTTACTGGTGAAGCCAGTAAATTCTACGATAAAATCAGTCAGGACTTGTCCCTTTAGGGAAGTTAGGGGGATTACTCGATGTCAAATTCGCTTAGCTCCACGGCCTAGTTTGCGAGGTGACCTAAGGCATTCAGGTGTTGTAGGGCCTTTCATAAAGGGGCTTCTATGATGACTTTGATCGGGTGCACCTAGAAGTATGGTCAGAGCTTGCAATTGGTTATTATTAATGCGAAAGTGAGCTATTCAATACAGGGGTATTTGACTTCCGCTCCTCTATACGCTCGACTAAAATAGTAGACTAGTCTCGAGATCCCACCATCATCTCGCATTAAGGATAAGGAGACCGCCTATAGGGATAGATACAGGATCAACATTTACCTGCATTGGGGATGACTAAGCATTGGAGGGTTAGTTAGGTATTGCTTGAGTGTGGTGAATGTGGTGTCACATTCTTCATTCCAGTCGTGTGCCTTCCGCAGCACTTTAAAGAGAGGTAAACACTTATCCGTTGACCTCAATGTGAATCAGTTGAGGGCCGCCAACCTGCAGATGAGCTTCTATACGTCTTTAGTGTTTTGAGGAGAAGGCATATATAAGGTAGCGTTGACTTTTTTGGAATTGGCCTTGATTCCTCTATCTGATACCACAAATCCAAGGAATTTTCCTGACCTCATTCCAAACGAACATTTGGCGGGATTCAGCTTCATCTTGTACCGTCTTAGTACCGCGAAAGATTCTCGGAGGTCATCTAAATCTTGTGTCGGGGTTTTACTTTTGACCAACAAATCATCCACATATACCTCCATATTCCTCCCAATTTAGGCTTTGAACATTCGATTGACCAGCCGTTGGTAAGTGACCCCTGCGTTTTTTAGGCCAAACGGCATGGTGAAATAACAGTATAGCCCATGATCGGTGATGAATGACGTCTTTTATTCATTGCCCGGGTTCATGCAAATCTGATTGTATCCTGAGTAAGCATCCATAAAGCTCAGCATGCGATGGCCGTACGTTGAATCCACGATGAAGTCAATGCAGGAGAGCGGAAAACTGTCCTTGGGGCATGCTTTGTTTGGGTCAATGAAGTCCACGCACATTTGCCACTTACTGTTGGGCTTTTTCACAAGCACTACATTGGAAAACCAGTTCGGGTAGCGCACTTCACGTATGAACCCTGCCACAAGCAGGCGATCCACTTCTACTGCAATTGTGTCCTTCTTTTCCACACTAAAGCATCTACGCTTTCGCCTCACCCCCTGGCCTTGGGATCTATGCTCTTAAGTGATGTTGCATGATAGCCAGATCTATCCCCGGCATATCCTCGTGGCTCCACATGAAGATGTCCTGGTGTTCAATAAGCAATTGTTGTAGTGCATTTCTCATTTTAGCAGTCATGCTTGTTCCAACCCTGATGGTTGCCTCCGTTCGGCTCTGATCTAGCAAAATCAATTCCAAGGGTTCTTTCGCCTTCGTCTTTTTCAATGTATATTCATCTCTCATTTCTTCTTAAGTGGGGATGCACTCTGGGGCTGGTAAGGGGTTTGGAAGCGCCTCATTTCTTGGTGGTGTGACACTAATTCCCCCTACAACGTCTTTTGGCCGGTCGCTGATCCCACCCTACATTGTTCTCTTTGCTCCCTCTAGTTGCCTTCCTACTTCAATACTCTTCCACACCTTCGAGCCTTCTGAGGGTGGGTTCTCGCAGGCATTCAAAGCAAACGTTTGCCTTTTGAAATTTTTTGAATCCAATAAATGGTGCCAACTATTAACGACGTGTTTCGTATGTCTTTGGGCTGGCTCCTGGGTGGCTTGGGCCTTCACCTATTCCTGCAAACATGAAACCACTCCTAGGTCCAGCTACCAGGTGGGCAGTTGAGTAGGGCCTTCGATACTTAAGTTAGCTAGGAGAAGAGGAAATCTTCTCAGAGTGTTGGTTGAGGATTATCCGAACCTGTCACTTGGCACTTGGAGGGCCGTTTTTAAACCTGTGCCCAGGGTCAGAAACCCATGCCTTACGACTGAGCAGAGGGTGCTCCTGGCACAGGCAATTAATGTGGCATGGCCTCTGGGATGGGTTGCCTGAATGTGGACTCCCATCGAGGTGGCATGTTTTTCCCTCCCTATCTGGAAAAAGGAGGGGCAAGACCTTGCCTTTCCTGGCTATGGCCAGCTCGACCTGCCGGCCAAACCAGTGTTTTACAGTGTTGAGACTCTTCAGGTGGGTCATCGAGAAGCCAAATGGGCTTCGGCCAAGTCTTGGGCAAGGGGTCGTCCTTAGTTGGACTGGGCTTGTGCTTCTGTGAAAATCCCCTCAACACTGCCCACTAGCTTGCAATAGAATAACTAGTTTATATTCCATAAGATTTGAACTTTAGATATTTTGATATCATGTGAAATCATTACTTGTTTGAAACTGATGGAAAGTTGTATATTTTATTAAATATTTTATATCCATAACAATTATGATATGGCTTGTTATATTTATTTGGACAGTGTTAGTGGGCCACCTAGTGATTACCGTTAAGCATGTCGGTAAATTTTCTTTTAAATATTTTTTTAACAACCTTAATCATTAAGAAAAAATAAAAAAAAATACAACTTCACTAATAGTCATTTTCTTAACTATTAAGAAAATAATAATAATAATAATAAAATATTCGAGTGATAAGTTTGTGAGAGTAAAATAGCATTTCCCTATTAATTTATTATGAAAACAGTTAACGTACTATAACATTAATTCCAATAATATATTTCTCAATTTTAAAGTGTATGATATTCTCATCAATACTAAGGTTGTGCTTAGTTGTGGAATTAAACTCAATTCTTCTCAAATCAATCATTAATAGGAACTACTACTTTTTCAACTTTCCATAAATAAAAAAAATTAACCTCTCTCCAAGATGCTGTGAGATGTCAAGAACATCCACTAGCTATGCCAGAGAACACAAAAACGAAAGTCGTACAGTTCGTTCGTCTATACGAATTTGACTACTTGAATGTTGTATGATTAAGGGAACCTTCTTGGAGGAAAGCAAGTACAATCTGTAGTACAGAATTCGAAGGAAATATTGATCTAGTGCTTCACATAGTAGAAGGACGCAGAGGGTTGAAGCTATCGCCCAATTGATGGCCGTTGGACCACGTTAATTTGTGTTGGCATTCCTCTTTATGATGTCTATCGTTAATGACAAATGCTGATATTGAGGAACACTCTCATTTTAATTTCTACGAAATTTCCATCAACATTCGAGGGCAAAAGAGATCGTCATTGACAGAGGCTTCCAGCTACCTAGAAAACCTCCCTCCACTATCGTCGACCTACAGGTTGGAGGAAAGGGATTTATAAGTGAGGCCTTGTTTAGGAGCCTTGTAGATTGGGGACGAACAAGGAGCCTTGTGGATTGGGGACATACATGATTTATTACGAATGTTGAGAGAGAGAGAGAGAGAGAGAGAGAGAGAGAGAGAGAGAGAGAGAAGCTATCTTTTTGTCTATTATCGTACGTTAAGTGAGAGTTTTCTAGATAGTAGAGAGGTGTTATTTAAAGAAGAGGTTTGAGCTCAATAACTTATATAGAGTTTATTCGAGCTATACATCGATTAGTTGGGCTGTTGTATCTTGAGGGAGATAAATCAAGAGGCGGTTTGCTGCATCGGTTCAATTGAAACTTTATATTGCAGAGGACTTAAATCTCCTTAAAGAGAGCGAAATTTACATACCTCACTTCAAGCAGGTTTTGAAGGCCGAACTATTTTCATTAAGAAAGCCAAATATTCCGATGCAAAGGAGGAGATGTTCAATGATTTAGCAATTTGTGCAAAGGCTAGTGCTCATAAGAATGTTCTAAAGCTCATTGGTTGCTCAGACTGTTCATAGGGGCTAAATTTTATCTCGTTCGACCCGGGACCAGGATAACCGGGTGTCCGGTTATGCGTTTCGGCCTGGATTTGACTCGGGCTGAAACCCACATTTTTAAAACCGGCCCAATCCAAGCCATTTATGTGTATTACACCCGGGTACCGGATTTAAAGCCTGGTACCCGGTTATGGGTACCAATGGTTGCTGCCTCGAGACTCCAATACTCATTTTAGTTTATGAATTTTTTGGGAAGGGATCCCTGGAGGGTCTTATTAACGCCTCTAATGTTGCCATGATGTGGGAGAGTAGCCACGTAGGCTAAAGATGGCAAGATAGAGTGCTCACGCAATTTCATATCTCCACACTGCATTCTCTAGACCTATCATCCATGCCGATATTGACTAGTTAATAACTTCATAGACTGCCACGGTATTTCAAAACTAACTAATATTTCATCTTCTTTAATAATCCCTAACGGTGAAACTCATGTCAAGGATAATTATGATAGATGGATACTTTGAAAGACTACGACAACCCAATGCCCAGACTATAGGAAGACGGGGTGCATGACAGACAAAACTGATGTCTATTGCTTCGGTTGCACTCTTGCAAATTTTAACTAAAGAGCGTTATAATCTTTGCCAAAATAATGTGTTTGTTCCTTGGATAGTACATCAATATTTAAAATTCTTTTTATTGTACGGTAAATATGATATATTGCATTAATTCATATTAATTTGCAAGCTTTTATTTTATTATTTAATTGTCTATATGGAATTATTACTTCTCATAATATAAAGAGCTAAATGTCTATTTTTAAATCGCTTGAACATGTATAAATGGTGCAGATACTAGGAAGACAACTTGATGGCCTTTCAACAATATTAGTTGCCAAAATCATGATAAGTAATATCTTAACTTCTCGTAAAAAAAGTTAAACTCATCTCAAACAACTTTATATAGTATTAATTGAACTATGAAAACGCAAATATTGGAAACCATAAATATGATTACTTTTTCCCCAAACTTTGTGTTTCTTCTTACAAGGTGACAACAATGCTAAGCTAGATCCCTTGACTCACCGTGAACTAGGTAGTGCAAGTCCCTTGACTGATTGTCCCCTGCTTCCCAATTGAGTCCCTTGACTCACCATGAACTATGGGTGGTGCAAGTCCCTTGACTACCCAACCCTCGTATGCCAAGCTGAGTCCCTATACTCGCCTCAAACTATGGGTGCAAACAATCTTTGACTACCCACCCCTTGCATACCAAGTCGGGTCCCAAGTCTCACCACTAACCAACAGGCCAAGTTAATGGGCGGTGCAAGTCCCTTGACTACCTAACCCCAGTGTGAATAAAAGCAAAAGGAAAGGAGCGCAACAGAACAACAAAAAAGAGATTAAAAAAAAAAAAGAGAAGAAACATAAAAGTAGGGTAAGAACGTCTTCGTACATTAAGAAAGCACATCTTATTATGTTAAAAAACAATTAAATAGGCAAACAAATATACATTTAAAAGCCTAGAGCTATGTCCAAGAATCTTTCAGTCATCAAATCCTTGCTAGGGAGTTGGCAAATTGGAGTGCCTGACGGTCGGGCTAGAGGGAGACTAGGTTCATGGTCCTCAAGTTGGTCTAAGGATTCTCAAACAGGTGATCCCTCATCATGTCCAAGCTTTCTTTGTAGTCGTAGCCCCAACCTCATTATGGGACTGTCTTCATCGATGATAGCTGTGTAGAGAGACGGTCTAAGGCCCCACTAGATCCCAAGAGGCTAGCTCACCCTAAGTGGAAGCCACCTCAAACTCTAGAGCCTCAATCTCCAAGTCCCAAGACTACAGCTTCTTCACCCGAGTGGAAGCCAGTTCAGACTCTAGCAGTTTGATATGCTTGTCCTGAGATTTGGGAAGCTCTATCTTGCTCTTCCAAGCCTTGGAGAGGTCTTGGTACATCTTATGCAGCCAGTTGTGGGACCTCACGTTGGAGCTGTATTGCTCTACTAGCTTGTCCTTCTCGCACTGGAGGTTGTAACATGACTTCTTAAGCCCCTCCAACTCTACCTCTTAATGGTCCCACTTGTCTCGCAAGTTGTCTCACTCCTCTCTTGGTCTCGAGAAGGCATTGGCCAACCTTCTCCTGGGATTTAGCTGGGTCATCCTGGAGGAGGGCCTCCTCTTGGCGAAGCTTGAAAATATTCTTCTTCCTATGCTTATGGCTGGAGTATAGTTGGATGAATGCCACCTCAACTTCATTCCCTTTCCCTATTCACCTTGCAAACCTCCATGCGGGCAAGGATGGCGAGGGACCGCAGTGTCCGAACCTCCTTTTCCAACTCCCCTTATTCCTCCACGATCAGGGCAGTCAGCTGGTCAACTCCCTGGTAGGCCAAACAAATTCATATGAAACAGACTATAGTGAATAATGACAAAAATGCCTTATATTTACATGCGGGCCTTAATGACAAACAAGTTCATATGAACTTCCATGCGGGCACTTAGGGATTGAATTTTGGTAAATAATTTTCACTGTAGGTTAATATAAATATTTATGATTTTTTAGTATTAAGTTTATTATGTATTTTTTTCTAACTGAATTGTAAGCTAGATAAGCGTACCAAGTGCAGTATTTTCAAAATCACAGCGTGGAATGTCCAAACTAAGTTAGAGAAATTTTATTTGGATACTTGATAAGATCTTAGCCACACATAGTGAATAATATTAGACACTTGGCACCATTAGATATATTTGTAAAGGAAATCAAGGTGTGAGATCATGCCACCGAAGCCAAACTTCTTTTTTCATCTAATCAACCAAATTGGGCCGATCAAAGAGGGTTTCAACCCTAGAGAAATCCTAAATGGTTGGAATCCAATTGAAACACCAAAATCTTCTTTAAAACTGAAACCCTAAACGGTTTCCCCAAACCCTAAAGTTGGCCTTCAAACCCTTTTTGACCAGATTTCTAGCATTGTGTTTAATCACTTGATTAAATTAATTTCACATGCTATTAATTCCTCAAATCCTTGTTATGACGTCATTATCCAACCTTTTAAACCTTGAAAATTTGATTGAGTCGAGAAAAATTGAATTTGGACTTAATAGCATTCCAAACCCCATTTAGACCCCAAATTGAAACCCACTTGGTTAAAGCCCACGAATTTGGCTACCTAGGCAAATTTTATTGAAGAAGTTTCTTCCTCCACATGGCAGACCATTGCCCATGGTTGCACCCAATAGTGTCTTGATATGAAAGAGATATACACCTCACCATCATCCATACCTCACAACTACAAGAGTAGTCCTTGGCCCTCGAGAGGGTCATTCAAGCCCATAACTTCCCCCTCTAGAGGTCTAAAGTTGTGCAAGACACATTTGACTCACTTTCGTCACTTCTTTACCCCATTCTTTGGGAGAAACCCAAAATAGCTATCTCGGGCATATTTATGAGTCTTCTTGTGTGCAGCTTTTAGACCCTTTATAAGTATTTTCTCACAATTACACCTTTATAAAAGTTATTCTTCTTTGACTTTAGTTTGTGTGGATATCTTATTTTTCTCATTTCATGGTCATTGTATCGTTCAAAAGTATTTTTAACCATGGAAAGATAATTCTGGGCATAAAATTGGAGAGTATGTTATGTTTTGGAGTTTTTGACCAAGCTAATGGACATATCTTGGTCCAAAAATTTAATGGAGTGTTGTTAGCATGTGCTTATGAATGTTAATTAGGTTTTATTACATGACTAAAGGTTTTGATGATAGATTTTCTTAGATCTAAAAACTTGAAAACTTGAAGTGGAAAAACAGTTTTTGTTTTGAGAAAGTTTGAATATTTCATGGTTTAATCTTACTTCAAAGGCTTTGAAATTTTTATGTGATGATCCTAAGCCTCTTATATGCATGTTAGGATGTTATTTTGAAGATATTTAGTATCAGTTTGAAAGATATGATTTTTTTATACAAGAGGATTTTGGTTAGGCCTAAGATTTGATGTTTTTGGGTTAGATCCATGTTTTATTGATTTTTAGCCATGTGATCTTAATTTTGATGGTTGGATCTTCTTTAGGACTCATTTTTTTAACCATATGATGTTTTATTTTGAAGATATCATTTTTTTAAGCTATAGATCAAGGGATTGATCAAAGCTAGTTAAAAACAAAAGTTTCTATTTTTGGACTAAGTGTAAAACTGACAACTCCAAGTGTTATTTTGTGATTTTTGGTGACTTTTGTTTGATAATTTAAAGCATGGTTGATCTTTGGATGATCTTATGAATATATTAGAAGTAAGATTTGATTTTTTGGAATTCTTGGAGATGTTTTGAATAAGATCAAAACTTGTGATTCAAGGGTTTGTTTTTAGTTAAAAAGTTTGGATTCTTTTACTAAAAAGTTTTGGGTTGATGATTAGTATGTTCCTGTTGGATGTTTGAAGGATGTTTTTAAACTAATGATAGGAAGATCTTTGTTGCAAAAATTTGGTGTGATCATGAGTTTTGAAATTGGAAGAAATGTTGCAAAATTTTAGGGAAAAAGCCTATGGATATTTTGGCCATAGTGTGTTTTTCATAGTTGTAATTTGTTTTAAATTTTTCTAAGTTGAGAATTGAGTTTAGGACAAAATTGGCATGAGTAATGTAAATCTTGGTAATTTTTTGAGTTAGGATGTAAAATCATTAAGTTAGGGGTAAAATGGTCATTTTCCCATGTGTAGAGGGTAAAATGATAATTTTACTTTAAGTTAGCTTGATTTCATGCTTCTAGTTGTGAGTGATTAAATTTCTAATTTTTAGAATTACTATTTTCAGTTCCTCGTGTTTCATGCTTTATTCTTGTAGAACGCAATGATCAAGGTAAGTTAGCTCTTAACTTACTATCAACTTATTGTGTATGTGTGATGGGTAAGGAAAGTACGATTTATGTTTGTATGTTGTTATATATGCCATGCCATCACATGTTTATCTATTACACGAATTATTCTATCACGAAATTCTTATCTGTTACACAATATATTATGTGACATGTTGTTATTTATTGCAAGTATGTCACATTACGTTTTGACATTTGTTACATGTATGTCATGTCAGGTAATATTCACTACCACATGTTATGCCATGTTACAAAATATTTTTTGTCACATATTTTAGCATATTATGAAATGTTATATGTTACATGTTATGCCATGTTACAAAAAACTGTCTGTTACATATATGTCATGTTATGAAATATTGTATCTTATGTTTATGTCTCAAAGTATGTCATGTCTATCATCTTACGTTCATTTCATGTTATGCTATGTCAGGACTCCTGTCATTTCGTATTCATGTCACGTCTTGTCTCGAATACAATTTGTGTATCTCGAGAATAGTCTTGTTAAGTTATTCATATCAATCATGACTCTAAGTGTTAGAATGGGGTAATATCTTAGTGGAACTCATTTGTTCATGCTGGAGTGTCTAAATAGGTGTAAAATTCCATGGGTTGATTAAGTACATTCAATAGGTTGCGAATGGAGTCTAACTAGTTGGTCACCGGAGTACACGAAGCACTAACGCCAATGGAGCCATACTTTATTTTACATGTATCCACAGCAATTGTGGCACAAACAATTGATCGGGCCACAACAACTGTAGAGCATGAAGTATAGAGCCACAACAACTGTGACGTATACACTACGTGAGACACAGTAATTGTGAGACGTAAAATACGTGGGGCCACAACAACTGTAGAGTACATATTAACACATTCACAGCTAGTGTAGATACTTGTGTTATGATGCAGTAATCGGCGGGGGCACACTCTTAAGGGAACGCGTGTAGCGTTCGTATGGTCACTTTATTAATTAATTCAATTGAACAAGATTCCAAATTCATGTATTTTATGTGTAAGTCTTGTTTCATATTACGTTATGTTCAAGTTTACGTTCATGTCAAGCTTCAAGTTCATGTCCATATTATGTTTCAAGTTCACATCCATATTATGTTTCAAGTTTATGTCACATCAAGCTAAGTTTCAGTTTTAGTTCAAGTTATGTCAACTCATGCCATGCTATGTTAAGTCATGTTATGCTTATTATTTCATTCCATATTATGTCAAGTCATGTTATGCTTATTATTTCATGTCATGTTATGTCAAGATACATTATGTTTATTCTTTTATGTCATGTTATGTCAAGTTATGTTATGCTTACTATTGATTTTGATTGTGCATTCATGCCTTTACTACCATGCATGCATCTTTAAACTGTATAAGAGTTTCCTATTAACTTGCTGAGATTTGTAATCAAATTTCACCGTGGTAGTCCCAACTACCATTACCCTTGAATGGTAGGTGATGTGCCAAGAATGGGAGCAGATATGGGCATATTGGAGGATGTTGACTAGACGCTGCAGACGCTATGCAGAGCTTATAACCTCTATAGTTAGATTTTTGGATAGTATTTTGGCTACGTTGGTCAAGTTATGCGAGTTACTCAACAAACTGGCCCAACAATGTATTTTGGTAATATAAATATGAAACCTGGTCTCCCATGTTTTTGAGATTATAATGTTTTAAGCCTCGTACTGTAATCGTGGATGTTTATTTTGTTAAGTATGCATAGATTACGATTTAACTATTTGGGATATTATAAGTTTGGTGCATAGTATTGCTAAAATAAAAATAAAAATTATCCGCTACGATTGCATAATGCTAGATGCGTGTTAGGAACATTGCATCTTATATGTCATAAATAAGGGCAGGTAACCATGTGTTGCATGTCTTGATACTTCAGATATCCGTTTAATCCCAGCAAAATCTGGGGACGTCACAAATACCTAGCCGTTGTAATGATGATAGTGTGAAATCTGACATTCTATTGTGGTGGAACGTTAATTCTGTTAGATATCATGTACTTTCGCAATGTTCTTGCAATACCGGTATATATAGTGGCCTCTGAATATGCATTTAGCATGGTAGGTCATGTATTTGATCCCTTTCAAAGTAGTTTGTCTCTAATTAAGGTAAAGGGCCTCATTTGTACATAGAATTGGTGTCATTCTTATACTCCAATTAGCGTCAGGACTATAATGGATGATGTGGAAGATTTTGAGAACCTGGATATGAGTATTTAACAAATTTATTTATTTTATATCTTTTTATGATTTATTTATGATATAAATTTATATAATTTACTTTATTTTATTTTTATGATTTATTTATGTATATTTTTCATTTCCATTTCAATTTTTTTTTCTTTTATTTGGAGTTTGGATGATATTGCATTTTTCAATTTGATTTTCTCTATTTTTTAAAGTTTTTAACTTAATTATGGAGAATGGATGGATATGGATAATTTTTATAATTTTTTCCAACGTCTTTTAGGCTATTTTGAATACAAAATATGCAAATAAAGTTCAATAGTTATATTATTCAAAATTGTAAACATTGTGGGCCATTCTTACTTGTGGGCCGCACACATTGTGGACTTTTTTTGCATGTTGATGGAGTGAAGGGCTTTTTGTATGATTGGGCCCCTATTATAAACTAGCTTGGATCGATATGGACTGAATGAACCGATAGCTAATTGTCCAATCTAGTCCCTAAGCGTGATCGGTCCAGTCTAGTCTAGGAAATGGTGGATTGAAATTTTCAGTTTGTGACCCGTGGACAAGATCGGACCATTTACACCCCTATACGCGCTTGTCGCCGTGCAACCACCACAATTAGATCTAGAGGATCTAATGGTGGCGAATATGTTAGTTCGGCACCTGTGTTGAGAAAAGCTTCCAGAAGAGGAGGCACATGAGACTCATAAGCGGCTGTGGGTAGTGCATGAGAATCACATGCAAATTTTTTCAGGAAACCACCACTTCTCACAGAGGTATCGGTGGCTTGGGCGCCTTTTTGTCATATCCATGTCTCTCGAATGATGCTAGAAAACTACAAATATATCTTTTTCATCCTTGGAGGAACCAACATAACTAAGGAAGGAGAAATAACTTTATGGACAAATTAGGTTGATGGGGAAAAAGTAGGAGGAGGCTTCCCCCTCCTCTCTGTTGAAAAAACCGGATTTGGGCTTGAGAGGCTTTAGAGAGAGAGAGAGAGAGAGAGAGGGGTGTCATGTAGAATGTAAAGTAAGTAACTGGTTTTTCACTTTCTTTAATAATTCATGAGAGCAAAACTCATGTCACCGATAATTTGGAGTGTGAGATGTGTATGATGCCCCAACTATTTGACTATAGATTTTGTTATAGAGAAAAATAGATGTCTATAGTTCACTTGTGGATGCAAAAAAGAGCATAGTAAAAAAATTTAAATATGGTGCTATAAATGCAATTATCGATCCTATAATCCTGGCGGGTGGAGGGGTTGGTGTCAAATAGGCCTACAACCCAACCAACATGTGCTATTTTCAACCTGACCTACAAGAATGGTAGCACCAAAACAACCCGACCTGTAGAAAGAAAACACAAAATATTAATTTTGTTTCAAAACAAAACATTTTCAAATCTTGGAATTTAACAAATAAAAAATAAAAGATTGCTCACCCACTAGACCATGAATTATCTGTCAAACAATAAAAAAGGGAAGATAAGTTTTATTAAAAGCTTTTTATTCTTTTTACACAAAGAAAAATGGTTTTGTTAAATATGGCTATAATTTATTTATTTATTTTAATTTTTATGGGCCATGAAAATCATCTCATATTTTGGGAGATTGGTCAATGAGGAGAATTTTCAAGATCTTTGGGGAACCATGGATGAATTCCTTAAAACTTTTTTGAAGGGAGAAATAAACTTTTGGAAGCCAAATGGTGGTGGTGGTGGCGCTCGCATTTGTACCTTCAAGAGGCCAGTGATTTGAGCGAGTAGAAGTGGATGCTCGACGACGTTGTAAACCTATTCATGAGACCGGCTTCACAACAAGGTAAGACACTTGAAACCTGAAATACATAAATGGTACAAAATTAATTTTATGGAACAAGATGGTCCAGTTGTAGAGAATAAGGTATATGCACCTGAGGAGCAACAGAAACCCAGCCATTTGAAGAAACAAAAGTTAGATGTAGTTTAAGCCTAATACACCTTTATATATATCTTAGAGAGAGAGAGAGAGAGAGAGAGAGAGAGAGAGTCTTAATTGTGTTAAGAGGCATAGGTGAGAGTCGCTCAAAGAAGAAGAGTATGGGGATCTAGCTAAAACAACTCGAAAAGACATCCAACTCCCAACGGCAACAGGCAACGGGGCGATGATGAACTAAGGGGAACGTAGATTTTTTTTATGCACAATCGTCTTTATTGCAAGAAAGAGAAGTTGGCTACAAGGGTTTGATGTAATCTGAACATTGAAACTAAAACCAGTTTTAAGAATTTAAGAGTTGGTTACGCTGATGTAATCTGAACACTGAAGTTAAAACTAGTTTGTTTTGAGAACAGTACCCGCGTCCCCTTTGTTCTTCCCAATTCCCCTTGCTATTTCTTCCCACATCTTTTAGCCAAATCTAAGTTTATGTTTCAGAGGGATCAACCCCACATATGAAGACAACATAAATGTATAACAGAGCTCAAAACAAGAACGATTAAAACAAACTAGTTAAAATTCACTTAGTTGAGGTAGAAATTGTAATAAATCAAAGAGTGGCTCTACAACCACCGACTTGGACCCAAATTTGGATCCCGACAAGTATCCGAAGACCCAAGCATTTCCATGAATCAAAATCTCAATACCAATCTGAACAATCAATTTTAATTTTTAACCTCGTTTTGATTAGTAGAGCACTTCTATAGCAACTCTATGGCTGGCCGGGAATGGTTACACTAATCATGACATAGCTTGAGTTATTTATTTATTTATTTTTACAGTGGCATGATTTTTACCAATTTGACTATTTGAATAATGTGTGTAGAATTTCAAATAATTGGAGAATTGTTGCCTTACCTTAAACGCAGGTATAGGCGTATATTTATAATGATGGAAAATATATTTTGTTACAATTGAATCGTGGAAGGATAAAAACAGAGGAAGACATTTGAATTTAAACTGATCACATATCTAAACAAACGTATCAACAATCCGGAGAATTATTTGAACTGGTTTTCATGTAATTGCTTAGTGATCCGGTTGTTGCTGTGGATAAGGAACCGCTGGTTGTTGCTGTGGATAAGCCTCTAACATGCCCCCTCAAGCTTAACTATGCAGAGGAAATGATAGAATGGAACGTCTATCATCACTACTACCAGCCCAATCCGCATCGGAGTAGGCTTGTAGTGAAAGAGAGTGTGACTTGTGAAATTGGAGGCCAAAATCCACGGTTTGCTTGAGGTAGCACAGCAAGCACTTGATTGACTGCCAATGGAGTGTTGTTGGCTTGTGACGAAACTGGGATAGCTTGTTAACAGTGAATGCTATATCTGGTCTAGTGCTTCTGTAAAGTGTTGGGTCTGAGAATGCTTCACCTTCATAAGCCGACAGTTTTGTGGATGTGGCCATAGGAGAATGAACCGGTTTTGCTTCTAGCATATTGGTGCGTTTCAGTATATCCAATGATCCATGATATATCGATGTTGAGATAAAATGAAGCCTTCGGAATTTTGAATCATTTCGACACCAAGAAAAAAATTTAGAGGACCCAGATTTTTAATAGCAAATTCATTATGTACAGCTGATAGTAAATCATTGATAGCCGACTGTTTATTGCTTGTGATGAGAATATCGTCCACATATATAAGCTTAAATATTTTGACTGTGGAAGATGTATAAACAAACAAAGAAGTGTTGGACCGAGCACCTTTAAAACCAAGAGCAAGAAGCTTAGGGCTGAGTCTAGCAAACCAAGCCCATGGGGCTTGTTTAAGACCATACAAAGCTTTTTGTAATTTACACACATGGTTTGGGTACTGGGGATGAAGAAAACTAGGGGGCTAAGACATATACACTTCATCTAATAAATTCCCATGTAAGAAAGCATTTTGAATATCGATTTGATGAATGGGCCAACCAGCCAAGATGGCTAAGGAAAGAACAGTAAGTACTGTTGTAAGGTTAACAACGGGACTAAATGTTTCGTAAAAATCAATACTTGGTTGTTGATGAAAGCCTTTGGCAACAAGACGTGCTTTATAGCGTTCAACAGTACCATCTGCATGTCGTTTGATGCGAAATACCCACTTCGAGCCAATGATGTTAGAAGCTGAATTAGGAGGAACCAGGGTCCATGTTTGATTTTTTAGTAATGCATCAAATTCAATGTTCATTTCTTGACGCCATAGTGGATCTTTGATGGCTATGGTATAGCAGGTAGGCTCAATAGGCTGTTGGGAAGATTCAGTAAGGAGAGCTTGTGGGATTGGATACCAAATCATGCCTTCAAGAAGATGTTTGGGCTTTTGGTTATTATTTTTGGAATGGGTGATCATTGGGTGCACTGATGTTATTTGGTTATCAGTGTTGGAAGGAGGAGAATTTTCTAAGTGTAGGGAAGGTTGTGAATTGGTGGGGCAAGGCTCAATAGATTCAGTTACATGTGGTGAGGTGAGGGATGGGTTCGGACTGGGTATATCTGGTTCACTTGTGGGCTAGTTGTGGAGAGGAGTGTCTATACATTCAATTGAGGGACTGCTCGGAGAAGCTGCTGCTGTCGAGACCCTTGTATCCGATAGACTCAGAAGATAACCATTATGGATTTGAGATGAAGGATAGTGGCACGTTGTGATGGTTTTGAAAGGAAATGTAAATTCATCAAATTGCACATCACGGGAGATATAAACACTGCGAGTGGGAACATGGAGACACTTATATCCTTTGTGTATAGGGCTATATCCGAGAAAGACACAAGGAAAAGAACGAGGTTGAAATTTGTTGGTATTGTATGGTCGGAGATTAGGCCAACAAGCGCAACCAAATTTTTTTAGAAAAGTGTAATTAGGTGGAGATTTGAAAAGAACCTCATATGGATTGCGATTTTGAAGTGTGTGAGTAAGCATGCGATTAATTAAGTATCAGGCTATAAGGAAAGCATCGTCCCAAAATTGTTGAGGAAAATTTGCTTAGGATAATAAGGTAAGGCCTGTTTCCATTATGTGGCGATGTTTGTGCTCAATAGCACCATTTTGTTGGTGCGTATGAGGGCAAGAAATACGATGAACAATACCTTGATCTTGAAAAATTTTATGAAGAAAGCGATATTCACCGCCCTAATCAGATTGCACTACTTTGATTTTGGTATTAAAATATCGTTCAACGTATGATTGAAATTTGAGAAAAATACGACTAACATCACTTTTTAGAGAGATGGGATAAAGCCATGAATATTTGCTAAATGTATCCAAAAAAGAAACATAATATTTATGACCAGTGTTTGAACAAATAGGAGCAAGATCCCATACATTAGTATAGATTAATGCTAAAGGTTCTGTAGCTTGAGTTAAAGAAGTGGAAAATGGTAATTGCCGACTCTTTGAACTCAAGCAAGCAGAGCATTTTTGAGAGATGGAGGGACGATGTACTGGGACTTGCATTTGATGAAGCACACGATGAACAATTTGAAATGAAGGATGACCCATGCGAGCATGCCATAAGGAGAGAGTTGAGTGTTCACTTGAGAAAGCGGAAGGAGCACATTTATTTTGAGTGGATGAAATTTGATAGAGTCCATTGTTACTTTGGCCTTGGAGCAGCAACTTCCCCGTAACTCGATCCTTCAAAAGAAAATAAGATGGGTGGAATTCAAAAAATGTGTTGGTATCTTTTGTGAAGCATTGCACAGAAAGCAAATTTTTGAAAATACAGGGAACATGTAAAACATTGTTGAGGTGAAATTTAAATGAAGCAGTAGCAATTTGGGTGGTTCCAATATGGTGAATAGGAAGACCATTACCATTGCCGACACGAATTGTGTCAGATCCAGAGTATTCTTCAGCTTTAACATTCAGATTGGCAAGTTGCAAAGTGAGGTGGTGTGCAGCACCCGAGTCTAGATACCAGTTTGCATCAGTCAAATTTTTGGAGGCTCATAATTATGCTTGGCCTTAAGAGTAGTCTCGCTGGTAAGATTCACCATACCTGTGATAACAATCCAATGCCACATGACCCGTTTTGTTGCAAACTTGGCAAACAGGACGAGAGCTATTGGAGGAGGATGGACAACTTCAACCACGTCCCCTACCTCGGTAGTTTCGAGATGGTGAATTCTGATAATTTCCTCGTCCATTTTGGCTTGGAGAGCTGAGACGATTGCCACGGCCACCACGATTTGTGGTTTTGCGGGATGTGAAATTAGCATTGGCGATAGTTAGTTCAACTGCTGCTCTAATCACTTTTCATGAGCAAGGAGATGACCATAAAGGTCTTCAATTTATAGAGGTTCAACTCTAGTGGTAACAGATGTGACAAAGGAGTCATAATCTGGTCCAAGGCCTGCAAGAAGAAAGGAGACAAGTTCATAATTATTCAAGGGTTGATCAACAGCAGCAAGGGTGTCTGTAAGATTTGTAAATTGCTGGAAATAATCAACAATGGAGAGGTTGGCTTTTTTTAGGGTGGCGAGCTGGAAATGAATATGCGTGATCCGAGCATGAGAGGTGGAGGAAAACATTCGTTCTAGTGCAAGCCACATATCACGCGAGGTAGTGCACTTAACGACATGAGATAAAAAAAAAATTCCGTGAGGGAAGAAGTAAGAGCACTCAAGATGAGTTGATCTTGAAGATGCCAGGAGTGGAAGGCAGGATTTGGAATGCTACGTGCTTTGGTATTTTCAGTGGAAGATATATGAGTAGGTGGTGCTGGGAGGGAACCATCAACATAGCCGAATAAATGGGTGCCTTTGAGATGGAACAATTTGGGCACACTAGAGCAGGTAATTATCAAGACTTAATTTGATGGAGATGAAGGGATGAGGAGTAAGAGAAGTGGGTGGGGTGGGGATAAGAGCAAAGGACAAAGTGGGAACTGAGGAGGCCATATTAGGATTTAGACGTTTGTCACTTAGGCTCTGATACCATGTAGAATTTCAAATAATTGGAGAATTGTTGCCTTACCTTAAACGTAGGTATAGGCGTATATTTATAATGATGAAAAATATATTCTGTTACAATTAAATCATGGAAGGATAAAAACAGAGGAGTACATTTGAATTTAAACTGATCACATATCTAAACAAACGTATCAACAATCTAGGGAATTATTTGAACACGTCTTCATGTAACTGCTTTGTGATCCAGTTGTTGCTGTGGATACGTCTCTAACAATGTGTGATTGAGGAAACGTGGTGGAAAAAAACACAGAATCCGACCGACATATTCCAACCCAGATAGTAGGATGTCCTACCATGTACAACCTACTCATGACCACTATAACGTGTGTTGACCAGCTTATTAGTTTCCGCGAAATTTCCCTCTACTCTCGGAGGGCAAGAGACTTCCCGCTTACCTGGAAACCACCTCTCTCTTATCGTGGACTGGAAACCACCTCTCTCTTATCGTGGACTGGAAACCACCTCTCTCTTATCGTGGACGGAAAGGACTAAGGCATTTAAAGGTTAGGGCTGTGTTCAAGCCTCCCTTACCGGAGAGAGACAACTTTAATTAGTTAAGAATGTTGAGAAAGCAGAGGGAGAGAAAGAGAGAAAGAGAGAGAGCATTTATAGAGAATGGAGGCAGGGTACTTGAGAAGCTGGTTTCCATTTGTAATGGCAAACCTATTCCCATACGTACCTTCTCCTTTGCAGAGTTGAGCAAAACCACAAATAACTTTGATCCTCAACTTGTTATACGTGAAGTGTGGCCTTATCAATGGTGTAAAGGTTATCTTGAAGGCCGAACTATTTTCATTAAGAAAGCGGAAGATGTCGATTCAAAGGAGAAGTTGTTCACCGATTTAGCAATTTCTGCAAAGGTGAGTGCTCACAAGAATGTTCTAAAGCTCGTTGGTTGTTGCCTTGAGACTCGAAATGTCATTTTAGTGTATGAATTTGCTGGGAAGGGAACCCTAAGGGATCTTATTGTCGCCTCTAATAAAGAGCCCCTGACGTGGGAGAGTAGGCTAAGGATGGCAAGAGAGATTGCTCATGCAATTTCATATCTCCACACAGCATTCTCTAGACCCATCATCCATACCGATATTGGACTACATAATATCTTCATAGACTGCCATGGGGTTCCAAAACTAACTGGTTTTTCAAAGTCTTTAATAATCCCTGAGGGTGAAACTCATGTCAGGGTGGATGGTCATGAAAGGGAATGTTTTTGGCATCCTATGAGAGAACCATGCCCCTACTATAGGGAGACGAGGTGCATAACAGAGAAAAGTGATGTCTATTTCTTCGGTGCAACTGTCTTGAAAATTTTAACTGGATTGAGTCATCATTTTTATTATCGGGCAATAGATAATCTAAAGGAGGCACTAATTGAATTTAGAAATTGTGCTATAAATTCAGTGGTGGATCCTGTAATCATGGCAGGGGAATTAAGAGGAGCTGGAGTGGACCAGCAATTCCAAGCTGTGCGGGACCTTGCTTTAAGGTGCTTGAAGGAGGACCCTATGGAAAGACCAACCATGGTTGATGCTACCAAAGAACTCAGACGAATCGAAAAGTTTATCCTGTAATTATTTTGAAGTTCAGTAAAATCTATGTTTCTTTGTTGTCATTTATCTCGTAATTATTTTGAAGTTCCGTAAAATGTCCCTCAACTTTCATGGGCGAGAGAAATAATTCGTGATAGAGAGAGAGAGAACTTGTTAGGAATATGCAGGGCCGCGTTCAAGCCATGCATACTAGAGACGGAGAACTTGTTAAGAATACGCAGAAGAAAGAGGGAAAGGGGGAGAGAGATGGAGCGAGAGCATTTATACAGAATGTGAATTATCCAAGTACCCCTGTGAATTCACGGAATTGTTTAGTACAAGTTCTATTGAACAAATTGGTTAGATCTCATTCTTACAATTATTTAATCAATCAAACATATAACATAAGGTAAATAAATTGAATAACACAAAGATTGATTACAAAGGGAAACATTTAAAGAACTCTTTAAATGTAAAACCTAATAGACAGCTAAACTCATAAAAGTCAATTTTATTATTTGAAAATCAAATTTCAAATAAGTTCTCAATTAAAAAACCTTTTGTCAATTGACTCTCTTACTTGACCAGACAAACAACCCATTTTTCTTTTACTGCAATAGTAGCTAAAACCTCTAACGATCTTCAAATATTGGCTTTTCTCCTAGAACTCCAGGGGCTGAAACTCGACCAATCAAATCTCTAACATGGAGCATGATCACACTCTTTGAGAGAAACAATATGAAAATTCACTAAGGAATTTTCTCACCAAAATATGCACCAGAAAGTGCTCTAGAAAATATCTAAATATGAATCTCTACCGATCCTAACCAGTAGGATCTCTTAAATAAACAATCTAGAAAGTGTTCTAGTTTCAGTAAGATTCTGCTAACGGATAGAATCTATTGCGAAGACGTCTCTTGACATATTTCTGACATTTTGCGATAATTCTTTTCTATAGTAATTGATTTCTATTCAGCTTCTGTTATGGATAAGTGCAGATCCTTATAGACTCGAATTTCACATAAATGACTTATCTAAACAACTTCTAAGACTTCTAGATAAACTCAGTATTGTTATATAAAGTCAATAATTATTTTACATTCATTCATAATTACAAACACAATGATAGGATAAACCTTATCATTTTAGTCACCTAGTCATGTTCAAACTTATCAACTTAGTCACCAAGTCCTAACCAAAATCTTGCATCTACAATTTCCCCCGTTGGCGGATTGGTGACAAAATCAACTTTGATGAATATAATATAGACCTGTCAAAACAAAACAAGCAGACCAAGAGCCAAGTAGAAATTCCAAGCAAATAATCAAGAATAGCAAATAAGAGTGAGTGGAAATAGAGATGCTAAAGGCTTTGTGAGCAGGGGAAAGACGAGTGTAAGAGAGATACCTTGAGAAATCAAAAGCTTTATTAGAAGCCTACTGTGTGGAACCCGAAGAGAGTAAAGATTAATCAAAAGTTTGGACCATTTTGCAATGGTAGTCCTGCAAATAAGAGGGTGGTTGTTTGATTCGAGAAGATCTCCTAGGAATAGCATCAACCAGATCATGATGGTCTGGACTAATGTCATTAGAAAGGGGAATATGAACTGGCAGAGAAGAATTAATATCATCAACACAGACAGGAAGAACAAGATCAGATGAAGAATCACAAGTCAGATTTTGAATTTGAAAAGGGAATGAAGTCTCATGAAAAATAACATCATGAGATACAAAAATGGATTTAGTATCAAGATTTAAGAGTTTATAACCCTTGGTATCGTATGAATAACTAAGAAATACACATCTCTTAGCACGAGGATCAAATTTGGTCTCATGAGGAGAGACATTAGTAGCAAAACATAAGCAGTCGAATACCTTCAAATGAGAATAAAAAAACTTTTTGGAAAACAAAAGCTCCTAAGGAGACTTATTGTTTAACAAAGGGGAAGGAGATCTATTGATAAAGTATATAGTTGTCATGATACAATCACCCCAATAGGATAAAGGAATGTTAGATTGAAATTTGAAAGCCCTAGCAACATTTAATAAATGTTGGTGTTTCCTTTCAAGGACTCTATTTTGTTGTGGTGTGTATGGACAGCTATGTTGACGTATAATGCCTTTGGAAGAGAAGAGAGTGGACATATTGAATTCTGTTCCATTATCAGAATGAAAAATCCTGACTTTGGATGAAAATTGTGTTTCAACCATAGCCAAGAAAGACTCAATGGTGCTGCGAGTTTGGGACTTGAATTTTAACAAATAAATCCAAGTGCAACGAGTGAAATCATCAACTATTGTTAAAAAATAATGATGACCATTATTAGTAAGAATAGCAAATGGTCCCCAAAGATCACAATGAATAAGCTCAAAAGGAATAATAGATTTAATTGAGCTTCTAGAAAAAGAAGGTCTATGCTATTTAGCTAATGGATAGATTCAACATTGATCATTATTATGCTGAAATTGTACATTAGGAATTACATCATGTAACAAATGCATTCGGGACAAAGACATATGTCCTAATCGACTATGTCACAAAGTATTTGCAGAAATTGAAGATGAAACTGAATTGAAAAACTGAGAACCAGGACATGAAGAAAAACTAAAGTTCAGCAAATATAATCCATTCTTTTGATCAGCCATTCCAATCATTTTCCAAGCAAGCAGGTCTTGAATTAAGCATTTGTCAGTCAAAAATATCATGGCAAGATTAGAAGTTGAGGTGAGTTTATTCACATAAATTAAATTGAAAGTAAATAAAGGAACATATAGAACATGATGTAAGGTTAAGCTTGCCGAAAGCATAACTGAACCTATATGAGTCACAAAAGCAAAATGACCATTTGGTAGGCTAACAGTGGCACTAACAGATTCAGGAGGTGAAGTGAAAAGAGACAAAGAGCAGACCATGTGGTCCGTAGCTCCACTGTCAACAATCCAAATATTCGGGAAACGTAATTGTGATGAAAAATTAGAATTAACAAAAGAAAAAGAAGAAGAAATACCTGCCATATTGGCATAACTGGTAGGCTGTGATGAGTTGGATGGAGAAGAAAAACCTAGAGGAGAGTCTGGTTTAAGTTAAGTGTGCAAGGCATTGAGAAGTTGTTGAATTTTCTCTTGAGAAAGAACTTGACTAGGATTAGGAACTGTGTTTGCCTCTAGGGAAGTAGACACTTGATTGGCAGATGGACGGTGATAGCTAGATTTTGCATCACTTGAATTCTTTCTCTTTGATACCCAACATGGCTCTGATACCATGTAAAAAACCTAAAACAAGAAATTGGGGAAATTCCCCTCGTGCTCTCTAAATGTATTTCAAAGTAAAAAATGTTTTTGATCAAGGTCAAAGTACAAATAAGTGCCCAACTTATATACAAGTTAACAAAATAGTCTGGGCCTAACTTAACCGAATACAAATGTGTAACTTAAGACATTGCCAGCTAACTAACTTTAATAAGATTGGCCTCATTATCTCCAATCTCATCAGCTCGAGTAATTTATAATACTAATGACCTCAGTTTAGTCAGGTTTATTAGCTCACTAATCCAACAACCTTCCAACTGGTCTGATTTGGCAGGTCTAAAAACCCAAGAACACGTCAAGGTTGGAAAGCGTTCCCAAACCTTTAGGCAAGTATTCAAGTGAAACACAATGACTGACATCTAAGACATTGAGCTTCTTCAAAGCCAATATGTAAATTGGAAGCGTTTTCAGATTTTGACAATAACTCACATCCGTAATCTGAAGGTTGCTAATTAAGCTTTTAAAGTGAGTGTGACAATTGAACTAGTGGATGAGTGCTGGTCAAACTAGCGTAAGTTAAGTGCTGAATAGAGCAAATATGATTTAGAATACCTGAGAGAGGTGTTTCAATGATTGATTTGAAAACATCTAGTACCTGTAAGTATCAGGACTGCCAAAGTGCTTTTGATCCCCAAATGGCGACAACTAATGTCATCTTTTCTAAAGAATGTGTCATCATCTGAGAATTTTAGGATAAAATCATGAACCATATCATGAATTGCACAAGTAGAAATCGTTCCATTATATGTCTAAATACTGACTAATTGAATTTACAGCATAAAAAAGATCTGGTCTGGTTATTGTCGAATAGAGAAGATGACCAATGAGTTTTCTGTAAGAACTTGGATCAGATAATGAAGCGCAATCAGACTTTGACAATTTGCAATTTTGATCAATGGGAGATTTTAATAACTAATTAGATATAACAATATTATAATATTTAAATTAGTTGGATAATAATAGATATGAACAAGTAAATATATTTAAATATACACAAATTTTAATTAAGTATAATAATAATAACTATAAAAGAGTTAAAGGTGTAATATCACTGCCCCTCAACCAAATTTATTAAAAAAAAAAACTAACACATTAAATGCCACTATATTGAACTAATTACCAGCATCATAAAAATCTGTCAGTTTGATTTCCTTAGAGCAGTGTTCGTTATATATATACCATTGAAAAAAGAAAACAATTAATTCTTACACAATTGGCGTAACCGTCGTTTATAATATATAAGAAGGTATTAGAATGCGTGTTACCTTTTTTAAGGAGTTAGCTTGTGGGCTTAGAGAGAGATATATATATATATATATATATACATATTTATATTTATATGAGTAATGCTAGCGTGTTGTCCAGCTTTAACTGCTGGGCATGGTCGTTAGAATAAATTTGTCCTCATATTTTTCCTTCTTTTCTTTTTCACATTTTTTAAGCATATTTAAATATTTTTAAAAAATTTAAAAAAAAATACCAATACATTAAAAATTACTTCCTTAATCACTATAAAAAAAAATTAAATATATGAGCAATCAAAATAAAGAACCAAACCCAGATAACATACTAGCATTTTCTTTTATATATATATATACACACACACACACATTATTCACCCGGCCGAAATGGCTGAATGGACAGTAATGATCGAAACTCTGTAATTTTTTACAAGAAGGAGCGGTGTTTAATTATTGGGCTTATTTAGAATGTTTTTTTTTTTTTTTTTTGAAATAGTGAATTCATTCATCAAGCCGAAATTACAAATGTGACTTATTAATACAGGAAAAACCAAACTATAAGCCAACCTAAGCATCGGCTCTGGAGCATCCCCTCACACAAGGTGACAAATATTGTCTTAACTTCTAAAACTTTCCGAAGAGAGAGCACACTCTGAATAAACAGAGTGACAAGGCCCCTCCATCCCCTAAAGAGACGGAGTATGGGATATTACTACTATGGACACTAAGTCCAAAAGCCTATTACTACAAATTACTAATAAAACTACGTAATACTACATTACAAAAAAATAACAAAACAATCGAAACATAAACACAAGCACCGGCATGAGCCTCGACGGCACACCCTCTGCAGGCATCGGCATCACGAGTCCAGGAACGACACGAGTACCCAGTTCGTGTATGGACTACAAAACCTCTACCAGAGGTCGGCCATATGTCCACCAACCATAACAATGTTTGCCACTCTCGACTAGCACTAGCCCAAGATTATGACCGATCAAAACACTCCTCACCCCGCTCGGTTAAAATACAAATTAAGAACAAACACCAAAACATCAACAGAATGGAGGGACGAAATACAAAAAACCAGAGGTTGTGGTGCAAGTGTAGTTGGAGGAGAGCTGACGGTCGGTCTATGCTTTCCCAGAGTCTGAGGTTCCAGAAAAGCCAAGTTTTGAATCGGCCGGTGGCTCCCTGGTGGCGCGTGGCAACCACGCTATGGAGCGTCCGAGACTTCGTCCAGCGCATGCGAGCTACCCGCCAGTTTGTTTGGCGCCGGGTTCGGTAGACTTGAAGATCGGCTACTGGCCAACATCCTGGCGGGGTGCGTGTTGGCAGATCGCGGTTAGAAACGACCCGGTCGGCACTTCCCCTTATTTGCCTGAAAACACACCTACAAACTAAAAAACGAAAAAAGACACAAAATGTAGAAAAAAGAAATGAAAAGGGGAGGGGGAGGGGGAGGGGGAGGGAAGAGAAGGAAAGGGGGGGGGGGGGGGGGGGGGGGGGGGGGGGAGAAGGGATGGGAGCCCTGTCCAGGAGGATCCGTGGATTTAGGGTTAGGGTTTGTTTAGAGAGAAGGGAGAGAGTCTAGGGAGAAGGGAGGCTTATTTAGAATGCTTGAAACATAGTTTGGAGAGTCGAGCCCAATCTGAATGGTTAAAGGTCCACTCAACGTAGCACGAGTAATTTAAAATATCGATGACCTCAATTTAGTCAAGTTTATTAGCTTACCAATCGGACAACCTTTCAACTCGTCTAATCCGGTAGGTCTAAAACCCAAAAAACACTTCTAGGTTAGAAAGCCTTTCCACGCCTTTAGGCAAAACCACAATGTAAAATAGAAGCGTTTTTAGATTTTAACAATAACTCACATCCGTAATCTGGAGGTTGCTAAGCTTTTCAAGCGAAGATGGCAATTGAGGCAGTGGATGAGTGTTGCTCAAGCTGTGGTAAGTCAAGCGCTGAAGGGAGCAAATATGATTTAGAATACCTGATAGAGGTGTTTCAAAGATTGATTTGGAAACATCTAATACCCGTAAGTATCGGGACTGGAAAAGTGCTTTCGAAGTTTTTGAGGCAATCTTGGTCACTTCCCTAGTCTTGGATATGGAGAACAATGCCCGCAGCTTTTGATTAGGAATAAGCAAGTTTAGATCAAAATTACTTTTGATCCCCAAATGGCGACAACTAATGCCATCTTATCCAAAGAATTCGTCATCATCTCAAAATTTTAGGACCAATCACGAACCAAATAAGAATTGCGCAAGAAGAAAGTGTTCCATTATATGTCTAAATACTGATTTATTGAATTTACAGTATAAAATAACGAGAAGTTCTGCGCTGGTTTGTTTGTTACAACATGGAGAAACCAGAAGTCCAAAAACAATGACATCAAATAATGCAAAACCTATATGCAGTCCTTTTTTACATGTAATCAGGGGCACTAATATTACAAGCAAAATAATCAATACAAAAGAAATTAAATTTACTTCCTGAGCAGGGTATTTTTCCCCTGGTTTAGCTCATGTGTTATTCCTTCTTTCAGAGGCCACCTTTATATCTAAAATTTTCAACTGGGAATGACTCTTTAACTCTGGACACCAACTCACATTGACAACTCCTAATGATGGCATAACTTGTTGCAGCCATGACCAATCCACTCCCAGATCCGAGAGAGATTCCAACGTCAATGTCTTTATTTTTCAGAAAATCTTATCATCCCCCCAAAAGCTTTGATGAAACTCTACAATATCTCCAGCGAAGATTGAGAGAGACTTTAGGTTAATTAAGAAGTGATAAGAGGTTGAGCCACTTGGGACTCATCTTAATTTCAGGGATAATATTGGTGATACAGCAATGGATTGTTGCGGGGGAAAGAGTTTGTCAACCTTGGTAATGGTGTTGCTGTTATTACTATTACCGTTAAAACAATTCATTGGCAAATATTGCATTTATTAGAACACGTTCATAATCTGAAAGTTGCTAAGCTTTTCAAGCGAAGATGGCAATTGAACCAGTGGATGAGTATTGCTCAAGTTGAGGTAAGTTAAGTGCTGAATGGAGAAAATATGATTTAGAATACTTGAGAGAGGTGTTTCGAAGATTGATTTGGAAACATCTAGTACCCGTAAGTATTGGGACTGAAAAAGTGCTTTGGTAGTTCTTGAGGCAATCTTGTTCACTTCCCCAATCTTGGGTATTGACAGCAATGCAGGCATCGAGCAATACTACGTACAGTTTCTATTTGGAGATTGCAATGTAGATATAGGAAATTTTATCTTTAAAATTTTTTAAAATTACTAAAATATCCCTTTTAAAATAAAATTTTTTCTCTTTTAATAAAAGACATGCACATGCGGTCCCCAAATAGGGACCGCAAATAGAATTTCTCTAAATATTGACTTAATGAATTTACATCATAACAAAGATCTGGTCTGGTTAATTTCAAATAGAGCATACGTCCAATGAGTCTTCTGTAAGAATTTGGATCAAATAATGTAACACTATCAAATATTTTATCACAAGTCGTACCGGACGCATATACAGCTGCAATGTCCAAACTTTGTGTAAAAGGTTAATTATGTCAAGAAAAATAATTAAATTTTAAACTCATTTACAACTATTTTTATAATTTTATATGTATTGACGACAGTTTTGTAAAAATAAAATTCATATTTAATGCAGTAACATGATTGTAATGATTGCTTGCAAATCGTTTATATAATAATTGTAAAAGGGTTGCAGGAGTAGCATCACTGTCTCTCAACCAAATTTATTCCAAAGAACTCACATTAAATACCACTATATCGAATCAATTGCCAACATAATAAAAATATGTCATTTTGATTTCCTTGGAGCAGTGTCGAAAATTTCTATGAGACTTACAAGTTTTAAGAAAGAATACATGGAAAGTTTTGCCCTGGTCTATTTGTTACAACATGGAGAAACCAGAAGTCCAAAAACAATGACATCAAATAGTGCAAAATCTATATTCAGTCCTTTTTTACATGTAATCAAGGGCACTAATATTTCCAGCAAAATAATCAATATAAAAGAAATTAAATTTACTTCCCAAGCAGGTTTTTTTCCCCCTAGTTTTCGTTCATGTACTATTCCTTCTTCCAGACGCCACCTTTATACCCAAAATCTTCAACTGAGAATGACTCTAACTCTGGACACCAACTCACAGTGACAATTCTTAATGATGGCATAACTTGTTGCAGCGACGACCACTCCACTCCCAGATCCGAGAGAGATTCCAACATCAAGGCCTCTATTTTCCAAACGATATTATCATCTCCCCAAAAGCTCGGATGAAATTCTGCAATATCTCCGGAGGAGATTGAGAGAGACCTTAGCATAGGAAGTGATATAGGGTTGAGCCACTTGGGACTCATCTTTCCGGGATAATATTGGAGACACAGCTCATGGAGTTGCTGTGGGGGAAAGAGTTTGTCAACCTTAGTAATGAGGTCGCTGCCATCACTATTACTGTCAAAACAACTCATTGACAAATATTGCAGTTCTTGGAGATTCACCAATGCATTGACCTCATTATCTCCAATCTCATCAGCGCGAGTAATTTGTAATTCCAATGACCTGAGCTTAGTCAGGTTTATTAGCTCACCAATTCGACAACCTTCTGATTGGTCTGATCTAGCAGGTCTAAAACCCAACAACACTTCAAGGTTGGAAAGCCTTCCCAAACCTTTAGGCAAGCATTCAAGTGAACCGCAATGGCTGACATCTAAGACCTTGAGCTTCTTAAAAGTCACAATGTAAGATGGAAGCGTTTTTAGATTTTGACAATAACTCACGTCCATAATCTGAAGGTTGCTAAGCTTCTCAAGTGAAGATGGCAATTGAACTAGTGGATGAGTGTTGCTCAAGCTGAGGTAAGTTAAGTGCTGAAGGGAGCAAATATGATTTAGAATACCTGAGAGAGATGTTTCAAATATTGATTTGGAGATATCTAGTACCCGTAAGTATCGAGATTGACAAAGTGCTTTGGCAGTTCTTGAGGCAATCTTGTTCACTTCCCCAGTCTTGGTTGTGGACAACAATGCCCGCAACTTTCGATTAGCAATAAGCAGCTTTGGATCTAAATCACTTTTGATCCCTAAATGACGACAACCAATGCCATCTTTTCTAAAGAATGCATCATCATCTGAGATTTTTAGGACCAAATCACGAACCATATCATGAATTGCACAAGTAGAAATCGTTCCATTATATGTCTTATCGACAACCTCTATCAAACATCGATTTGTTAACCCTGAGAAACAATCTTCTCCAGCTTCAGTTGTCGACCTGTTACTTCTCAGTGGAACAAAACCTTCTCCAATCCACCAATAGACCAACTGCTCTTTGCTTATGACACAGTCCTCCGGGAAAAGTGAGAAACAAAGGAAGCATGACTTCAGGTTAGGTGGGAGCTCGTCATAGCTCAATTGAAGTGAGGCCATCAAGCCTCTCTCAGAATCATCATTTTCTTTTAATTCGTCACGGAAATGGTCTAGAATCCGCTTCCATTCATGATATCGGGGCAATTTATAAAGCATCATTCCTCCAACTACCTTAATTGCCAATGGAAGACCCTTGCACTTATCTACAATCTCCTTCCCAATATCCTCTAGCTCAGGACACTCACCTCCTCGTGCTGCAAATGCAATCTTCCTAAACAGTAACCAGCTATTAGCCTTAGATAGGAATTTAGGCCGGTGGATTCTTTCTTCATACACTCCCATCTTTTGTACAACTTCCTCATTTCTGGATGTAATAATGACACTGCTTCCATTTCCTTTAGGCAATCCTTCAGAAATTCTGTACCACCAAGCAAAGTCGTGGCCCCAAACATCATCCAATACAATCAAATACCTCTTCCCTTGGAGATACTGGTTTATTTTCCTCAGCAATTCAGTTCGATCATCTCCCACACTTGCATCTCCCAAGTTCCTTAACATGCTTCTCATAATTTGTTCTTCAGTAAAAGTTTGAGAAACAGAAACCCACATTCTTCTTTCAAATCGTCCCTCTATTTCTCTATCATTGAAAACTTCCTGTGCAACGGTGGTCTTCCCCAGTCCACCCATGCCAACAACTCCAATTTTCAATATCCCATCATCTGCTCCAAACAGCCAATCCTTTATTTTCCTCTTGTCATCTTCCAATCCTACCACTTGTGTATGATCATATACAGGAGAGCTCCAGTTCTGTGACAAGTCATTGCAACCATACACGGGCTCTGGTTGGTTTAAAATCGAGACCCCGAGATAAGTTGCAATATCTTGTTTATTGGTTATTATTTTCTCATGGATTTCTTTGAGGCGCTTTCCAGTCTGATACTGCCATGGAAGCTTTGTGGGATAGATGCACATTAGCCATCCAGTGGAGAAGAGGTCTTTATCCCTTGACAGCAGTTGGCAATCTGCTAGTATGTCTTCTGCTTCGAAAATCAGCTCTCGCAGATCGACCATGATCGTTCGAAGAGTTTCTTTCTTACTCTTTAGCCTCACAGCATCTTTGAGGAAGCTTTGCATTAATACCAGCTGACTCTGTAATTTTTCAAATTGATCCCTGAACTCGCTCAAAATATGGCTTTCTTCTGAAAGAGCTTTAAGCAGTTTTTCCAAGAAAACTTGTACTACTGCATCCACCATGTCTTTTACTGGAAAAAAATTTAAAAGAAGAAATAATAAGAAAACTGTGTCCGTCATTTAACATAACTCCTATAACATAAGAAAACCAGTAAAGAATTGGGTACATCCAGTCAATACTCACACAATCAGTTTTTCTCTCTCCAAAAGTTTTCATTCAAGAAAACATCAATGCTCCAATTACTCATTAACTTACAAAGCAATATAACTTCAAGAGAGAACCCTGGCAGAATAAAAATACAACCCTATGCACACATGCTTTTCTCAAAGCAACTGAATTAGTCGCACCAAAACCTTCCTTATGGAAATTCTAGTTGAGAAATTTGGAAATTCCGTAACAAAACATGGCAAGCCCAAAATCTACCGAAAGGAAAAAGGTTTCATTCATAAACAATCTGCCAAAACTTTAAACATCCGGTCTCATATGAAAAACCATTCAATTTCCAATTCACAAACCAACAACCCAAAGTCACAACCAGAATTTAAGACTTAAGCAAAATCCAAAGCTTCCCATTTAGATTCCAACATCGTCTAAAACTCATATCCCACAGTTAAAAGGATAATCTGATATGGCATCCAAGTGCGATTTCAGAGCATATTTTTATAACTCGGCTAACTATTATAACCAGATTTTCAAGATAGGATATGTTTGCCCTTTATACTGTTTATACAAGAATCATGGAAAACAGGAATCACTAAGAAGCTAGCTTGGTAAACTGATGATATGTACCATACTTGGCTAGGAAGTTATACTATAAAGGAATGGTCACAGATAAAATCTGCTCCGTCAAGCCCACTAAATAACTTTCTCAAGCTAGACAACGACAACAACTTTGACCACTCCTTTATCTACTTTAACATTATTATTATTTTTTTTTTAGTTTGTCTGTTCCGCCATACTTACCCTCTTTTCAATTGTTTACAGGTTCTGGTATTTTGTGAGTTCTCATGTTCTTTGCGAAGTAGTTTCCCTTAGACACTCTTCCCTGTTGTTTCCCTCAATCAAACCGATGCACAATTAAGAATCCCCCCCAACAGATTACCAACCCACCCAGAAGCCAAGATTCTAACAATACTGGACAAGAGTTGTAACTCTTGCGACTATGTAAACATAAGGTCTCTATCTCAGGAATTCGCATATATAATTGGAACAAAACCTCGTAAAAAACAAGCTAAAGACTCAAGTTTATCTTCGTGAGACCAGTTCGTTTAGAATTTAACATTTAATTGAAAAACGATTAATAAGAAAGAACAGAAAGAAATCTCGGTCAGGTTACTCACAGTTGATCGCGTTCGATGTATGGATTCAACAATGATGCTCAGTAACTTTCGAAACAAAGACAAAGTGACTTTGGCCTGCAACAATTGGCACCATGTAATCAGGATCAATAATAACAGATACTATTGCAAATCAAACGATCTAAACTTCAACAGGATCATAATCATACTCACAACTGAACCTTGTAGGAGAAAGATCAGACAAATCGTCGACAGGCTTTCCTTTTTCTTACCAAGAGGTTGGGATTTTGGAACTCCCAATTTTGTTGTAAGGGAAGAACTAAAGCAAGCTTACATACAAGAGGAATGGCTGATGTTCCTCAATGCATAAAGCTCAACCCGTTGCAAGTTTTCAACGTTTCAGACCTGAATTTACATAACCATCCTTGTATATTATTGGAAAGAGTCTTTAAGCATGCGACTTTCGGTTTGGGATTCCAAGAAGAACAAGAGGTCATTATGGTAATGTAATGGCGTCAACTCCGAAGGTCAACTACAAGCCTATGTAAGACAGGCCCACGCGTATTGAGAGAAATACAGTAACAGCGTGATAGCATCATGGAATCTTTCTTCAAACTCCGCGGTTCCTTCCCCTTACCTTCCTGCTCCGGTGACCGACCCAGTCCAAAAGTCATTGGCCGGAAACACAGCACCCTCTAGAAGAACGTAAGACTTCCTTGTGAACTTGTCCAACTTGCCTAACTAGAGTAAGTTTTGAAAATTTGGATGGCCTTTCGGCACATCCTTTCATTAAAGAAAAAAAAAAAAAAAAAAGGATTTATTATATTAATAAATCAATTTAAAATTATCATTGCAGGGACTCGTTTCAGCAATTTGTTAGAGCATCTCCAACAGGTTTTTCAAAATACCAGATTTTTCATAATTTGGAGTTTATTTTAAGGTTTTGATTAAAATACCCCCATATCCGGATCTCTATTTTAGGGAAAAGGTTTAAGGAATAAATAGTAAGCCTCCATATTTGGGGACTCACTATTTATTCCCTAAATCATTTTTATCAATATTTTATTCTAATATATAAAATAAATAATTTTTCAATCATTTATACTTTCTCTCATACTCATATTTATTATAGTTTTAAATAATAATTTTAAAAATAATTTAATTAATTACAAAAATATAAAAAAATTAATTTTAAAAATATTATCATATTCACAAAAAAATAATTTAAATTTTTGTTTAAAATATTTGCTAGAGTAATAGTTCAAAAAATAAGAAAAAATATTGAGTAGTTAAATTTGTAAATATAAGTGAAAGAAAAAATTAATAAAAAGAGAATACAAAAATATTATTTAATAAAATAGAGATAGGGATGGGGAATGTGATGTATGAGGTTTTTGAAAGATGAATAAAATTTAAGAAAAAATTTGAAAAAATGTGATTTTGAGTTAAATTATAAGAATGGGGATGAGGAATGGGACAAGGATGCTCTTAGATATGTTAAAAAAGAAAATATTTGTGCAGGTTCTGGACGTGCTAGTCCTATGCTTTTTTTTTTTCTTTTTTCTTTTTTTTTTTTGAGAAATTGTGAGAGTCATCATTAAAATAAATTAATTAATATTTTTAAATGGACATTTTTCTTTTCTAACTGACTACGCAAGGTTTACATATCCTTAACTTATATATAAATATTTAGTTTATGTTCATTAGACTTGTTTTAGTGGGAGAAACTCTCACTTCTTTTTAGGAATCGTTTAGGAAAACCATTCGAGGGAGGGAGGAGCCCCTCCTCCATTTATTTTTCCTTCGCTTTTGGTTCTAAGTCACTTTTTTTCCTTTGATAATAAAGCTGTTTGGTTGTGTTATATTCATCACCAGGCGTTTGTTTCCGAGTCTTCTTCCTTAACATATCACCCAGCTGGGCGGAGAGATATTCCACGGTGGAGATGGAGGATTTCGGTTTCAAATGGCAGGTGTTCCTGACCATTCAGTTTTGGTCTTCTGAGAGGACAGTTTTTGAGGGTTTACGGCGTGGGTTGGTCATGGAATTTGCTCATGGAGATGGAGTTAGCTTGCGGGTTGGGGTGCTCTTCTATGGGGTATAGGAACTCTGTTTTATCCATGAAAAACAGAGGATTATTTTGGGGATGCATGCCGAGTTGCATGGAGGGGATAAAGCGTCTTCCGAGATGGATCTCCAGCGTAGCTCACGGTGGTTGTCCTCATGGATGGTGACGGGAGTATCAAGCAATGCAGGGTCAAACGGTTGTTGTTTGTTTGTTTTTTTTTCTATGTTTTCGCTTGTTTCATTCTCTGTAGTACTCTGTTTTGTATGTCTGTGTTTAAGCTCCGGGTGCTCTGTGCATGGGGTGACGCAACGGTTTGAAGTTTTTTGATTTTGGGTTATGGTTTGCCTCTGGAAATAAGCTCTCAGTGTGCTGTTTGTCTCTGGTCTCCATCTAGCCGAAGTGGAGTTTGGGGTGTGTTGGTGGATATGGGTTGGCGACGGTGACGATGATGGAGCTGGCGACGGTGAGAAGCCCATGTGCAGAGGGTGATTTGGTTTTGGTTGTTTGCTGTCAGAAATCCTTGTGCAGGAAGGGCGTGGTGCAGGCTACCGTGTGTGTGCAGGCTACCAGTGAAAATCGTGGGTGCTGACAGAAAGTGTTGGGCGAAAGGCTAGTGGGCATACGGTGCTTGTGGAGAGCAGTGTTGGGCGTGGTGCAGGCTATCGTGTGTGTGCAGGCTACCATACGGTGCTTGTTTGTTCAGGGGTCTGTTAGGGTTGTTTCTAATTTAGGTTTTAATAAATATATTTTTGAAATAGACAAGTACCTCTCCTCTTTTGAGGATGAGGGTTGTGAGTCCCCTTCTCTTATAAAGGGTGAAGGTTGGGTAGTTCCTCTCCTTCTTAGAGGATGGGGATGTATTGTGTGGTTTTTTCTCGCAGACGAGCCGAGATGAACATTTCTATTTTTAACAGAGTCTCGCATCTCAGTACGGTGTCGTCATTGGAGAGTTTAGAAGTTTTTAGACATAATCCGGCGCAATGAAAGTTGTGCCCGAGGGAGCGTACAACCGATGGGTAGTTGGCTTGTAATCGGGGCTTGTTACTCGTAATTATTGGTCACAGCTGTAATTTCTTTCATTCAGAAATGAATTGAAGTCTATTTCAAAAAAAAAAACTTATATATAAATATTTAAAAGTTTTATTTGTAGTCATTTTTATATATTCTTTTATGTATTCTACTGACGTGATTGATTGCCTATTAAAAAAAATTAATGCAATCAATCACATAAGTAGAATATATAGAAAATATACAAAAATAACTATATATAATATTACTCATATGCAAGTTTATTTTATTGACAGGCCAACCATACCTAAACTTGTTTTCTAATGAGTAGAGGTGGTTGTCATTCATGCACTATAAATTTCACCTAAGCTGAGATAAAAATAAAAATTAGGTGGTATTGTACTCTCATGGCCATTGTGATCCATTATCAAGATATTTACTCAATGACTTTGAAGTCTATATAGCAGTTAAAATACATCGACCTCAAAATTGATATGTTAATTTCATTGTGCAATAGACCTATTCCAATAAAATATTTGAAAAATCCCATTAATAAAAATCCCTCAAAGCTTATTGGACTTCCATAGTGGTAAATATCTTCCCTCTTAATACTCTGTTTAGTTTGTATTTATTTAATTTTTTCGCTTAGCTTTGTAATGGACAGTTGTAATGGTTTTTCTTTCAATGTAAGGTTATTTGCGAACAAAAAAATAATTTAGTTACGACCAGAATTGTATATTAATATATATATTAATCTAATATGATTGATTAAAAAATAAATTTTATTAAAAATAGTAGTAATTTAAATTTTAAATATAAAAAAATTAATATTAATACGTAGATTATTATACAATTTTACTTATATGTAAAAAAAAATATTACCACACAAGGCTTTTACGTCTTTTTTTTTTTAATTGGTGGCCAAACAAGCCATATTAAATGAAAAGGTACGGGTACTTTGACTCTTGTTACCAATATAACGAGTTCTTTAATAAGTTGTGTGTATTAAGGTGGTTGTCGTTTATGCACTAAAGTCTCACCTAAGCTGAGATAAACGAGAAAAGTAATGGCGTGTCATTTATATTTTATTTATTTATTTTAAAGTTGTGACCTTTTTATAGTCGTACTTTTAACGGGATTGTAGTGGAATGCCATTGTACCTTTCTAGAGAGGAATCTTGGAACAAAAGTGGCCTATACCGATATTTGGGTTTAGATGAATTTTTTTATTTAATAATAAAAAAATAATTTTTAGTACTATTATAAATTTTTTAAAAGTAAATATTTAAGAATATAAAAAAAATAATTAAAAAAAATTTTTGCTCTTCTTGAGACGAGTCTCTTACTACATCCACCGCCTCATCTTAGAAAGTATGATTTACTTATTTTACGAATTACGATAGCAACTTTAAGAGCACTCAGAATGATATTTTTTTATCTTATTTTTTAAAGAAAATAAGTTCAGACAGGTGTCTCTGTTGTTCTTCAAATAACGGAAATCAATCATAATAGCCCACGTGGGATACACATCTTGTCATTAGTAAGATGCGTTGCAGAGGAAAAAAAAAGGTTCACTGCTCTGTCAAAACCCAGCCCCTTCTCCATCCACTCTCTCTCTCTTGATTTTGTCGAAGCCCACTACTTTCTCTGTCTCTTTTACTTATTCAATTCACTAAAAATTTGTTTGATTTGTATTTCCAGGAGGCAAATGTGAGCTGAACAGGTAACACTTCGATTTCAAATGAATTCTCTCCTTCCCACTCTGTCGAAGCCATCAAGCCACCGAAACATTAACACACTCCATCAAAGCTCCCTCTCTCTCTCCTTCTCCCTCTCTCTCTCTCTCTCTCTCTCTCTCTCTCTCTCTCACACCGAAAAATTCTCAGAATTATTTTTTATTCGACAACAAACATGAATGGCGATTGTACTGCATATGGTTAACCCACTATAAGATTGTGTGGTTGATTAAAATTAGACCCTGTTTACGGATGTGTTGGGGCAATTTCTTACCTGCAAAATCAAGTATCATAGTTGCAAATGCAACTTGCAGTGGCTCAAGTAGAGATTCTTTGCATCCAAATGCAGTAAGAACCTAACTTACCAACCCAGATAGACCAAGACGAGAAGTCACTTCTTTTATCTAGCAATTTTAATAACAATATTCCCCCGTACCTCGGCTTTGCTTCTTCTAGCACTGTAATCCAAGACCCTCCTAAGAGAGTCTCTTTGGACTTCATATTATCTCCTTGCCTCTAATGAAATTGCCAAGCTGTTCCAAATTTTTTTTGTCTTTTTTTTTTTTTTTCTTCCATCTTTCCCTTCTCTCATTTCATTTCCTGTACCGGAAGCCATAGACATAGCTCAAGTGTGAACGCAACAACTAGCATAACAATAAAAATACATGCTTGCGAGAGAGAGGGCGAACGCTGAGCGGTGATGAAGATTGACGAATCACGGAGGCTTCAGGCCACAAGAGGGAAGGAGAGAGAGTTTAGGGATTTATGTGAAGGGAAAGAGATGAATCTGTGAGGATAGAGTACTGCTGTGAGAATAAAGTTGCAGGTCTTGAGGTCCTTGACAGGTAAAATTGCAGATCTTTAGGCCACGAGAGGGAAGGAGAGAGAGAGAGAGAGAGGTTAGGGGGAAGGAGAGAGAGAGGTTAGGGATTTCGGTTTCTCGAGAGAGAATGAGAGCAGAGAGGGGGGTCGGGATCCCATGTTGCACGTCTCGCGTTGGTTTTGTAAGTATCCCTTACGTGGCGAGTCCTCATTGGTCTCCGATAAATAAGCTTTGTTAGTGACACCTGTTAGAGGCGTTTCTGTTTTTTAAAATATATCATTAAATTGTTTTTTTAATTTAAATATTAACTTTTATAATATATCATATATCAATTCATTTTTTTTTCTTCATATTATTTGAATAATATTTTTTATTCTTCTTAAACATTTTTTTCTACCAATAAATTTGTAACATCCTTATATTTTTTATATTTGCAATATACTATTATATACAATGTAATATAATTAGTCCCATACACACAAAATAAAAATATATAAACAAAATAAAAATTAAAAATGAAATTAAAATATGAAAAAATTGAATAAATAATAATTTCAATATAATTTTCAGAAAAAAATAAAATAGAGGTGTTTTAAATGATGAACAATAAAAAAAAAATTGTATTGAAATGTAAAAGTAAAAGAAAATGAGGGAGTAAATGAAATATAAATAATAATTAAAAATTATTTAAAGGATAAACAGTATCCGCGATATGTCAATGGTTACTGTAGTAATTTTTATTTTTTATATTCTTTTACATCATCAAATGGAACTCATTTTATGAACAGTTCTTCAAATAAATTACATTTTTTGTATTATATAAGTTATTGAGAGTGCTCAAAGAAGTTGGAAGCACTTATTAACCGTCTTCTGCTAAATTAAAACGCAGGTTGGAGTCTTATGGTATGTATTTACTTAAAAAGAAAAAGAAACTTATTGCAATAAATTATTCTAAATGGTTTGATGTTCTAAAATTGGTTGCAAAATCTTTGTAATTTTTTTTAGTTATCTTCGGTAGTAAGTGGGGATTATCAATAACATTCGAAAAAAATGATACCGGATATATATTTTATTTTTTTAATTTCTTAAACAAATAAAAATCCAATTCTAATAATACGGAGCAGAGTTTCATGAAAGTTCTTGGTAATGCATTAATATATTTAGAAGCTGCAAAGAGATTTCATACAGTGATATAATTCAATAGCAAGATGCCACATTTCTCCCCCCCCCCCCAAAAAACACCCTCTGCCTCTCCTTTTCCTCCCATTTCCCTCGCCATTCCCTCGCCAACAATATCTGCTCGCCCAGGGTGGTTCTCTAGCCACCAGTCAACAACAATCGACCACACAATCCGGGACCGCCTTAGCCACACCGCGACCGTGCCTCTCCCCCTCCTCCCCCTTCCCTCTCCCTTTCCCTCGTCGACGATGTCTACCCCCCCTCCCCCTCCCTCAAGGCGGTTCCTGACCACCCAAGCTATGGCCACCCAGCCATGCAAAGCTCACCACGACCACATGCTCCCATATCTCCTCCAGCACAATCCGCAACCGCACTCCAGCGGTGTCGGTGGCAGCTTCTGTCCACCTTGAGGTGGTCTTTGACCACCATGGCAGGCACAGGGAGTGGTGAGAGAGGGGGAAGGGGGAGGAGGGGAGGGGAGAGGCACAGAGAGATCACAATGAGAAAGGAAAAAAAGAAAAAAGAAAAAAAAAGAGGCACATAGGATACTAATAGTATACCACATCAGTGTGTAGGATCCTTCATGGAATTCCTTTATGTGTATGGTGTTTTCCATATATTTATGGTTCTACTTTTGTTAACATTTAATCTAATTATGGTTCTACTTTGCTTATTTGTCTTTGAAAAACAAAATATTCCTATTTTATTGGCTCATCGCCCACGAGTTCTTCCTCGTACACCTCTACTCCTGATGTTTCTAACGATTCTGATCTTCTTAACATTACCATCGGTTTTCAACCTCTTTGCCTCTTGATCTTCATTCTTGTCACTCCCTGCTTCTTCTTTGACCTCCTCGGTTGCAGCCTTCTTACGTTTGAGGAAATTCACAAGCCCTGCAAAAGCAACATTGGCATCGTCGCTCTTCATAAGCTCCTCGGCAACCTCGGCCGGGGTCACCTCTGTGCTGTCTATTAGGCCTTCGATTTCTCCGTACAAATGGTGGGAGCTACGATGATGAAGGCCGAGGTAATTCGAGGCCAAGATTTTGAAGCCACGGCTTGTGCAATATGACATGTTGATGTGGACGTCCATTCGACCTGGACGCAAAAGGGCAGGGTCGAGCCGATCCTTGTGGTTTGTGGTGAACACAATGATTCGCTCGTCCCCACAGCTCGACCACAGACCGTCTATGAAGTTCAACAGACCCGAGAGCGTCAACTGCAAAGTTTCGAATACTATTAATATTTATTATATGAAAATTTCAGGATATTGAAATTTTAAGAAGGATAGTGCTGCTATTCTCCACAATCTGTCCAGTGTCACTTAATGCAAATTGTATTTATTTTTTAAATATGTTTAAATATTTTTAAAAGATTAAAAAAATATATCAATACACTTATAATTATTTTCTTAATCAATAAATAAATAAATAAAATTTTAAAAAACTTAAATCGGGGGCAAAATGATCAGAAGCATCCTAGGATTATTCTTTTATAATTCATAATATGTTTGATTTGGATTTGCAAATAGACTTTTTTTTTTTTTTTCTTTGTAATCTTCAAATCTTCCTTACCTTGGAACGAGTTTGAACTTGATACTCATCACCCTGATTTTGCCTATCCTGAATCTCCACGCTGCAATCTATATCCTCAATCACGAGAATAGACCTATTGTTCGTGGACAACAAAACCCTCCTCAGATCGGAGTTGGAGAAAATACTGGTCAGCTCCAAATCATATATATCGAACTTGAGGTAATTAGCCATGGCAGCGATCAAGCTCGATTTACCCGTGCCAGGAGGACCATACAACAGGTACCCTCTCTTCCAAGCCTTTCCAACTTTCCTGTAGAACTCCTTCCTCCTCACGAACCTGTCCAAATCGTCAATGATGAACTTCTTGAGCTCGGGATCCATGGCCAAAGTGTCAAACGTGGACGGATGCTCTAGATTGATTGATCCCCACATGCCCCCACCCGATCCATCCTCGTCGCCGTACGGGCAGTCACGGTTATACAGTTTCACCTCCTTCTGTTCCTCTAAAATGGCTTTGGCTCTGAGCAGAACGTACGGAAGGTAAGAGTCGAACACCTTGTCTTTGAACTTCTTGTTGAAGACGAGCTCGTAGCAACGCCGCTCGCTGGAGTATTGGTTCTTAGGTTCGGTGCAGACGAACCGCCATATTAGCTGGAGGTTCTCGAACGTGTCGGTGATCTCCTCGCCCTTCTCGATTGCGAAGTCGAGGTGCTTTTGGCGCTGGGTTTTGCTGACGTGGAGGCAGTCGGTGTTGGGGCTGATCTTGGTGCGGAGGTAGACCTCGGCGGCGTCGTAGACCTGGTTGCGGACCATGCTGCAGTGCTCATCGATGACGAGGGTGAGGGTGGAGGAGAGAGGGGTGAAGAAGTAGGAGAAGGCGGAGAAGAGGTAGGAGCGAAGCTGGGGGGGGATGAGCTCGTTGGCCATGGAGCGGACCAGCATCATGGAGGCGGCGAGGGAGGCGTAGGCGGAGAACAAAGTGGAGGCGGAGGTGGAAATTTCGTTGGGAGTGAACATTTTGGTAGCAGATCAACCAAAGTTCAGAGTTTCAGAAATGGATGCTCGGCGACCGAAGTCGAAGGGTGAAATCAGAACGGGATACTGGTATATATTTATATGAGCAGGGCAGCAGGGGTGGTTGTCAATCTGACTATGTTGTTCGTACGAAGTTCGCCCTCGCCTTCTTAAGCAAGCAATCTGACTCCCACTCTCTCTCTCTCTCTCTCTCTCTCTCGCTCGCTATGGTTTTTACTTTTTTTGCCCTTTTTTCTGCTTTTGTCTTCTTGCGACTAATTCCCCTAAATACACGGGTGATTCTCTCTTTATCATTTTCCATTCACGATCAAATTTTCGTGGTCAGTAGAATTTTTTAAAAAAAATTTAAAGAGTTATTTTAAAAATTAGGACGTGTTTTTATTTGATTTTATGAAATAATTTTTTATTAGAATTTATGAAGATGAGTAAGTAAATTTGAAAAATAGTTTGGAAAAAAAATCAGTTAATTTTTGTAAAAATTATTTTATTATTTGTGTTATATTCACCAAAATATAGCAATGATTAAAATAAAAAATCTTAAAAAGAATTTAAAAACATTTTGAGAAAAAAACAAAAATGGCTGATGTTTTTTACTATATTCTATTATGTGTACAATCGTACGTTAATAATATGTTACAGATAAGATATTTGAAATGATATAATAAAGGTGAGAATATCATTTAATACTTCCTTCCTAAATTGAGTGTAATAAATAGCATAATCAAACTTCGACCCCAAGTTTCGTTAAGGAATAAATAAATTAAATAATAATACAGATCAGATTCTCTACGCTGGCAAAGGAGTTCGAATTATATATGCCAGTCACATCCTAATTATCCGACGTTGGATGTCAGACTCAGATTTGTTTTGTTTGTTTGTCAAAACATTCAGAAATGTACAAACATTAAACTCAGACCATGACTTGAATACGACCAAGACTTCAAGTGTGAAATGTCACTTGAAGTTACAGCTACTCATTTATTAAAAGATTTTAACAGTAAATATAAATTAAAATTTACATACATCGAAAAGAGGCTCCTTCTTGATTAAGAAACGTGAGAATTCGTCTCTTATGACTTTTCTTATAAAAGAAGGTTATTTGTTGAAGATTAAGATCATCCTCTTTGCGATGTGAGATCAAGACAGGGCTAAGGACGAAAATAAGTTTTGAAGAAACTCAGAACAGAGATTATTTGATAGAGATATGGAATTGTTTATGAGTATTTGTAAATTTATACAAACATATTAAAAATACTGATTTTTCGCTTCAGTAAATGTAGACAAGTTGTCGAACCACTTAAATATTATCTCTATATCGTCCTGTGTGATTTTTGAACAGACCGAAATGCACAACATGAAATTGATTCAGGATTTCTAGGTTGTATGCAAGTTGTGATATTCAGGATGATTCTCATAACTAGAATGTGGGTATTCCAAATTCAAATTCTTGTTTTGATCAGACTCGTATTTTGTGCTTACTCCCCCTCATTTAATAATTTAAGGTAGAATGTTTGTGCAAGGCACTGAGAGGGGCAAAGTGTTCTCACGCCAGAGGTGAGTAACACGGGATGTAACGTGCCCGTAACCCAACCGAGTGCCATGGAAATAAAAATGTTCATCTCTACGGCAAACATCACTAGAGGCAGATTGCCCCTCAGCTCGGCGAAATTTCAAATCAGATAAGAATTGATTCAATGAATAGGTAATTCAACAAATTGAATTGGACAATTTATGACAATTTTGAATCAGTTATTTTGATATGGTTAAAAAGCATTAAAATTCATATAAAATCTTGTCCAAAAAGAGTATAAAATATAATAAATTCAATATAAATACTATATGAATGTAAATAATTTCAATAAGTATATAATTTATGCCTTTAATAGCATTTACGTGATTGATTGATTGCTAGAATTTCACTTCTTTGGTTGCTTTACTTGTTTTCAATAAATATTACATGAATCTAAAAAGAGCATGATTGTTAGAATTGCACTTCTTTCATTGCTTTACTTGTGTTTGATTGATTTCATGCTTATTTACCATTGATTTGGATTGTTTCTAAATACCAAGAAATATGCACTCGATCTCTCTGATGGAAAATAATAGCATTGTCCACATGATCTTACATTATATTAAATTATTATTTTTCTATAAAATATAGAAATATTATCAATGAGTAGATGATCAAAGAAAGTATGAACATAATTTTTTCCAATTAATGTATAAAAGAAATACCAAATATATTTCTAGAAGACGGTGCTACTCTCACACGGAGAGATTACCGAAATACTCACCGAATATGTAAAACTTTTTGTATCTCTTATGTTTTTGCAAATATTTTTTTAAACTTATTAAATATTTTTTTAAAAAAATAAAAAAATCATAAATTCATTCAAAATATTTATATAATTATTAAATAAAAAATAAAAATAAAAATCTACAGTTGGTGGCCATAGAAGAAGCAATTCCCATTTCTAAAATCAATGCACGGTTCAAAATTAAAGAAAGGGCTAAGCGACAATGTGCTGTGAAATGGCTCCACTTTTGGCTAAAGTTAAACCAATCAGAACGAAGCACTTCTTTTGCTTTTTCCTGTTTCGGGCGTCGGACTAATACATGTGCGGATCCTTTTTCAGATCCTTTTGAGTGCAAAGCTAGCAGCAGAGATTGTGGTTCCATGTGCGGATTTAGATGCATCCAATACGCTACATCAATCAGAATCAATACGGGAATTCAATCCCGCCGCTAAGATGTCCAGCAGATGCCTGGGCATGGACGAAAGGCCGGCCACCTTTTACGTTAGCAGAGCAAAAGGCCTAGGGCATTGCAGGATGAACCAATGTGAATGAGCCGAAGTAGGATTTCTCTTTTAGAATTGAGGCTTTTATGTATATTCTCCTTGTTTGGCTAGATGGTCGTTGTTGTCACGGAATAATATTCTCTCCACTTCACTTGAAATTGATATTCAACCATACTTTCTATTTCATTTGAAATGGGAATGATGCTTTTTCCATTGTCTCGATGACCAAAACAAATAAAGAATTTTTTTCAATTTTTTGTTGGGAGGATGATTGTTGAATGTTGATTCTCATCATCAATTTCTTGTTGGAGAATCCCAATGGAAAGGAAACTAAAAACTTTTACTGAAGAGACATCATTTGCAAAGAGCCACGATTTGGGAACCGAATGGCAGGCAGTCGGAACATATTTGTATCTTATTCACATAAATTCTCTCTTTGCTTCATCAGAATTTGTTCACTGTGAATATCCACTGGGTGTTAACATTAGAGGTCCAAAAACAAACATCATGATGGGAGTAAACGTCAGTTTTAGCCTCGGAACAAAGCACGAGTTTGGAGAGAGGGAGTCTTTTAGAATTTTTTTTATTTTTTATTTTTTTAACTTAAAAAAAGCATTATTAGTTGTAAAGCAGGCTTGATGAATATAAACGATAAAGGCTTTTTTTTCTTCTTTATTTAAAAAAAAAACTATTAGGTAATTCATAGTACGTTGATACTCTTGACCTATCCAATATGTTATAAGATTAAAATTGACTGTGCAAGTATTTATTTTTATTTTTAATGACATAACATCTTATAATAAATTGAGAGTATAGAGTTTGGATTCAAATTCAAAATCTCTGTTATGATATTATCTAAAATCGTCATTTATTTCAAAATTTTAAATTAATAAAAATTCTTAATAAATTCCTGTCAGGAGTCTCACCAATTTAAGAAACTAAATTTCATCGCAGAAGCAATAGATTTTGTAGATTTGTCGGTGAAGCAAAAAAGTTGATGCTGGAATGACATTGGTAGTAGTATATATTTGGGATTACGGCAAGAAATATAACTTATAATTTTAGGATTTATAGTTTATAACTTAAGTAATAAGTTCTATTATTAAAAAGTTATTTACTGTTTGGTAACCATATATTTAAAATACTTTCAAATATATTACATTTGTTTAGAAACAAATTAAAAAAATATTTTATGAGGTAGAAATAACAATTTATTTAAATTTTTAAAGATATAATCATATCCTTGAAACTTGAAAGTTTGAAAGTTATAATTATCTTAAAGTTGTATGGATATTTTCGCCCATTGATAGTATTTTTAAAATTCGAATTATGTTTCGAATTATCCAGAAAAGTACGTTTGAGAAAAAATATCAATAACGTACTTTTTAGCTTATTTGAGATTAAAAGTTCTTTAATATGTAACACACAAACGATTTATTTTTTTATTAAATAACTTTTAAAAGTATTTGAAAAAGCAGTGGTTCTACACAACACTACACCTAGAGGGGGGTGAATAGGTGTAATCTAATTTTTATGGCTTTTTGAAAATTAATCAAACAAGCAGATAATAAATGAAACAAATAACACAAATAATCAACACATGATTTTGTTCACGGAGTGGAAACTCATTTGAAGAACCTCTTCAAAATCTAAAACCACTCCGGGTGTAAGACACCACCTCAAATCCACTATAGAAACTTTAGTTTGTTACAACCAATTTAGAACACTCACAAAACCTTTGTAGTAGCTAAACTTGGCTTGCAACACCACGAGTGACCCACTCGATCTCTACACGCATGTAGTGTCGGAACTCCGACCTTCCTATAGCTTCCTACGAGAACCTCTCGATCTCTGCATCAACGGCAGCTCCGGACTCTTCCGGCCAACAAAAATGTCCACTTCAATGGACTCAAGTAAAAGCTGATTTTTGTGTATGTTGTGGTGGAGAAATGTTTTTTCCAAGAAAGAATCAATCAAATGGGGGAGAGATTGCTCTAAGATGTTCTTGGAGGCTCTTAGGGTTTTTACTCTGATTCTCCACACATAGAACAGAAGCTAACATGTTCTATTTATAGTTCCCATCAAATGAGGCGTTCAAAACCCTACATTGTAAGTGATCTGGAACATTGGCTCGAGCGAAGTGTCGAGCGAAGGTCGAGCGCCGAAATCTGCCTGAGTTCGCTCGAGCGCCATGTCGAGCGAGTATCGAGCGGTCGACTCTGCCTGAGTTCGCTCGAGCTCAGTGTCGAGCGAGGGTCGAGCGACACACTCTGCCTGGGTTCGCTTGAGCTCAGTGTCGAGCGAGGGTCGAGCGGTTGAATCTGCCTGAGTTCGCTCGAGCTGTATGTCGAGCGATGGTCGAGCGGTTGAATCTGCCTGAGTTCGCTCGAGCCGTATGTCGAGCGATGGTCGAGCTGTTGAATCTGCTTGAGTTCGCTCGAGCGCTCTGTCGAGCGAGGGTCGAGCGAAGTCGCTTCTTTTGACCAATAATGAGCACACTTCAAGCCCACTTCAATCCTTCCGCAACAACACTTGTTACAACACCATTTTACACAGGTTTTCACAAGAATATGCCAACACACTTATTTTTCCCTCAACAGTATTTAAATATTTTTTAAGATTCCTACCGCAATTCTAAATAGGTTCATAGTCACTATATATATATATATATAGCTCTTTAATAAGATAATAAGGTGCAGCCGTTGTTAGGGACCCGTGGCACCGCTGTTGTTCTTGTTATGATAATATTGACCAACAACAGCGTGCCATAGGTTCTTATCTTTGGCCGGTCAGACATTTGAATAAATTTTCAGGTTTGGGATCAGTGAGAGTAAGCTTTTCACCATCAAACATTTAAATTGACGATACTTTCCTATAAATAAATGTTTTTATAAAGTTATATGATGAAATCACTTGATGAAAATTACAAAAAATATGGCCAATTTCATAGAGAGACTACAAGAAAAATGGAAAACTTGCTCTTTTATCATAAATATAGACATATTACACTGAATTTGAATTTGCACACCATGACCAGCTTTTGTGTTTGGGAGTGTAAGAAGGGATATTGACACTAAAAAAGTACTTACATTATTTATTTATTTATTGAATAAACGCATGTTGGCTTAAAAATTCCTACACACTTTTTGTGGTCCCAAATTGGGTTTTTTTTGGGAAAAGTTGCTCCTAAAACTCACTTAGGGTGGGTTTGGGTGTTGAGAAGTGTTGAGAAGAGTTGTGAATAGTAATAAAAAGTAGGTGAAAAGTAATAATAAAATAATGAATAGTAATAAAAAGAGCATGTACTTTGCACAATTTTTATTAGACGAAATTTAGCACATGCTTATCTATTAATTTTGTCGTTCAAAGTTGACGGATGATGCTGGAGAGACACAGGAACATGCAAGCGTTCTCGTCAAGGTTTGAAAATTTGAAATTAATTTCGAAATCAGATAAGAATTGATTCAATAAATAAGATAATTCAACAAATTGAATTAGACTATTTATGAAAATTTTGAGTCAGTTATTTTAATATTAGTAAAAAAATTATTAAAATTCATATAAAATCTTGTATAAAAGAATATAAAATATCATAAATTCATTGACTAATTTCAATAAAAATACTATATGAATATAAATAATTTCAATAAGTATATAATTTATGTATTTAATAGCATTTACTTGTTTGATTGATTGCTAGAATTTCACTTCTTTGGTTGCTTTACTTGTTTTCATAAATATTATATGAATCTAAAAAGTGCATGACTCTTGGAATTGCACTCATTTCGTCGCTTTACTTGTATTTGATTGATTTCATGCTTATTTACCATTGATTTGGATTGTTTCTAAATATCAAAGGAAAATACTTTACTCACAAAGGAATTATATAAAAAAAAACATACAAACTGATGTGGCTTAATTTGATATGTTAGATTGTAAAGTTAATTTTATTATAAAGTAGATCTAACGAATTTCATGAAGTCACATTAATTTGTAGGTTTATTTTATATAATTTATTTATATCTGTAACAGTTTTTTACCAAGAAATATGCACTCGATTTTTATGATGGAAATAATAACATTGTCCACATGATCTTACATTACCCTAATTTGTTTTTCTATAAAATATAGAAATATTATTAATGAGTAGATGATAAAAGAAAGTATTAACATGGTTTTTCGTAATTAATGTAGGAAAAAAAAAAAAGTACAAAGTATATGTCTAAAATCAATGCACGGTTCAAAATTAAAGAAAGGGATAAGAGTCAGACAAAGGTTGTTGTGACAGGGCAATGACTGGCGTCTTTGATTATTCTTGGAGGAGAATTAGTTTATTCCCCTATCGCTTTTTGGTCTCTGGTCTCCGGGCATATATTTGGAGACAATGTGCTGTGAAATGACTCCACTTTTTGCTTAAGTTAAATCAACCAGAACGACGTACTTCTTTTGCTAAAGATTCTTCTTATTCGGTTTCATGGCATTTTAGGTTCCGAAGTTGTACAATGTCTTATGTTTCCTCTCTAACATCTATAAAAATAACAAATCACATGTCTGATGGAAAAATAATAAATAGCTCCTCTTTTGAAATTGAGGCTCATATGTATATTCTCCTTGTTTGGTTAAATGGTTGTCGTTGTCTCGGCATAATATTCTCTCCATTTCACTTGAAATTGATATTCAACAACACTTTCTATTTCATTTGAAATGATGGAAAGGAATTTCATCGCAGAAGCAGTAGATTTTGTAGATTTTTCGGTGAAGAAAAAGAGTTGATGCTGAAATGACATTAATGGTGGTAATTGTTTCAACCCTCACTACTAGAAGGAAAGTTACTTTTCATAAGCCCAACTGCCCAACCCTCACTTCAACCCACTTTAATTATGAGAAGTTTCTTTGTGTACGCATTTACCCATAAGGTTATGCACAGTAATGTTAAGATATTTTACATGCACTTCATCATGTTGATTCTATTAATATATCCAAGAGTATATACTAACATTATATTAACATAGTCCAAAAAATTAATATAGACCATTAGATTTACATTAAACTCTTTTCCATCTCTTCCCAAAAGCATAAAATTAAAGATATTTTAAATATTTTCCGTTAAGATAAAAGTCTAGTTTAATATCTTCATCGAAATCATTATCTTTTTATAATATCTTGTAACCCTTTGTCTTTTTTAACTTTATATTATCCCCTTTCACTCCAATCTATACTTCTGTAATTTGAAGCAATTTTTATGATAGCCTTTGTGGTCCAAATTTACAAGCACTAGAGGTGTTATTTCCAATTTTTTAATAGAGCTCTTAAGCTGAAATCGACTCAAAGCTCAATTCAAAAAACTATTAAGAATTTCGAATAGTAGTGCATATTATGCTTTGCATTTCACTTATAGTACTAGTTTTTTCAATTACTTGTTTTCCATATGTATACTAGTTTTCAAAGCCACATTTTATGGAAACAACTTGACCATTTTTCTTATAAAAATGTTGGGTATGTTTTGCATTTCAGGCAATGCCTATGTCAAGAAATAGATGGTTGCTATGGAGAAAACAATCATCTAAAGTTAGAATGGTTATAGATAGTCACAATATCAATAAGGTTAACGCACTGTTAGTCGGATAGTCGATCATCAAAAATTGGCTTGCTAATACATGATTCTCCTCTCCCCTCCTCGTCCTCTACTTTTCCCTCAACTCCTGCTCATGCTCTTATCCCCTCCTCCTCCTTTCCTTCAACTCCTCCTCTTCCTCCTCCTCCTTCCTCCTCCTCATCCTCTTGGTATAGAAAAAGTTCACACCACAATAACATTGGTTGTACACTTAAGCCTAAGTAAGACATAATTTCTTTTATATACATGCATGATATGATGTGCACTGTAAGGTACATTCTAAGAAACTTTTGCAAGATTTTTTTTAATGGATATCATATTCGTTTTCTTCGCAGTCACTTGCTATTAATAGTTGTAGAAAATTAGGGATCACCCACTAGTTATTCCACTAAATTCTTTTCTATCTCTTTCAAAAAGCATAAACTAACTGATATTTTGAACATTTTTCATTAAATTAAAAGTCTAGTCTAATATCATAGTTGGAATCACTATAATATTATATCTTTTAGGGAGTTGCTAGATACACAAAAGGAACCCACACATTGATATGGCATAATATGCCAAGTGTTCATTTTTCCTAGCGCCTCTTTCCCCCACTTTCCCACTCTCACCTCTTTTCCTTGTGCACCCCCTCCCCTCAGCTGCACCCAGCCTCTCTTCCCCATGCCCCCCCCCCCCTCAGCAACACCTAGCACCACCACAGCTAGTCAACAACCACCATCAGCAGCCGTTCCCCCCTCACCTTTGACCCCCAACAAGACCCAGCCCCCCCTCCCCCCCCCCCAAAAAAAAAACAGTGCAACCCCTCTCCCTCTCCTCCTTCCTAAATCAAGCCCCTTCACTCAAAATCGAGCCTCTCACCACTGCTAGAGCTGCAGTTGCAGCCCAACTGTGCCACCACACCTAGCCCCTCGTCGACCTAAGCTTCTCCTCCAGCCACCAAAGCCTCTCTCTCTCTCTCTCTCTCTCTCTCTCTCTCTCTCTCTCTCTCTCTCTCTCTCTCCCTTCTTCTGAGTAGTGCATCCTTATCTCGGTAACCTCCTTATCAGGGTTCCACGCCAGCAGTGCCACTTGGATCAACGGTGTCTTTTGCCCACCATGAGGTGGTCTCTGACCACCATGGTCGGCATGGGGAGGGGGCATGAGAAGAGGGCAGGGGATGGCAAGGGGGAGGGGAGGAAAAAAGAGAGAGAAAAAATAGGGAACACGTGGCACATTGGTCAATATGTGGGATCCTTTTATGTCTATAGTCTTTTCCTATCTTTTAACCCTTTGTTCTTTTTAACTTTGTATCCCTTTGACCTAGAAATCATACTTTGTTGTTGAAAGCAATTTAAATGACTTTCCTAGCCATCCAAATTAGATAACATTTATAATTTCTTCAAGCACAAAAGTGTGATGTCTCTAACTTTTTAATAGAGTTCTTTACCACTGATGTTCAATAAAAGATGTTGTAATGTGGGAACACTAGTTATCTCGAATCGACTCAAAGCTCAATTCAAACAGCCATTAAGAATTTCAGGTACCAGTGATATATAATATACTTTACATTTAATTTATAGTACTAGTTCTTTCAATTGTTTATGAAAAGAGTTTTGTTCATCATTATTGTTGTAAATGTTAATTTGACATTTTTTAAGTCAAGAAACATTTGCCGCCATAGTGAAAACGATCTTCCAAAAGCTAGAATGGTTCTTCCCTCTCTCTCTCTCTCTCTCTCTCTCTCTCTCTCTATATATATATATATATATATTGGCCTTTAATCAGATAATAAGGTTAATGAACTGTTAGAGTTGGACAACCAATCATTGGGAATGGGCTTGCCTATCCATCATCCTCCTCTCCTCTCCTTTTATCAAATTATAAGAAAACTGCTTATTTGTGATTAGTTATTTCCTATGAAAATGGTTATTTCCTACTAAAATGAGTATGTTTTCGTCACAAATAATCATTCTTATCACAAATAATCCGTCATAAATGCTCATTTTTCTTTTAAGATTATGCTCTTGCTCCACCTATCATTCTTTCCTCCTTTCATTCCATCCACCTATCATTCTTTCCTCCAACTGCAACTGTGCTATTGCTCTTATCTCTTTCATCCTCATTCTCCTATTAAGGAAATTGACTTCAATCATCGCTATTCAAATTAAGTTAATTTCCATAAGCCTAATGAAGACATAATTTCTTTTATATACATTAGGCTCTACACTATAATGTTAAGGCTATGTTTGGGTAATAAGCTCATCTTAGCCTATCTCAACCCCATCATTGTTAGAACTCACTACTTTTTCAATTTTTTATAAAAAGTTAAACATATTTCAATTTACTTCATACATTCAAATACATCTCAATGGGACTCACAAATAACTACTATTCACATATCAACATAGATTATTTGAGATCACCACAGCACCTAAACGTAGCCTAAATATCACTTATTTTGACAATTTACATGCATTCAATATATTGATTACATTGATATAGTCATAGAGTTAGTTACCTATTCGATTTTCCCTTTTTGCCATCTCTACAAGCACTTTTCTTTTAGAATTCTTTTACGACATGTATTTTTTAGACTGATGCCATAGTCATTTCCTTTAAATCACTAGCTAGTTAATAGTTGTAGAAAATTTGGGATAACCCACAGAATAGTACATCATACTCTTATCTATCTCTTCCTCAAACTATATATATTAAAGATTAATTCCTAGTATAATGTCTCAATTGGAATCATTTTCATTCTATAATATCTTGTAGCCCTTTATCCTTTTTATATTTTGACTTGAGCCCATACTTTGTTGAGTACTACTATTCTAAACCCACCACACAGCTTACATGGCACAAATTCAGATTCAAATGATAAAATTTGATTTATAAAATTTAAATTTTAAAATTATCTTTCAAAACAAATTATGTCATGTAAGCAATACATGACTTAGAAGCTTGAGAATAAAATAATTCTACTTTGTTATTGGATATAGGTTTTCATAGTGATCCAAATTGGCAGACAAGTTCTAAAAGTACAAAAAGGAACTATTTCTAAGTTTTGAGTAAAGCTCATTATCTCTGATGTTCGATTGAAGTTGTGTCAATGTGAAAACACTAGTTAATTGGGATCACCCCCAAAGCTCAATTCAATATACTATCAAGAGTTTTAGCTCCAAGTGATATATTATGCTCTGCATTCAATTTGTAGTAATAGTTCTTTTAATTTCTTGCTTTTTATATTCATTCTAGTTTTAAGCTTTATTTTAAGGAAAAATATTTGTTTCATTGGTCGAAGAAGTCTCATGTCCACTTCCAAGCAAAGTGTTAGCAACGCGCATGCAATCAGAGCTAACACTCACATCGGGAAACCAAGGACTAACAAAATGCATGCGGTTAGGGTTAGCCTTTGCCCAAGAAGATGTTGATGAAACCTCTCATCCGCTTCCGAGCCCAAGGTTAGCAACATACATGCGATTGGGACTAACTCTTGCACCGAACGACAGAAGGCAACAATGCGCATGTTAAGTGACAATAATGCAAAGGGGAATGCACACAAGTTAATCCCAAAGCAAACCTAAAATAGGACATCATAGGTAATAGATCAACCGTTTGAAGCAAGACACAAAAAAAGATAAATTGCAAAGAGATCCACATATTATATGTGATGAGTATCTCAAAAGATACAAATTTGTCAAAAAGTTATAATGAACATAATTTTACAAATGAGCATTACGCAAAGCAACTGGGGAACAAGTCATAGCTTAACTTATATGGTCAGACAATATAGGGGCAATGAAAATTAAGAGGGAAAGAAATGAAATAGGGTTTTAGTTATTGGGTGAAAACGGTGTCGTTTCACATTTGTTTGTTTCTGGGTTGGGTATAAGCAGGTCTTGGGCTTAGCAAATAGGCTAGCTAGACTTCTATAGATTAGTTTGATCTTTCAAAGAAATCTGAGTTATGAAAACAACAATTCTCAATTTCTCATGTAATAAAGATCCACACATCTTTTGGATTCACAGGGCAATTCCTTTGACACAAGATCAAGCTTGGTGAGTGCTGCATACTTGGATGAGACATTCAACTATCGCCCTTTGCCAAGCTGTTCTCTTGTAGTGTAACAAAAAATAGTAATTGCCTTGTGACTCTAAAGTATTTTTTGGATTACATGAATCCTAGCTATCATTATATTTAAGGTCAAATCCTACTTTTTGATCCCTTAACAAATTATTTTCTTTGGTTTTACAAGAGGAGTGCCGAAGCAGGGAAATCAGTCTTTCAATGCCCATCTCTTCTTCAACTTATAACTTCTGCAACAATGTTGAGCAAAAGCACTGACACATTTTGCACTTCTATTTCCTCTGTGCATAAGTCTGTTAGTAGACCATGTTATACCTGCAAAATATATCTTTCTGAAGTCACTGTGGCATTCATTACAGGACACATTATTGATAAGTGTTGCAAAGTTCTTTATTTTCATTCTAATTTCAAGTTTTCAGGAAACAAGAACGAACGACAATGGCCAAAATAGCTGGCTCCTAAGTTGTCACATGTAATTTTGTGAAAGAAAGAAAGTGTTCATGTAATGCTACTAATAAGTGTTCATGTAATGCTACTAATTGAGAATACTTGATGATTCCAAGTTTTTATCATTGGAATAATCTAACTGTCATTCTTTTCTTCAGTCTCCACTTTCCTGTCCTTCACACTCTCAACTTCTTGAGCAGTACTCTGCCTCTCGTTTTCTTTTCTTCTCTCTGTTTCACTCTTTTTGGCATTAGCTTCTTCGTTTTCTTTCCTTTTCACTTTGAGGAATTCGATTAAGTCCTTGAGTACGATAGGCTCGTCATTCTTAAGGAGTTGCTCAGCCACGTCAGCAGGGGTTACAAGAGTGGTTTAAATGGACTCCAAAATCTCCTCAAATAGTTCGTGATCCTTGATCCCCAGATAATTAGCAGCCAGAAGTCTAAATCCACAAAGGGTGCAGTAGGATATGTGAACGTGGATGTCCATGTGTCCCAGCCGCAGCAGTGCCAGGTTGAGCTTATCTTTGTTGTTTGTCGTGAAGATGATTCGCTCGTCGCCACAACTCGACCAAAGCCCATCAATGAAATTGAAAGGCTGGACAATGTTACCTATTGCAAAAGAGAGAGACATAAGAATACCAAAAAATGATTGGTATGGTCATTGTGAAAGAAACAAATTCACGAGGCGAAATAGTTATTGGCCATTGATCCATTACATGACCAACTCATTGTGTAGATGCTCAAATTCTAGAATTTGAAATTCTCATGATAATCTAAAGACATATGTTAACCATGATGCATAAGCGGAAATTAACTGAAGAGAAAAATTATTAGAAAGGGACCAAACAAACAAATTTTGAGATGCCTAAATCAAGCTCCTATGCATATCTGTGTCTCATGCATGACTACAAAATGTTTGTCAATATTCATGCAACTTGCAACCACAAGAAATCGGCGAAGTATTGAGCTTTTCTTTGGAGTCACTTGACATAATTTGTAATGTAGATTATGTAACTAATTCATTAAAAAATATTTTATGGTCGATGATAATAAATTAGATTAAATTTATATTATTAACTTATATAATTACTACATAAAAATAATATATTAAATTATTAAAAATATTTTTAAAATATCAATATGAGTTTGGTCCAGTTCAGTCTAAAATTTATAAATTGAGAGATTGAACCGAATGGTTTCAATCCACAGTTTTTTATACCAAGACTGACTGGTCTAAAATTCAAACCGGTCTAGTCTTCGGTCCGGTCAGTTATTCCGGTCTAGACCGACCGGCTTACACTCCTAGGTGTAGCAATGAGAAAAGTAAGACTATTTCATGTATTTTGTGATGAGACCTAGTTGTGAATTTCCCATGGTTTTAACAACTGCTGCTGCATGGGAGTAATCTACTACGTGGGAGTATTCTACAGAGGAGTGTTTTATGAGGGCTAGATGGATGAAGCACCTGCATTAGACACTAAGGTACCAAAAGATTTTTCCAAATCTGTATTTATGAAACCTATTTGATTTGAGTCTTCAATTATTTCTTTTCCTTTCCTTGATTCCATAGACTGCATGGGTTGTGCTGGTTGCTCTGAAATTTCCATTCCGCCGCTTGTACTCGAATCATTGTTCATTGCATTGAGGGTAAAAGGAGTTGTGTAAGATGGATAGATTAATGCAGCAGAAATATCCATTTGTGAACACTGAGTGCTTAAGGTAGCTGAAGGTTAAGCCCTTGTGTATTGTGTGAATTATCATCATCTTCTGCACTAGTCCCCAGATTTGTTTTTTTAATCTTTTTAAATATTTAATAAAAAAAATTTACAACATCATTAATCACTAAGTAAAAAAAAACTGTCGAGACTGATTTTTAAAATCGCTATTGATCCATACATTTTCCAAAACATATCTCAAAATCTTTTCCTTTCAAATATATTAGACTTTAATGATATCACTTTTGTTCTGTATTAGTCATTCTTTTTCAATTAATTAGGCCCCATTTAGAATTTGAATTTTAGACTAATTTTATACTAAGTCTAATATTCAAACACCAAACTTTCAAATTATTAAATCCATCTTAACTCAACACCTTTTTATACGTAATTTCCAATAAATACATTTAAGTTAATCTTAATATCTGAACACATTTAAGCTTATCTTAGGTGGGCTCTACAAAACTCATACCACCATCTCAACTTCTACTATTTATAAAAAAACTAATCTCATATGAACTCAGCTCAAAATTTAAACAGTCGTGACTCTCTTTGTTTGGAGAAATTATAGAATATATTGGAAAAACCAACCTGTTTTTGCTGGGGTTGGTTTGAATATGACATTAGGGCTGATTTTGCAGATCAGTCCTGAAGCTTAATGGTACAATCAATATCCTCCACCACCAGAATCGACCGGTTTGCCATTGCAATGAGTAATCTCCTCGGATCCTAGTTGTGCTGAACCGTCAGCTCCAAATCATAGATGTCATAGTTTAGATAATTCGCCATTGGAGCGATCATGCTCGATTTCCAGGTACCCGGAGGACTGTACAACAAGTACCCTCTCTTCCAAGCCTTCCCAACCTTCCTGTAATAATCTTTCCTCTTCAAAAACCTTTCAAGATCTCTGAGAATGAAGCTCTTGATCTTGGAGTCCATTGCGAGCGTGTCGAACGTCGAGGGGTGAACGAGGTTCTTGCCAGTCCACACATCCGCAAGATTTGTGTACATACTGTCGTAGGTCGTCGTGAAGATCCTCAGGGTCTTGCTCTCTTGCTTTATTGACTTGGCTTCCTTCACAATGTAGGGTAAGTAAGAAGTCAACACGATGTCTTTGTGCTTCCTGTGAAAACTAAGTTGGAACGATCGGAGCTCAGAACGCAGGGTGGAGTTGAGGTCGTGACAATTGTGGAAGCTCTTGGATTCGGCTTGGCGACCGATCAAAACCCAGTAGAATTTAACCCCATTAAAGACTTCCGAGATCTCATCGTTGCTTTCCATGGAGATCGTAAAGTTGTCTTCTTGCTCGGCTTTGTTGACCTTGAGTCTGTGCATGTTGGGTGAGATTTTGGTGCCCAAGTAAATCTTGGCGGCCTCATAGATTTGGTTGTTGACGAGGCTGTCGAATTCTTCGATGACCATGGTGACCTGGGACGAGAAGCGGCTGAAGAAGGCTCAGATGCAGGAGAAGAAGTAGTTTTGGATTTCATAGGGCAAGAAGTCTTGAGCAATGGACCGTGCGAGCATCACAGAGGCAGCGACAGAGCCCGCGGCGGAGAGAACATTCTTTGTTGTGGCCAGTTTTCTTTCACCAGAGGAAGAGTCCGCCTTGGTTTAGGACGTACGTGAAAAAGCTTGCAATCAATAGGGTTTAAATTGGCACTACAACAAATATGGCTTTTAGTGACAGATTATAAATAGTGACGGTTTCCAAACTGTGACTAAAACGTATTTACTGTGACGGTTTGTGAGAACTGTCACTAAATGTTGGGCAAGAATTTCAAAACGTTCGGACGTTTCCCATAATACGTTCGAACGTCACAGTAACGTTCGAATGTTATGTATATTTACGTGCGAACGTAAAAAAATTAGCGCGAACGTTCGAACGTTTTAACTATTTACGTGCGAACGTGAATATATTAGCGCCAATGTTCGAACGTTAATGTGATAAAGTTCGAACGTTATATGTAAAATTACATAAATTAACCATAATATATATTTTTTTTAATAGTAAGGTTGAGTAACGTTATATTAAAAAAAAATTAAGAGTAGAAATTAAGCTACACAATACATACATTAAATATTTGTGTCCATTACATATGTCGAAAATAAAAAACGTTCGAATGATAAATTTTTACAAATCACTTTCAGAACTGCTGGTTTACAAAAGATCGAAACTCCTCAGTCAATGTCTCAACCTTATTGTTTAGCACATCTACATGATGTGCAAGATGTGCGACAGCCTGATCTATATGTGCAATCTGTCTATCGATCTGTCGGTCTATATGCGCCTTCATATCTGTCATCATTGTATCAACCCAAGCAGGTCGCACATTCCCAGGAGATGTAACTCCCGGCTGCTGACTAGTACTCGCCGACGGGCGAGCAACATCGGCCCCAGACTCAGTCGGGGGAACAAGATCTGGCGTAGGACCAGACTGACGCCGAGCTGAACCTCTCCCCTGTCCAATGCTCCGGCGGTGTGTGGTTATGTCGATAGGGCTCATCTAGTTTATCACCATCTCCTCCACCTGGAGTGGCACTCCCCGGGCTAGTAATAAGCGGCTGATGATGACTCCGTACGGGAGATTATCCGTGGTAACGATGCTGGCCTCGTAACGGATCCGCTCAAATATAACAAGGGGCAAGTCAATGGACTCACCACGTGCCAAGCCAATCAGGAACTGTGCACGAGCCCGACTGAATGTGCTCTTATGTGCCACCGGGTCTACATTTGTTGCAACAAAAATGTGCAACATGCGAAAGAAAGGCAGCAGCTGATTCTGGCTGAAGGAGTTCGGCCTATCGAGCTTTGTGCGGTCCGTGCCAGTGAGGATGTAGAAATCCTGGTCCCGCTCATCGTCACCAACCTCAGCAGCAATAGGATCGCCCTCGGGTCGATCTTCTTCATGACTGGGCATAAACTCAACAGGGCCCGAAGATGAAGCAGAAGCAGCTGGATCTGCCTCGAATATGCCCGGGGAAAATGCAGCTGCTATGTCATCAGCCTGAGCAGCTGTCGACTCAGGTAGCATACGCGGAATCTGGAGCAAGTCGGCGAGAACATCCGCCGAGAACTGAAACTGTACACCGCGTACACTGAGAGTATGGGATGATGCATCGTTAGGCATGGTGGCCATCCCAATGTAAAACTCTCGAACCATTGTGGGGTAAATCTTTCCCCTCAATGTGCATATGGGGCCCCAGCCTCTGGTGACGAAGACGTCTCTCAGCGTCTTTCGCTCCCAGCTGAGCTCATCAAACTCATTAATGAGAATTTCTCGTTCCCCCATAACAATTCGTGCCCCCAGTCGAGCGATGTCCGGATTGCCTCCATCCCTCCCTCGCTTCCTTGTCGTCATATACTGAGCCATATCCTGAAAATAAAAAAAAATATATAAGTTATAACATTTTAAAAAAATGATTATAATCACAGATACATACGTATTATGACATATATGGATTATACTAAAAATTAAAATATCATCCTTATAAATTTACATAATTTTGCGAGTAAAACTTTTAAAGAAACTCACTTTTTCAATATATAAAATAATAATACCTAAAAGAAACAATATAAAAAAATTTTATATTGTAAACGTTCGAACGTTAATACAATGTACGTTCGCACGTTAAAATACGTCCGAATATACAAAGATGAAATGTTCGGACGTTTTTATCGAACGTTTCATTCAAACGTTCGATAAAAACGTGCGAATAAGTTCATTACGTCCGAACGTATTACCTAAACGTTCGGACGTAATGAATTTGAATCGTCATACGTTAGGACGTTCTTACTAGCCGAAGAAGACCAACGGATTACGTTAGAACGTTTTATCCAACGTTACGTTAAAGCGTTGGATAAAAACGTTCGCACGTAAAACTAATACGTTCGCACGTAACAATATAACGTGCAAACGTATTGAATACAAAAGGTCACACGTTCGGACGTTGTGTCGTGACGTCCGAACGTTACGACACGGAATCGCTGAGTCGACTCAGCCATTACCAAAAGCTTCGAAACGCATGTTTCGAAGCCACAAACAACCAAAATATGAATTTCAAAAGATGGGAAATGTTTCTACGGTCCTATTCTATCATTTTACTGCGAATGGTGGCCGGAAATGCAAGTTTTATAACCGGGCTACGGTGGGTTTCGAATTTTTGAAACCCACCGATTAAAAGCAAGGAAATAGAAGAGGGAGAGGGCACATTACCTTTTAGTGACGGTTGCGGTGGCGGATGGCGACGGTTGCGGCGGCGTGCGTGGCGGAGAGGATGAGAGAGTTTGAGTTTCCGGACCGGTTTCGTACAAGTTATGGCCTGGAAACCGTCGTGCCTGGCCTTATATACAGTTAACGTCCGAACGTTAATTAATTAACATTCGGACGTTAACTCCACATGCGAACGTTATGTATATCACGTTCGGACTTAAAATCATACGTGCGAACGTCAATCGAAACGTCCGAACGTTTTGGTTATAACATTCGAACGTTGTTACACTATATATTATATTATATATATTATATAATATATATAATGTAATATATATTATATTACCTATATATTACTATATAATATGATATATAATATATAATATTATATATTATATAATGTATAATATTATATACGTATAATATACGTATATTATATACTATATAGTGTTATACTATATAGTATATAGTATATTACACTTATGTTCTATATAGTGTATACTATATAGTGTTATAGTGTATGTAGTTTTAATACGTATATAGTGTTATATACGTATTATTGAAACCGTTATTATATAGTATATATTATATAGCACTTTATAATGTTAATATATATAGTATATATTATATAGTAGTATTATATAGTTATTTATATATCCAATACTATAGTGTATATACTATAGTATCTATATAATAACTATAGTATATTATATAGTAATTATATAGTCTATAATATATATATAGTATATACATATAAAGTATATGTATAGTATACTAAGTATTACACTATATTTGTAGTATATATACTATATTATATACAAGTAGTATATATAACATAGTACTAGTACTATATTATATCTATAATATATTTACTATATAATATATTATACGATATTATATAGTTATTATATATAGATAACATACTATATAATACTTATACTATATTATAGACTATAATATAGATAATATAGTATATAATACTTATACTATATTATAGACTATAATATAGATAATATATTATATAATATTTATACTACATTAGTATATAACTATATTACTTTAATATAGTTATTAGATATACTATATTAAAGTATACTATACTAGGATAATATACAATTTTTCCAATATAATATATTATAATATACTTGTTATAACTATAATATATAATAAGTATATTATATATTATAGTTATAATATAATATATATTTTATATATATTATATTTATATAAAGTAATAATATATATATAGTACATTCTTATATAATATTTATGTTATATATTATATAATTGGTACAAATTATATATTAATTAATATTGTATAATTTATAATTTAATATATAAGTATATTATGAGGAATATACTAAATATATAATATGTAAATAATAATATTAACGTTCGAACTTAAATTCTGACGTTCGGACGTTATAATAAATTCGGAGGGAAATTTCCCGCTTAAACCAAATTTGCACAGTACGTTCTAACGTACTATTTTAACGTTCGAACGTTACTGACGAATACGTTGGATGGACGTACATACGTGCGAACGTACTGTATAATTATTGGGCGGGATAATTTTACGTTCGAACGTTAATGAATAAATGTTCGCACGTAAAATGAAACGTTCGGACGTTCATTAATGAACGTCCGAACGTTAATTGCATAACAAGCAGAAAATAAAACTTTCACGCACGGGAAAGCAGATTCATTTCTGCTTTCCTCCGTGCGTGTTAGAGTGAGAGACAGAGAGAGTTTTAGAGAGACGGAATGCTAAAGGAAGTGGAAAGTAGTGGGGAGAGAGAGAGTTTTAGAGAGAGGAAGAGAAGAAGTGGAGGGTTATAGTGAGTATATGTTTGCAAAGGTATTTTTTTAAGCATTAAGGTAAATGGTTTTTCTCATTTTTTATTTGTAATATACATGATAATTATCAATGTTTTATTTCATATATATTTAACTAACTAGTATTGTGTATTTTTTGAAGGATCATTTGTTGTGAATTGTTGAGAAGTTGTGATTTTTGAAGAAGAATTTATTTAAAGCACAAGGTATATATACTAAACTCTATTGTTATATTTTATTGTGGATATAAGTTGTGATTAAGTTTGTGTTGTTTGGATGAATTAAAAAGAAAAATTATTGTTATTGAATATGTTTATTCTTAATGTGATAATGTTTTAGTATAGTGTATGTTTTTGAATAATAATTATTTGTTAGTTTATGTGTCTATTTTAGTAATTTGTTGTTATAAAAGAATATATATAACAATTTATTTAATAAATAAATTGTTATATTATTTGTGTAAGAATAACAATTTTGGTATATAATTTATTGGATGATCATAATTATAAATTATAATATTACAATTATAACTATTATATATATAATTAGTTAAATAACTAATATAATAAATTATCACATGACCCTAAGTATCAATTATAAGGCATAACTATTTAGTAACTATATTAAAAAATCGTATTACTAAAATTATAATATAAATAAGTATTATAAAATAATAATACTTATTTATCTAATAGCTCAATAATCCTAAATATTTTATCTAATAATATATAGTATAGAGTATATTAGTATTAATCCATAATAATAATTATCATGTAATGTATAGTATAAAAAAATGATTAATAAGAAATAGATAAGTAATTATAATAATAGTTACTTATTTAATAACTATATTTTATTATAATAATTATAATAATTTTGGCAATAATAGTAATAATTATATAATAACTGATATTGTTTAAGTGTTATCAATAATAATTTTGGCAATAATAGTAATAATTATATAATAAGTGTTATTAGTAAGTTATATTTGTAATTATAAGATATTTTATAGTAGTGTTATATATTATATAGCTGATAAATGACATATAATATAATAAATAAGGAATTATATAAGTCTACAAATAATTTCTAAGTGTTATCAATCATTAATAATATAAATATTATTAGTACATCGGTATAATTCAAACAATGTGCGCTAATTTATTGTTGACTTTTTTGTTAGATATTGTATAACATTGCATAAATAACCTTAGACCCGTTTGGGAATTAGTGTACATTTAGGTGTACATTAATTCCTGAATTGTCCAGTGTGGACAGTTTGAGATTATATTATCTGTATTGCACATAAACGTTATTCATACTTTGAACGTTTAGTATGAAATTTCGGTGTCTTCCTCATTTGTTCTTTGGGTATACTGTTCTTAGGGTCATAATCCCTATATGTGAACATGTATACTTGGAGAACTATGGGGAAGTGCTGCCGAAATTTTTACTAACATTCAAAGTAGTAGAGTGACGAGAATTGTGCAATATGGAGAATATAATCTCGAATGGGATAGGACCAACTACCTTGAGAAAGAGTACTTTGAACATGATGTATCATGACATGCATGTGTATTTAACTTTACCTTAATTACTAAAAAATTAGATGTTTTTAGAAATGGATAAAAGTTGGATGCGTCTACGCGATAGACTTGGAAAAGATTACATACCCTATGCGCGTGGAGTAAGGGCTTTCATTGATTTTGCAAAGGCGTCTGCTGATAGTCGTGGTTACATTAAGTGTCCATGTCGAGGTTGTAAAAATTTGTGTGCGATCGGATTGGATGAAGCTGAAAGTCATATATTTGTGAATGGTATGGATTTGGGCTATACTCGATGGGTACTGCATGGTGAGCCGTATGCTGAATCAGCGGATGACTTATTCAGTCAGCGGGAAAATTTGCACAACGTGGATGATGATTATGAGCGAGATGAGATGGAGGAGATGTTGAGTGACATTGGAGCTGGGATGTTTATGGATGAGGTTGACGACAATGGCTCAAGTGGGCGACGGAATGATTCAGATAATTTTCCAGAAATGTGGGAAGATGCAAAGCATGAGCTTTATCCAGGTTGTACAAAACATTCTAAAATGTCGTTTATTGTGCGGTTGCTTCACATAAAATCATTGTGTGGAATGTCAACCAAAGCAATTAACATGGTATTAGACTTATTTAATGAAGTACTTCCCGAAGGATCTGCATTGCCGAAGAACTTTTATGAAGCGAAACAGTTGAGAAAGGGATTAGGATTTGAGTATAAGTCCATACATGCGTGCAAGAATGATTGTGTTTTATTTTGGAATGAGAACGAGGAGAAACAAGCATGTCCTGTATGCGGAGAGTCGAGGTGGAAGGATAAGAAAAGCGTTCCGGTTAAAGTATTGCGATATTTCCCATTGAAACCCCGGTTGCAAAGATTATACATGTGTAAGAAAATAGCTCACGATATGAAGTGGCACAAAGAGAAAAGAGTTCAAAATGATGGATTTATGAGGCACCCTGCTGACTCACTTGCGTGGCAATCTTTCGATAATCAGTATCCAGAGTTTGGGATAGAAGCAAGGAACGTGCGTCTCGGACTCACAACTGATGGATTCAACCATTTTGGAAATATGAGTACAAGTTATAGCACTTGGCCTGTAGTGTTGATTCCGTACAATCTTCCACCATGGAGGTGCATGAAGGCGCCCAACTTTTTGTTAACTTTGCTTATCCCCGGCCCGAGATCACCTGGGAATGACATTGACGTATATTTGCAGCCGTTGATTGAAGAGTTGAAAGAGTTATGGGAAGCAGGCGTCAGAACTTATGATGCATCCACATCAACAACTTTTCAGATGCATGCTGCGGTAATGTGGACGATAAATGACTTTCCGGCATATGGGAATCTTTCTGGCTGGAGTACTAAAGGAAAGTTAGCGTGTCCGACGTGTAATAAAGAAACTACTAGTGAGTGGTTAAAATATTCTCAAAAGTTGTGTTTCATGGGTCATCGACGTTATCTACCAACTAATCATGCATGGAGAACAGAATCCGCTAAGTTTGATGGACGCGTAGAAGATAGAATTGCACCAAATGAGTTGTCTGGGGAAGAGATCCTGGAACAATTGGTACATGTGGCAGCGAACAATTTTGGCAAAGGTCGGGGAAAGAACATGAGAAAACGAGGCGTAGCAGAATTGAATTGGACAAAGCGTAGTATTTTTTTTGAGTTGCCGTATTGGTCGTCCTGCATGTTGCGACATAGTTTGGATGTAATGCATATTGAGAAGAATATTTGTGATAATATACTGGGTACATTGATGAGCATCAATAAAAAGACGAAAGATACGATTAAGACAAGGAAAGATCTTGAGAGAATGGGAATTAAACATAATTTGCATTTACGAGTGGATGGTGAGAGGGTGGTCATGCCGCATGCATGTTTTACAATGACAAGGGAGGAGAGGATGGACTTCTGCAAATGGTTGCAAGGTGTGAAGTTGCCAGATGGTTATGCTTCAAATATCAGTAGATGCGTAAGTCATGATGACTGGAAAATTGGTGGATTGAAAAGTCATGACTGTCACGTATTTTTACAGAAGTTATTACCGGTGGGAATTCGTGGGAAGCTAACATCTCCTGTACGTGTTGCCATAACTGAACTGTGTATGTTTTTTAAGGATTTGTGTGCTCGGGTAGTGAAGCGAGATATGCTGCAGAAACTGGAAGAAGACATTGCTACTATACTATGTAAATTTGAGCAAATCTTTCCACCGTCATTTTTTGATGTCATGGTCCATTTAGCAATACATTTACCTCGGGAGATCATGTTGGGTGGACCAGTACAGTTCCGTTGGATGTATCCAGTTGAAAGATATTTAGGTCGACTGAAGCGCACTGTTGGGAATAAAGCCAGAGCTGAGGGTTCAATAGCAGAGGCCTATATACACGATGAATGGTTAACATTTTGCTCTTTATATCTTCGTGGTGTTGAGACACGATTTATTCGTCAAGAACGAAATGCTGATCTTGCTGCTCCGCCTTCTCGTGAGCTATCAGTGTTTTCTCAGAATGTACGACCTTTGGGTGCACAAACGGGTTACGATTTACTTGATACAGAGTTGGGTAAAGTTCGGTGGTACGTACTAAATAATTGTCAGGAGATTGATCACTATCTCAGGTATGTCGTTGTATAAGGTTTAAATAATTCTAAAGATTATATACAACTTTAACTATTGTTATGTAAAATAATATGATAATATATACTATACAGTGAGCACATGGACAAACTTAAGATGGAAGGCGTCGAGGATATAGTGGCAAGACACGAGTCAGAATTTTCTAGATGGTTTGAACAATGTGTATGAACTAAACTCTATACTATATGTTACATGATGAAAGTTTTAACTCTAGCTAATATTTAATAAATGACATTATTTAAATTGTTAGATATTGGAACAACGTGCTCGTGATCCCGAATTAGTCTCTTTTGAATTGTATGCATTGGCCCGTGGTCCATCAAACAGAGCACTTCAATACACTGCATGCACAGTTCGAGGTTATAGATTCCATACTCTGGACCGTGAACGTAATAGAAAAACTCAAAACTGTGGTGTCTTGGTCGAGGGGAGTCATGGAACAGATGATATTGATTATTATGGTGTCATTCGTGATATTATCGGATTGAAATATCTGGGTGGGTCTATAACATATGTCTTCAAATGTGATTGGTGGGATCTAGGCGGTGGTCGGGATTCAATATATAGGGATAATCATTTTACGAGTGTCAATACTGCATCTAAATGGTACGAAGATGATCCATTCGTACTGGCTTGTCAAGCTACTCAAATCTATTACTTGATTGATCCAATGAAAAGTGCTGATGAAGATAGTGGAGAGATAACTTGGCGAGTTGTACAAAAATTTGTCCCTCGAAATATATATGAAGTAGGAACGAGTGCAGATTACGATAATAGTGGAGATGAAGATGACACTCTAAATGTAGAGGCCTACCAGGAAGATGGAGGAGGGGGTATTAACTTATTTGTTGACCTCGGTGCACTCGAGTTGCTCCCCTTATGTAGAGATGACGTCCCACTCATCCATCTCGACCCGTCTTCATTAAATTATCACTCAATTGAAGAAAGTGAGAAAAGTACAGAAGAAGAGTCAGAAGAAGAAGACGAACAAGAATCCGGGGGGGAAGTGGATAAGGATGACGAACAAGAGCTTGATGATGATGACGAAGATGTTATACAGAGACATTCTGAAACAAACATGGAAAATAAATCCGAAGATGAAGACTAAAAGTACTAAAAAGTTTATTCATATACAGCCATTATAGAATTTTATAATAAATATAAATTTATTCTAATAATATTTTTTTCTTATATATAATCATTTCCAAGTATGCCGCCAAAAAGACAAAGGAGAAATGTGCCTCCTCCACCGAGTCCAAGTCCTGAACCCATTGAGGACTCCCCACCTGAGGAGTCTGTTCCCGAAGATGAAGTTAACATTACAGAGAACGATGCACAGTCGACACCTACCGGTAAGGAATGTTTACGTTAATACTATATATACTTGAAGATGTTTGTTTCAATAAATAATATATATAACCTTCAAAATTATACTATCATTTATTAGTTGATGAACAATTGGCTCGTCGCGGTCGTGGCTATACACGCGGCATCTCACTTGAGAAAAATCGAAGGCATGGTAAATTGAAAATCACAATTCCTGATAATTCCACTGGAGGAGTGAATGATAGTGCAGCAGCGCTTTCCTCCTATATTGGCACAGTAATTCGAGCTTACGCTCCATTTTATGTGTGCTCCTGGAGAGATGTGCCGAATGAGATTAAGGAACACATTCGGAGTCGTGTGCTGGTGAGTTTACTTATTATATCATTTTTTTCACCTACATTAGTTTATTATATTTTTAACGTTCCTAATTTATAATTAGGATGAATTTGACCTCGACTTTGGTCGTAGCGAGGATTTGAGAACTGTGAATGAGTTAATGGCTACACTATTCCGACGTCACAAGGGACGATGTCACGACCATTTCAAAAAATTTGAGACGTTTGAAGAGGCTGCACAGTCCCCTTTCCAGCAGATGAAATTAGATGACTGGATAAAGTGTTGTGATCTTTTTGCCTCTCCAGAATATCAGGTATTCTAGAATTATTTTCTAGAATTATTTACATTTATATTTGTTGTTTATATTATATGTATGTACATATATTACAATTAACGGTGAGAATTATTTTTGTAGCACTTAAGTTCTACAAATGCAAATAATAGATCTGCTCTGACTATTCACCATCGTGCTGGTTCAAGATCATTCCATCGTCTTGCTGAAAAAATGGTAATTAATAAACGTAATAATTCATATTTTTTCTTATTATTCTTTTATATAAGTACTAATATTGTCTTTTTCAAATTGCTAATGTCATTTTCTTAGAAACGTGATGATCCTGAAAACTTTTCCCTCATTCATGTCTATGCTGCTGCTCACACTAATGAGCATAGTGAGTGGATGGATCCTGCAGCTGCAATTAATTATGTAAGCGGTGTTCCTTTTGTTGAATAAATTATGTAACATGTGATTAAATTATTTTTTATTTGTATTTCTTTTAATATGTTACTTATTGTGTGTTTTGATCTCTCAAACTGCAGGGAAAAATGATGGAGATGCAGTCAGCTTCTGGGGATTCCTCTCCTAGTGACTTGGACATTTTTTCACAGGTGCTTGGGCCCAACTCTAGTATGGCAAGAGGTTTGGGACGATCTTTCAAGCATTCCGGTTCATCTTCCTCAACCTCATCGACATCACAAATTAATAATCTTACCAAAGATTTAGAAGCTGCACGACGCGAGAATGAGTATATGTGGTCTAGACAGCAAGAGTTGGAGTCCCTCTTAGAGCGACAGTCTCATTTAGAGACGCGTTTGCAGGACCAACAAAGAGAACATGAGGAAAGAATCCGTAGTGAGGTCCAAGAGCAAGTGCAGCGGGAGATGATGCTGCAAATGGACCGTGTTATGTCATTGCAACAGAATCGTGTTGGGCGAGGAAAGAAAAAGAAATGAATCTTATTTCTGTATTACGTTTTTTACATCTAATTTGAAAACAGTTTCAAACAATATTGGTTGTGAAATATGTACTGTAATGTGAAACAATTGGTTTGTTTATTAAGTGGATGAGTTTAGCATTTCTGATATGTACGTTCGAATGTAAAAAAAATACGTTTCAACAGTATTAAACGTTCGAAAATACGTTCGAACGTAACCTTACAAAATAGTAACAAAACGTTCGAACGTTTAACCCAATTTAAAAAAGCGTTCGAATGTCAAAAAAGTTTAACTTTACAAACATCCGAACGTACTATTTACGTTCGAACTCTACTCACTTAACATTCGAATTAACGTCCGAACATCATGATACAAACGTTCGGACATTATTTCATTTTCGTTGGATTCGAGATTCGAACGTAACGTTCGCATGTATAAACGTTCGAACGTTTACATTATACGTCCGAACTATAATCAACTAACGTTAGCTTTTCTCATTCGGATGTCAGCTCCTCCTTTTTACGTTCGAACGTATAATTTTAAGTTCGAACGTTATATTCTGTGACGGATTCTAACCGTCACAGAAAATCATACGTTCGAACGTTATTTCAAACGGCACATCTCCAACCGTCACTAAAAATATTTTTAGTGACGCTTGTACAGTAAACTGTCACCAAATGTAATCCGTGACGCACATTACGTGACAGTTGTTGTGACGGTCAGAAACCGTCACTAAATATATTTCGTGACGTTTTTTGCATTTCTTGTGACAGTTTCATCTGTCACTAAAACCTATTTTTGTTGTAGTGTGGGTGGGTGTGTGGAGATGATCTTGTGCTTGACATGCGAGTCTTCAAAGAATTTAATCCCATGAGGGTGCTGATGGCTTTATCATAGCATGAGAAACTACGCTTGTTTTAAAGGTTTAAATTGTTTAAAAGTTTAAACTAAAAGAAAAAGATAGATTTTATTATTTATTTTATATTTTAACACTCTCCTTTATGTATAGGTTAGTCTCCTTCAATGAGTGACCCAACATTTAGAATATTTAATTAAATGGAGTAGAGTATAGAGTTAGTTTTCAAACTTAAAATTTCTGCTCTGATATCATATGAAATTACCTATTGTTCTAAAATTTTAAGTTAAAGGAAAGAAGTAGATTTTATTATTTATTTTATATTTTCACATAGCCTAATTCAATTAATTAATTCATAAGTTATAATACGACATAAATATCTTTAAAATTTTTTTATCAAAATTGAAGTACTGGAAAGATTAATGGTTGTCATTAACAACTGATCGGTGCAAAACTGCAAATGCACAGTATCGTAGTTTTATAATAAAGTGATAAGAAGAGTATCGTCCTCATGGATTGGTACCCTACTTTTGCCAAATACCAAAATGATACTAATCTCAATTTTATCTAGAAGAATCACTAAAATTTTTGAAGTTGCAAATTAAACTAAGATCAACTCAAAGAGAAATACGCAAAGGCAATAAAACTGACGTTCGAAGATTAAATTAATAGGAAAAAAACTTCTAGAAAATTGATTTTACCTAATTCTTCACTATGCTTTTCTCATCCAGCTAATTTAATTTAATTCTTTTTGTTCATTAGCAAATCTCTAATTCATCCAACAGCCTCTTTCGATAGTCAATTAAAAATTATTCTTGTTCATCAATTAACACAAGAATATGCAAATTAATAAAGCAAGAAAGCAATAAGACCAATAATTTAATTACTACATAGGTTCATACAAGTTTTTCGATCTCTATACTTTCCTATGCTGAAATATTCAAGATCTATCCTATGATTCCCTCTTAGGATTGCAAATGCTGAAATACTTTCGATTGCAAATCACAAGATTAAATATCATCTAATCAATGACGAGTTAATTAGAAGTAATAAACTTAGAATAAATCAGATAAACAAAGAGAGAATTGCCTTAAATTAGAATAGACAATCAAGCATAGTTCGAAACTAGGTTACATCATTTTCTTAGAATAAATAAAATTTAACTCATGCTAGAAATGGAATTCAACATAAACGAATTCACCATAATTGTTATGAGAATATTGGAAGAAAATAAACGCTAAAAAATACTTATCGCAGCCGCAACTCGTCTTCAAAAACTCAAGGAAATATTTCAATGCTTTTCTCCCTTCTGTGCTCGTGTATGATTCCAAAACATATGATTTGAATCCTTTTAGCTGTGTTTTTCTGTCCCAAAAAATGTTCTCCAGTCAAAAGGTACGGCCATAGAGTGAAAAATCACTTTTATATGGTGTGACGGCAGAAGACCCTAGATCTGTCAAAATACGATGTTCGCTCGAGCGGGGTGTCGAGCGCACATCGAGCGTTTGACTCAGCCCGATTTTGCTCGAGCGGCCAATATCTCCGCTCGAGCGATCTTTGTTTTCTAGCAACCCGCTCGAGCTCACTGTCGAGCGGCAATCGAGCGTTTGAATCTGCTTGAATTCGCTCGAGCGGAGGCTTGTAAAATCTGCAATACGAAATTTTGCAAGTCATCAAATACCCCCAAACTTACAACTTTGTTTGTCCTCAAACAAAAAGAAAAGCAAAGGATAGTTTAGGTAATATCAACTCGACCCCAAAGAGAAGTATCATCACTCACCAAGCTTTTATGAATTTAGATTTCATCATTAGTATCTTACTCTTTTAACATCAAAGATAGCAAGAAAATCAATAAAAAATTTTACAATTCGTCAAGCAAGTGTTAGGCATTTACTTCAACCTAAAGCTAAGACCTTGAGTGTGTGTGTGATATAGTCAATTTAACCTCAAACCACCTGCAAACTCAGATAAAAGTAGAACAACTAAAATCAAAAGAATTCTCCCAAAACTTAACCCCATAAGTCCAGTTTTTAGAAATCATCTCCACTAATGTAGTCAACACCAAAAATCAGAAATCAATAGCTCTTCAATAAGATTGTAATGATAGGCCACAGGGTGAGGGTTAAGAAAGAACTGGATATGGAAAATCAAAGCAAAATGAAAAAATACTTAATGAAAAGAACACTAAAAGAGATACCCACATGATTAAAATCATAGCTCTTTCTTGGCAATATGCTCATACTTGTGGTATTATTGTTACCGTAATCACTGAAGCAATACCAACAATTCCTTTAACAAAATCTGAGGTGATACATACTCCGCTTAGTGACTTCTTTTTCTTTTGTTTTTTGTTTTTTTTTTGTTCTTTTTGTTTTACTATCTTTCTTCTTCTTTGATCGAACAGAGAGAGCAAACATAATACAGTTCATCATGAAACAAATTTTTTCTTTTAAATGTAACTCTCCACCAAAGTATTTTATCAAACTATCAAAGGTAAATTCATTGTTTTTCAGGCATAGAGCGGGCATGGTTTATGTAGTTAAAAGAATAAATAAAGGTTTATGAAAGCTCAACGGGGTTGACTATGGAAACACACCATGTAATGATGGCATGATATTTAGGACGGCTGGGAAAGATTTTTGGTTATGCCAAAGAAATGCCTAGATCATTTCTCTAACATTTGGTCTCAACTACGATTTTGCCTCAATGACCCATCAACGGATTCTAAAGCAAAGCAAAATCGAACTTCCCTCTTTCAATTAATTCAACTTCTTCTCTTCATAAGCAAATGGAATAAGAGAAAAACGATTATGTGCTCAATTATGTTCAAGGTCAAAGATTTAAACCAAAGTAACCACAAAACTCCACTTGACATAAAAGAAATTTTTGAAAATTTTTCTCAAAACCATCTTTAATCACAAATTTCATAGTCATAGAGAATTAAATCTTACTCCAATGCATGCTTGGTAAGAGAATCAGACAACCCATCAACAACCCAAAACTTAGAAAATAGGATCAAATGACTATAGGAGTTTACACCCCCAAACTTAAACTAAACAATGTCCTCATTGTAATGCAAAAGTAAAAAGGATTGAAGAAATAAAAGGAACTTCCCTGGTTTCATGATGAATCTTTCGTAGTTTAAAATTTTTCAGCTCTTTATTCATGTTAAATAAACCTGCATCAAAAATCAAATTATTAAAACTAAATAAATAAAGATAATAAAATAAATGAAAGATAGATCTATGGGTTGCCTCCCATAAGCGCTTGTTTTAAAGTCTACAGCCAGATTTTTCAATTTTCATCAATTAGGATCTCCAAGAGGAATAAATGCATAGTTCCTCTCCACTTGTTCTTCATAATAGTGCTTCAATCTCTGACCATTAACTTTGAAAATATTCCCTGTCTTGTCCTTTAAATCTACTGCTCCAAAAGAGAAAATTTCATGAATTGTATAAGGACCTATCCATCTTGATTTTAACTTTCCTGGGAAGAGTTTGAGTCGTGAATTGAAGAGTAAAACTTGTTGTCCTGGTGCAAACTCTAGCCTAAGAATCTGTTTGTCATGCCACTTCTTTGTCCTTTATTTATAGATCTTTGCATTTTCATATGCATCATTCCGGAACTCTTCCATCTCATTCAATTGAAGAAGTCATTTTTCACCTGCTGCCTTCAAATCAAAGTTAAACCTTTTTACAGCCCAATAAGCTCTATGCTCCAACTCCACAGGAAGATGACATGCCTTTCCAAACACTAATCGGTATGGAGACATCCCGATAGGTGTTTTAAAGGCTGTACGGTATGCCCACAAAGCATCATCAAGCTTCTTCGCCCAATCCTTTCTATTGGTTTTGACCATCTTTTCAAGGATGTTCTTGATTTCTCTATTTGAAATTTCAGCTTGGCCATTAGTTTGAGGATGGTAAGCAAGTGCTATCTTGTGCTTTACACCATATTTAGAAAGAAGATTATCAAACAACTTGTTGCAAAAGTGAGTCCCTTCATCACTAATAATAGCTCGTAGAGTGTCAAATTTTGTGAATATATTCTTGTGCAGAAATTTGAGCACTACTTTTGCATCATTTGTTGTTATAGCAATTGCTTCCACTCATTTTGACACATAGTCAACTGTTAATAAGATATAAGCAAAACCAAAAGAAGGAGGAAAATGCCCCATAAAATCTATTCCCCAAACATCAAACAACTCAAATTCTAAAATACCTTTCAGTGGTAACTCATAACGCCTTACAATATTCCCCATACGTTGGCACTGGTCACAAGTTTTCACCAAAGTGTAACTATCACGAAAAATAGAAGGCCAAAAGAATCCACTTTAAAGTACCTTAACTGCTGTACGGGTGGCTCCAAAGTGTCCTCCATATGATGAGGAATGGCAATGATGGAGGATGTCTTGCATATCTTCTTCCGGCACACATCTTCGAATGATTTGATCTGGGCATCTTTTAAACAACAAAGGCTCATCCCAAAGATAATAATTCACATCATGCAAAAACTTGCGTTGATGGTAAGTAAGATCAGGTGGTAAAACTTTACAAGCTAGGTAGTTAACAATATCAGCATACCACGGAAGCTTGAACTCACATGCAAATAACTGCTCATCAGGGAATGCCTCTTGGACCACTGAATCTGGTCTTTCTTCCTCTTGCTCAAACCAAGAGAGATGGCCAGCCACTAAATTTTTACTTCCTTTCTTATCTCGAATCTCCAAATCAAATTCTTGAAGAAGGAGGATCCAACGAATTAGCCTCGGCTTAGCATCCTTCTTGCCAAACAAATAGCGAAGTGCTGCATGATCAGTGAACACTATCACCTTTGTACCAATGAGGTAAGACCGAAATTTATCACAAGCAAACACCACAGCAAGTGATTGAGCTGAAATATTGCATGTTTTAACTATTTAAAACCAATGTATTTTAAATTCCTCATGACATTATTATTGGTTTTAGATGAAAAAATAGTTAATAAGCATAAATACGAGTTATGATTTTTAATTGATTGATATCATGTTTATACTTAATTTTATAACTATGATTTAATGGGACAATATTTCCTCACATATATAGTCAATTTTTTATAATCTACTTTTTTTTTAATTTACTTTTGAGTGTTATTTCTTTTTTCTTATTTTCAGCTTAAATAAAATTCAAATGGGATTCGGTTGAAACTTTTGATCAAAAGTGCATATTAATTGAGAGGAATGAAGAGAAGAAAAGAAGCGATGTAGTTGGACAACTGAAAAGTAGATAAAATGAAGAATTCGGTGGTTATTTTCTTTATTTGATTATTCAAGATGCATGTGATCTTTATGGTTGAACGAAAATCATGGAGGCTTGAGAATTTTTGATAGTGCAACATTAAAGTCATACAAGGGGGCTGAATTACGACAAAAGTGAAAAGGGAAAAATGAATTTTCGGTGGGAGTGTGAATGTAATTGGGCGGCAGATTGTTGTTATTTGACTTAACTTTCACGTGAGAATCAAATATTCGATGTCGGTTGGTGCAACTAAAGTGTGGTGCAACTAAAGTGGACTTGATTCAATCCTTTGAAAGTGTGGTAGTGTCAAGGAGAATAAAATAAATATGTTTGTGGCTGGACGGTAGAAAAAAAGGGAAGAGAAGAGATAGGAGAGTGGGTGAGCAAAGGAGCCGTGTAGGAGTTTTCAACCAATGGAGACGTGCGGAATTTTATTGTACTGAAAAGTATTTATTGAAGTTTGGCACCGATGTGAGGCAGCAGTATATATATATATATATATATATAGATTGCTGAACGAGAAAAGGCTAGGGGGAAGCCCCCTCCTAGCTGGAGTGAGACTGGCTGGGGGAGGGAAGACGTGGAGAGAGAAAAAAGGTGAGTAGGAATTGAATTAGTTGGGGAAGGGAGTGTCGGTGAGAGGCACGTCCAGACCGGCTTAATTTTTTGAAAAGAAGGAAATTGAGCACCTTGGGGAAGCCTGGACGTGAACGGAAACGGAAAAAAAGAGAGGAGCGTGTTGTTTCTTTTTCATTCGGGTGAGAGAGCTGGACTTTTAGCTCTAATTTTAGAGGAAAGAAACAGAACAGCTGCAGGGTAAGAACTTAAACGAAGAGGTGAACTTGGATTGAATGGATGCTAGTTTCAGAGTGAAAACCAGAGCGCCTGGGCAGTTTGACGCTGGACAAAAAGCTGAGAAGACAGTACACATGCAGAAGCTTCAGACTGGAGTTTCTTGGCTGCACTGAAAATGCGTAGAGGAAGGACTTACGTTGGACTTTCAGTTCTGTTTGGAGAGCAAAGAGGCAGAGAGCTGAAACGGAGAGGTTATTACGGAAAGAAAAAAAAAAGGAGCAACTCATGAGAAGGAGAAACTCACACTGGTCTCTACGTGAACGGAAACACAAAAAAAATATAGGGAAGCAAAGGCACAGCTGAGACATACACAGTGGGTTCATTTTTGTTTGGAACGTTGGGTGAACCAGGGACTATTGTGTGGGCAGTTTGGAGATGAGTTTTTCTTTGGTCTGCAGCTGGAGAGTAGTAGACGGGGAGAATTTACTTTGTTTATTTTAATGGTTGGTGAGGCTAATCTGGTCGTGGGAGCTGGAGAACGCTGCATTAGAAGGAGCTGGTTTGACATGAACGGACGTATAAATTGGAGTTCTCGATATCAGGACGTGAGCTACTTGCTGGACATAACATGCAATGGAAAAGGTAGCTAGGACACCAAATGGAGAGGGAGTTTTAACTTTTATTTTATTTTCTTTTCTTTTCAGTTTTATGTTATTGTGTGGTTTCATTGTATTTTATTTTAATTTTATCCTGAACAATATTTTTATAGCACTTGTGATGAATATGGTTGGCTAAATTTTCATACTAAGGTTAGAGGTGAAGTTTAATGATTTAAATATTATTTTCAGATCCACGTAAAATTTATTCTGCGAGCTTGATCGATTGAAGGATTTTATTATTGGATATTTTGATTATCTATATACTCATCTTGATTCATTGTGATTTCTGAATACAGTGAATGCTTGAGGAATCCCTGTGGTATTCAAATAGATTTGTAAATGTTTTAATCATCAATCGTTCACGCTCAATTATAAGCGACTATTTTTCTTGATCTTAAATGCTAAATCTTCCAATTAAATGGAATCATTATTCTAGTTTAATTGAAGTAAATCGATCGGAAACAATATCATAAATTATTAAACGGATCCTCGAAACCTTAGTCTTTCCCCATATCAATTCATTTTATCATTTTAGTTTGATTCAGTTATTTTATCAATCTTCATTTGATTGCACGTTTCTTTTAGTAATTTCATTTCATTGTCTGAATTTATTTTCTTTATCACAAAAGTCAATCCCTGTGGATTCAATCCTGTAAGATATTACAACACCTGTATACTTGCAGGTAAAACTGCACTAAATTTTTGGTTCATTAATTTGAGTAAGAGTTTAGGCGCAACAAGTTTTTGGCGCCGTTGCTGGGGATAGCAACATGTGATAATTAAAAAAAAAAAAAAAAATAGTTTAGTAATCTTTTGCTAATTTTCTCTTATTTTTTTTTAGGTTCGATTTTTGTTATTTTGACGGGAAAGAGATCAAGTAACATTGCTCCCATATTCATATCAATTGGAACATAAAGTTTATTGGGCAATCAAGCAATCTAATTTTGATGTGGATAAAGCTTGCTCTCTTCGTAAGTTTTAGCTTAATGAGTTAGAGGAAATCAGGAATGAAACTTACGAAAACTCTCGCATTGCCAAGGAGAGAATGAAAATTTTTCATGACAAAAATATTTTTCAAAAATCTTTTGAGCCTTTCCAAAAAGTTTTGTTGTATAATTCAAGGCTTCATTTGTTTCCTGGCAAGTTTCAATCCCGATGGATTGGTCCATTTATTGTAAAAACTGTTTATCCTTTTGGGGCTATTGAGATAGAAAATCTAGAAAATGGTAATGTTTTTAAAGTTAATGGACAAAGGTTGAAACCATTTTTGGATGATTTTACTCCAGAGGTTGAGTCCACTACTCTGGAGAATCCTGCTTATCAGAATTAGTTTCTGATTCCTCATTGTATATACCGTATTTGTTTGTTTTGTTTTTCTTTCTTTTGCTTTTTGTGTTTTTAACTTTGACAGAAATCTACTCCTTATGTGCGCTTGAGTATCTCAGGTGAATTCTTTCCTCTCTGTTTAATCATTTTCGTCTCAATATATGTTCTACAGTGTTTATCTTGCTCCAATTCATGCTTGTATAGCATACATTATCGAACATTCAATTGCTAAACATTGAGGACAATGTCAAATTTAGTTGGGGGAGGGTTTTCTGTTGAAAATTTATTAATATTTAAAAAAAAAATTGTGAGGTGCATTGAAACATAAACACACACTACCGGCATGTTTGTTAGATTTGAGTATCTTGGTGGAGTAGTTGAGCGGAATTATTTTGTGAAGATTTATTTTCAACCTTAAGCATAGAACATGACTTATGATGCATCATATTTTGTTGAGAAGTGACTTGAAACATCGGGATGTGATATTTACAAAAATGAGAATTAGTATGATTTATATAGAATGAAGGGCAAGTTTTGAAAGAACATTTTGTACATGCTTACACTTGTAGTGTTCCTCATTAATGTTCATTGATTTAAAATAGGAAAAGTAAACTGTAGGACTACCGAGCCTTATGAAAAAAAAAATTAAAAAAAAAAATCATGTAATTTTTCCTGAATAAAGCACTAAAAACAGTTACCCAAAACTTTGGGGGTTGAATGTTCAACCTTTAAACAGAGTTGGCGTGAAAACTGCTAGTCCCTTAGGCTTTGAGGTAGTTAGAATCAATAATGATTAATCTTAAGGTTGAAATATCCTATGATAAATCATGCTTATTAGTGAGGAACACACACAAGTTTAGCCACACACACATATCCGAGTTCTAAGATATTTGCCCTAATTCTATGTGAACAATTGTTGAGACTTTCCTTGTGGATACAACTCCTGGTATTGAGTAGTCACGAATCGATTTTCTTGTGAGAATTCAGAATTATGTTTGATTGTTTTTGTTTGAATTTCAAGTTTTATGCAATGTTCATCTCAATTAATTTTTCACTATTTTGCTCAAGGATTAGCAAAAAGCTAGTTGGGGGGTGTGATTGAGTTGAAATATTGTATGTTTTAACTATTTAAAACCAATGTATTTTAAATTCCTCATGACATTATTATTGGTTTTAGATGAAAAAATAGTTAATAAGCATAAATACGAGTTGTGATTTTTAATTGATTGATATCATGTTTATTCTTAATTTTATAACTATGATTTAATGGGACAATATTTCCTCACATATATAGTCTATTTTTGATAATCTATTTTTCTTTTAATTTACTTTTGAGTGTTATTTCTTTTTTCTTATTTTCAGCTTAAATAAAATTCAAATGGGATTCGGTTGAAACTTTTGATCAAAAATGCATATTAATTGAGAGGAATGAAGAGAAGAAAAGAAGCGATGTAGTTGGACAACTGAAAAGTAGATAAAATGAAGAATTCGATGGTTATTTTCTTTATTTGATTATTCAAGATGCATGTGATCTTTATAGTTGAACGAAAATCATGGAGGCTTGAGAATTTTTGATAGTGCAACATTAAAGTCATACAAGGGGGCTGAATTACAGCAAAAGTGAAAAGAGAAAAATGAATTTTCGGTGGGAATGTGAATGTAATTGGGCGGCAGCTTGTTGTTATTTGACTTAACTTTCACGTGAGAATCAAATATTCGATGTCGGTTGGTGCAACTAAAGTGTGGTGCAGCTAAAGTGGACTTGATTCAATCCTTTGAAAGTGTGGTAGTGTCAAGCAGAATAAAATAAATATGTTTGTGGCTGGACGGTAGAAAAAAAGGGAAGAGAAGAGATAGGAGAGTGGGTGAGCAAAGGAGCCGTGTAGGAATTTTCAACCAATGGAGACGTGCGGAATTTTATTATGCTGAAAAGTATTAATTGAAGTTTGGCACCGACGTGAGGCTTGGCACCGACGTGAGGCAGCTGTATATATATATATATATATATTGCTGAACAAGAAAAGGCTAGGGGGAAGCCCCCTCCTAGCTGGAGTGAGACTGGCTGGGGGAGGGAAGACATGGAGAGAGAGAAGAGGTGAGTAGGAATTGAATTAGTTGGGGAAGGGAGTGTCGGTGAGACGCATGTCCAGACCGGCTTAATTTTTCGGAAAGAAGGAAACTGAGCACCTGGGGGAAGCCTGGACATGAACGGAAACGGAAAAAAAGAGAGGAGCGTGTTGTTTCTTTTTCATTCGGGTGAGAGAGCTGGACTTTCAGCTCTAATTTTAGAGGAAAGAAACAGAACAGTTGCAGGGTAAGAACTTAAACGAAGAGGTGAAGTTGGATTGAATGCATGCTAGTTCCGGAGTGAAAACCAGAGCGCCTGGGCAGTTTGACGCTGGACGAAAAGCTGAGAAGACGATACACATGCAAAAGCTTCAGACTGGAGTTTCTTGGCTGCACTGAAAATACGTAGAGGAAGGACTTATGTTGGACTTTCAGTTCTGGTTGGAGAGCAAAGAGGCAGAGAGCTGAAACGGAGAGGTTATTACTGAAAGAAAGAAAAAAAAGGAGCAACTCATGAGAAGGAGAAACTCACACTGGTCTCTACGTGAACGGAAACACAAAAAAAATAGAGGGAAGCGAAGGCACAGCTGAGACATACACGGTGGGTTCATTTTCATTTGGAACGTTGGATGAACAGGGAGTATTGTGTGGGCAGTTTGGAGATGAGTTTTTCTTTGGTCTATAGCTGGAGAGTAGTAGACGGGGAGAATTTACTTTGTTTATTTTAATGGTTGGTGAGACTAATCTGGTCGTGGGAGCTGGAGAACGCTGCATTAGAAGGAGCTGGTTTGACGTGAACGGACGTATAAATTGGAGTTCTCGACAGCTGGACGTGAGCTACTTGCTAGACAGAACATGCAATGGAAAAGGCAGCTAGGACACCAAACGGAGAGGGAGTTTTAACTTTTATTTTATTTTATTTTCTTTTCAGTTTTATGTTATTGTGTGGTTTCATTGTATTTTATTTTAATTTTATCCTGAACAATATTTTTATAGTACTTGTGATGAATATGGTTGGCTAAATTTTCATACTAAGGTTAGAGGTGAAATTTAATGATTTAAATATTATTTTCAGATCCACGTAAAATTTATTATGCGAGCTTGATCGATTGAAGGATTTTATTATTGTATATTTTGATTATCTATATACTCATCTTGATTCGTTATGATTTCTAAATACAGTGAATGTTTGAGGAATCCCTGTGGTATTCAAATAGATTTGTAAATGTTTTAATCATCAATCGTTCACGCTCAATCATAAGTGACTATTTTTCTTGATCTTAAATGCTAAATCGTCCAATTAAACGGAATCATTATTTTAGTTTAATTGAAGTAAATCGATTGGAAACAATATCATAAATTATTAAACGGATTCTCGAAACCTTAGTCTTTCTCCATATCAATTCATTTTATCATTTTAGTTTGATTCAGTTATTTTATCAATCTTCATTTGATTGCACGTTTCTTTTAGTAATTTCGTTTCATTGTCTGAATTTATTTTCTTTATCACAAAAGTCAATCCCTGTGGATTCAATCCTGTAAGATACTACAACACCTGGATACTTGTAGGTAAAACTGCACTAAATTTTTGATTCATTAATTTGAGTCAGAGTTTAGGCGCAACAGGAAGCATCTCCTTCTCAGTGGTTGTATAATTAACTGAACTTCAATGTTTGGCTTGCATAATAGATGGCTCTAAATAGCTTGTCTCACCTTTGCCCCAACACTGCTCCAATTGCAAAGTCACTTGCATCGCACATAACTTCAAAAGGTTGACTCCAATCAGGCACAATCACAATTGCTGCTGAAATTAGTTTCTCCTTGAGTGCATTAAAGGCCTGCAAACAAACAACATCAAAGTCAAATGCAAAATTTTTCTCAAGAAGATTATATAAAGGTTTAGAGAGTTTAGAAAAATCCTTGATAAATCTTCTATAAAATCC